>NC_060138.1:706360063-706984164 GCF_021461385.2 Schistocerca piceifrons
GACAGCAGCGTCGTATTCTGCGTGTTTACATGTCTCTGTATTTGAATATGCATGCCTATACCAATTTCTTTAGCGCTTCAATGCGTAAGGTTAACTCACAATCATATCCCATCCAGCGCAAGTTCACTTTACACTTTTTTATATAAAATGCACAACATATTGGCCACACCTGAAGTAGATTTAAAAAAATGCAGTGTTTGATTTGCAAGTACAGAGAATTTCGTTTTTTTGTAAGGTGGTTACACCGAATAATTTTCGGGTTAAGATAGTTTAAGCGTGAAATGCCCAAATACGAAGACAGCGCATCATAGTTTTATTGGTGATAAAATGGCGAATAAAAACTTAGTTTGACGATCTCGGAACCCTTGCCATGTGTTCGCTACGTCAGTCAAAACCACATTTACGTCTCTGTCACGATACTACGTGCATTAAATATGCTAATTTTGAAGCTCTAGAGCTCGCTACCGGATAATGATATGGAAAAAAAATTTCGAAGCTCCCTGAGAACATCTTAAGAACAATTAGACTATTGTCCGTGGATAGGAATGATAGAAGTGTCCATTCCCAGAACTGGTAATTTTGGTACCCAAAATCATGGCTTTTCTGGGTTTTCTCAAGAACTTCCAGTGACAAAACGGTTCTTTTATAAGCCGTCTAAGACCCCCCATAGATCACTGCTAATGCAAAAGAACTAACATATTTGCTCACTTCGCCCGGGACGAACGAAGTGTGTGATATTTAAATTTTGCCATGTGCTGCAGGCCAGCTAGAGTATGGCCGTTCTGATAGGTATGCAAGTGGTTGCTAGGCCAAGGGCTGTGATCAGTGGAACCAGAGATATGGCCGTCTGAAAAATCACGTTTTCGCGTTTCTACAAATTTTTAAGTATTGTGTGACGTTCTAGGACTCCTGTCAGGTTAGATTAACGGAATAGATAGAGAAGTTTCGAAGAGAAGAGTTGCACATACCTTTCTTGTTTAGTCAGCGTGGTTGTGTCGTTGAAATGATCAAAATAATTCCACTGAAGACGCTCCAACGAAGGCGTCGAGCATAGCACAGAACTTATTACTCAACAATACCTAGAGCTCACCTTCCACAAGTCAGAAATTATATCACATTTAAGAACATACGTCTTGGGGAATTACCTCAACGGTAAAATTAGGGAATTCGGGATTGTACGGTCCGCGAATGGGATGTGAATGAATGGTGGAAATCTGTATTACTAAACAGGTGAAACGGTTACGCGAGTCCTGTTGCATGTTGTCTATCTAATGACTTTCAGGTGCAACAATAATTTGTTTTTCAGAATTTCATTGAACTATTGACCGAATTTAAAATACTGTCATAACCTACTCACTAAGAAGTATAATCTTACGTTAAAAATTCAACACATTATGTCAAAAGTTAGAACTGTGTGTGTCGTCCATGACTTGGGAAAGGGAGCACTTAGCAACTTCCACAAACTTTACACACAATTTCAAAACTTTCTGAAAATGTGTTCTCGAGTTTCACAATAGGGTGTTTGATTCTTTAAAGAATCAGGAGTGCGGGTTACTGATACGATACTGATACAACTCGTACTCTCCACCACACATATTACTGAGTTTGTTGGTGAACATGTAGGTATGGTATAAATGAAATAGTATATAGGGTGAAGCGAAATTCGCGCACTCGGGCTTCGCAGCGCGACGTCTCACATGCCAGCGATAAAAAAAAAAAAAAAAAACTCTCTCCCAAAATTTCGTCCGGAGAGTACATCCGGCAGAAAAAGGACGTTAAATAGTGGTAATCTGGCAACACTGTAACCACATGTATGGTAACTACCTCTGCCAGCACATATTAATCGTGTTGTGCAGTTGGTGCAATGGACAGAATTTTGGGTTAGCATGCAGGAGGTCGAGGGTTCTATCCTGGGTTGGGTTGCATCTTTTTATTTGCTAATTTCATTCCGGCATTTCATACTGTAATATACACCGTTTCTTAGATCACATGTATCCTAAATTTACAACATTTTGTAACGCTGAACATAACAAATACGTGGTTAGACAATTAAAAAATACAGTTGAAACAATTGATCTGTCATAGGACAGAATAACTACAAAACAATATCAATTTCGAGATGCTAAAGATGACAGCACAGGACAATAACACATCATCTACTTGTCATTTATACTACATGCAGTATGAGCGCTCAGATGTCACACATTAGAAACCAGTGAAAATAATAATGTCCATATTAATGACCACATGATTTTCACAACAGAATACGTTTCACAACAGAATGAGTTGTCCCCAGTGCAACAGACGCTCAAAGCGACCTCCCTGCACGTCCAAACACTTCGCAATCTGCCGTATCATACAGCTCTTGACCGTTCACAGCGCAGCTGCATCCGCATTAACAAGAGCAGCATGAATACGCGCTACCAATTCTTCCATATTCATCGGTGGGGTAGAGTACATGTGCTCCTTCAGGTGTCCCCACAGGAAGAAGTCCAGGGGATTTAGGTCGGTTGAACACGGTGGCTATAGAACTGGACCTCCACATTCGAGTAATTTCCCTGGAAATGTTCTGTCCAAATACTGTCGCACATTCATTCCAGAGTGTGGAGGTGTACCATCATATTGGAACCATATCCTCTGCCGAACATGTAATGGAACATCTTGCAGCACATCAGGAAGAATAGTTTGAGAGGAATGCATGATACCATCGTGCAGTCAACCGTTCAGGCAACATATATAGGCCCAAACACTTTTCGCCCAGTATTCCAACCCAGACATTGATACCAAAGTGAACTTGACGTCGACAGTCACGGATGACGTGCGGGTTAACCTCACACCAATGGTGGGTATTGTGCATCTTGAAGACATCCTTACGAGTGAATGCTGCATCATCCGACCATATTACCGTGTTCACGAAGTCACCATTGGCTTCCTGTTGTTGTTGAAACCATTCATAGAATTGCATCCGCTGATGGCTACCTACAGGATGCAGGTGTTGTTTGAAAGCGTAATGATAGGGTTACAGCCCATTCTCGTGCAGAACGTTAACGATTGTGCATTGCAAGACATGCAGCTGCCTTGCTAAGCCACATGTACTTCGCTGAGGTTCTTGCTGTGTGACCTCCAGAATCGCTTCCTCAGTAGCTGGTGTATGGAGAGTCCGTGGATGACCTCTGTCAGGCGATGTTGGAAGGAGAGAACCTGACTCCCGAAGGTGCAGCTCCAGATGACGAAACACATTTTTTTCCGGATAGCGTTGATGAGGATATCTAGCACATTTTCAGGAGCGGCAACACAAGCCCGGTTATCAGATGCACCAAGGTCCAGAAGCATATCCCCATATTCATCATTCGTATACGCCATACGTGTGCCACACTGGTTTAGAGATTTACAATGAGAAAATTCTATACATGTATACATGTATGCATGTATATTGGAGTCTGTCACGAGTGCATTACTTCGCTCACAGCTAGTCCATCTGGTGGACAGTGCATACAGTATAAACATGCCGTCTGTCCAGTGCGCTGTTCCAGCTAACGCGCATTGCCCCTCTAACAGATATTGTTCTGCATGATTTATCTCGAGGCCGCTAATTGCGAAATGTTTGGTTTCGAATTACACTGTTTCCTAACGATAATAGACGTGTGATATTTCCACAATCCCATCAATAGAATAATAATAATAATAATAATAATAATAATAATAATAATAATGCATTGATGCACACAAAAAGACACAATAAAACAAATAGAATTACTTAAAGAAACTGCTGAAAAAGCAGGCTTGCAAATTTCATTTGAAAAGACAGAAATCATTACAAATATCAAAAATCCACCAAAGAAAATAACTACGAAATACGGGAAAATACAGGTATCGAAACATTTTAAATATCTTGGTGAACTAATTCAGCCTGTGGCAAAAGGTCATCCAGCCTGCAGGGCTAGAATACAAAAACTAAGAGACAGCAACTCACTACTGCAGACAAATGTATTCAAAAAAATGTATATCCAAAAACATTAAACTCAGACACTACCAGACTGTCATTAGACCGCAGACACTATATGCATCAGAAACACTGGCAAATTTTACATACGCAGAACAGATAGAAAATCGTGAAAGAAGAATTGTGAGGACAATTCTTGGACACAGGAAAATAACAGATGATCAAGGCAAGCCTGTATACAGACTAAAAAGCAACAAAGTAGTGTATACGAAGTGCAGCAAAATTACAGACGAAATTAGAAAAAGATGATGCTCCTTTTATGCTCACATCGTGAGGATGAATCCGAATAGGCTTACAAAACAAATATTTTCGTACATCGCAAATCTAAAAATTAAAAATTTATGGTTTATCAACACAGAAAGAAATCTAAAAGAAATGGACATAGATCAGGAAACAATATTTAACAGAAACCTTTTTAGAAAAAAACTGAATTCATTCACGGGTTTCGGTGTGAAAATTAAGAAGACTTGTGGAACTAAATGGTCTGAAGAGAGAAAAGCCGCCTTCAGCGCAAGAATGAAAGAAGTGTGGTCTGAGAGAAAGAAGACTTCCCAGAAGCGCAAGAAATAACTGTTTTCACGGTCTTTAACGGCCAAATTTGTATAATAATAATAATAATAATAATAATAATAATAATAATGCATTGAAATACGTCCTGCCGCGCGGTATTAGCCGAGCGGTCTCGGGCGCTGCAGTGATGGACTGTGCGGCTGGTCCCGGCGGAGGTTCGAGTCCTCCATCGGGCATGGGTGTGTGTGTTTGTCCTTAGTATAATTTAGGTTAAGTAGTGTGTAAGCTTAGGGACTGATGACCCTAGCAGTTAAGTCCCATAAGATTTCACACACATTTGAACGTTTGAAATACGTACTAAACAGCATGCGGGGTTAGCAGACTCATTATTAAAAAGCATAATTAGTGGGACCACGGCGAAAACACATACAAATAGTAACCGAGTTTGGATATTTTTCACAAAGCACATTGCTCGTCCAACTGGTAATATAAGGCCCTAACGAAATGTAATGGACCTGACCGAGGCAAGAATAATAGTTGGTACCAATCCATGGGACCATTGGAGGACGGTACAAAGAAAACAGGTTTAGCATCTAGTAGTTGAATTGTTACGGATAAATTCACGCCCAAGACGTGGAAAGGGCCTCTTTCAGAGCTGACCAATGTCCCATTTCTACGATTGTAATATGTAAGTGCAAATGTTTTCTGGAAGATACGTTGCAGTCATTGTTGAGAATTAAGATGCCAGATACCATACCACTTGGACTACATTTACCAAATAAAAAAACATGCATGAAACTAGGATCGAACAGTTGACCTCCTGCATGCTAACCCAAAACTTTATCCACTGCACCAACTATACAGCACAACTAATTTGTGCTGACAGAGATAGTTACCACACATGTGCTTACATTGTTGCCAGTTGTTACTGTCTCACGTCCTGTTACTGCCGGATGTAGTCTCTGGACGAAATTTTGAGACAGACATTTTTTTATCACTGGCATGTTGAGGAGTCGGGCTGCGAAGCCCGAGTGAGCGAATTTCGCTAGAGCCTGTATAGAACTTCACTTTATTTAGACTGAAATAAGTTATAGAAAATAAATGTTTTATTAGTAAGTTCAAAGCAGTTAAATGTTATCACAAACTTTTTGGTAGATCTTAAAGGCCTGCAGTAATTTTTTCCATTGCCCTCGGAAACAACTGCGAGCCTTTTTTTACTTGAGTGTCTGAAGTAATGGCTTTGAAATAGTTTTGCGTAAAAGAAATGTTGCAAATAATAGCTTCGGTACGGACCATCAAAGCTTGAAAAGTAGTTTACGAGCCCCCTCCAGAAGCGGTACGTTTGTGGTTTTGCCAAGCGCACAGAAAACAACCATAAAAATTGCTTACCAACATATCCACAGGTTCGGAATTCAAGATTATGTCCACATTGTCGTAGCTAGGTCACGCTTGTTACGTTTGCATCGGCGTACTCATTGGATAGTTTTCGTGGTAACTGTAAGATCTTGTTTTCTCGTATGGAAGATCGGTGGAAATGATAATGTAGAAAATATAAGTGTGGGGTTTCTATTATCTGTTTATTAAATACCCGTAAAAAGGATGCGTATCTGTGTTTCAGAAACTCGGTCGTCGTATTTTCTTTTTGAATCACTGTTGCAGCCTACGAGGGAAAATTTCGAAACAGACTTTCTCCACTGCCACCACAACTGAATACGCCTATGAGAGCAAGTGCAATCGAAATAAATGTGCCGAAGAGGCAGCTTACCCATTTGCGGGGTTAAATGTGCATAGTTAGCAAGGTTATTAAAATGAATAGTAAGTTATGTATGTTTCTACGAAATAATTTGAACATTTATGTTTCAGAGCACTCAGGAGCTTCCAGAATGAATTTTCACTCTGCAGCGGAGTGTGCGCTGGTGTGAAACGTCCTGGTAGATTAAAACTGTGTGCCGTACCGAGACGCGAACTTGGGGCCTTTCCCTTCCGCGGGCAAGCGCTCTGCGTCGTGTGTCGGACTTGGGTAGCTTAGTCGGCAAAGTGCCCGCGAAAGGCAAAGGTCCCGAGTTCGAGTCTAGGTCCGGCACACAGTTTTAATCTGCTAGGAAGTTTCGCTCAGAAGTTCTCAGGTACTCTCTCTCATAGTTATGTATGCGTGTAAGAAATCATTTGAATATTTATGTTAAAGAACTCTGAGGTTCTCGAGTAATCGTAGGAAATACTAGAGATAAATGCATTTGCAGGTTATAAAACTTACATGGCGTCATTTTCCTTGCCGCCATTCTTTTCTCGATGAAGACACTATATTAATTTTTGGAAATAGTGCTGCTAGTTCAGGCGTAACTCGTTCCGGTGGTAGTGTGGCCACATCAGAACCCATTAACTACCTTATCGTGTTACGTGCTGCTCTTTATAGTAGTCCTCCCGCTAGTAGGATGTTAATCTCTAACGAAGAAAAGATAGTGATGGAAGTTCACAGTTCACAGGCTCAACGCGTCAGTAAAAATGATTAAACTGAAGCCGCAACTGCTGGGAACCGATTATTGTTTTAGAACTTCCATTTATTCTGTATTTAAACCAAACTGCTTAGACATGCATGTCATTAAGATCAGTGCCATTTTAGCGGCACCGCTAATTTCAGTTTTTAATATTGAACTGGATTAATTTTAGGTGTGTATCTACAGTTCAAGCGATATTTTGCCGCTTGTTTATTTGAATTCCAAGATACTGAGACGAAAAGGAATTAAAACGTACACTTTGCGTGATTTTCGAACATCATCGAACTTCTTGTTGGGCACAGATAGCTATAACACTCGTTTTTAATTTTTGTGCTCTTGGTTGCTGCTTAGAACCTTCATACAGATAAATCAGTATTCTGACGTAAGTCTTAGTATAGCACTTGATCGATCTGAGATGTACATATAGCTTTTCGGCACAGATAGGAAGAAGTATTACTACTAGGCCGCGTGAACTTATTTAACCATTGTTTCTAAATCGGTATTTTAATGTTCAAATGAAGGCTTGAAATAAAAAAAAGGCTCTAAGTGCCAAATCATGAATTTGAGGAAAATGAGTTTTAAGTATACTAAGTAATAAAAATACGTTATTGCAGTGTCTGTGGGGGCATGTAATATCGTATTTATCAGCAGACACCGGACAAGCGACTTTCAAGTAAACTATCTCACCTGTACGGAAATATATGTGATGAATGGACGAATTCAGGTTGTAGACACATTGTTGACGACATGCGGAAGTTTGGGTCTGGCCATAAGTTGTGCTCGGATAGCTTAAAAGTAAGGCTACCGCTCGTGATAGGCGGGAAATCCAGCTTCGAGTGCCGGGTACGGCACAAATTTTCATTGATGTTATTCGATTGTACAGAATGTATAGGTAATTAATAGTCGTAATCGCACTATTTAAGTGTTTTAGTTAAGGTTAAGCCTATCATGGGATTAGTTTCCAAAAGAAATTACAAACATTGTATCGTAAGAGAACTAAAAACTTACTGAAATGCAATATAAAGCTCTAAGTGCTTTTGTAAAACTGTATGTGGCCATTGTTTGTCAGGTACTGCATCATTTCAATCAAATATGTCTTCTTTTGTCCATCCAGGGCAGGTAGTTGCATTTACTTGATGTCCTGTACTTCTACACCTTTTCTCAAAATACGTATACCTTCTCCGGCCTCAATTTCCTTTAAGCTGCTTCTCTTTTTAGCTCCGCGAGGCTTATGTTTGTTTTACCATAGCCACTGTATTTAGGATCCGTTTAGATTTGCTGTGTTTATATTACAATCTGCTGCTTTCTTGCAATCTAAGAAGTGAAATGCATTCATGTTCCTGACAATAGGTGGCTTTACTTGTTTTATTTCCTGACGATAAATAGCTGTATTTGTCTTCGTTGCTGTTTCATGTTCTTTGCATCTTCTTGAACAACACGTCTGGTAACGCAAGAGTAAACATTCTGCCCAATTGGTGTATATTAGCGATTAGTGATGAGGCTTACCTCCTGTGGTGGACGAGTTTGTGCAGGGATACGCTTATTATTTGAACTTAATAATTCATCCCATGTATTTTTCAGGTTTCTCCTCGTTGCCGCCACGGTACCTTCTCCTTTAATTCGTGATTTCTTTGCTCTCAAACAATAGCACACATCTGCTGCCCCCGCCGTTTTATCTAACAGTGAGGAGTAAATGGGCGGAACGTAGGCCTTTCATATATTAACAGCAGTCGCTTTTAAAACGCATGCCATATGTTGATTGCATTTGGTACTACATTTTTATTTATGGTAGTTCGAACCTTTTATACTTTATTGGGATTGGCATATAGATCCCATTTCACACAAAACTTCGAAATTCCTTATTACGACACTTAGAGCCTTTTTTATCCCAAGTGTTCATATATTGCTGAATCTCAGAGACTTGTGAAGAGATCTCTCTCTAATTCTGAAACCGTGTCCCTGGCGGACGAAGCCGCAAATTGCGGGAAGCCAAGAAGCAATTCGTACCGTGCGTCTTGTAGTCGTGCTTGTAATTGGTTGCGGCACGCCTGCTCTTGCAAGACCGTCGCTTTCACAGGATGAGTGGCACATGTAGGAGCTTGCAAGTAACGTAATCTGCCTTCATTACTTATAAGCATAATGTCAGAATTTGTCGTTTGAAGTGTGCAGCAATCCCTCTCCCCTTCCTCCATCTGTTCCACTTCTGAATATCCCTTATGCATTTGGTCATTGAAGGATCACTCATGAGTCTGAGAATGGATGTTGTTTCGTATTATGTCAGATAGAGACTTTCTTGACTACTCTTGAAACTAAAATTTTATTTCGATGGTCAATTTGCAAAGAACTTGGAGTGCAAGTACTTCGTGAAACGGATTGGGTTTTGGAAGAAATTCCTACAGTTGAACCAAATTGATTCCAAATGATCGTCTAATTGGGTGTGATAGGTTAACGGTATAGTATTCTACAGTAAAACTGCAGTTTGCCTTTCTTTGTATTATTTCTCTAAAACCTGCAGCAGGGTAAGACATAATCAGGGGAACTCTAATGCAAGGGTAGCCGAAGTCTTGAAGTACGCCATATGCCGTGAAGTATTTAAACAGTAAAAAGAATTGTAATGAATCTGCACTCATATTAAATCTATTTATTTGTTTAGCACACATTGAGGCCAGAGATACAACTTATATTGCCATGTAGTAAGCGAACTGAACTAGTTTGGCTGGTACTCCCAGTTCGCATTAGTTCTACACCTAAGAAAAGGACTCATATGTGTACCAGGGACCGTAGTACTGCTTCTGTTAAATACAACGTTATGCAGTAAGATAGCATAATATTAAACCACAAGTTGATCTCAGTTTTAGTGGACGATGTTCTGTGTTCTGTTTATGTAAACAATGGTTCCATGTGAGCACTGTGCCTAGGAATAACGCTATGTAGAGAGCCTTCTGGCGTCCCGGGTAAAGTGAAAAGGAGCTCAAAGAGAAACTTGCACCCTGTAGCCATATGTTCCCAGCTCAGAAGCGTCGTAACAAGATTGAAACCGAAGTTGGAACCAAGGCCCTTGTCTTTTGCGCGCAATGCTCTTACCGACTGAGCTATCAAAATACGACACGTATTCTGCCTCCTGGCAGTTACAGAGCAAACCGCACTTCGATGCAACATGAAAGATTTATTCTGGAAACAAACACTAAAGCGGTTTGGAAATTTTTCACAATGTGTTTTCTCCAAGGACAACTAGTTCTGGTAGAAATGCAACTGAGATCTGGAAAGTAGGAGGAAGATGCTATAAAGCCTTGACCACAAACGGCAGTTGTCCGGGTGGGCGCCCAGATCCGACACACAGCTTGTCGAAGGTGATGTTCAGTTGGGTTAACAGTCAGAAATGAACCGCCATTGGCTGTTACTTGATTGAAGGAAACTGGACTGCGCGACTTCGATTAGGGTACATCGGGAAATAAAATACTTTGAATTTTTGAGAATTATATTCGTTATACAGCTTTTCATATCGTTAGTCAGTTCCGTAGATGACGGGCACTGAATGTTTTCACCTTTCCACATATGTGGATTAAGGTCGTTGAGATTCATTTAATTAACATGCGCCACAATTTTACGTGTTTTAAAGCAATAATGATTATTTAATCTTACGTTTCAAGGACTTCGTTGAAACGTCTCTCACAGTGTCTACAAATTTGTTGGAGATAATGTAGATTCCCGGCGTTTTACTGTACAAATTTCACAACTGTATATACCATATTAATGGAATTATGTGTAGCGACTTGTTTTAATTGGACAGAGCGTAAAATTCACGCTGCGCTGTAGTAGTAGATTTCAACAGCCGCCTCCTGCATCAACGACACCTTCTTATATTGTATTTAATATTTCGATTTAGCCTTTCACAGCACTGTCATTCCCATGTTCCCGTCTCATTCGTTTTTGTTTTCCAACGGCCCACTCGCAAGGATAATGAATTCAAAAAGAAATAGAAAGAGTATAAATGTTACTTGTGCTTACCAATCTCTTCATAGGCCAGTAGTATTGTATATGATTGTCTTATCCTTATCACATATATATCAGATTAAAAAACGAAGAAATGCATATTCGACATTTTTAAGAATGCGATGCAAATCTTGATTGCTCTACCCGAAGCCCTCAGGAGCCGGGCGGGGGACAAGTTTGAAAATTTAGACTGGGACATATAGTTTTTATTGTAGATTCAGATTCTACGGTAAAAAGTTAACTTTTGCATATAACACTTTTGTCGTTTCGCGAGAGATGGCGCTGTAATCGACAAATAGCACAGTAGAGTTCCAAACCAGTATTATCTTGAGAAAAATGCATCGGATCAAAAACGTAAACCAGAATGTTCAGTAACTGGAAAAAGCGTGTTTGAGCTGTGTCCTCTCACCTTTCACTTGTTTGTAATAATTTTTTCCCAGTAAGTGTTCAAAATTGTCGCCGCTCACTTCGATGCACTTACTTGCACGCACATAGAATAATTTGACAGAACTGAGAAGTGTTTCCGATGTAATCTGCCGACATGCATTGATGATACGCTGAATCGTGTTATCGTGCGTTGTCAACCCTTCATTATAAACTTTACTATTCAAGTAACACACAAACAAAAGTCAGGCGAACTAACATCTGGTGATCTTCCAGGCCAAGACACTCGACCGCCTCTTCCGATCCACCGACAATATTATACACGCGATCTAATAGTTGCTGGACAAACATCATGTTGGATCCACAGTGTTTGTCTCAAGTTCAGGGGAAGGTTTGCATTCTGCAAGAAAGCAACGCTGAACATCGTTCTCCAAGACTGTTCTCTATTTATCACCTTTTAGGATGGAATCGATAATGAATTTCACACCAAACAATCGTCTTGGCGTAATTATTGCGGCTGTCCCACATTCCAATAACGGATGTTGTGTAGATTAGCAGTACCGTGGTTCGTGAAGGTCAACTCTTCAGAGAACAATGTCCGAACGAAGAAATTGGAGTCTCTCTGCATTTGATGAAGCGGGTACTGATAACATGTCACTCGGTTCTGAAAATCATTTCAATAAAGATCCTGATGGAGGGAAATATGAAATGGATGAAATTTTCTACGTTTCAAAGTCCGGCAAACAATCGTCGGAGCAAACAGTAGTGTGACTAATTCCCTATTCACGACTTAATTGCCGAATGCTAGTGTCGGCCATATGAGTCATTGCAGTTAATATCGCAGTTTCTTTATTGTCTCCAGCAACTAGTCTTCGACGGTTCCATTTCCATGGTTGTACAGTTCCCTTGGTAAATAACTGTGGAGTAACCCGACAAAAAGAAGCGTGTGATCGCACCGTCTTTGGAAAACGTTGAGCACAGAAGGGTACGCCATTATCGGTATTCCTGCGATTTTCTCCATAAATGTAAACTATTTCAGTTTTCTCTTCTGTCATAATAGCCTGCGTTGTAACTAACATCGTAGCACAGGCGCTAACTTTCCAAAATTTCTGTGGGTACATATCAGTGGCGGAACGTGATATACGTTTACAGGGGAATTTCGATATTTTAAAAAATCGTTACCCTTTATTTATAACATTTTATGAACACTGTGTATGTCTAAAGAGCTGTGCTGTGATAAAGTAAAGTTTACCGGTACTATAGATGAAAGGAAATGAACACTGGGGCAATCCTGGAACCAAGACGACGCACTGACCAAGTGTCGACCCACAAAAAGTCCCCTGTGACGCCCTGGCCCGCAAGGGTTGTCACGCTTGTGGGTTTGGGTTGTAAGGGTAAGTTACTGCATGAATATTCTCAATACAAGTAATCTTGGCATTAATTTATTTTTCTGTATACAATTATTAGGTTACTTTTCTACTTTTAATTCACTAATAGAATGCCAGTTAGATCTGAAATCAGCATGTATTGTATAATTCGAACAATGTATATGCACTATGATTGCAAGAGGCAGTGATATTATGAACACACTACTAAAAGAAAGTAATACATTCATACAAATTAAAATGAAAAAAATCTTCATAAATACCGATAATTTTAATTGTGTTGCAGAAAGAACAATAGGAAATGTATTCGCAATTGCGAAGATGAAATATCATCAGTTGTATATTGGAATGACGAGAATGAACGGACCGGGACTCGAACCCGGATTTCCCGTTTTACGCGAGAGGTCATTTTGACCGCCTTTTTTTTTTTTCTCTATCCTTGTGCACCCCCCATGAACCATGGACCTTGCCGTTGGTGGGGAGGCTTGCGTGCCTCAGCGATACAGATAGCCGTACCGTAGGTGCAACCACAACTGAGGGGTATCTGTTGAGAGGCCAGACAAACGTGTGGTTCCTGAAGAGGGGCAGCAGCCTTTTCAGTAGTTGCAAGGGCAACAGTCTGGATGATTGACTGATCTGGCCTTGTAACAATAACCAAAACGGCCTTGCTGTGCTGGTACTGCGAACGGCTGAAAGCAAGGGGAAACTACAGCCGTAATTTTTCCCGAGGGCATGCAGCTTTACTGTATGATTACATGATGATGGCGTCCTCTTGGGTAAAATACTCCGGAGGTAAAATAGTCCCCCATTCGGATCTCCGGGCGGGGACTACTCAAGAGGATGTCGTTATCAGGAGAAAGAAAACTGGCGTTCTGCGGATCGGAGCGTGGAATGTCAGATCCCTTAATCAGGCAAGTAGGTTAGAAAATTTAAAAAGGGAAATGGATAGGTTGAAGTTAGATATAGTGGGAATTAGTGAAGTTCGGTGGCAGGAGGAACAAGACTTCTGGTCAGGTGACTACAGGGTTATAAACACAAAATCAAATAGGGGTAATGCAGGAGTAGGTTTAATAATGAATAGGAAAATAGGAATGCGGGTAAGCTACTACAAACAGCATAGTGAACGCATTATTGTGGCCAAGATAGATACGAAGCCCACGCCTACTACAGTAATACAAGTTTATATGCCAACTAGCTCTGCAGATGACGAAGAAATTGAAGAAATGTATGATGAAATAATGAGTCTCCCTTCAGATTGTGAAGGGAGACGAAAATTTAATAGTCATGGGTGACTGGAATTCGAGTGTAGGAAAAGGGAGAGAAGGAAACATAGTAGGTGAATATGGATTGGGGGACAGAAATGAAAGAGGAAGCCGCCTGGTCGAATTTTGCACAGAGCACAACATAATCATAACTAACACTTGGTTTAAGAATCATGAAAGAAGGTTGTATACATGGAAGAACCCTGGAGATACTAAAAGGTATCAGATAGATTATATAATGGTAAGACAGAGATTTAGGAACCAGGTTTTAAATTGTAAGACATTTCCAGGGGCAGATGTGGACTCTGACCACAATCTATTGGTTATGACCTGTAGATTAAAACTGAAGAAACTGCAAAAAGGTGGGAATTTAAGGAGATGGGACCTGGATAAACTAAAAGAACCAGAGGTTGTACAGAGATTCAGGGAGAGCATAAGGGAGCAATTGACAGGAATGGGGGAAATAAATACAGTAGAAGAAGAATGGGTAGCTTTGAGGGATGAAGTAGTGAAGGCAGCAGAGGATCAAGTAGGTAAAAAGACGAGGGCTAGTAGAAATCCTTGGGTAACAGAAGAAATATTGAATTTAATTGATGAAAGGAGAAAATATAAAAATGCAGTAAGTGAAATAGGCAAAAAGGAATACAAACGTCTCAAAAATGAGATCGTCAGGAAGTGCAAAATGGCTAAGCAGGGATGGCTAGAGGACAAATGTAAGGATGTAGAGGCCTATCTCACTAGGGGTAAGATAGATACCGCCTACAGGAAAATTAAAGAGACCTTTGGAGATAAGAGAACGACTTGTATGAATATCAAGAGCTCAGATGGAAACCCAGTTCTAAGCAAAGAAGGGAAAGCAGAAAGGTGGAAGGAGTATATAGAGGGTCTATACAAGGGCGATGTACTTGAGGACAATATTATGGAAATGGAAGAGGATGTAGATGAAGATGAAATGGGAGGTATGATACTGCGTGAAGAGTTTGACAGAGCACTGAAAGACCTGAGTCGAAACAAGGCCCCCGGAGTAGACAATATTCCATTGGAACTACTGACGGCCGTGGGAGAGCCAGTCCTGACAAAACTCTACCACCTGGTGAGCAAGATGTATGAAACAGGCGAAATACCCTCAGACTTCAAGAAGAATATAATAATTCCAATCCCAAAGAAAGCAGGTGTTGACAGATGTGAAAATTACCGAACTATCAGCTTAATAAGTCACAGCTGCAAAATACTAACACGAATTCTTTACAGACGAATGGAAAAACTAGTAGAAGCCAACCTCGGAGAAGATCAGTTTGGATTCCGTAGAAACACTGGAACACGTGAGGCAATACTGACCTTACGACTTATCTTAGAAGAAAGATTAAGGAAAGGCAAACCTACGTTTCTAGCATTTGTAGACTTGGAGAAAGCTTTTGACAATGTTGACTGGAATACTCTCTTTCAAATTCTAAAGGTGGCAGGGGTAAAATACAGGGAGCGAAAAGCTATTTACAATTTGTACAGAAACCAGATGGCAGTTATAAGAGTCGAGGGACATGAAAGGGAAGCAGTGGTTGGGAAGGGAGTAAGACAGGGTTGTAGCCTCTCCCCGATGTTGTTCAATCTGTATATTGAGCAAGCAGTAAAGGAAACAAAAGAAAAATTCGGAGTAGGTATTAAAATTCATGGAGAAGAAATAAAAACTTTGAGGTTCGCCGATGACATTGTAATTCTGTCAGAGACGGCAAAGGACTTGGAAGAGCAGGTGAATGGAATGGACAGTGTCTTGAAAGGAGGATATAAGATGAACATCAACAAAAGCAAAACAAGGATAATGGAATGTAGTCTAATTAAGTCGGGTGATGCTGAGGGAATTAGATTAGGAAATGAGGCACTTAAAGTAGTAAAGGAGTTTTGCTATTTGGGGAGCAAAATAACTGATGATGGTCGAAGTAGAGAGGATATAAAATGTAGGCTGGCAATGGCAAGGAAAGCGTTTCTGAAGAAGAGAAATTTGTTAACATCCAGTATTGATTTAAGTGTCAGGAAGTCATTTCTGAAAGTATTTGTATGGAGTGTAGCCATGTATGGAAGTGAAACATGGACGATAAATAGTTTGGACAAGAAGAGAATAGAAGCTTTCGAAATGTGGTGCTACAGAAGAATGCTGAAGATTAGATGGGTAGATCACATAACTAATGAGGAAGTATTGAATAGGATTGGGGAGAAGAGAAGTTTGTGGCACAACTTGACCAGAAGAAGGGATCGGTTGGTAGGACATGTTCTGAGGCATCAAGGGATCACCAATTTAGTATTGGAGGGCAGCGTGGAGGGTAAAAATCGTAGAGGGAGACCAAGAGATGAATACACTAAGCAGATTCAGAAGGATGTAGGTACTGGGAGATGAAAAAGCTTGCACAGGATAGAGTAGCATGGAGAGCTGCATCAAACCAGTCTCAGGACTGAAGACCACAACAACAACAACATCCTTGTGCAGTTGTCATGCAAATCTTGTCTATTGGTCCAGTTTTAGTGTATGTACCACAGAAGCGAGTACATCTTAGCTATCCGCAATTGAACCACGGTCACACCCAATCTTCCATATGTCGTCGCCCATGAATCACAACCTGCACTCCTACGTTGTATATACCAGGGTTGGAACTTTAATAGTGGCAACTATTGATTTACAGCTCGTACAAAATAGATACGTGTTTCAAAGTTTTACTGACCTTCAAAGTAGTCACTAGCATTGTGTATAACCCGTTGCCAGCGATGTGGAAGTCGTAGGATACTCTTAGCAGTGCCAGTTGTGTTGAAAGTTCGGGCGGCGCGGTCTGTTGCCCGAAGAATTTGTAGCAGTTCTGAAGCGTTTCCTCCGGTTTAGAATTGAGCTCACGAGGCTTAAGTCAGGGGCTGCTGTATGTGGTATAGCACTTAGCAGCCCCATCAGTCAAACAAATCAGTAACAGCTTGCACTGTACGTGCTTGACCATTGTCCTGCAAATTGGTCAGGTCCTGTAGAAAGTGTCATCACTTTTGTCTCTAAGCTGGTCGTAGGTTGTCTTCCAAAAATGAACAGCATAGAGACAGAAGTGATGACCCTTTCTGCAGGACCTGACCATCATTTTGCAGGACAATGCTCAAGCACGTACAGTGCAAGCTGTTACTGGTTTGTTTGACTGATGAGGCTGCTAAGTGCTGTACCTCCTACTGCACTCCCCTGACTTAAGCCTTCGTGAGCTCAACTCGATTTCGAAACCGGAGGAAACACTTCACGGCATTCGCTTTAGAATTGCTACAAATTCGTCGGGCAATAGACCGCACCCCTCCAACTGTCAACACAACTGGCACTGCTAAGAGTATCCTACGACTTCCACATCGCTGGCAACGGGCTATACACAATGCTGGTGACTACTTTGAAGGTCAGTAAAACTTTGAAACACGTATCTATTTTGTACGAGCTGTAAATGAATAGTTGCCACTATTGAAGTTCCAATCCTCGTATTTCCGTCCAGGTAGTAAAATTTTATTGAGAAACCAGGGCCTGTTATAGACGAATCATGGGAAACAGTGGTGCCTGTGTTGTTAATAAGTACGATGCATGCCCGAACTTCTTACTAACACAGCAGACACTGCTATTTCGCAGAGAGAACTATGCAAGGATATTGACTTGAACAGAAGCTACAAAATAACTAACTTTATGTACATAATAATAATAATAATATAGAATGTTAAAAGGCAGTTGAATTACGCAAGAAAGCCTTCGCAAAATACAGCTCGAATAAGAATGAGGAGAATCACCAAAACTTTATAGAAATACGAAAGGTTTCGGATAAAATTATCAGACAAGAGAAGAGAAGATATGTAATCCAGCAACTATAATCAATAGAAACAGATTTTAAAAATTATAATACACATGGATTCTACAAGACCTTCACAAACCAAATTAAAGGGTATAACCCTCAAAATGTTTTCTTCCGAAAACCAGATGGGAATTGAGCACTAAGCGATGAAGAAAATTGTGAAGTACTAGCCGGATATTTTGGAAATCTACTAAACTGTCCAGAACCAACAGAAACCCCCCCCAATATCCAACACCAAAGCCCCGCAACAAAAAGATTCTTCACCGCCAAGAGAAGAAGAAATTATCAAACACACAAAGAAACTCAAAAATAACAAAGCCTCTGGGGAGGATGGAATTGTAGCCGAATTTCTCAAAAGTCTAGGGCCTAATTCAAGAAATGAGCTAGTAAGAATTCTTCAAAATATATGGGTCACCGAAGAAATCCCAGAAGATTGGAAGTGTGTGTTAATACACCCAGGGGACAAACATGATGTGAATAATTGCAGAGGAGTCTCTCTACTCCCAGTGACATAAGATATTATCAGCTTGCATTCTTGAAAGAGCACAACTACTGCTAGAGCCCAAAATCTCAGATTTCCAAGCTGGTTTTAGGCCTAACAGATCGTGCCCAGAGCAAATTTTAAACCTAAAATTAATCACAAGAATAAAGAAGATACGAGGCAAGTCTACAGTATACGTCTTTGTCGGCTTCAAAAAGGCGACTCAATCCACAGACCCACGCTATTTAGGATTCTTGAAGAAAAAGCACTGGATCGGAAAATAAAGAAAATCATTCAGCATACATTAACAAATACAACATCCAAAGTGAAATTTATGAGAAAACTTTCAAAGCCATTCGAGATAAAAACTGGAGTAAGACAAGGTGATGGGTTTATCGACTTTGTTGTTCTATGTAGTTCTAGATAGAGTCGTGGCAGAATGGGAAAAGAAACTCGAAGATGAAAATTGCTGGAATCCAATTTCATTAGGAACCAAAAAAGTAACCTACAATCCCGTACGTAGCAGTTGCGGACGATCTCACAATAATGGCAGATTCTTGTGAGATGACTATAAAACAGATAGAAACTCTAAAAGAATGCGCAAAGAAAGTCGGCCTGCAGATGACATTACAACAACAGACTTAGAAATTTTCAAATTCCAAACCAAATATGACGAAATTAATAGTAGCTCACTTTAAATATCTATGAGAAATTATCTCTGAAAAATATGCACATCAAGAAAGAATCCAAAAAGCTCGTAAAGGTTTAGGTTAGTGCCAAACCTCTATAATAAAAAATGCTTATCTTTAAATACCAAAATTAGACATAACAAAACGGTAATTAACCATCAATGTTATATGCCACCGAAACCTTGGCATTAAACAGCAAGACTGATATAGAAAATCTAAAGAAAAAGAAAGAAAAGTAATTAGGAAAATTTTGGGACCAAGATGGACTGAGACCGGGTATAGAGCCCAGGAAACGTCCAGAATTGAAGAATATTCTAACATAGAGACAGGCATGAGGAAAAGACCCCTCAAATTATGTGGCAAAATGAGGAGGCTTCTCGAACACAGACTAACAGAAAGAATAGTAAGATACATAGATTCCCACGCTAATGGAGGAGAATGGATCCAAAATGTTAAAAAAGACTTGGAATTAGCCAAAATCACCAAGAAAGAAATAGACGTAAGGAACAATTTTAGAATAAAAGTAGAAAAATGGGACGTTAAACCAGAGACAAAATCCCGAAGAACCGTAACAAAATGGAGCGAAGGAAGAAGAGAGAAATACTCGCAAACAATGAAAAACTGATTGGCAAATAAAAACAAGAAGAAGAGCGGAAAATGAACCATCTTTACGTAGCGTCTTCCACTCTGGGAGCTTTGCGAATAATAATAATAATACAGTTAAAAGGAAGTCACGCTTGATCAAGGTCCGCGTCACTTTCCATTTTTGACCAGACATAACGTCTGACAAAAGAAAGAAATGATGACGATGACGACGACGACGACATGTTAACGTTTTATATTAAAACATATTCCTTCTTCATTTGCACTTAAGAATTTGTTTGCTAATGTCAGTATTTTTAGTCATTTCTTGATGAACATGCAAAATTACCAAATCATTCAAAATTTTTTGGCTAATTTTTGACCACAAAAACGATTTCATTCGCCTAATTGCTGGAAAGTGACCGCTAAGAGGTACAAGAATAACCGGAATAGTTACAATCATCTGTACAGACTTCACAAACTCTGTATCTCAGGCATGGGACCACTGTTTTTTAATTGTCTGACAACCACCTCTTTCTTCGTTCTGCATACATCCTAAAGCATGAAATGTTAGCTTGCCTATATCAAAGCCCCATGTTGTTGTTGTTGTTGTTGTTGTGGTCTTCAGTCCTGAGACTGGTTTGATGCAGCTCTCCATGCTACTCTATCCTGTGCAAGCTTCTTCATCTCCCAGTACATACTGCAACCTACATCCTTCTGAATCTGCTTAGTGTATTCATCTCTTGGTCTCCCTCTACGATTTTTACCCCCCACGCTGCCCTCCAATGCTAAATTTGTGATCCCTTGATGCCTCAAAACATGTCCTACCAACCGATCCCTTCTTCTAGTCAAGTTGTGCCACAAACTTCTCTTCTCCCCAATCCTATTCAATACCTCCTCATTAGTTACGTGATTTACCCACCTTATCTTCAGCATTCTTCTGTAGCACCACATTCCGAAAGCTTCTATTCTCTTCTTGTCCAAACTAGTTATCGTCCATGTTTCACTTCCATACATGGCTACACTCCATACAAATACTTTCAGAAACGACTTCCTGACACTTAAATCTATACTCGATGTTAACAAATTTCTCTTCTTCAGAAACGATTTCCTTGCCATTGCCAGTCTACATTTTATATCCTCACTACTTCGACCATCATCCGTTATTTTACTCCCTAAATAGCAAAACTCCTTTACTACTTTAAGTGTCTCATTTCCTAATCTAATTCCCTCAGCATCACCCGATTTAATTTGACTACATTCCATTAACCTCGTTTTGCTTTTGTTGATGTTCATCTTATATCCTCCTTTCAAGACACTGTCCATTCCGTTCAACTGCTCTTCCAAGTCCTTTGCTGTCTCTGACAGAATTACAATGTCATCGGCGAACCTCAAAGTTTTTACTTCTTCTCCATGAATTTTAATACCTACTCCGAATTTTTCTTTTGTTTCCTTTACTGCTTGCTCAATATACAGATTGAATAACATCGGGGAGAGGCTACAACCCTGTCTCACTCCTTTCCCAACCACTGCTTCACTTTCATGCCCCTCGACTCTTATAACTGCCATCTGGTTTCTGTAGAAATTGTAAATAGCCTTCCGCTCCCTGTATTTTTCCCCTGCCACCTTCAGAATTTGAAAGAGAGTATTCCAGTTAACATTGTCGAAAGCTTTCTCTAAGTCTACAAATGCTAGAAACGTAGGTTTGCCTTTTCTTAATCTTTCTTCTAAGATAAGTCGTAAGGTTAGTATTGCCTCACGTGTTCCAACATTTCTACGGAATCCAAACTGATCTTTCCTCGAGGTCCGCTTCTAACAGTTTTACCATTCGTCTGTAAAGAATTCGCGTTAGTATTTTGCAGCTGTGACTTATTAAACTGATAGTTCGGTAATTTTCACATCTGTCAACACCTGCTTTCTTTGGGATTGGAATTATTATATTCTTCTTGAAGTTTGAGGGTATTTCGCCTGTCTCATACATCTTGCTCACCAGATGGTAGAGTTTTGTCAGGACTGGCTCTCCCAAGGCCGTCAGTAATTCTAATGGAATGTTGTCTACTCCCGGGGCCTTGTTTCGACTCAGGTATTTCAGTGCTCTGTCAAACTCTTCACGCAGTATCGTATCTCCCATTTCGTCTTCATTTACATCCTCTTCCATTTCCATAATATTGTCCTCAAGTACATCGCCCTTGTATAAACCCTCTATATACTCCTTCCACCTTTCTGCCTTCCCTTCTTTGCTTAGAACTGGGTTGCCATCTGAGCTGTTGATATTCATACAAGTGGTTCTCTTCTCTCCAAAGGTCTCTTTAATTTTCCTGTAGGCAGTATCTATCTTACCCCATACAACTGCAGAATTCGATCAGCCCAATTCATCCGGTACCAAAAGCTTCAAGTTGTGAAATAAGCCCCAAAACCTTCGTTGTAAAACTATTTAGCAAATTCACAGCCATATCAGTTATTTAAAAAAATGTCTCTTTGCATTTCCTCTGGTATTTGATACGCATGAGGATATGTACCATTGTCGTAGCGTTTAGATATCTTCCTTTTTCTAGGCAAAACTGGTTTACCAATGTTCAGATCCTCCGCTTTCTTCGTGGTTTCACTTCAAAACTCAAAAAATATAACTCTTCGTGTAGCTTACCGGCAAAGCATCCACTGAAGCTTTAATTACTCTATACGACAATGATTGCTTCTGAAAAGAAGAATGAAGTTGTTCAATCCTGCCGAAAACTGAAATTAATATGTTCAGGAGATTATAAAATCTGAATTGATGTAGGTTTGAAAAATAGCCACTAGCCTTCCCACCGACTTCACTTCTTTCTTCTGACAGCTCTTTCAAAAGTTTCAAAGAACTTCATATTTCGTTTCCAACGATTTTGAATATCTCTAGGCTGCAACTGAGTAACCCTACTTTGTAATCCTTTTAATTATCCAGCGACATTATTCGCGCTATCGTAATATTGATCACGACAGTATTTACGTCAAATGACGAGCTTGGGCGACTTCACACAATGTCTTTAGATCTTGCTGAAGCTACTTCATAGTAGTCAATAAACATCTCTTCAACGTGCAGATTTTTATCGACAAATCCGAAGCATATGGGTATTGGTTCCTTCACTGAAACGCCGGAAGTTTCATCTACAACAAGAGAAAAATATTCTGTCGCGTTAATATATTTCACAATATTTTGCTGTACATCGCTGGATAATGAAGAGACAGTTTTATTCAATATATTGTGAGAAACCCAATTATATACAGTTTTGTACAGCGAAGAGCAGGAGTATTTACTGCCCTTCCATGCTTCATCTGTGAGACCCGGAATTGCTGTTTCTCGCTGACTTAAAAATTGGAGGGACGTTGTTATCTTTAAAATCGCCTTGAGTGCGTTTTTCGTATCTCCTAATTTAGTGTTGAGATAAGAGATGACACATTGGTTTCTTGTTTCTCAGATGCCTGAGTATTCATGGCTGAACGATGAAGCATATGTATTTTGTGAACTCTTGAGACGTTGAATTCCATTGTACCACTGGGAAAATCTATTTCGAACAAACGCATTTCACGAATCCCTGCCTGCAGAAGTAGCAGTTGTCGACGGATACTGGCATCAAAAACGTTGTTTACACATTACGAGTAAATAATACATTGTCCAATTCTTATGTCGTGATAAATCCAACGAAATGTCAGTTTCCATCCGTCTTGGCATGACCTGACTATTTTTTGACACCTCTTACTAATGTACTACAGGAAGTGGAAGAAGACAAATTCTCGGGTTTCTAATTTTTTTTAGCTGGACATGCTTTACACTATGCCATGTTCACTGTCAGTACTATCCAACTGTGATACAGAAGTAGTACGAATTTATCCGTAGCGACTAGCAAACCCACAGTTCTAATTCGAAAGTATTTAAAGAAGAAATACTCAGTATTGTGTTTCAGCTTTCCACACGCGCCCAGCAACCTTGTCACGTTTGAAAATTGCGAAACTTTTTGCCTGGCGAAGAGCTTGTGCTCCAAGCATCTGGTCAGAGGACACTCCTCTTCGTCTTATTAACACGCTAACATCCCTGTTTTTCTCAAACCGAGGATTTCCCAATCTACCATCTAAACTCCAGCGTCCTTCCATTCTCTCGAAGAAGAAAGGAAACGATGTAGCCCTTAACTCATGAGGCGACTTTGTGCAACGTATATTACGTGGTGTGGTGTCTGGGACTTCTATGTGTAAAACTGAGATTTATAGGGTAAATCACTTCATATATTTGTTATGTAACATTTATTTTTACATTTAGTTCACTGTTGTTTAAATACTTCTCGTTAATTTTTTTTGCACTAAATAAAACCTGCAGCATTTTGCATTTTAAAATCGCGTACTTTCGTAAGGTTTTTTAAAATTTTACACATTAGCAAACTTTTGAGAACTGAATTTTACTTTCTGAAAATTATAGTATAATTGTAGCAGATAAATTTGCACATTAAACTAAATTCTAGGGTTTAAACTCGCACATCATTATCGAATTTGATAGTACAAAAAAACCTGCAGAATTGACATTCACTGTTGGGATCTACATTTCCCTTTACCCCCACTCAGAAAACATTTGATCTTAACTAAAACTAAGCAGGAAGGAGTCCTACACGACTATTCCGAAGTTCTTCCCCTGAATGATACTATCGTTTACCAGCAGAATTGTGATCACTGGCTATTGGAAATTCGTCACCTTTTTCGACTATTTCTCGATCAATATCACTAACATGTTTGTTCACCAACCAACAACTTCATCAAACTTAGGATCTTTAAAATTGACGTATTCCTCCGAACGCATTTTGTGAGCTAAGGGCTAGATTGCATGAAAACAACTTCACTTGAATCGTAAACCACGCTGCTTTTATCTGATTAAAACAAAAAAAAAATCAAATATTAAGGTAGCCTGTCACAATTGAATTCCTTGGGTTTCGGTTTGCCGTTATTAGTGCTCATTATCGGCAAGTACTTATTTTAAAACAATTGTTGAAGAATGGAGTGTGCGTATTCCAGCTTGTCACTTCTAACGGATCATAAAAGCGAACGGAAAATAAGAGATTCTATTCACAATATTATTTCCATTGTTATTGTGTGGACTGCCTTTGACTTGGCCAGCTACAAGCAAGGGAATGGCGAGTGTGTTGTTTGGTTGCCTTTGCACACACACGTTTCACACAAACAATTATATTTTAGAGATTAGAAATTTTAGCTTCCATCTGAATGTTTTAATTGATTGTCGTTTTTTTATTATGGCAAGCAAAAATCTTTATTTTTATTTTGCTTTTACTAGACGAAAAATCTGTGCTCGAGCCGCCGAGCACCCACAGAGTCGCCGCGCATGAAATACAATCAGGTTGTGAAGGAACGTATTTAAGGAATGAGGGACTCTGGGCATACAATGAGATCAATTCAAGTAATGAGTGAGTGAGAGTGAATGAATGTTTCAAATAGCTACACGGAGAAAACTGCGAAACACCGAATCGTTTGACAGATGTCTGTTTTTATGTATTTGATCCACTGCATTTTTCTCGAGATAATTCCGTTTTGGATCTCAATTGAGTTCTCGATTATCGCTGTAGCGCCATCTTATCACACAACGAGAAAGTGTTAAATACAGAAGCTATATATTTTTTCTCATAGAATCTGATCTATACTGATAACAATGTTGTAAAACTGTCATATCTGTCGGTTTCTATGTTTGAACATGCCGATCTCCTAAACTGCTAGACAAATTTTCGTAGCGTTTACAAAGGCAGCTTGGACATTGCTAGGCAGCAATGTACAGTCTTTATTTCACCAACATCGGAATACATTAAAAAATATATCGTGATTTAAAGTTTTATCTAAAATTGTATGCTCATCTTAGTAGTTCACATGTTAATCATTGCAGCATAGTACACCAAAGAACCAATAGGTTGCGCTATTATTTTTTTTTAATCCAGCGATGGATGTATTTTCGGAAATTTGTGTATCTGACAGAATTAAGCGGCGCAATCTTATCTTTACGAATATAAACATACAGCTAATTTGTTGGCTAGGATATATGGATTTACTGATTTCATTTTGTACCGGCATTGCCTTGCTTCGTTCGATAAGTTTTATTTATATTGTTTGCTAGGAAAAACGGTTTTATTTAAGTTAGCTGTGTAATTTCGGTGCCTACTCATGACATTTTAATTTACCTTTTGTTCACGAATAAAAATGCCTAAAAAACGGCAGTGTCGTTCTGAATACAACAGAACGACTAAAAACAGAGGGATATGCAGTCTCAAGAGTCCAATCAAGATTGAGAGGCGAGACTTGATTACTCGAGAACGTCAGGCGTTAACCTGCTCTTTGGAAACTGCTTCCAAACACGAGGTGTGACTTAACTTTGATCGAGAGCGTCATGAATTATCTCGCTCCTTAGAACCTTTTACCCACAGAGGCTTAAAATTACTTCTCTCAAACTTAACGTCATAGAAATGGAAATTTTGACAGAAAGCGGCACAGGTGAGTATTTGCACCCCAAAATCCTCTTACTCCTAACTATTTACCATTTCACTTTAAACATGTGCCATTCCCAGTGATCTTAGTTATACAATGACCATAAACAAAGCACAAGGCCAGACGTTGCATACTGTTGGCGTGGACCTTAGTGTCTGCTTTTCGCACCGTCAGCTCTATTTGGCTCTTTCCTGTGTTAGTGAAACAAAGAAGCTCTTCCTTCATGTCCCTGATCAGACTACTTCGCTGTTTCTACTGTTGCACCTTGACTCCAGCCTCTGGGGTTGGACAGGACCGCAGCGGGCTCAGCATTGGTTACGCTGGATAACATTTTTAAAACTATTGAACATGTATTTTCCTGTTTTTTTTTAACCAATGCGTGATTTTTGAGATTTAGTTGTAAAAATCCACCCTTTATATGAATTAGCGGTCGCGTAAAATACCTGCAGCACTGTGTTGTTTCGCATTTCCAACTACTTAACATCCTTCACTTCCTAGGTACGACACTTGCTACACACATACGGTACGGTGAAGAGACTAATCCACACTTTGATTGAACGGTAACGAGTAAATTAACTTCCCCGCGTGTGTAATAAACGTCTGCCGTTTTCAGACGACGACATTTGGTTTTAGAGCCATGCAATCAGACTTCATCAACTAGCTTCCTGAATACCATTGTCTGGAAGGGGAAGCCAATAACCGCTTGATGCGAGCACATCTGTTTTGGCTGTATAGGGGCGATCGAAGTCGACGCTTCTCTGTTGCCGTGCGGCTTATAGTTGTTTAGTTGTTTATACGTAAGCTGCAAGTGTAATTTAACTGTGGTGAGTCAATTATTGAGTAACGTGCAACTTCATTTATTTCGGAATTTTTTGTTTTAGTAGTTCGCAGCTCTGATTAGTTCGGTACCTATCTCTGCCTGACTGGACGAAAGAGCCCTTCGTACCTCTCCTGGATAAACTGAACATTACAGTAACGAACACTGAAGTTTTTTATTGGCATAATATATAGGTCACAAGATGTCCTGAGGAAACAATTCAGATTGTTTCTCTTCAGGAAACAAATACTGTAGCTACCGTCATGATATTTACAAATGTACAAATGCAGTAACGTACGTTATCCGTTCTTCCATCGTGCGTACTATTTATTACCACCAAGTGGCACCTCTAAAAGTACTTCGCTTTCCTTTAATGTAACTAATGCTGGCTTTTTAAACCTTGATAAACATTTTGACAGTTATGAAAATGATTTGTGTTATCTTGAAGCGACATTGTAGGGACAGATCCACCTGAAAGATCCAGACTTCGTTCCACTACGTGTGTACATCTCTATTTCTGCGAGAATAAATACAATCTCTTGGAGTTCCGACAGCTCGCCGTTAAGCATCTATAGTCTTGACAATGAGTTTTACGATGGCTTCTTTTATGAGCACTCGCCAACTCGTTGGTCGTTAATGTGGAGTCTTCAGATCTGGTTTGGTAGCGAAGTCTCCGTCGGAGAGCAGTGTACTGAGTTTTATTGTCGCAAGCCGGAAGAATGTTGAACAGTAATTCACACGTATGGTACGTTGTCCAAGATGGAAGCATTGATGACATTCCAAGTTTTATTCGAATGTCGTGGCATGATTAAACTGTGATTCAATAATACCTTTAGACTAAGGGTATATTAAAATGATAGAAGTTTTGAAAGGTCCGATCGAAGTTTTGAACGGTCCCTAGTGGTTCCGCACTGTATACTCCAGCAAAAGCTGTAGTCACGCACATTCGAAGATCACGTTCGATGGGGTTGCAGCACTCGATGTCCTTAGAGAAGAGTTGAATTGCCTGTAAGTGTCCGCAGTGTCAAAGGTTGTCAAGAACGTCGCCCTGTTGCAGATTGCACCTAAAACTGTCGTTTGTGTCCGCGAAATGTGTGTAAATGAACGCTCCAGGGGTAGGCGTGGTTTCATTGACGTCGTTTATGCCAGTTCGTGAGACCTCTTCTTGTCGATTCTGTGCGGTGGTGTGTCTAGAAGCTTTTCCTCAGCCACCCATAAGAAAACCGCGTGATTTCAATGTTGGACGTCGCGGTGCTGGCCTTCATTGCAGAGGCGTCAAGAGAAAGTGATGTTGGCAATGGTGGGGGGGGGGGGGGGGGGGGGGGAAGGTGGACCTTCTCATCGCGTCAGAACGTTCATGGTAGGGGTTGGGCAGAATTGCTGTGAAATTTGTTGCCAACGTGGGATCATTAACCTACCTTACAGCTCACATGAACTTCTGGCCTTTTTTAAGGTGACGTCGCAGTGCGCCATGTTTTTACATTACTACTGAGGAAGATAGTAGCCACCTTTGAGCCAAATTTCACTTTTCTGCATCGCAATGGCAGAAAATGGAGGAGTTTATAAAAATTACCCTTTATTTCCTTTGCCCCATGCACTAATTTTCACGGTACTTTCGCTCAAAACAGTCATCCACACGGCACAGATAACCACAGAAGTTTTATAACAGATTCAAGGCTGGTAACATTCCACACCTAGGACCTTGCCCAGGAAAGAAATGTGGAATTCCCGTATCAACCCGAGTCCTCGTTTCCGAAGCATGGGACTGACTTTGATTTGACTCTCAGTGTACACTCTGCAACTAGCCAATACCGAGACGCTTCTCCCGAGAAGTCTTAACAAGAGGCCTACCAGAACTAAAATAAGAGGTATCAATATTCCTATTATACAACTTACTAATGTGAAAAGTACGGTAAGTAATAACATCAGGTACATTAAAACTGTCCAGACCACCGATGCTTTCAATTTAACTCCAACGAACAATAGCCAAAGTAATTCGACCGCAGCTACGTGAAACAGCATCTGTCCTCGTATTCTCCCTATCTTTGTGAAACTAAGCTACAGATACAAATAAATACGTAATAAAAAGAAATGTTGGAAAATGAAAATTGTTTTCTCTGGGGCTTCTATAATGCTGCGGCATCTGCACCCCTGACACCTGCAAAGCACTTCCGGACTACTGAACAGAACACGCAGGTAACATGCAAATTCTTCATTTTCGAAAACTCAGTATCGGGTAAGCATCGCTGAAATTCAGAAAGTTTTCCTTCTCCGTGCCTCTCTTTCAACAAATCATTTGCTTCCAAATCAGTGAGCTCCAATTGTACTTCAAATGGCACATAATCAAGCTTACATTCTACGGATTCTGGAACAGAAGAATGCTAGTCACAATTCTGTTAAGATCTGAAAATCTCTCCAAAAAATGGTTCAAGTCACGAATAATTCTTATTTTCGGAAAATCAAGGTTAACGTCTTCTGTGATATAGCACAAAACTCTGTGAAGCAGTAAAGATGAGGAACCTCTTCTCCTTCCAGTTGTGCTTCAAACATTGACGGATTTCTCCGAAATCCTTTGATAAGTCTTCAGAGATCACATATGAGATTATCCTTTACCTGGAATTTCGTGTTCAGTTTACTCATGTCGGATATAATGTCGACCAAAAATCAAAACCTTGACAGTCATGCAGGATCTGACAGCTGTGGATCACGTATGTCTTTTTCAGTGAGAAAAAAACATATATTTCGTGTCGGTGCTTGTAAAAATGAAACATGACTTCATCGCAGCTGAGCCACCTCACTGCTGTGTGATAAAGCAAGTCACAGAATACATAATTAGTTTCTTCAATAAAAGCCTGGAACTGACGGTGACGGAGGGCATGTCCCCGAGTGAAGCTAGCAGCAGAAACGACCATTTTCAGTTCACAGGAATTATCCAAGTCTTACCCACAGTGTGTCTGTTGATGCATGATGTAGAGTGTGAACGGAACGTCCGGTATTAGCAAATCTTCCAACTGAGTCCTGATTTGCACGACCAGACCCTTCCTCACTTCTGCCAAGTTTTTTCTTCTGTCGCCTGTAACACCTAGAAGCTAATTTTTTACACTTACATGAAAATATCTTTTCCAGTTGTTGTTCTCCTTGAACGAACACGAGAAGCTGTGACATGCTCGAAAATCGGTGGAGTCATCCATTGCCAGAGGAAGTCCCTAGCCTTCTCGCATGTCTGTAGCACTGTGTTCTTTCCAGTTCTTTTCTGTGCACAACTGAACTTGCTGAAAGGCTGACACTTCGAAGCAAATCGACTTTCGTAGAACACAAGTCATTTACTGTTTTTCATCACACACTCTTTGATGAAGTTTCTATCGGTAAACGGTTTTCCTCGTTCTGCCATCTTGTGCGGTATGTTGTTAACTTGCATGATGACAGATTCGTTTCCAGCAGATTTCTTTGGGTTTCAAAGTTCCGTGCGATGGACTCGTATTTCTCAGAGCGTAGCTTTCTAGAAAACTTTAAAAATATTGATAGATGCTTTGTTCAAGTGTGACGCCGAAGATTGTATTCTTTCGAAACGGCAACACTTTCGCTGCGTATTATGCGAATGATTTTCTTGTCCTTTGTTGCCGCGAAGTAGTATTCATCTCCCCATTACTCATTGAAAATGTGACACTCGGGGTGCAGTTTTGTTTTCTAACTAACCATACGGAAAGGAGAAGTACGCGGAATCTGAAAATGAAAAAGATATTGAATTATAAACACAAAATCTTGGAATGGCACAAGTTAAAAGTTTTATCAAACAAATACAAGCACCGTCGGTGAATAACGTGATTGATGTAATCATCCACTTATTTAGACCGTGTGTGTGTGGGTAAAGGGAGGAGGTTGACAGCTCACATTGTGTGTTTTGTGACGCAGGGAATTGTATTTGGGTCTTTATTGGAGGAGATAGTTCTTACGTTTACTAACTAAAAGCGTCCTTACGTGCAAGGATCACGTTCGATCGGATTGCAGCCCCACGGTGTCCTTAGAGAAGGGTTGAAACGTCCGGAGAGTGTCAACAATGTCAGAGGTGGTTGTTGCGTGAAAATGTAATCACATATCAGTTCTAGTATAATATATTTGTCCAATGAATACCCGTTTATCATCTGCATTATTGGAGTTGCATTGTATTGTTGTTTCAAATCGTCATTGATCGATGATGTAACATTTTGAAACTTCCAGGCAGATCAAAACTGTGTGCCGGACCGAGACTCGATCTCGAGACCTTTCCCTTTGGCGGGCAAGAGCTCTACCATCTGAGCTACCCAAGCCAGTACCACGTCTCCCACATAACATTTTATTTGTACGATTAACCAAATCTGTAGCATGCGTTCGTCCCTCTTCATTTTCGACACCTCTACTAATTACAGATATGTCCTATGGGTCAAGATTATTGAATCGCCAATACAGACTTTGTCCTTTGGACGTGGGTTCTGAATCACCCTGTATATGTGTTCGCTGAAGATCCCAGATTATGTAACAGATGGTGTCTAAGGAGTTGCCTGCCCGTAGACGCCTAGGAATCGATCAAAGGTTGTCTCTGTACATGTACATGTGTCAAGTGCTCATCAAAGGTGCGCAGGTGACACCGAGGGTGTCGCCGAACAGGGCCAGGGGGGGGGGGGTCCTTAGAGGGATCCTTTCCTGTTTTATTCACGCACTGTCAATGTCGCACACCCGTCGCTGCTCCCCACCCTCCGTGACGAGACCACAGGAGGGCGCAAAAAGTGTAAACGCCCTTTACTGCTTCGGATCACGTTAAAATTTCACCGAATAGTTTCGAACGGTCCCTATTGGTTCCACCATGTATATGGGATCAACAGTATTGTAGTCGCGCTACGCTCGAAGATTGTTAAACAACTTATCGCTATAGACTGTTATTTCCACATGTTAAAGTGATCTCTAAGTACTCTACTGGCCATTAAAATTCCTACACCAAGAAGAAATGCAGATGATAAACGGGTATTCATTGGACAAATATATTATACTAGAACTGATATGTGATTACATTTTCACGCAATTTGGGTGCATAGATCCTGAGAAATCCAGAACAACCACCTCTGGCCGTAATAACGGCCTTGATACGCCTGGGCATTGAGTCAAACAGAGCTTGGATGGCGTGTACAGGTACAGCTGCCCATGCAGCTCCAGCACGATACCACAGTTCATCAAGAGTAGTGACTGGCGTATTGTGACGAGCCAGTTGGTCGGCCACCATTGACCAGACGTTTTCAGTTGGTGAGAGATCTGGAGAATGTGCTGGCCAGGGCAGCAATCGAACATTTTCTGTATTCAGAAAGGCCCTTACAGGACCTGCAACATGCGGTCGTGCATTATCCTGCTGAAATGTAGGGTTTCGCAGGGATCGAATGAAGGGTAGAGCCACGGGTCGTAACACATCTGGAATGTAACGTCCACTGTTCAAAGTGCCGTCAATGCGAAAAGTGGTGACCGAGACGTGTAACCAATGGCACCCCATACCATCACGCCGGGCGATACGCCAGTATGGCGATGACGAATACACGCTTGCAGTGTGCGTTCACCGCGATGTCGCCAAACGCGGATGCGACCATCATGATGCTGTAAACAGAACCTGGATTCACCCAACAAAATGACGTTTTGCCATTCGTGTACCCAGGTTCGTCGTTGAGTACACCATCGCAGGCGCATGTCTGTGATGCAGCGTCAAGGGTAACCACAGCCATGGTCTCCGAGCTGATAGTCCATGCTGCTGCAAACTGTTCGTGCAGATGGTTGTTGTCTAGCAAACGTCCCCATCTGTTGACTCAGGGATCGAGACGTGGCTGCACGATCCTTTACAGCCATGCGAATAAGGTACCTGTCATCTCGGCTGCTAGTGATACGAGGCCGTTTGGATCCAGCACGGCGTTCCGTATTACCTTCCTCAACCCACCGATTCCATATTCTGCTAACAGTCTTTGGATCTCGACCAACGCGAGCAGCAATGTGGCGATATGATAAACCGCAATCGCGATAGGCTACAATCCGACATTTATCAAAGTCGGAAACGTGATGGTACGCATTTCTCCTCGTTACACGAGGCATCACAACAACGTTTCACCAGGCAACGCCGGTCTACTGCTGTTTGTGTATGGGAAATCGGTTGGAAACTTTCCTCATATCAGCACGTTGTAGGTGTCCCCACCGGCGCCAACCTTGTGTGAATGCTCTGAAAAGCTAATCATTTGCATATCACAGCATCTTCTTCCTGTCGATTAAATTTCGCGTCTGTAGAATGTCATCTTCACGGTGTAGCAGTTTTAATGGCCAGTTGTGTAAAATATTTGTAACTTCCACGATAGTGTACTTCAGCATACTACTGCTGACACGATACCACAGAGAACTTGATGGACCAAATATGCAGCGTTCCTTGCATGCAAGAACGCGTGCGGTGAGGAAACGTTAGAAATTTCTCCTGCAATTAATCCTACGCTAGGAAACACTCAAAGCGAGCTGACCTCCACCTCCTTTTTTTCCCTACACTCACAACGACGAAATAAATGGATATGTCAATCACTATAATCGTTAAATGATCCTCATATTAACCAAGGTGAACAGAAACAAAAAAGAACAGTGAAATTATTGTTGTTCAACGAAATCTTGAGCACCCTGAAGTGAAGCCTTTCCGTTGCATGTTTCGAAATCACTTGGTTCTTTCGAACAGTTGACAGGTTGTTGGCGTGGCCGTGATGTGGCGTCACTGGCACGAAGATGCCAATCTGCGTCCCAGCACGGGGCTCGAATTAGTGCGGACTTTGGGCCACCAGTGGCATCCTGCCCTAACCGAAGCAGCATCTCGTAACGCCCTATGGTTGGGGCCTTTAACGCATGAGGCTGATCCTGCGCACAAAGAACCAACGTAATGGCCGAGAACCGTACAATTTCTAAACACTCTTAACAACCCGCACATATTGCTACTTAATGTAAACACCGCAGTGACGTCCCACGATTCGAGAGTGACAGACTATATTAAAAGTCGATATGGAGCTGACGGCACTGTTGTAACACACTTGTCGGTTTTTGTCTCCTAGGTTTTCGTCAAAATTTTCATCAGAAGTGCCATCTTTTGTTTCGAGAAGTCATGCGACATTGAGAAGACACTTTTTGTGGTTTGCGGTGAAACTTTTTAGCCACTCTGTCAAATACGAAGGCCACGAACAGGGACACAGTGCAGTCCAGCCTACTTTCCCAGTATTTTGCCAGGTAAATGTTTGGTTATGAAGCGGAACGTTCGCTGCGTCTGCAGTCTTGACTTTCACCTTAACCAAATTTTTTACTTTTTTTTCGAGTAGTATCATTGAAAAATTTTGTCACGGGCGTTACGTTAGTGTACTTCTCTCGAATGGCGGTAAACTGAAGTACATCTTGTCGGTAATCAAACTGTAGTTGCTCGAGAAGAAATTGTTCGGGCACTTTTCACCTGTGTTAAACACAGTTATACAAACATTAGCAACAAAACATTCCCCTACCTGTAACCCGTTTGACCTCTCAGCAGCGATCGTTATGAAAAATCCGATAACCTGACGACGTACGTAAAAATTAAAATAGATATTGACGGTCACACTATGCTAACCGTCACAGCCATCTCAGCATGCACATAAAGTGCATGTTTGGTGAGATTACCGATTGCTTCCGCTATGATATTTTGTCTCGCCGTAAGACGTGTGTACTGTATAGCTGTCACTACATTTTCCAAAGTTTTCAATACTATTTAAGTCCACGGAGCACGCTGACGACGGAAACCGAATGAGACCCACACGTTCTAACATTAAATTGATTGAGTTCTACAGGTTAACGGTGTTGGTCACAGAAAGAAAGGAAAAAAAACGAGAATAGGACAGAAGAAACTACGAAAAGGATATCGCCGTGTTTTTTATCGTTATAGAAACGTTTCGGATGAAGTGAGGTCCCTACGCCCGCGACTACTGACTATTCTACGCAAAAATAGTCCGCTACGACGAAACTTATATGCTTGAACCTTAAAATCCCGAGTGAATAAGAGGTTCATGTTCTCTCTAAATTCGGAAACTCGATTGTCGGGCTCGATACTTCTCATCAAAAAACAAACAGTGGGTCTATTCGAAGTCGTCCTATTCATTATTTTCGTCAGACCTTGTAGGAGTATCAGTCTGAAACGGCCACGTACGAGCACGGCTAACCCAGGGATTCCGATCTTTGTGATAGTCAGCGCCGACAATTTTCTTGTACCCCTGTATCAAATCATATTATTTCCGAGCCTATAGAGAAAAGTGTTGAGTGTTTTAAGTGGGCAGTGATCGTACGCTCATTTGAATTTGATTGGGTAGATGACTGCTCCTTGATACTTGGTCTTTGCTGCAGTGAAACAAAGACCGGCGTCCCCTGAGAGTCCAGGCCCCGTGAGTTGGGTTTGCTCACTTTTATATTCAGCAGGTAGCTGATGCTTTGGTTTCTCTTAATCTTCATAGTGTGTGCTTCGACAGAGATTCAGTGTGTGTTAAATGTCATCGGGAGCCTCCTAGGCGTGTTTACGTGTTAAAGAATTTTTGTTGAGTTTTGTCCCGGCAACGTTAGGAAGAAAACAATAACCGGAGAATTCCTGCAACGAGGATCCACGCACCGGAGATGTGCTTAAGGGGTAGTCCTTTTTCAAAATTTCAAGATTTTTTTTTCATAAAGTGTCCACTTGGATGTCCCACTTGTCACAACTATAGCGCTTGGCCTAACTTTAAAACTGTGTAACTCATTGGTACATCGTGTGTGGTTGTCAGTCACTCACTGTGTGTGTGCCTAGTAGGATAGTAGTGGGAGTGGTATGCACTGGCGTTTTATTTGTTTAAATACGTCGCACCGATCCGCTCAAAGATGATGTGCTACCGCCGCCGAGTCCCATCGCTCTTGCGTCAATAGAGATATGGTGCCGGCTCCGCATCCATCTGACAACTCCGCGCTGTTCCGCTGCTGTGCCAACCAATCAGCCAGCACAGCTTCACGCCACATAACGTCAGACGGTGGGGCTGGACAAAAATATGGAAACATCGTGAGAACTGCATGCAGATGATAGTCACAACTGCAGGTTGCACTGTTGTACGCACAGCATCTGTGCAGTGTACCCAGTTGTGGTCAGAACAGTGTTCTGTCCAGTATTGAGAGCATTATGTAAGGATGTAGAGGCTTATCTCACTAGGGGTTAAGATAGATACTGCCTACAGGAAAATTAAAGAGACCTTTGGAGAAAAGAGAACCACTTGCATGAATATCAAGAGCTCAGATGGAAACCCAGTTCTAAGCAAAGAAGGGAAAGCAGAAAGGTGGAAGGAGTATATAGAGGGTCAATACAGGGGCTATGTTCTTGAGGACAATATTATGGAAATGGAAGAGGAGGTAGATGAAGATGAAATGGGAGATATGATACTGCGTGAAGAGTTTGACAGAGCACTGAAAGACCTAAGTCGAAACAAGGCCCCGGGAGTAGACAACATTCCATTAGAACTACTGACGGCCTTGGGAGAGCCAGTCCTGACAAAACTCTACCACCTGGTGAGCAAAATGTATGAGACAGGCGAAATACCCTCAGACTTCGAAAAGAATATAGTAACTCCAATCCCAAAGAAATCAGGTGTTGATAATTATGAAAATTACCGAACTATCAGTTTAATAAGTCACGGCTGCAAAATACTAACGCGAATTCTTTACAGACGAATGGAAAAACTGGTAGAAGCCGACCTCGGGGAAGATCAGTTTGGATTCCGTAGAAATATGGGAACACGTGAGGCAATACTGACCCTAAGACTTACCTTAGAAGTTAGATTAAGAAGAGGCAAACCTACGTTTTTACTACTTGTAAACTTGGAGAAAGCTTTTGACAATGTTGACTGGAATACTCTCTTTCAAATTCTGAAGGTGGCAGTGGAAAAATACAGGGAGCGAAAGGCTATTTACAATTTGTACAGAAACCAGATGACAGTTATAAGAGTCGAGGGGCATGAAAGGGAAGCAGTGGTTGGGAAAGGAGTGAGACAGGGCTGTAGCCTCTCCCCGATGTTATTCAATCTGTATATTGAGCAAGCAGTAAAGAAAACAAAAGAAAAATTTGGAGTAAATATTAAAATCCGTGGAGAAGAAATAAAAACTTAAAGATTCGCCGATGACATTGTAATTCTGTCAGAGACAGCAAAGGACTTGGAAGAGCAGTTGAACGGAATGGACTTTGTCTTGAAGGGTGGATATAAGATGAACATCAACAAAAGCAAAACGAGGATAATGGAACGTAGTCGAATTAAGTCGGGTGATGCTGCGGAATAGGAAATGAGACACTTAAAGTAGTAAATGAGTTTTGCTATTTGGGGAGCAAAATAACTGATGATGGTCGAAATAAATAGGATATAAAATGTAGACTGGCAATGACAAGGAAAGCGTTTCTGAAGAAGAGAAATTTGTTAACATCGAGTATAGATTTGTCAGGAAGTCGTTTCTGAAAGTATTTGTATGGAGTGTAGCCATGTATGGAAGTGAAACATGAAGGATAAATAGTTTGGACAAGAAGAGAATAGAAGCTTTCGAAATGTGGTGCTACAGAAGAATGCTGAAGATTAGATGCGTAGATCACATAACTAATGAGGAGGTATTGAATAGAATTGGGGAGAAGAGGAGTTTGTGGCACAACTTGACAAGAAGAAGGGATCGGTTGGTAGGACATGTTCTGAGGCATCAAGGGATCACCAATTTAGTATTGGAGGTTAGCGTGGAGGGTAAAAATTGTATAGAGAGACCAAGAGATGAATACACTAAGCAGATTAAGAAGGATGTAGGCTGCAGTAGGTACTGGGAGATGAAGAAGCTTGCACAGGATAGAGTAGCATGGAGAGCTGCATCAAACCAGTCTCAGGACTGAAGGCCACAACATCAACATGTCGAACGAAGTGAAATCCAACGTAAGCAATTTGTGGGTGTTCGTATGGGTGCTTCCGTAGCCAAGGCAGCCGAAGTGTTTGGTGTTTCAAGGGGCACCATATCGAAGATTTATACCGCTTATAGGGAAAGCGAAAAACATCACCCACTGAGTCACAACACAGACGAAAGTGTGTGGTGATTGATCGTGATAGACGCTCATTGAAGAGGACTGTGACGGAGAATAAGGAGACTGCAGCTGCAAAAGTCACTGCAGAACTGAACGTCGCACTCGCGAACCCTGTCAGCACCAGAATAACACAAAGGGAGCTCCATAAACAGGTAATGCAGGCCGAGATTAAATTTCAATTTTAGTGCTGCAAATGCCCAAATAGGGAAACATTGTGCCATATCCATAAAATCTGGATTACGGAACATGGGAAAAAGTTATTTGGTCGGATGTGTCTTGTTTCACACAGTTTCCAACTTACGAAGAGTAAAATATGGTGGGCTGTGGCGTAACTAAGGTTTTGAGGCCCTCTGCAGATACATTTTGGGGGCTTTGTTAACTAACACAAAAAACAAGCCGGCCGCGGTGGTCTAGCGGTTCAGGCGCTCAGTCCGGAACCGCGCGACTACTACGGTCGCAGGTTCGAATCCTGCCTCGGGCATGGATGTGTGTGATGTCCTTAGGTTAGTTAGGTTTAAGTAGTTCTAAGTTCTAGGGGACTGATGATCACAGATGTTAAGTCCCATAGTGCTCAGAGCCATTTGAACCATTTTTTGAACAAAAAACAAATATGAAAACGTTAGACGTTCAAACACCATAATTCAGGTTAAAAGTGAAATAAACCGATCTGTTGATGAACCGTCCATCGCGCCATTCATTCTCTCCGTCTCCAAATAACCAGCATGCTACACAACACACTGCATCTAAAGTAGGGAAATAGTATGTCTGGGGCTGTAGCCGTGAAAGAGATTTTCTTCGAACCACTGAAGCCATTACATCACCACCTACCGCACGCGGAATAGAGCTGTGGCGGGACAAGGCAACTGGAAGTAAAAACCAAAACTTAAAGGAAGAGCCCGCTGCTAGTTTCCAGCCACCCTACCAGATGTGGAAGAGTTTGAACAGACTACTAATTGGAGTCACAAAACTTGAAGCACTGGGACTACGTTACTAGCAATGCAACATGTGGATGTGGAAAACTTAGATACGGAATAGCTCTTGATCTGCCGAAGTTTCCTTAAGTCAGCACGCCGATGGAGCTGGTTTCAGCAAATGTTCTAGCAATCAAAACTGCCGAATTTTGGACCTCAAAAACAATTTGACATGCACAAAGTCTTGTATATATAGTGTAGATGTGTTTTAAATTTGTAAATAACTGTACTGTCGTGGATAAGAAAATAATAATTGCCAAAATCGTTCATTTTTGAACATAACATAATTATAATGATAACCACAGATAAACAATCTTTTGGTTTTAGTGTTATTGAGGCTTGAATGTACTCCTAATTATAATTGTTAATTTAGACTCTTCAATCATTGTATCTTGGAATAATTCTGTATGAGGGCTAAAAGATACATTTTGCTGATTAGATTGGAAGTTGAGAAGAATAGTATGTTGGTAAAATGTCAAATCAAAAACACCTTCAGCCGTCTATATTTCTAATTTTACATTAATTTGTTACAAGTTTCGGCGTTACACTAAACCATCTTCAGGCTCTCCGACCGACGTGTGGGAAAATCCCACCTATTGTACAATCGAAATAGGAACCAGCATACAGTCTGATATCCACAGACTTCTTTTTAACAACGTGATCCCTTCGATCATCACTTGCAGACTGAAGTGCAAGTGATGATCGAAGGGACTGCGTTGTTAAAAAGAAGTCTACGGATACCACAGACTTAACGTTGGCCCCTATTTCGATTGTACAAGAGGTGGGCTTCTTCCCATACGTCGGTCAGGGAGCCTAAAGGGGTGTAGTGTAAAACCGAAACTCGTAGCAAAATAATGCAAATTTGGAAATATGGACGGCTGAAGGTGTTTTCTGATTGACCCCGAAAACATCCTACATAAAGATGGACTGTCTGTTGCTGGTGAAACGGCATCTCTTGCTGGTGTTCCGGTTTCAAATAGTGTTATCACCAGTTCATTTTCACAGCTGGTATCGTGTGCTCTGTGATCTTTGAAAACGTCAGAAACGTCTTCCGTTTCGTTCAGACTTTTCCCCGACTTCACTTTCATTACTAATATAAATACATCTGTTCTGGACGCGGAGTTGATTTCTAGAAGATTGTAACTGTCTTCATTGTCTGTTCAACTTCTTCGTCTCGACAGTCTTTTAACTTTCTCTTTTGAGCATCACTTAAGAGCTATTTCAGGACATTGTGTTTTTAGCTTAATGCAAACGTTTAGATGAAGAGGAAATAAACTTTACTAGACAGATAACTGACGTACACAGTTGTAATCTCAGTGTCACTTTCTGTTAGCAGGTTCCTTGCACTGTAACCTGTGCTGCGAGGTGTTTGATATTTTACCAAATTGTTCAGGGTTTCAGCCTCATGTTCGGTTTTCGGTTTCGAAGTATAAATGGTTCGGCATTTTAGAATTCCATTCATATCACTAATTTATTTATTGATTTGCAAAATTATCAGAGGGATTAAGGCGGTTGCTTGCTGCAATGCCTCTGTGGAAAGGGTCTTCAGTCACTTGAATGATATATGGCCTGAAGCTAGAAACAAATTGAACGCGGATATGATAAAAGCAGAATTATGCGTTTGCTGTAATTTAGATCTCGCAGCATGCAACGACTTGTACCAAAATATTAAAGTTAACAAACCGACGCCGAAAGCTGTAACTAGCAATAATGTATTTTTTTAAATTTTACTTTACCCATGAACCATGGACCTTGCCGTTGGTGGGGAGAGGCTTCGATGCCTCAACGATACAGATAGCCGTACCGTAGGTGCAACCACAACGGAGGGGTATCTGTTGAGAGGCCAGACAAACGTGTGGTTCCTGAAGAGGGGAAGCAGCCTTTTCAGTAGTTGCAGGGGCAACAGTCTGGATGATTGACTGATCTGACCTTGTAACACTAACCAAAACGGCCTTGCTGTGCTGGTACTGCGAACGGCTGAAGGCAAGGGGAAACTACAGCCGTAATTTTTCCCAAGGGCATTGAGCTTCACTCTGTGGTTAAATGATGATGGCGTCCTCTTGGGTAAAATATTCCGGAGGTAAAATAGTCCCTCATTCGGATCTCCGGGCAGGGACTACTCAAGAGGACGTCGTTATCAGGAGAAAGAAAACTGGCGTTTTACGGATAGGAGCGTGGAATGTCAGAACCCTTAATCGGGCAGGTAGGTTAGAAAATTTAAAAAGGGAAATGGATAGGTTGAAGTTCGATATAGTGGGAATTGGTGAAGTTTGATGGCAGGAGGAACAAGACTTCTGGTCAGGTGAATACAAGGTTATAAATGCAAAATCAAATAGGGGTGATGCAAGAGTAGGTTTAATAATGAATAGGAAAATAGGAATGCGGGTAAGCTACTACAAACAGCATAGTGAACGCATTATTGTGGCCAAGATAGATACGAAGCCCACGCCTACCACAGTAGTACAAGTTTATATGCCAACTAGCTCCGCAGATGACGAAGAGATTTATGAAATGTATCATGAGATAAAAGAAATTATTCAGATAGTGAAGGGAGACGAAAATTTAATAGTCATGGGTGACTGGAACTCGATAGTAGGAAAAGGAAGAGAAGGAAACGTAGTAGGTGAATATGGAATGGGACTAAGTAATGAAAGAGGAAGACGCCTGGTAGAATTTTACACAGAGCACTTGGTCCAAGAATCATAAAAGAAGGTTGTATACATGGAAGAAACCTGGAGATACTAGAAGGTTTCAGATAGATTATATAATGGTAAGACAGAGATTTAGGAAGGAGGTTTTATATTGTAAGACATTTCCAGGGGCAGATGTGGACTCTCACCACAATTTATTGGTTATGAACTGTAGCTGAAAACTGAAGGAACTGCAAAAAGGTAGGAATTTGAGGAGATGGGACCTGGTTAAACTGAAGGAACCAATGGTTGTAGAGAGTTTCAGAGAGAGCATTAGGGAACGATTGACAAATACAGGAGAAAGAAATACAGTAGAAGAAGAGTGGGTAGCTTTGAGAGATGAAATAGGCCACAGAGGATAAAGTAGGTAAAAAGGCCAGGGCTAGTAGAAATCCTTGGGTAACAAATGAGATATTGAATTTAATTGATGAAAGGAGAAAATATAAAAATGCAGTAAATGAAGCAGGCAAAAAGTAATACAAACGTCTCAAAAATGAGATCAGCAGGAAGTGCAAAATGGCTAAGCAGGGATGGCTAGAGAACAAATGTAAGGATGTAGAGGCATATCTCACTAGGGGTAAGATATATATTGCCTACAGGAAATTGAAAGAGGCCTTTGGAGAAAACGAGAACCACTTGCATGAATATCAAGAGCTCAGATGGAAACCCAGTTCTAAGCAAAGAAAAGAAAGCAGAAACGTGGAAGGAGTTTGTAGAAGGTCTATACAAGGGCAACGTTCTTGAGGACAATATTATAGAAATGGAAGAGAATGTAGATGAAGAGGAGATGGGAGATATGATACTCCGTGAAGAGTGTGACAGAGCACTGAAAGACCTAAGTCGAAACAAGGCCTCGGGAGTAGATAACATTCCATTAGAACTACTGTCAGCCTTTGGAGAACCAGTCCTGACAAAACTCTACCATCTGGTGAGCAAGATGTATGAGACAAGCGAAATTCCCTCAGACTTCAAGAAGAATATAATAATTCCAATCCCAAAGAAAGCAGGTATAGATACATATGAAAATTACCGAACAATCAGTTTAATAAGCCATGGCTGAAAAATACTAATGCGAATTCTTTACAGACGAATGGAAAAACTGGTAGAAGCCGACCTCGGGGAAGATCAGTTTGGATTCCGTAGAAATGTTGGAACACGTGTGGCAATATTGACCCTACGACTTATCCTAGAAAATAGATTAAAGAAGGGCAAACCTCCGTTTCGAGCATTTGTAGACTTAGAGAAAGGTTTTGACAATGTTGACTGGAATACTCTCTTTCAAATACTGAACGTGGCTGGGGTAAAATACAGGGAGCGAAAGGCTGTTTACAATTTGTACCGAAAACCAGATGGCAGTTATAAGGCCGCGCGGGATTAGTTGAGCGGTCTAGGGCGCTGCAGTCACGAACTGTGCGGCTGGTCCCGGCAGAGGTTCGAGTCCTCCCTCGGGCATGGGTGTGTGTGTGTGTGTGTGTTTGTCCATAGGTTAAGTAGTGTGTAAGCTTAGGGACTGATGACCTTAGCAGTTAAGTCCCATAAGATTTCACACACATTTGAACATTTTGCAGCTGTAAGAGACGAGGGGCATGAAAGGGAAGCAGTGGTTGGGAAGGGAGCTAGACAGGATTGTAGCCTATCCCCGATGTTATTCAATCTATATATTGAGCAAGCAATAAAGGAAACAAAGAAAATTCAGAGTAGGTATTAAAATCCATGTAGAAGAAATAAAAACTTTGAGGTTCGCCGATGACATTGTAATTCTGTCAGAGACAGCAAAGGACTTGGAAGAGCAGTTGAACGGAATGGACAGTGTCTTGAAAGGAGGATATAAGATGAACATGAACAAAAGCAAAACGAGGATGATGGAATGTAGTCGAATTAAATCGGGTGATGCTGCGGAAATTAGAATAGGAAATGAGACGCTTAAAGTAGTAAATGAGTTTTGCTATTTGGGGAGCAAAATAACTGATGATGGTTGAAGTAGAGAGGATATAAAATGTAGACTGGCAATGGCAAGGAAAGCTTTTCTGAAGAAGAGAAATTTGTTAACATCGAGTATAGATTTAAGTCCAGGAAGTCGTTTCTGAAAGTATTTGTATGGAGTGTAGCCATGTATGGAAGTGAAACGTGGTCGATAAATAGTTTAGACAAGAAGAGAATAGAAGCTTTCGAAATGTGGTGCTACAGAAGAATGCTGAAGATTGGATGAGTAGATCACATAACTGATGAGGAGGTAGAGAATAGAATTGGAGAGAAGAAAAATTTTTGGCACATCTTGACCAGAAGAAGGGCTCGGTTGGTGGGGCATATTCTGAGGCATCAAGGGATCACCAATTTAGTATTGGAGGGCAGCGTGGAGGGTAAAAATCGTAGAGGGAGACCAAGAGATGAATACACTAAACAGATTCAGAAGGATGTAGGTTGCAGTAGGTACTGGGAGAAGCAGCAGCTTGCACAAGATAGAGTAGCATGGAGAGCTGCATCAAACCAGTCTCTGGACAGAAGATTACAACGACAACAGTGTTTTATTCTGTTCACACTCATCTCAGCGAATCCTTTCGTTAGTTTATCTGGAAATCCCGAATTTAACGCTAAGTCCGTCACAAAGATACAAAAAAAGCATGAGGGATTGTTAGTAGGAGAGGCTATTGTTGCAAACGTCAATGGAAGGAAATACACAATGAGGAAGGTAGCGCATTCCAGAGCGCTGTCTGGCGTAGCGGCCACAGCTTGTGTAGAAAAATAGCACTGGTGGAATCTGTTTGCTGCGTGCAGTGCTGGCCAACACACGCTGCAGCATTCTGCACAAAATGTTTGCTGGCACACTTCTGTTCGCTTCTCCTTAATGAGTTTACACGGACATTTTCAAATGAGTCGCTTAAATTAGTTTGGATCCCCAAAAAAGATGGGACCGCCCATTAAAACGTCCCCCACGTTCGCACTGCTGGGCCGTTATCTTCACCACTGATGGTGGGGGTCGGTGATGATTTGGGCAGTCGTATCGAGGTATTTCTTGAGCACTATGATAACTCGGCAAATTCTTATTACTGCAAGGATTATGTGACCGTTTTGGCTGATCTATGTCCATCCCATGGTACAGTGTTTGTTTGCGAATGCTGATGATGTGTTCCAAGACTACAGAACCCTGTCAAGCAGCTCGCATTGTCCAAAAGTGGTTTTGCGAACACGAAGATGAATTGTTGCATCTCTCTTCGCCACCACAGCCACCAGATCTCAATATTATTGAGCCTCTGGGATATACTTAGGAGAAAAGGGGCCGTGATCACTGTCCACATCCGTCATCGTTACCGAACTTCCCACTATTTTGCAGGGGAATGGTAATAGATTCTCGTGAGGACCTGTATTTGTCCATACCGAGAAGACTGGAAACGGTTTTGAATGTCAGTGGGTTTCTACAACGCGATAGGCGTGGTAATGCGTTGTTACATTTTTTCCAACCCCTGCATGTATAATTCCGTTCTGTAGGAACGTGGGTCAGTCGTATTTTGTGCTAGTATCACGTATAGCCTCTCGTCACTATCAGCGGTAATTTGAGGGCTGTGCATAATCTGAACCGATTCTCAAACCTGTTGTGCAGTTCTGCAGGCAATATTTCGGTGACAATTTCCCTTTCAAGTCTGTAATGCAAGAGGACACCACCTCACGCACATCTCTTGAGCGTCTTGCTCCAGGCGGCAAGAATCAGCAGAGTTGAAAGATATACGACATCTGCTAACATGAACCCGAGTGAGCATGGTTGGTTGCACCGTGTCGCCGCAGAAGCCTCTCTCACACACTGGATAACCTAGAAGGCCGACGACGAAGGGCGTGAGGGTCTTCAGCAGCAACATCTCGACCTTCTTATGCCGAGCAGGGTGCAAGAAGCTGCAACTCGCACGCGGGAACGACCCGCTCCTGAATGCTACGCAGCAGCAGATTTTGAAATCGCGCACTTGTATTTTCGAACAAACTTGCCTGTATTTTCGTTACTTGTTTTTAACTCACAGCAATGTTTTTTAGTTACCTTACGCTGTTTTTTTTTTTTTTCGTTTCCTGCTCGCCTTGAATTTAAGCCCTAGCATTTTAGCTGATGTACATGCGGAAAACTTTCTGAGCCGTTTATCAGTAAGGTACTGTGTTCAGATGTGGATAACGCAAAATAACATACGAGGCGAGCTGTAACTTAGCAGCGTAATCGTAGTCACTGAACTCTTCTGTGGCACATTTGCACGATGAACAGTAAAGCGTTGTCAGTATATTTATGGATGATTACGTATTTGCCAGAAGCACACTCGCGGCATCTAAAATTCCTGCATGTCTACCAAGTTCCGCCGGCAATTAGCGCTTTGCAGCAAAGTAGGCGTATCTAAACGATCCATGTTTAGTTTATTCCAAGAGCTGAAGTGTCTTCACTTGGAGCACTCACTGCGTACTAAAATTGTACATGGTTCTCCATTACGAGATATTAGTTATAGCTTTTGGTTTGTTGTAAGACGAACGGGTTATTGCAGTCATAGATTTTTGAAAACATGAAATTACTAGATGAAGTATTTATGCTTGTCTCAAAAATACGTGAATGTGAGACTTACACTTAGTCTCCCCGAGTAAACAGTTTCTGTGCTCTGTGAAGAGCAGTCGGTTAAGTACGTAGCGGATCGTTGACGAGAGTCTGTGCAGCGAATGGCGTTCCCGGCCGAGGAACTCGCCGCTTGAGCGGCACGGCGCGGCGCGCCCACGTGTCAGGTTGGCGCCGGATGAGCCCGCCGTGGCCCACTTCTGGCTATTCCCGGACACCGCAGAGCACGGCGAGAAAGTTGGACAGCCAGTAGCTCTCCCCATTGACATTCTGCCGAGTCCACACGGCGCGATTAAGATGACGCCGTAACCTGAATAGCGCGCCACTCTATCGTTACTTTCCTGATATTACATACGGTACATCAGTAATCTCGTGAGGCCTCTCCTAAACACAAGCCTATTCGCACAAAGTTTTGGTCGACTCAATTATCTCCTGTATATCGGTGGGTTAGTATTACAAAACAACTTCAGGCAACCAGAATGTTTGAATGACGTCACCTGTTGACAGGGCAGGTCGTAGTATACTGCGTGGTGACCGTTAAGGGTTTCAGTTTTGAATAACCCGAATGTTGCTGCTCTAAAGAGCTGTAGCGATACAGCGATCTGTATCAATAAAAGGCTGATCACGTTTGGAATCAAATTTGAGCCGTTCTTCACACATCGAAATGCACATGTATTAGAACGATATGGAACAAACCCAGAAATATTATTAAATATGGTAATATTAGTGTGATTCCATAGTTTTTATGTGCATATCGGCAAGATGTTCGGAAGCGTTGGGCTGGACCGTAGTAGAGCTGCTTTGCTATTGCTTCCTGTCGACGTCACATCTTATGTTGCACTCATTACACTTGTTTTAGATACGTCATCGACAAGCAGAAATATAATAGGAAGACCAAGACTGAGAGAGAGATCATCTGGTATCATGGGAGTGAAATTAATATTTAAATACTCTCCATTTGAGTTATATTACAACACTGCCTCTTGTTGGAATAGTAATACAAGTAGCAATTGTATTTACATTCCACTTTACTTACGTAATGGTCAATAGTCTAATTGTTACGATGTACGCACTACGTATCTCAGACATGCATTTCACGATATCGCAGCCAAGGTTTTGATGGTTTCCCTTGGCTGTATGGCGAATGTTGGAACACTCCATCAAAATCCTCTGGAAATAAGTTCCCAGTCGTGAGCTATGTCCCTCTCTTCCTCCCACCTATTTCCTATTGAACATACACAGACTGCATGGCCTTAAAGAGTTTCCCCGTGTAACGGCAATCCCGCTCTTTCCGTAGTGATAAAAAACAAAAGAAAAGCCATTAGATTGGTTATTGCACCGCTTTGGCGTGTGCTGATGTAGGCATTTCAGATTTGTAATTTCTCTTCATTGTGTACTTTAACGAAGTCGGATGTGTTTCGTTTGAACGTCACCACAAAATATTGTTTGTCCTTTACATTCACATAGCTGTTTTCGTTGGATCCTTGAGCTCCATTCTCTCGTGTTTCATTATTTAGATAAATATGCTTATTTAATAGTTTCAATAGCAAGATGAGGTTGCAAAATAGGTTTCTGAAAAATAAATAAGTTGATCTCTGACTTGATTTTTCTCCTAGTGTGAAACCAACACTGCAAATTCCGCACAGGCCTTTTTTGGGAACTGATAATTTAAGTAAGAACGTCGCTTCTGCTGCGCTATTTCTGTCTAGAACGCCAATTATTGTACGCACTTCCAGCATAATTCCGCTGGGCGTTGTCCTGGAGCGAGGAGTGAACAAGAAGACTGTCTTCAGCTGTGAGAAAAACTCTCGCCCCGGCGCAGCCATATGGCATTGCAGCTGTGGACACCCAAAACCGTGGACTATGCTCCGAAATTCCCGAATCTATATATAGGACTGGTCCACGGGTGGCTTTGGGGAGGGGGGTGGGGGGGGAGCAACAGCTGAGGGCCAAATCCTCGCGTTGGCCGTCACCTGTGATAAAAACATGTATACTCAACACGCCCAGTACAGCCATCCAACCACGTGTGATTCTGAAAAATGGATCCGAATCGAATCTTACCAGACTCCTGGCGCCCAGCGTAAGCAGAATACGTTAATTAAACATTTAAATTTTTTACTTATTAGCAGAAACCATCGTCCTTCGTCCTGTAACAAAAGTATCTGTGAATTATTTCCTTCATTAAGATTCAAAATAGGTGCCCTCCGTCGCAACCAGGAAGAGCTGCGATGTTTACCGTTGGCTGGATGCTTACGTGACAGCACGAGAGGAATCGCAACTACACTTGAGCTGTGTGTGATGTGCAGGTGTGCATCGCTAGAATGTCATTATGTCGTCGACATTGTAGTCCCTTCCGGCAGCTGTTGGGTTTTACGCTGCGTGAATGAAGGGTGTTTCACAGCATCCGTTGTTTGGTTTCGTGGGGAACACCGCTAATAACCGGAGACATTTCGACGTCACCCATTAACTTTTTTGTTGCCCTATTTCGGCCCAACGTTTCCTAGCAATCACTAAACCGGTAACCTGTTGCTTGTCCTCTTAAACTGTGTCTGTGGGGTAACGTCAGTGATGCGACGTACAAGCGGCAGTGACCTGGCAGTTATTCGGTGCAGTGGGATGGCTACTGCGCGCAGTGTGGTTCAGAGGCGACTGGAAGCTATATAGACGGTATGCTCCCTCGCACATAGTGGCATATAACATACAAATGCTGTTACTTTTTGTACGTGGGTGAGTCAAATGAAAACCTTAATTTTTTTAAAAAATATTGTTTATTGTGCAGAAGTGGTACAAAGCTGTATCACTTTTCAACATAATCTCCCCCACGCTCAATGCAAGCCCTCCAGTGCTTACAAAGTGCATAAATTCCTTTAGAAAAAAATTTTTTTGATAGCCCGTGCAACTGCTCATGCACCGCGTGGCGTACCTCTTCATCAGAACGGAACTTCTTTCCTCCCACTGCGTCTTTGAGTGGTCCAAACATATGGAAATCACTTGGGGCAAGGTCTGGTGAGCGTGGTGGATGAGGAAGACACTCAAAATGCAGGTCTGTAATTGTTGCAACTGTTGTACGGGCAGTGTGGGGCCTTGCATCGTCGTGTTGCAAAAGGACACCTGCTGACAGCAATCCACGCTTTGATTTGATTGCAGGCCGCAGATGATCTTTTAGGAGGTATGTGTATGATGCACTGGTGACAGTGGTTTGTCTAGGCATGTAATGCTCCAAAATGACGCCTTTTTCGTCCCAAAAGAGAGTCAGCATAACCTTCCCTGCTGACGGTTCTGTTCGAAACTTCTTTGGTTTTGGTGATGAGGAATGGCGCTATTCCTTGCTCGCTCTCTTCGTTTCTGGATGGTGGAAGTAAACCCAGATTTCGTCCCCAGTAACGATTCTTGCAAGGAAGCCATCACCTTCTCGTTCAAAGCGCCGAAGAAGTTCTTCACAAACATCAACACGTCTTTCTCTCATGTCAGGAGTCAGCTGCCGTCGCACCCATCTTGCAGACACTTTGTGAAACTGGAGCACATCATGCACAATGTGGTGTGCTGACCCATGACTAATCTGTAAACATGTTGCAATGTCATTCAGTGTCACTCGGCGGTTTTCCTTCACTATGGCTTCAAGTGCTGCAATGTTCTGTGGAGTCACAACTCGTTGTGCCTGACCTGGACGAGGAGCATCTTTCACTGAAGTCACACCATTTGCGAACTTCCTAGACTTGCTGCTGTGACAAACATACATTACCGTACTGAACCTTCATTCGTCGATGAATTTCAATATGTTTCACACCTTCACTACGCAAAAACTGAATAACAGAACGCTGTTCTTCCCTTGTGCAAGTCGCTAGTGGGGCGGCCGTCTTTATACTGATACTGCGACGGTATGTGTGCATCTGCACTATGCTGCCACCTACAGGCCATTCTGCACGCTGTTTGTAGCACGCTTACAGGATAATGGCGCGAAATTTCGATTTGTTATTACAAATTTAAGGTTTTCATTTGACTCACCCTCGTACGTGGTTTTGCATGGAAATCTTAGCCTGTTGACGGCAGTTTAAAAAAAAAACTGATTTTTACAAATACTGTACGTTAATGATTTACTACTGACAAGGGAACCTCCCCATCGCACCCCCCTCAAATTTAGTTATAAGTTGGCACAGTGGATAGGTCCTGGAACACTGAACACAGATCAGTCGAGAAAACAGGAAGACGTTGTATGGAACTATGAAAAAAATAAGCAAAATATACAAACTGAGTAGTCCATCTGCAAGATAGGCAAGATCAAGGATAGTGTGAGATCAGGATCGCCCTGGTCCCGAGGTTAGCGTGCGCAGCTGCGGAACAAAAGGTTCTTGGTTCAAGTCTTCCCTCGAGTGAATATTTAATTTCTTTATTTTCGCAAAGTTATGATCTGTCCGTTCGTTCATTGACGTCTCTGTTCACTATAATAAGTTTAGTGTCTGTGTTTTGCGATCGCGCCGCAAAACCGTGCGATTAGTAGACGAAAGGACGTGCCTCTCCAATGGGAACCGAAAACATTTGATTGCAAGGTCATAGGTCAACCGATTCCTCCACAGGAAAACACGTCTGATATATTCTATACGACACTGGTGACGGCATGTGCGTCACCTGACAGGAATATGTTGTCGACCCACCTAACTTGTACACTTGGCGAATGGGTAAAAAGATTCTTCTACCTTGCCCTATTTAGGTTTTCTTGTGGATGTGATAATCACTCCCAAAAAAGTGATGAAGACATAAGAGTTTGTCACATAAACTGCAACAAATGAATGCAACAGTTTCACAGTCGCTCAGTTTTCCCTGTGCTCTGTCAAAACATATGTTTTTAATGTTTTCAAATTTTTCCGTGTGTAGACCGTCAAATCCTGCATATGTCCAAGCAAATCTGAACATGTCCTGGAATCTTGGAGAGCGAAGTTGATTTTGTGTGAGTGCCTGAACTTTGATAATTGTCTGAAAATAAAAAGTTAAAGTTTTCACTCTAGGGAAGACTTGAACCAAGGACCTCTCGTTCCCCAGCTGCTCACGCTAACCACGGGACCACGGCGCTCCTGCGCTGATATTATCCTTAATGTTGCCTATCTTGCACATGGACTACTCAGTTTGTATATTATGCTTATTTTTTTTCCTAGTTCCACGCAACTTCTTCCTGTTTTCTCGAGTCATCTGTGTTCAGTTTTTCAAGGCCTATCCACTGTGCCAACTTATAACTAAATCTGAGGGGGGTGCGATGGGGAGGTTCCCTTGTGAGGGTACCCAAAAGCGGCAAAGCGGTGCTTTCATGGCAGAAGTTGTATAACGAAGCAACTAACAAAGAGCGTTACAAAAACATTCCTCCAATTTCACAGGATTATGCCGTCTACATGAATTAAGAGAAAAAGTTAAGATTTTACGCATAGAAATATATAGTTTTTAGTTACAAAAGAACAACTTGATGTTACAGGAGCACATTTTTTACATGATTGCACGTACTACGCTGGGATTGAAATTTTCATTTGCCTTTCACAAATGCCCACCGGACGATTCTCTAGCTGGTCGTATACGTATGCGAGCGTGTATGCTGCCGTTATACCGCGCTGCAGTTCACCGAAAGTTGCTGAAAGGGGAGGCAGGTAGGCGCACTCTTTCACAGCTCTATCCCTCCTAAAAGAAGGTACAAACGACATGCCGCGACATCAGATGCCCTTGAGACCCAATAGTGCAATGCGAGTTCCGTACGCTTCTTAAGGTCAATCCATTGTTGCTCATTGCGAGGAAAATGCTGTTACGTGCTTGTGCCACTGCGATGTGTTCAGTTTTGTTCAAGAATTGAAACATTCGCAATGTTACCGCAATTCTGAAAACCGGCTGATCTTCCACATATCCAGGTACTTGATTCCTTCAACAATTTTTCCTCTGAAATAGACGGGCCGTAAGACTTTTCTCGTTGAGCGTCGTAAAACACACTAATCTTTTTTAGTCTCTTTCTCGTGCTCGACTATAGCATGTGGTTGCTATTTACCCTATATTGTTAGTTTGTGGCGGTTCACTTTTCCACTTAACTAGGACGTAGTCTGATAACTGAACATTAAAACGTCTATCTCGACACCCACAGTGAATTTACAAAACTCCACACACGTTTATCACTATCTTGATAATATTGTATGGTTTAAAATAGAAATGTCGCCAAAGACACAAATGAGCGCGAAAAGAAAAATATTTGAACTTTTGTCGTTGTGGCCACATTATGTCGACGTACTTCGGATAATAAATAGACGAATGAGCTACTTGCACCAGGCACATCCCTACTGGCAGCTTAGAACTGGCGCCCAGCTAAACTTTTAGTTTCGACGCTGTAAGTTAAAATTCGTCGTTGTATCTGTACTCATGTAAGAGATACAGTCTTGTCAAATAGGATGCATCTAGTTGGAAAGCCCTGTAGGCCTGTGTGGGTGAGAATCAGTTCATGATTCAAGCCAAATAAAAATCAGTTTATCATATGCATTCTGTTAGAGATGACACCCTACATCTGTGCAGCGGTAACGAGGGCAGCGGCTGGATGTCATCGAATTTCAGGGAATGAACACTGAAACACTCGAAAGAGGCACACATTCCTAACAGCCTACAGCATAAGAACACAGTTACCGATTAACGAGCCGACCGTCCACACTAGAGTGATTATGTGAACTATCATGTTTTGTGAATATTAATTTCAATTTTTAGAAGGAGAAGTTTGAAAAAATATTGGTAGATAGGTAATGAACTTGTCAACCGCCGTAAAACAAAATAGAAGCAGCTGGCCATCCTATGACACAAGAAGCTAATCACTCTAGCCGAGTTTTATTTCTTAAACAGCTGAGTGTCGGCGTTGCCATGCTATGTATCTATTCCAATCTTCTGTTAGTCCGTCTCCTTCTTCACCTTGTTTCTGCCCATCTCCTCCTCCCCCTCTCCTGCCCATCTCCTCCTCCCCCTCTCCTGCCCATCTCCTCCTCCCCCTCTCCTGCCCATCTCCTCCTCCCCCTCTCCTACTCATCTCCTCCTCCCCCTCTCCACCTCCCCCTCTCCTGTCCATCTCCTCCTCCCCTCTTTCTGTCGAGCTTCACCTCCCTCTCTCTACCTGCTCCCCCCTCTGTCCATTTACTTCTTCCCCTTCTGTCCATTTTGCCCTACCCCTGTTTCTGCCCATCTCCTCCTCCTCCCTATCTGGAGCACATCTCCTCCTTCCCCCTCGCTGTGTGGCTGTGTCCTCCCTCATCGCCCACAACGTTACCACGCTCACTCCAGTAGGAGATTGGTGGATATTATCCCCACAATATTTCTTTCCAGCTCTTAATTAATGTACCATATTTGGTTGAAATCTTTCCAGGTGTTTAGGACGAGCTTTTTTTGCCCTTGACTTTGCTCACGTACGCACATTTGAAATATAATTCCCATATATTTAACATATTTTACACATATTTGTCCACATATTTAACTTGTACCTCTTGCGAATTTCGCTTACAGTTTCGTTTTCACGCAGCTCAGTTTTTATGACACCATATCTCCTGAACTATGTGCTGTATAATAACATTATTGTGCAAGTTTCATTCAGTGGTGTATTTGGATACTTTATGCGAATTGTGTTGCGAATAGAGTTAGTAGTAAATGAAAAACGTAATAAATTAAAACGTCTTCCATGATGCATTTTTCACGCATCTCAGTATTTACGTCATATTTCTTGAAGTATGAATCGCACATTCACGTAATTTTTCTGCTAAATGTAATGGTATTTGTGAATGTTGTCCGCAAAATGCAGTTAGTAGTAAAGAAGAAATAAATTAAACTGTCAAGCTATATGCGGCAGTTTTACTGTATGAACGTCGAAAAAGTAGTAAGCAATAAACTTTTTTCCTTTCATCATTATGTGGGTGTCGTCACCGACAAAAAGTTTCGCAAAGGTTGGAAGTTTGGTGTTAAGTGCGTTGCAAGCCTCTAAGTCCTTTCATTCTCAAATACTGGATGGCTTATATGTAGGAATTCGCTCGTCTTAGGCTCCACTGTCTTTTCACCCCCATCCCTACCTCTTTGATAGGTAAGTGGTTCTTGCCCCCACAGCGATGATTTCCAGACAGTAACAAATAGTTCAACCACACTCACAAGTTCAGTTGAAATCGGTTCAGTGGTTTAGGAGATGTGGAACATACATACATACAAGTATATGTATATACGTACAACCATTTTATAATATGTATGAATGTCATAAGAGGTGATATTGTACTCCAGCTCAGTTGAGATATTAAGTACTTTTTTGTCATGCCATGATCCCGAAATTTTGTGTTTTTGGGATTGAGTTTCGTCGTGCCACACAGTTTTAATCTAACACGTAGTTTCAATATTTCTTCGAAATATCTTTTCATCCAGGACTGCTGTCTAGCAAGCTATGCAGGGGAACTCTTGTGAAGTTTGGAAAATCGGGAGAGGCACTCGTAAAAGCGAAGATATGACGAACGGTCGTGAGTCGTGCTTGCTGGAAACACGCAGAAATGGTCGCCATGCAAAAACCAGCACTATAGGCCTATTAGCGTGTTGCCAACTCTCAGCAAGATCTATGAGCGGCCGGCCGCGGTGGTCTCGCGGTTCTAGGCGCGCATTCCGGAACCGTGCGACTGCTACGGTCGCAGGTTCGAATCCTGCCTCGGGTACGGATGTGTGTGATGTCCTTAGGTTAGTTAGGTTTAAGTAGTTCTAAGTTCTTGGGGACTGATGACCACAGCAGTTGAGTCCCATAGTGCTCAGAGCCATTTGAACCATCTATGAGCGCCTTCTGCTAATACCCATACAGGACCACGTTACCAGAGAGCAACTTCTGCCGCATTTCCAATTCGGATTCCGGCAGAACCACTCTGCCCCACAACAGATCATGAGAATGGTTGATGCATCCACAGAGGGCTTCAACCACAGAGGCTACTGCGGGATAGTGCTACCAGACGTAGCAAAAGCGTTCGACTCAGTATGGCATAGAGGGCTACTCTACAAGTTGTACACACAAGGTTTCACTGGGGGCATAGTTAAACAGATCAAAAGCTATCTCGGGGATAGAACTTTCTCTGTCAAAGTAGAAACTTTAACCTCCACCAAAAGGCGTATTCGTACTGGGGTGCGATAGGGATCGGTCCTGGGGCCCGTTTTGTACAGTCTGTACACAGCGGACACGCCAACGGTCCCACTGGTGCACACCGCACAGTACGCAGATGATACAGCCTTCTACATTCGAAATACGAACAAGGACCTGGTCATCCGTAGGCTACAGATGGTTTTAGATGACACAGAAACTTGGGCCCGTCGCTGGCACATCACCATCAACTCTGAAAAGACGCAGGCTATGATAATGATCACCCGTAGGCTCGGAACGCGCGGATCTCCTCAACCTCCCCCCCCCCCCCCTCACCACCTTCACCTAAACGGAACCCAACTCCCCTGGCGCAGAACCGCCAAGTACCTTGGCGTAACCCTGGACTCTCGTCTTACGTGGAAACCCCACATAGACGAGGTCCACAGGAAGGTCTGTGCCAAAATGTCCATCCTATACCCTGTCCTCAACACATCCAGCCCCTTCCCTGCTCTGTAGGAGTGAACTTTTATCAGCCTCTCATACGCCCAGTAATGGAGTATGCGTGCCCTGTCTGGGGATACGCGGCGAAGCAGCACCTGGACAAACTCCAGAGGCTGCAGAACTGCGCCCTCAGGAGGGCACAGCACCGACCCATGGGTTTCCCCACCGACGATCTGCACGCCGCTGCCAAAATCCCACTCCTCAAAGATTCCAAGATCTGGCTAGGGCTTTCTACGAGAGTTCTCCCAGATCTGGAAATAACCTCATCCACTCCTTAGGTCGGTATGACACGTCCTGCGATAAGCACAAGCGCCCAATGACGACCTTCGACGACTGAGTCGGAGAGAACATCCCTATATCCAATTCCTAATCATCCTCCCTCCAAGTACCAATCGTCTCCCAAACCTCAGACAAGTACCAGACACACTCAGAACATTCATCACATTCATCACATCACGCAGACACCCAAAAACTACAGAAATAACCATACATACAGGTACACAGTGGAGTAAAAACCGTAAGGCTACAAATGGTTCGAATGGCTCTGAGCACTATGGGACTTAACATGTGTGGTCATCAGTCCCCTAGAACTTAGAACTACTTAAACCTAACTAACCTAAGGACATCACACACATCCATGCCCGAGGCCGGATTCAAACCTGCGACCGTAGCGGTCGCGCTGTTCCAGACTGTAGCGCCTAGAACCGCTCGGCCACTTTGGCCGGCAGGCTACAAACTCCCTCACACACTTCTCCAAAGGGGGAAAAGTATTAGATGTGAGAGAGCAGTGAAGATAGTTGCTCCTGACGATGACGATGGAGGCTATCGTCGAAAGCTTGAGATTTTATCCCGAATTGACGCGGCAAGAAAACCGAGGATATTTTATTTATAAGAGTCACAACGTTTGCGCAGTTGCTATTCGTAACATACGTGGTTTGAGTGAAAAGCGACTGCGTACTGCTCGTGACAAGGTTACAGGAACTGGAATCGTTGTTGTGGATCATCGTGGGCATCAGGAGAAGACATGAAGAATACGTGAGTCAGACAGAGACGAGGTAACGGCACACATTAACCGTTTCCCTGGCTTATACAGCCAGAGCAGCAGAGCTAAAAGTCCACATAGGAGATACTCAGATTTAAATATATCCAAAAAAACCAAACTGTAGATCGTCCAGTTTCTGTGTCATTTTACCGTCAATCTTTAACACAGTATTTAATCTTGGATTTCTTCCTCCTGCGTCTGACACCTGCAACTATAATGGCACAACAAAGCGACAACCGGAGACAACGAAGCAAGACATCGTTTCCGAAGACCCTCTATTAAAACAGGAAAAAAGTTTGCATGGATGCAGAGCTATGATGGCACAAGCACTGTTAAAAGAAATAAGTGATAACAAGGATCCAACGGTAGCTGCTGTTGCCGTAGACATGCAACAGGCGCTTCTCACGCACAAAATAAGTTCCGGAATCCAATTTTACAAGAGGAAATTACGGACAGCTTTAATGTATCTTTGGGTTGAAAATATTGGAAAACGAGGCTCTGCTGAAATTGCAAGTTGCCTCATGCACTGCAATGAAAGTAAAAGTGAAGACGTTATGTATTTTCAGCGATAGCTGTAGTGGGAAGCATAAAAACATGAACATGGTTCTGATCCGCCTCACACACATCCACGCAGACCGTTTCCCAGCAATGGAAAATGACTTCATGGTTTCCAGACACTCTTATCTTCCTTGTGATCGTGATTTTGGGAATGTAGAGTTATATCTTAGGAGAAGTGTTTACTGGGATTCAGACTGGCCGATAAATATGAATTTGCAGGAGGAAGAACGCTTTTGATGTCAGTATGGTAGCGAGAGACCAGTTCAAAGATGTAGGAATTTTGCAACAGCCTATAACGAAGCGGCATGTTCCAGGCACGAAGCATACAGAGGGAAGAGTTTTTGCTTTCTCTGGCAACTACAAAATGGTGTTTGACATTAAAACCACTTTCAGTGGAGAATCTTATCAAATGCATCTGCAAACAGGACGTGTGAAGAGCTACGATGGCGGAGAACGTTATCAAGTGCATCTGCAATAAGGATGTGTGAAGAGCTACGATCATCATTTCAGTCTCTCGATAGTCCCCTTCCGAATACGTACACTAAACCTGTAGTCGTTTCACCACAATAACTTGCAGATCTTCGCCCCCTTCTTCCGTACGTTCCCGCGAATCATCGAGCATACTTCAAAAGTATATTTACTAATCAAGAAGACATGTATCACACTCCAGGGGGAGAAGAGGAGGCAGCAGTGGATGACACTGGACATTACTGACATATTCGTTTCTCACAGCACAGCACAACCCAACCAAACCTGGAACAGCACCCTGTCGTCTTCGGTGCATTACAAATGGCTCTGAGCACTATGGGACTCAACTTCTGAGGTCATTAGTCCCCTAGAACTTAGAACTAGTTAAACCGAACTAACCTAAGGACATCACACACATCCATGCCCGAGGCAGGATTCGAACCTGCGACCATAGCAGTCTCGCGGTTCCAGACTGCAGCGCCTAGAACCGCACGGCCACTTCGGCCGGCTGGTGCATTACACATATGCCTTATAGTTACGTATTTCTTCATATTCATTAGTTAATTCATTATGTTTTATTATGTGGTCCTTCTTACTTATATTAATGATTAATATTAGATCAACTCTTGCAACATGTTAACGTTACAGGAAAACAGTTTTGGGTATCACACGCATGAATACATACACTATGTAAATAACATTATCGATGAAACTAGCGTTCAGAAACCTTGACTGTCTGTCAAACACCATTTTAAAATTACTTTATATGTTCACGTCTGAACACTTCTTAATGTGTTTATCAATTCTGTTAATAAAGCTCAGTAAATCTGTAATCGCATTGGTCTTCAAATCTAGTTTTTGGCGCATACGCCCCTTAGTGAAACGGTAATTGCATTTCTCTCAAAACTAGCTTTTCATTGTAAGGGCCTCAATTAATAAATATAGCTATAAAAAGAAAATATATGTATTACTTGCCTTAACGATTCACTAATTATCTCTTCTACAGGTATAGCACATCTTAAAATTGTATCGTGTTTTCTTATGGGTGGCCCAGTTATTTTAACAAGCTCATTGAAAATGGCAGTGCTCAATCGGTAAAAAGCGAAAACCTTTTTTCGGATGTGTAGTAGTGTAGAATGCAGCGTGTCGAACTTTTCTCTTAATTATCTATCATTGTATACCGTTTGTACCCAATATTCTAGGCTTAATAATTTCTTAATTATTCTCCTCCCTACGTTTTACAATAAGAGTAATAATATAAGATCTTTTTGACAACATTCTGTTGAAAAAAGTGCACAATCCAAGTGTACCTTTATGGCTACCAATTGGACGACTGGCTGTCGTCCAGTCTGCGAAACAATTGAAGCATCTGCCTAGAGGCAGTCCAGTCCCACCAGTTTATCGTCTCACTACATTTTGCCGCTCAGTTTCTGGTCAATGGAAGCCGACACAATGGAATGCGTGCCACCAGTCCAGCGCACAGCGGATGACGTCGAACCGTCGACGCAGACAAAATGGCTCTGAGACTATGCGACTTAACTTCTGAGGTCATCAGTCGCCTAGAACTTAGAACTAATTAAACCTAACTATCCTAAGGACATCACACACATCCATACCCGAGGCAGGATTCGAACCTGCGACCGTAGCGGTCACGCGGTTCCAAACTGAAGCGCTTAGAACCGCAAGGCCACACCGGCCGCCCGACGCAGACATGTCCACACCTGTTGCAATCCGCGGGAGCTACATGCACACCATCTCTTTACAATAGGGATCATTTATTATGCTTCCACTGTTATAGGAATCATTTGTTTTTGGAGTCATTCAGACCGTTCCTTCTAGGTGCAGCAATTTCCAGAAAAAGTAGCGTATATAGGGCTCTTATGTAGAGATATTTAAATTGCCTTAAATTTATTAATGTACTGTCGTGTTAGAATCACTCCTTCAGACACTTTTTCTCTCGACTGTATTCCTTGACGAAATGAGCCATCTATTTACAATTTTTGAAGTTGCCATCAAATTATATTCACTGAAATTTAAAGTACAGAAAGAAGTTAAATTGCTGCTCGAACTTTGGATATCCGTCAACTAATACTCTCTCAGTGCCAGAGTTAATATAAGCCGCAGATCACCTATCAGCCTATCTTTCTACAACCTCGTGAACGTGTCAGTCTAGCTACTTGCCAGAAAACATCTTCTGCTGGAAGAGAAACGTGTTGGTATCGTCACCTGTGTCAACACCGTTTCACACAAATATTTGCATGGCTTTCACACGATTGGCCTGACGGAAGCGTTTGAAGCGGTACAGGACAGAGGCAAAATCTTGTCATCCATGCACATGAATATTGTATCAGATGTAGTTACAAATATTTTTGACCCTGAGATTTTTTTAGCTTGCTGGCCATTGTTCTGTGCTGTGGGCTTATTCATAAATGTAGAATGGTTTCACTACTATGCTTTATCTGCGTACATACACTAGAAAGTCTGTGCAGTCTTCTAAGCTAGTGTGGTTCGTGGCAGTTTTGCACTTTGGACTGGTAACTTTTATTACACGTTTATCGATTTTGAACACATAAAACGCAGAATTTGAGTTCTTTGTTGTTATAACATGACTGTTTATCATCTAAGGGTTCATGTGTCATGTAAGACTTTAAAAGACATTTGGTCTATTTGTAAGATCCTAATCGAGATTTGAGTAGTTTGGTGACTACATAACTGAAAAATATTGATGTGTATTATTAACTAAAGCCACTAACAAACAGATAGTTGTGTAGACGACATTTCCTACTTCATGTGCATTGCAGAGTAATATCCATAGTATAGTGTCGTAAACAACAGAAGTTAATAATAACGAGAGCCCCGTTCATTTATCAGTTATGCAGTTGCTATTTGAAACGATATGGCTGATCGTACAATAATATGTTTTTTCAGTTGCCACATAATGACCAAATAGAGCAATTATCTTTCCACTTGCTTTATGTAACGTTCACAAGTTTTTCACGTTGTGAACGCCATGTTACCTGTGCTCATCTAGAAGATGGTGTACATATGAAAGAAAGTGAACTCTCTTATTTTGTCATTCGCTGCGTTTCTGTCTTGAAACGCATAGCTGATAACTATTTTCGCACAACGAAGTGGGGATCACTCATCTCACCGAGCTGCTTCCGTTATGTCGAAGTGTCACCCGTCGACGCGCTGCACGTAAGCAACATGCAGCTTTCTATCGCTGCGGCTTTCAGTCTCTTCTGCCCTTGATCGTCGGTGTACGTGGTGTTTCAGGTAGGTCTGTTTCACGGTAGCGAAAAAATATGTACTGTCCAGTTTAGACCTCTGATGTGACTGCCACTAGAACAGTTCTGGATATGATGAATAGGATTTAGGCCTCAAAGTATATCTTGTCCTAAAAATCCGAGCGCTCACTGGTGTGAAGTGGATCGACGGTAAGATCGTGACTTTGATTTGGCGAGCGATGAAACTTCATGTCTAGCCGTTATTGTATTGGATGATAATTAAGATGGCGTACTGGGTAACAAAATGTGTTTTTAAACGAGTTCTGCTTCAGCCAGTCCTACCGTGATGTGTGGTGGTTTTTTTTACGAGTGTTTGTCGCAACAGTAATTGGCAGAATCTGGCATGCAGTTTGTTGAGAGGGATAGTGGACAAACGTCATGTGTGATGGTCTGGATGCTATGCGTTCTGTACTCCTCTGACAGGAGACAATCTGCATAGTGATCCCGTAAGGGAGATATTTGGGCTGAGTTACTGCCTCATTTCAGGCAAGTCAACACGCCATATTTTAGCAGCACAATATTCGACCACATGGAGCGAGGAAAGTGAAAGCGTCCTTCGAAATATAGGTACCACTCCGTTGCGTCACCAGGCTTGCACATTCGCCTGGCAAACAGTGATGATTTTACAGGGACTCGCATTGTCCAGAAATATATTCGTTGTCTCTTTGATCCCATGACACGAATGTAAAAGGCTCTGCTTTGTGGACGTGGGAGCGTCACACCATCTCAGAGTCGGAGCTCAGGTACTGTTCCACATTCCTGACCATTTATGCATTATCACCTACAGCTACCTAATTATTTTCAGTTACTTTTATCTGTCTTGTTATTGCTATTTTCACTACTTAGAGCACGATTTAATAAAACTGTAAAAAGTGATATACGCACCAGACAGCGTCAAAACAGAAAACGGTATCTGTCTTGATTAGCAGTGCCTCTGAGGAAACAACCGGAAATTATTGATGATTTCCACATAACTCCATTTTTGCTTAAGCCCCAACTCCCAGTAAACCCAAGCAATACGAAATCATTCAGAGTGACTGTGACTACAGAAAGGTTGCATATGAAATTTTCTGCTGTTCACAAACCTATTTGGTTTCTTCTTGTTAAATTTGTTTTCTGCATATCTCATTGTAATGCAGCATTTAATCCCAAGAATACCGATGCCCTCAAAGCGCCGTTGCTATCGCCAGTAAAAGCACAGCATTTATTGTTTGTCCCGCCTACGAAACCTCCCTTTGACCTCCTCATATTGTCGTTGTTAATGTAGGTTTTGCTCTTTTGTGTTTTTACCTGTATTTTCAGAAGCTCCGTTTGCAGTCTGTCTTCATCCATTATTGATACGTGTTCCTGTCTCCTCTTTTTATGTGATACCCTATCCTGTAGCCTCTAATCCCCTGCCCTGTTATTTCGTTTAGTGCCCTACGTTCACAGAACCAAATCAGTGTTGACCCTGTCATTACTGTATAGAATTTAAACGTTGTTTCTCATCTAGTATTCCCATAGCTCCTCTTGATTGCACCACATACATACATAAATTTTAGGAACCGTCGACTGGTGCCGTCATTGGAAGTGTGTGTACTGTTGCAACCTAGACATGAGAATTTGTAAACCAGCTTTTCCGTCGATGATTAGTTTCAACTATCAGTTTTTCTTTCTTTTTGTTAGACATAGACGACAGTCCTGTGTCAGTGAATTTATAACCGCACTGACAACTGCCTACAGTCTATTTATTTACTACACTTTGTAGCGCGCTGATTGCTGTGTATGAGTTGCTCTTCCTTATTTTCAGGTATATGTGGAGATGCTGGAGGTTCTACTCGTCCTCTAGCAGAGAACGGGTGCAGCCCTTTGTACTTTCGGACAATATCGATTGAAGTTTCACTGTAAGTGTTGTAACACATACAGGAAGACTGCTCCAAGTATAAATACTTAATACTTGTAACGATAATTTCAGTCACTGTCTTCGGTTGTTAAAACTGTCTTCTTGTGCTTCTTACGTAATACAATAACTGTCTTTCATTTCACTGTTCCCAGAAATAAAGCTTAGCGATGCATCGCAAGTATCAGTTTGGAAGAAAATACGGAATTGTAATACCTAAAACTTCGTTAATATCACACCTACATTATGATAGTATTATGTGTGAAACAGTATTTTGTGTTCTTTTTCTTGCAGCAATAAAGTTATATGTTAGAAGTGTATATTCGTGAGAAATTGAACTAGTAACAGTTCTCGTGTTGAGGCTAGAGCAATTCTACCACTACGGTGAATGCAATAATTTGGCATGCCACTCGGCAGGGAAGCTGCCAAACATTATATTGGTCTTTGTAATAACAGTGTGAGCCATGAATTCCTCGACTGCAGGAAGGAGGGGGGTGGTTAGAAGGCCACAGTGCGGCAAATTACTCCGCAGTGGAAGGCGGGGCAACAGCAGGTGAGCAGCCATGTATTATCCAGAAACACGAACTGGCTGCAGGGTACAGAAGTCATAGCACGCACAAGCACAACCGTACGTTTGTCCACCAGTGGGCATTGACATTAACATGGGCATAGAAGCACCGCCATTAGACGCGATGGACAAAGGTGGACTGGGCTGATGACTTTCCACCGACAGGAGGTTGTAAGTACATCGAAAACCACATGACATAATGCATCTCACGTCCCAATATTGCGTCGCATAGGCAAATGTTGGACATTGTTTGCTGATGGGTGATAAATGGAAGTGGGGTCCTTGATAAGTCTGCAATAGTCTCTCACTGGCGTAGGCCGAAGGAACATACTACATGTGTGACCCATAGAGACTTCGCCTAGATCGTATCGAGCATATCTGGGGCCCATCAAGTGAGATTGTTGATCAGTTGTGGATTTGGATGAATCTGCAACGCTTTCCCTATCTCGTGGAGTCCGCCACGACGCATCGCGGTCGTCTTATAATCCAGCCAACGGAGGAAAATTAGGAGGAAAAATCATTTAGTCTCAAAATTGAGTACACTGGTAGGTGGCAATGTCATGAACAACACACTAAATATTCTGACAGGTGGATGTGAGCGTTAGCGGATGGGACCTTGAAAGTCACTTCTTTACGTTCTTCTAGAATAACTTGAAAACCACTACTTCTGTCGAAATGAAATAAAATAAAACGGCTCTATTCATTTTCTTCTGGGTCTACTAATTTCCAGATTTCAAGAAATGGAAAAGTCGCAGATTACTGAAAATAGTGTTTACTGCTAAATAAAGTGGGTTAAGAACAAACATTAAATGTGCATACCACAGCTAAGTACAGTATTAAGTTAGTATCATTAATAACTCATATCTGTATTCCATATAGAAATAAAGCATTTTGTGGAAAATAAACACCACCGGGCTTGTCTGCGCACAATGTCACCATCGATTCATAAGGCCTGCTGCGGAGGTCGGTATAACTTTGTGAAACACCCTGTACGAGGTGCATTCAAGTTCTAAGGCCTCCGATTTTTTTTCTTAGGACTGGAAAGAGATAGAAACATGTGCATTGTTTTAAAATGAGGCCGTGTTCATTGTCAATACGTCCCAGAGATGGCAGCACCGTACGGCAGATGGAGTTTTACCGCCAGCGGCCAGAATGAGAACTGTTTTAAATACTTAAAATGGCGACGTTTTCCTTGCGTGATGTGAAACCAATTGAAATTCATCAACAGTTGAAGGAGACATGTGGTGATGGAGTTATGGATGTGTCAAAAGTGCGTTCGTGGGTGCGACAGTTTAATGAAGGCAGAACATTGTGTGACAACAAACCGAAACAACCTCGGGCTCGCACAAGCCGGTCTGACGACATGATCGAGAAAGTGGAGAGAATTGTTTTGGGGGATCGCCGAATGACTGTTGAACAGATCGCCTCCAGAGTTGACATTTCTGTGGGTTCTGTGCACACAATCCTGCATGACGATCTGAAAATGCGAAAAGTGTCATCCAGGTGGGTGCCACGAGTGCTGATGGACAACGACATGGCTGCCCGTGTGGCATGTTGCCGAGCAATGTTGACGCGCAATGACTGCATGAATGGGACTTTCTTTTCATCGGTTGTGACAATAGATGAGACGTGGATGCCATTTTTCAATCCAAAAACAAAGCGCCAGTCAGCTCAATAGAAGCACACAGATTCACCGCCACCAAAAAAATTTCGGGTAACCGCCAGTGCTGAAAAAATGATGGTGTCCATGTTCTGGGACAGCGAGGGCGTAATCCTTACCCATTGTGTTCCAAAGGGCACTACGGTAACAGGTGCATTCTACGAAAATGTTTTGAAGAACAAATTCCTTCCTGCACTGCAACAAAAACGTCCGGGAAGGGCTGCGCGTGTGCTGTTTCACCAAGACAACACACCCGCAAAATCGAGCTAACGTTACGCAACAGTTTCTTCGTGATAACAACTTTGAAGTGATTCCTCATGCTCCCTACTCACCTGACCTGGCTCCTAGTGACTTTTGGCTTTTTCCAACAATGAAAGACACTCTCCGTGGCCGCACATTCACCAGCCTCAACGATTTTCCAGTGGTCAAAACAGAATCCTAAAGAAGCCTTCGCCGCTGCCATGGAATCATGGCGTCAGCGTTATGAAAAATGTGTACGTCTGCTGGGCGATTACGTCGAGAAGTAACGCCAGTTTCATCGATTTCGGATGAGTAGTTAATTAGAAAAAAAATCGGAGGCCTTAGAACTTGAATGCACCTCGTAGTCGCTTCTTGTGACGTTGGGGGATAGATGGAGTGGGGAATCACCTGCTTGCTCTTCCGTTTGCAGACCTACGAAAAAGGGAAGTGCATGCCCACAATCTCGCAGCCTACTTTCCCTCATACTTTCGCCCTCTACCCCCCACACTCAACTTTTCACCCTGTTACACCCCCAGAACACAGTTTATCCCTTAATACGCTTGTACTCCACTTAGATGTGATACGCACTTTTACTATTTGTTCTTAACCCATTTTATTTAGCAGTAAACATTAATTTTATATCATTAAAACACTATTTTAAAAATCTACGATTTTTCCATCCCCTGACGTGGAATTTAATAGTTCTTGAGAAAAATGAATAGGACCCATTTTGTAGGTAACTGAATATCGTTTAATTTCGTACCGGGAAACATTTTCGCTAGAAAACGCAGTTTTCGAGCTATTCTAGAAAAACTTAAAAAATGACCTTCAAAAGTCCACTCCACACCGGTCAGGATTTTTAGTGCGTTGTTCATGACACCTCCCCCCCCCCCCCCCTCTCCCTATCGCTATAGAAATTGTGACTACACGTTTTTTCTATCTGTTCAACCGTTTTTTATCTTCATTAACTGGACTATTAAGGGCGGTTGTGGTACCTGATATCTGGTCCGTGTCCATAATTCAATTGCTCTGCGGTGTACGGCATATGGATATGTATGTTGATTGTTAGAATATCGCATGTGTGGTCAATCTCTTTTCTTCCACCGTCTCATTATCATTTTGCTGGGGTTCAAAGAGTGGAAATACATAAATAAAACAAATTACTATTCAATGAGTTTAAAGGAGTTGCTCCTCCACATTACATCCATCTTTTATTAATGCTTTGGTATGAAAATTATCATTTTGCACAGTAGACATGCATGTACGTCTTAATTCAAACTATTTTCCCTAGAAGCTGTAGTTTAGATAAGATTATAATTGTTTAATTGCTGCGATCTAGCCTCTTATAATTTATTGCCGATATTCAGAACTATCGAGCAAAAATTGACCTCTGCGCCATAGGCTCATAACAAAATCTCAATATCAATGCTGCCACTGGACAAAGCACAATACCTACGCAACTGAAACGTCGTAACATTGTAAAAAATATACACATGGGGCGCTAATCAGAGAGAGAGAGAGAGAGAGAGAGAGAGAGAGAGAGAGAGAGCGAGCCTCATAATTCCTTTCCAGGCCATGTTAATATGAGTTATGAAGTTACACTGCCCTCTGGCATCTGATTTAAACACGCTTCGTTGATTCAATCGAGGAGCACATGTATTGTAGCATCACCCACCTTTTGTTTGATTAAATCCAGGGAAAAGTTTGTAAACCAGCAGGAAGCATTTTTTATTTTTTTCTACAGCCTGGCTTATCCGTTTTAATGACTTTGAGGTCCCGACCCCGAGTGTCGAAACTGCTGACAGGTGAACAATATCTTACCTGTTCTTTGAATTTAGTTTTTTGCACATATCCGTTCCAGCCGACAAAAATGCAAGTTCTACTGGATGTAACACAGACATCGTTAAGACAATGTCACGGAGAGAGAGTATTATAATTTTTAATATGGTGTAGCTCTCTTTACGAGCAGGTGCTGTGTCTGTGGTGAGAATCCGTATGTTTGTTCGTGGCATTATAAGTATTTTTATGTCATTTCACACAGCCACCTGAATCATAACTTTTTACGACAAAAGGTAAATGCAGTGGTCGCGGAACCGACGGCCAATATTTTTTAGCAAGTAGCAGCCGTATCGCTCAGAGTGAACAGTGGTTCAGAAACAATCTGAACTTCGTATTGACCACCTTAGGTAATAAGCTTGGCGCCGAGATGTAACTTGGCATCAACTAAAGTTAGTAAAAGTCGCAAAATTAAGAAGAAAACATGTTACTAACAATACTGCGAGGCCTATTTTATTCCGAATTACGATAGAAGGTTCCTTCAGACCTGCATGCAGGCTACTACTGTCGTTATGAAACATATGAAATGTATTCGCATTTTGGAATGTGGGCAAGCATCAGCTATATAATGGAATACCGACAGTGAAAATTTGTACAGGGCTGGGACTCGAACCCGGATTTCCCGCTTATCGCGGTCGCCTTGCCATTTGGCTACCCGAGCATGACTGACGGCCAGACCCAGAAGTGGTTCAAATGGCTCTGAGCACTATTGGACTTAACATCTGAGGTCATCAGTCCCCTAGAACTACTTAAACTTAACTAGTCCAAGGACGTCACACACATCCATGCCCGAGGCAGGATTCGAACCTGCGACCGTAGCAGTCGCGCGGTTCCGTACTGAAGCGCCTAGAACCACTCGATCACCGCGGCTGGCCCAGACCCAAACTTCCATACGTAGTCAACCATGCGTTTTACAGCCCCTACTCTTTCATCCATATGTATATTCCCGTACAGGGAGACATTTTACTTGAAAGTCGCTTGCACGGTGTCACGATATTGCAGTGCTTCGTAATTCGGAATGACACAGGCACTGCAATATCCTATTTATCCGCCGAAGTTTGGTAAGCGAACTCCTCTGTACGGGAATATATATAATGGATGTAAGAGTACAGATTGTACACACATATACGAAGTTTGGGTCTGGCCTTGAGTTGAGCTTGGGTAGCCACATGATAAGGCGACCGCTCGCGATAAGTGGGAAATCCGGTTTCGAATGCCGGTCCGTCACAAATTATCATTGTCATCGTTCAGTTATACAGCTGATGGTTGCCCATATTCGCAACTGCGAATACATTTCAGATATTTCTAATTCTACATCAGTCATAAAGAACGAATGGAGTCGCAGTTGAACATGGTTCATTATCACTAAAATTACGCTGTTGTAGATAGATTCGTAACTTACATGTTTTAAATCGACTGGGGATATAAAATGTAGACGCAATGGCAAGAAAAGCGTTTCTGAAGAAGAGAAATTTGTTAACATCGAGTATAGATGGTTCAAATGGTTCTGAGCACTATGCGACTTAAATTCTGAGGTCATCAGTCGCCTATAACTTAGAACTAATTAAACCTAACTAACCTAAGGACATCACACACATCCGTGCCTGAGGCAGGATTCGAACCTGCGACCGTAGCGGTCACGCGGTTCCAGACTGAAGCCCCTTTAACCGCACGGCCACTCGAGTATAGATTTTAGTGTCAGGAAGTCGTTTCTGAAAGTATTTGTATGGAGTGTAGCCATGTATGGATGTGAAACATGGACGATAAACAGTTTAGACAAGAAGAGAATAGAAGCTTTCGAAATGTGGTGCTACAGAAGAATGCTGAAGATTATACGGGTAGATCACATCACTAATGAGGAGGTATTGAATAGAATTGGGGAGAAGAGGAGTTTGTGGCACAACTTGACAAGAAGAAGGGACCGGTTGGTGGGACATGTTCTGAGGCATCAAGGGATCACAAATTTAGCATTGGAGGGTAGTGTGGAGGGTAAAAATCATAGAAGGAGACCAAGAGCTGAATACACTAAGCAGATTCAGAAGGACGTAAGTTGCAGTAAGTACTGGGAGATGAAGAAGCTTGCACAGGATAAAGTAGCATGGAGAGCTGCATCAAACCAGTCCCAGGACTGAAGACAACAACAACAACAACAACAACAACCCGTGTTAAATGCGATGTCGGTCTCAGTGGAGAACATTAAATTGTGGAAGACGTAAACAGTGAACATCCGTGTTGGTCAATATGGCGAATACCTACAAACGACATTGAAATAGGCTGATGAACTCTGACGACAGAGGGCACCTGCGAATCTCCTGTACGCTTCAGTGCACTGGGCGCACGCGCTCGTCGCGGTTGGAGTGGGGGAGAGCTTTCTCCGGAAAGAGTGTGAGCCGGCGGCGTCCGCATTGTACGCCCACTTCCGCGTGGCCGCTGCCCGACCTTTGGCCACCTCCTGTTGCGCTGCCACGAGGTCACTCGACTGCGCGTTGTGGAAGCGACGATCCTGCCGCCACTCCGTCTCCTAATGGCAACGCTGCCCGCCGCTGTACTTTAACCGGGGAGTGTTCTAGCGCACTGCTGCCACATCCAGGACCGAGGAAAGCTCGCTGGCACCGCTGTCTGCTGGGGAAAAAAATTAAAAGGAAGGAAAAAAGCCACCGTCACCGCCTTCCTGACACATCGTATGCGCCTCCCAACCGTGTCATGCTAGCTTGCTGCTTATGTTGACGGCGCTACAACACCAATGTCATTTCAAACATCTCTGTTTTCTCTAGTTATTACTAAACTTGAAACAGTTTTTACGTCTTACAGGAATCGTCGCAAACACTTGTTTAGTAGGCCGGAACTTTGTTGTCATAATTTCAGTAGGACGTTTTTACAAGATTTTCGTGATTTCTATAAGTGACGCTATAGAGGCTCTGGGACAGTTTCCTAAAAAACGGCCAATCACTCATGACATCTGATTGTTTCCGTGCTTGATGCTAACCGCTTCATTTTCGAAGTGCTATATGTATACTGTATATTTCAGCCAAGTCGTCCTAAGTCTTTTTCCACCACCCGAGACAGAAAATGTTCAAATTTGTGTGAATTCCTAAGGGACCAAACTTCTGAGGTCATACACACTCCTTAAACGAACTTATGCTAACAACAACATATACACCCATGTCCGAAGGACGACTCGAACCTCCGGCGGGAGGGACCGCGCAATTCGTGTCACGGCGCCTCAAACCAGGCGGCCATTCCACGCGGCCCACCCGAGATAGATCTCAGTCGTTAATGAAGTTGCCATCTCATTAAATTGTTGGTTTCCTTCCTTCGATGCGAGCTGCATCCTGTAAGCTGTACCAGTCGTCGTGTGAAATCTAAAGCACGGAGAACTTCTTTCACAGAGGGAACATTGAGGACACTGAGCCTATAGGAGGCTTCAGCCAGCAGATGTCGCTTTGCATTATAAAGGAGAGGTTTGTCTACGAGTCGCCTGCTACTTTTTCGCGCATGGACGAGTCCACGTCAGCCAATTATTTGAACTTTCTGCGAGTTACTCGTGCGGTGGATTACCAGCTGCTCACTGTTAATGGGTCAAGGACTAATCATGGAAAGCGCTAGTAGCCAGATAAATGTTTCAGATAAGAAAAAGAAATCGCACCTTTGTTTCGCTTCAAAGAGTTGTACCAGTCAAATTCAGATAAGGCTTAGCAGTAGGTGGGTACGTCAAGGTAAATTGTTCGTTTCAGCCTTATTGGGGCCATCATATGCTTTCTTAACTTCTTACGACATAAACAGGCTAAATTCATTTGAACAGCAAATAGTGGAAATGTTGAAGCGGATGATCACTGTACTACGTAAATCTAGAGCAAAAGCAAATACTTCTATCAAGGGGACCTTACGGACTGGCCTCTTTCGATTGTCTTCCCACACTATTTTCACGTGGGGCTCCCAGGAACAGATTACGTAAACCGACTTCCCAATACTGCTTCTGGTTGGTCCTATAAACACACCAATGCGTTTTCTCGGAAAGCGATTTCGACTTGTGAATCGGATTTCCGCTCCCACGTAAACGCACAACACGTTTGTGAAACGTGTTTGGGTTGTTAGGTTACGTCTTTTTTTTTTTTTAATAATAATTTCGTCTGATCTGGGCTCAGTTACCTTACTTGCAGTAGAGGAAAAGTAGAAATATTAGACCGAGCCTGATGTTGTCTACTTCTAATATTTATTTGAAGAGAAACGACCATTGTGCTGACTATATCAGAAATCACAACTGCTGATTTCCAGACAATTTGTGTCAAACAACTGACGACCTGGAAACTGATATTTGACTGGCCTAGCAAAGCCGCTTCAAGCCTTTACATGTAAGCACAACACGACAAAAAAAACTTTGATGATTAGATTTCGAAGCGCGGTTATATATAAAACATTTTTTGTATGCACTACGAACATAAGTTCCGGTAATTAATGTGTAACGTAAATGTCATTTTATCTAGTAGTTGCTTAAATTCCATGTTCATTAACAAATACAAAATTTAATTAACAAATACTTTATCATAATTTTGATAAAAATAATATATTCTTATTGTTTCTTATCCGATGAACAAGCCCATGTACACAAAAGTAATAAATTAGAATTTGATGCAAAAACACGAAACATCAAATAGAAAATAATTTCTTATTTCTACAGATTGAACAGTGTTAATCATATTTTTTTAGAACAGTACGACAGTCTACAAGTCCGTATAAAATTTTATTTTTGTTCTGTCAGAGATTAAAAATAAAAATATATTATTTTAATTAAAGACTTATGATGTATTTGTTAATTACCATTTCTGCTTGCTAATAAATATAGAATGCAACTGAAACTGCCAATACTCTAACGAACGACTTAGCGAGTACAAGACTTTTACGCAATGCAGTCAGCTACCGGCAACCATATTTAGAATGCTCAGACGTTTTTTACTTAACAGAAATATTCAGATCTTCGAATGCCATTTTTTCCAGTTGCGTCGCAGTGCTTTAGGAAATTGTTGTTTGGGAATAGCTTTGGAATCCCATAAGTATGAAGAAAATCGGAGCGCGTCATTCCGTAAGTTCTCATCGTCAAGAAAAAAGAAATGGAAGAACAGGAGGAGAAAAAAAGAAACATTCAATGCTTTAAGAGTTGTGAAACAAATTATGAGGGATCGGATTGTTGTACAGGCTGTCGATGAGAATTGAAATGTGAGCTACTGTAATATCGAGACATAAAGCTTTATTTTGTTTCTGCTATTAAGAAAGTTAATCTACCTCAAGTTCCAGATGAACAACTGTGAGATGGTGTTCTCACACTCGAATCCTTAACAATTTTGCTTAAACTCTTGGGAGAGAGAAGAGGATGGTAACTAGAAGAAATTCGGAACCTAAGAACTAAGTCCTTTGTGGCTATTATTAATATAGGACAGTTATAGTTGAGTGTAGATGTTTGGTTTCTAACGACTTCAAGAAACGACGGTCCAAACACTGTGTAAGGTAAACTACAGTGTGAACCTTCGGAACCTGTAAAAGATGAATAAGAAGGCTCTGCAGGCTAGATTTTCGTGTGTTCGTTTGCTTAATAAAAGCATATTCCCGTGATCTGTAGATCTGTAATTGTCATACATGCTTTATATGCTATCCGAGCAGGCCTTATGAAGTTTACAGTACAGTAGCCTGCTTTCCCGCGTATTAATCTAGGTTACTGCGAAAGATTAACAACTGTTGTGCTCGGTTCCTAACTCAATATGAGTGTCTCAACTCTCTGTTATGGAAGCCGGTGTCTCAGCAACGCGCTAGCTCTCTTCCGCGGGCTGGCTGCGGCGAGCAGGTAATTGTAACGGTCTTTCATAATCGCCCGAGTGAAAGGCCACCCGCTATTGCAGTCTGGAGCCACGGCGCTAGGTGGGCGGTAGCCGGGCCGTCTTGCGATACTTTGCGACACTTTAGGCTGTATCTCCTCTCAGAAACTACACACAGATTCGAGAACAGACTCCATCGCGTCATCCAGGACTGACACGTGCAGAGAAATGCCTACCACTGTGATGGGGAAGTAAGAAAAAATGGTCACGTCTGTGTGAACGATGACTAAGTTGTTTTGTAAGCTGTTTAGTGTCCCTCAGTAGTGATTCGCTGTTGCTGTGGGTAGACTCGCACTTGGCAACTCATAATGACCACAAGAAAGGTACTGTGAAAGGGTCAGTTAATCGCACACTCGAACTCGGCAACTCTGTACATAGGTAGCTGCACGGCCCAACCTTAGATGTAAGTCAAAAGGTGTGGTGTTCCTGGCCCCTAATTGAACTCGTCAGTCCTGTGAACGAGAGCAACTCTCTTACATCTGTGCAGAGTCTCATAGTGTTTTCGTTTTGTAGTTCAAGTTAGTCTTCACGCGAAAACTGTGGCAGGAAGTCTCGTTTTACAACCTATTTTTGGTGACTGTGGTAATGTCCATTTAACCTGCGATGGTTATAAAATCAAACCTTGATGAGTTCTAGGAACTGAAGACCGTGGATGACGATGCCGTAGTAAAAATTCATATTGATCTGTTAAATGATTTACAATAGGGAGCGACAACTTATTTTCGTGTTTGGAAGGCACTTGTGGACTCTCACTTTTGTAAGCTAGAATACTCGATAACAGAAGAATGTTATCGAATACGGTTAAAACAATAGGCAAAGCTTTGAATGAAAGCCCATCTAAGCTTATACACATCGAAGTAGATAACAGCCATACAACCGTGAAGACATTAACAAGCAAGGATATATTATTCGCGCTCGATTTTTAGGAGTGTGTCGAAACTTGAAATTCAAGGTGCATTATTGCAGACGGAGGTGTCTACGGAAGGCGAAGCCTTTGTCCTTAATAATGATACGGAAAATGGTCGTGTTGTTTTCTAAGCCGGCTCCAATCTACAATACCAATTTAAGCAGAAAACAATATTGACAGTTGGTACTTTTCAGTGTGTAGCGAAACACTTTCTCCAGTTATTCACGATCCACAGTGACTCTGGACGTTATTACGTACCATAAGTGTTAAGCCTTATAATAGATAGGACGGAATCACATTTGAAAATTATACAATGTTTTCTAGATGAATGTGGGAAGAGGCAAATCTTTTAATCCAAAAACGTTGGTAATTCTCTTCGAACAATCCATCCATGAGAGTATTACAGTTGCCTTTCCATCAGTCAAGATTACTGGTTGTCGGTTTTACTGGCTGAAGCTTGGTAAGTACAATTGTAGTTGTAAGAAAACCGTATAACCGTTGGGCGATAACGGTCATAATTAGTACAGAATATTATTTGCCGTTTTAAAAAAAATACTATATTACCATTATTCCTAAAATTACGTTGCTTCTAAAATCAAGTATATGTCGTTCACGCTACCAAGGGTTATGTACACTGCTTAAGCTGTGGATCTTAAAAAACTTCTGCCGTTTTGGTTTCCACAAACATTACTTTTTTTACATATTTCAGATGGCGAAAAATACTAACACTTTGTTTGGCTTTGGTGCACAAAGACTTGAACAGTGAAAAAGGCCAGTGGCTGCATTACGTATTTGGGATTAGTTCTGTAAATCCGCAATATGTTCCTGATGATTTTGTTGGTCACAAGACCAAAAACTCACCGGATTTGCTGATAATGTAAGAACCTCCTCACCCAAACATCTTCTAATTTGTGACCTGTCTGAAACATGAACAAACTAAAACCTACATAAGAAATAACTCTGCAAAAAATGGCCGCATCATCAAGACGGACCCAAAAACCAAAGAGAGGCAAGCTTTCATACAACAGAACTTAGATTTACTCAGAAATGGTGAAATTGGGAAATTAGAATTTGTGAAACGTGTTTCATACAAGATAAAAGAATTGCAGTTGTTTTCAGGAAATATTTTTTGTGTAAAATCTGTAATAAAATTTTTGTGTTTATGTGTAATTTATTTTCTTTTATATCTTTTTTTGTCCAGTATGTGCAATATCCTTTAGACAGTTGTAAATAGTGGCAGAGGTCGTGCACTTGCTCCCTTCAGGTTTGGAAGAGTTGGCGAGTTTGTGCAGTTGCTCTGCCACGAGCAGGTCCAAGTTGCTGAGTTCGCGCGAGCCGCTCAGGAGGCGCTTTGGGAAGATTTACTGAATTCGAGTGTTTCGTTTTCTGGCAGCAGGTAGAAATTGCTGAGTTCGGGGTAACCGCTTGCTACCCTTTACCTTTGCAGTGAATGTTACGCAACTGACATCGAGGAGCTGGGAAATGCAAGAAACTATTACGATCTTGCATTATCTTAATCTACAAAGCAACTGAGACAGGAATCGTAGGTTTGTGAAAATATGTCAACATAATTTTTCCCGGATAAAATATAATTTATTCCAGAATGCCCATATTCTGTATGCTTCGCGAATGATGTGTCTAAGGCTAAATTAATTCATCCGTTGTTATTTAACTTCGAGTCACCCTTCCCTAGCCGGCCGCTGTGGTCGAGCGGTTCTAGGCGTTTCAGTCCGGAACCGCGCTGCTGCTACGGTCGCAGGTTCGAATCCTGCCTTGGTCATGGATGTATGTGATGTCCTTAGGTTAGTTAGGTTTAAGCAGTTCTAAGTTCTAGGGGACTGAGAGATGTTTCAGTGTGTGCAATCATTTACTGTCAGATAATTCTTCCTTTGTATGTGATTGCGTGAGTAGAGTTCCGCGTTACTTACGGTGAATCCTTCCTATCTGTGGCATATGAAAGGTGGTATATAATCATTGTTTGACAATAGTAAATCTACAGGTACATTGTACGATTGTCATGTTATGGGCTGAACCGTCAACAACATTAGCTTATTTGAAAGTGTGGGTCTCTTAGTAAAGATCTGAAGGAATATAAAAAAGGCGCCAAAATTTAAACAGTCTCCAAGGAACTATTGTAGAGAAGAATTCATTTACATCGTAGATGTCAAGATACTCTTTCCCCCTAAATGCGGAACATACGGCCTACCCTTTTCCGGTTACTTAGGGGCGGTTTGTTAAACGATTTCGTGTAATACTATCAATAAACGCCTGAACGAGTGTTTAATATAGTTATGACTTCTTATTCGTATTTACGGACTGGTATGAACGTAAACATGCGAATTACTGCATAGTTATGCTCAGTTCCTTTGGTGTAGCGTACTTCTATATGTATACTGCATTAAATTCATACCGGTACTTGTTACGGATATTTGTCTCTCTATAGGCAAAGCGATAGAAACTCTATGAAATGATCAGAGGAGGAATCAAAATCAAAATATTCTTCATAGTCGTGCACTCGCTATCTCTGTTTCTGCCTGATTTCAGAATGAGTGGTTGTAATATCAGCACGAAACTGTTATCAGACCGATAACTTACTCAAGAATAATCGTGTTGAGGCGCCGGGAAGATGTGAAAATACTTATTGGGTGACACAATTTCTTGCTTTTCCCGTGCGGTATGTTGCAAAAAAATGATACCCCTCGTTACAAACTACACTGATAAGCCAAAATATTATGGCCACTGCCCACCGCGATGTTGGATGCCGCCTGGTGGCGTTGCGGCCACGTGACGCGGTAACAACAGTACGTAAGCAGAGCAGACACGGACGGGGGTCACCCTACCGAAGATATGGGCTGCAATTGAGATAAGCGATTTTAACAAACAAAATCCCAGAAGATTGGAGTGAAGGGGCCATCAATCCTCTGTCCAAAAAGGGCACACGACGAAAATGTGGAAGTTACAAAGGCATCACGCTACTGTGACACCCCCTGAAGCCGTTAGAAAAAAATCATAGAAATGAGACATAGAAAGGTAGTAGAACCTTTGCTTGAGGCGGAACAAAATTGATTCAGGAAAGACCGAAGTGCTATGGAGCTTATTTTTGCAGTAAAAATGCTAACAGAAAAGTACTGGGAATGTAGAAGAAATCTTGTGATCATATTTCTGGACATTGAAAAAGATAATGATAGTGTTCTTCGAAACAAGATATGAGAACGTTCGAATGACATAAAGGTGCCAAGCTAACTGACTGATACAGTCAAGAAGCTACACCAAATGTGTTATAGCTGTGTCTAAATAGGCAACGGACCATCAGAATGGTTTGAAACAAAGAGAGGTGTCCAACAAGGAAGTGCCCTATCACCACTCCTGTTTGTAATAGTAATGGACAAGATCATAAGATCTATCAAGAAAATAGACAGCGAACGAAGTGCCCTGGTTTTTGCTGGTGATTTGATAGTATGGGGAGGGACAGAAGCTGCCGCACAGAAGAAACTCAATGACTGGAACAACACATTTAAAAGTTTCGGGTTAAAAATAAGTAAAACAAAGATTGTAGAAGTGACCATCAACAGGCAAGGAACAAACTCTCATATGTTTCTAGAAGTCAAGGTAGAATCTGTTTTTCATTTCAAGTTCCCAGGAAGCGTGATGTCGAAAGACAACACCATTAAGCAGGAGGCGTTCAGCAGGACACAGAAAGCATCCAGTTTTTACAGTCAAATAAGAAATCTGCTCTGGGAAGATAAAATGCCACGAAAAGCAAAAGCGACTCATGTGCCACAACTATTTCGTACCACTCCTTACATGTAGTTTAGAGACGTGTAAACAAAGACCTTAGCAGAATTCAGGCAACAGAAATTAAATTCATTAGAACTATAAATCAGACAACTAGAAAGGACAAAATCAGGAATGATATGAATAGAATAACGTAGTTGGTATCTAGGTTCCTGTTACCAGTGTCACAAGGAAACGCAGGCTTCAGTGGTATGGGCATATAATGAGAACGAACGGCGAAAAACCTGCCATAAAGTGCTTCAACCTGAACCTCGTAGGAAGAACACCACGGGGAAGACCACGCAAACGCTGGATAGAGACTGTAAGATCACATGTGGAGGAGATAGGACACAAATGGGAAGTTGTCCTGGAACAGAAGATGTATGTAGACAGAACGAAATGGCGAGCGCTTGTATACCACACTAGGGAAACTGGAGTTAGAAAACGGGTAAACGCTGATGATGATGATGATGATGATGACTCTCACGAAGGACAGATTATTATTACGCAGAGGCTGTGAACGAATATCTCAAAAACGGTGAAACTTATCGAATGTTCACGTGGTACTGTCGTGAGCATCTAGGATAAGAGATAAGAAGGGCAGTGAAACTACCACTGAGCGCTGAATGGTTGGAAGTCCACGACTCTTCACAGATCGTGGAGTTCGGAGTCTTGGCTGCCCTGTAAAGTAGGGTGGATGGTAGTCTGTGGCATCTCTGCCGAAAGAGCACAATGCTGGTGCATGCACAAGTATTTCGGAGCACACCGTTCGCTGTAAGTTGTTGAACATGGTGCTCCACTGCAGACAACCCCTACGTGTACACACGTTAACACAACTACATCGCCAATTACGATAGCATTGGGCACGGAACCATCTGGATTCGACCGTCGGTCAATGGAAACGTGTCAGCTCTTCGGGTGAATCCCATTTTTGCTACACCAGGTCGCTGGTCGTCTCCGCAAAACGCATCATCGAGGTGAACGGCGGCTCGAAACGTACAGCACGCCCCGGACGCTTGCTGGTGGGAGCAGTATTATGCTATGGGGGACATTTTCCTGTGGTTGCATGGGACCTGTGGTAGTAGTCGAAGACACGCTGACAGCTGCGAACCATCTGCATCCCTTCATGCTTGATGTCTTTCCCGAAGACGATTTCATCTTTTAGCAGTACAATTATCCGTGTCTCGGAGCCAGAACCGTGATACAGTGGTTTGAGGAGCACTATAATGAACTCATGTTGATGCCTCGGCCACCAAATTCGCCTTATGTAATTGCTATGAAACCCATCTAGGCCGCCGGGCGCCATCACTATATACGCAAATCAGCGGCCCATTATTTCCGTCTAATGCTACATACCTCCACAAACATAGTCATCAACATACTGTCGGATCCATGATACGGAGAATCAGTGACGTATTTCCACATCTACATCTACATCCATACTCCGCAAGCCACCTGACGGTATGTGGCGGAGGGTACCTTGAGTACCTCTATCGGTTCTCCCTTCTATTCCATTCTCGTATTGTTCGTGGAAAGAAGGATTGTCGGTATGCCTCTGTGTGGGCTCTAATCTCTCTGATTTTATCCTCATGGTCTCTTCGCGAGATATACGTAGGAGGGAACAATATACTGCTTGACTCTTCGGTGAAGGTATGTTCTCGAAACTTTGACAAAAGCCCGTACCGAGCTACTGAGCGTCTCTCCTGCAGAGTCTTCCACTGGACTTTATCTATCATCTCCGTAACGCTTTCGCGATTACTAAATGATCCTGTAACGAAGCGCGCTGCTCTCCGTTGGATCTTCTCTATATCTTCTATCAACCCTATCTGGTACGGATCCCACACTGCTGAGCAGTATTCAAGCAGTGGGCGAACAAGCGTACTGTAACCTACTTCCTTTGTTTTCGGATTGCATTTCCTCAGGATTCTTCCAATGAATCTCAGTCTGGCATCTGCTTTACCGACGATCAACATTATATGATCATTCCATTTTAAATCACTCCTAATGCGTACTCCCAGATAATTTATGGTATTAACAGCTTCCAGTTGCTGACCTGCTATTTTGTAGCTAAATGATAAAGGATCTATCTTTCTGTGTATTCGCAGCACATTACACTTGTCTACATTGAGATTCAATTGCCATTCCCTGCACCATGCGTCAATTCGCTGCAGATCCTCCTGCATTTCAGTACAATTTTCCATTGTTACAACCTCTCGATACACCACAGCATCATCCGCAAAAAGCCTCAGTGAACTTCCGATGTCATCCACAAGGTCATTTATGTATATTGTGAACAGCAATGGTCCTAAGACACTCCCCTGCGGCACACCTGAAATCACTCTTACTTCGGAAGACTTCTCTCCATTGAGAATGACATGCTGCGTCCTGTTATCTATGAACTCCTCAATCCAATCACACAATTGGTCTGATAGTCCATATGCTCTTACGTTGTTCATTAAACGACTGTGGGGAACTGTATCGAACGCCTTGCGGAAGTCAAGAAACACGGCATCTACCTGTGAACCCGTGTCTATGGCCCTCTGAGTCTCGTGGACGAATAGCGCGAGCTGGGTTTCACATGACCGTCTTTTTCGAAACCCATGCTGATTCCTACGGAGTAGATTTCTAGTCTCCAGAAAAGTCATTATACTCGAACACAATACGTGTTCCAAAATTCTACAACTGATCGACGTTAGAGATATAGGTCTATAGTTCTGCACATCTGCTCGACGTCCCTTCTTGAAAACGGGGATGACCTGTGCCCTTTTCCAATCCTTTTCGTTCCAAAGACGGACAAACAAGCAGATTGTCATAATGTTTTGGCTCATCGGTGTATGGTTAGCGGTGAACGTGTAATTTGTAGGGTTCCGTACCTTAATCGGTAAAAACGGAACCCTTGCATGATCACTTTGGTGTCTGTCTGTCCGTCTGTCCGACTGCTCGAAACCCTTTTTCTCAGGAACGGTTAGACGTAACAAGTTGAAGTTTGCCACATACTAAAGTCATGGTACCTTGGCGGTATAATATACGTAAGCTTCTAAGTCAGTGTAATCAAAGCTACAGCAAGTTTTCTCGTATTTTGATACTTGCATCTCACGCATTAAGCGTATAGGCCACTTCCCCGTGACGTAGAATCATAAAATTTGGCAAGAAGAAATGTTTCGCAATACAAGTAAAGGAAAAAGCAAGAAATTGTTAATTTATAAATGTATCACAAGAAAAAATTTGTTGCCATTTGTAATACGACTTCAAACGTTAAATTAAAAATTCTCGAAAGTCTAGGAATCCGTGGGACCGATATCTTGCTTGTATCAATGTCGACAACACTCAGAATTCGTCGAGATCCTCTATTTCCGAAGTGGATGAACTGTCTATATACATAACATGAATTTAAATTCGGAGACATTTGTACCTATTACCATAAAACGCTATTGTCATGTATAACAAAAATGAGTATCCTCCATTCTGCGATTTCACGTGCAGAAGACGAAGTAAAAGATGTTAAAGGACTTGCTAACACTCGTACAGTCTGCCATGCAGTTCTCATACACCTTAGTTGACATACATGTGGTGATCATATAGTGCGATTCGAGAGTCCCGTCTCACTGTGTTACATTGGATTGATATACAAGTTTTAAATAGAGAAGAAAGTGGAATTAACGTAAAGAAGTGTCTTAAATCTCTATCCCTCCAAAAAGAACATGCATGCTCCCCAAAGTTTTGAAACGTAGCTCCAGTATATTCTTCAAAGATGAGTCTAAAGATTTAATTACCTTGTGTCAAAATATATGATTGAGAAATATTGACGATTCTGAAAAAAATTCCAGATTGAGTCTGCAGATGCTGTCAAAACATTCTTCTGACTATATTTAGACCTGTAAATACATGAGCCGTATACAAAAACTGTAGCTTCTCTTAGCAGTTTTACTGTAACCGTACGTGGTGGTGAATTGAGAGTCAAGCGCTGCCTCAAAGTAAGAATGAAAGTAAGATTATGTAGAGGAACTCAAGAACAAGTCGAAGTTTTAAGGCTGTCCGTGGGGCGTGCTCGGATAACAGAAACAATGGCGCACTGATAGCGAAAGGCGTAAATCCTAGTTTAAGTCCCGGTCCAGCGCACAATTTTAACTTGTCATAGATATTCAAGGGAAAAAAAGATGGCAAGTGAATATGATAAAATTTTCAAGACGTTTGACCGAGGATCAATTCTCCAAGGAAGTGTCTCCATTTCTTGCAGGTAACGATAGCTCTACTTTTGTATAATCCGAAAACGGCCTCATCTCATGTCAACGTTATCATTCACAAAAGAAAAAGTTGCTGTTTTATGTAAATTCGTAGAGAGAACGATTGTGCTTCAAAGATAAGTGCTTGTTCAGAAATGATGTTCCCATCAAGCCAAAAAGATATGTTAGGAAGCTTGATTCTTTGTGGGGCACGTTATATCTTGATAGAAGAGCTGGAGAGCCACCTGTGTTTTGTAGCACAAAATGAATGTCAGATATTCATGACTGGTATAACTCTGTAAGTGGAGAATATATTTTTTTTGCATATAATGAATCCTGACTTTATTACTACGGTATTTCATTATATAGGGTGTCGCATGAGGAACGGTGAATATTCAGTGATATGACAGAACGATCATTCGATAAAAAAACGTCTAGTAAACATAGGCTCTGAAATGCATACCTTAAGAGCGAAGAGCAATTGTTCATCGTAGATACTGTGAAACAATTTTATTGTACTGGAAGCTCTTTGATTTTCGTATTTTGGAATGAGGTAGTTTGCACCAAAACAAGAAAACATTATATAGTGAATATGGACTCTTAAAGCGCATACTTTAGGAGCTATGCGCATTTGTTCCAAGTCGAAGAGAAGTGTTTTACAGTAGCGAAGATGAAAATGTGGTAATAGCCCTTAAGGTATCAGAGTCGGTATTTGGTGTCACGAAAAGACCAAAGTTATCTGCCGATGCCCACAATTTATGGTAGTCTCGTCAGACAGGCCACAATCCAATGCAGATCTTTACGATCCCAGGAACTTTCCCACCTTGGCCATACCGTGGGAGGAAAGCAAAACCAAGCGACTTACAGGCACGTGCCCCTCAGTTCCTTGTTGGCGCCTGAACAGACGGAAAGTCCTTTCGCTCTACTAAGCCAATTTTATTTGTGGAGACTAATGAAAACTTATTTGGCGAACTCTCTTCCTTAGTAAATTTCGAAGTGCTACCGTCTTAAGACTGCAGATCCTACCCAATCCCGGGCGTTATTCTCTTGTTACAACTTGATGTACCTGTTACCATAATACTCCATCAGAACATGGTGCATAGTTTAGGTTTTATTAGGACTGAACACTGCAGAGAAATGAAGAACTATACCAACACTTGGAGAAGTGAAAAATCTACTTCGTACGATGTGTACTTAGACGCCTGCCAGTCAACCAGGTTGACAAGAGTATTTATCGTCGCTTTTGAGGAAGATTCACTTCTAGAGGAGGTCTGTTTCATGGTTTCCGGCTGTGGTTTGGAGCCGTATTTCTCACCCGCCATACAGCACAATTTATGGAGATTGTGGCCGGCCACCTCACGAAAACTCACTGTGTCTGCTACCACCTGTTTGTGACATTTGCGCGAAAGACCACACTCTTCGATCACCGAAATGCGATACCCTAATAAAGGAATGCAATACACAGCAACTGAAGGTATCTGATCGCCTCTCAATGTTTCGAAGCTCGAAAAAAAATACATTTATTTATATCTTGTCTCCACGATATTGACTTTCGCCACTACTGTGGCAAGATCGTCAGCAAATAAATCAGTCTGTGGAGGCGATAAGCCCTGTCCTCTCGTGAATACTGCAGCACCATCTGCGGGAACCTCGGCTTTCCGACCTTGGCCGAAAAACAACGTCCTCCTTTGGCGTTCACTTTTGGGAACTTTCCCTGCAGAAACCTACTGACTACGACGCGACACCAACCACTGGCTGGCGAAGTCATTGATTGTGGGTCCCAGAGCTGCCCACTCCTGTTCCGCAGCTACACCCACAGCTGATACGTCCTCACAAGGTACTCGACTGCCAAAAGCAGTGAAAAATAAAAAGAAAAAATCTCGTGTGAAAGCTACTCCGGTGACCGTATAGGCGCCAGATCCCCCCATGCTGTTGGACCCCGAACAATGTTCGTTGATGTTGTTCCATCCCCACCATTAACAGACAGCTTAAAGTGTTTTCCTGTCTCCTTCACGCCTAATCAGGACACTCTTAACGTGATTATTCAGTGTAATTACATTTGTTATTACCGTCACCTGCTAGTACTACAACTAATATCCTACTGTTCAACGATCTGCGTTGCTGTACAAGAAACACACTTCGCTGACGACCATACTCCAGGTCTACAGGATTAACGTGTATTCTGTCGGAACCATACTGGTCCCGAGAGAGCATCTGGAGGGATCTGTGCTTTGGGTCCTATAGATGTCATCAGTGAGTAGATTCCTAACAGTACCACATTGGAGGCAATAGTATTGCGTTTACAGGCGACCGCAGCGATCACAAATTGTAACGTTTATTTACCCCCAGGTAAGACACTACACACCTTGAGGTGATCATCTTAACTCACCAACTCTCCCTCCATCTTTGGGAATTTCATTGCACACTAATTCCTGTGGAGAAGTACCACGTCGTCTGGTATGGGCTTTCTGGCTTTTTTTCCTGTCTTGATCAGTCTCTCCTCAGTGACGGTACTCCTGTCCACTTCAATGCCGCCCATGGCACCTGTTCAGCTTTTGACCTTACAATCTCTTTCCTCAATCTCGTGGCTTCGCTACGATGGTCGCTAGACGACGATCTTTGTGACTGTGACCACTTTCCGACGATCCTGCCACTTCCTTGTCACCGCCCGACAGACCAGTTACCACGTTGACCTCTTTGAAGAGCCAGCTGGCGGTTGTCGATCTCAGCTGTCACCATCGCCTCCTCTCTGTCACATAGCGCCGACGAGATTGTCGGAGACGTCTCCCCGCGATCACCCGCACCGCTTGAACTCCCTATTCTATAGCCCGTGTCCTCAGTCGACTGGTGCCACGGTGAACCAAAGACATTGCAATATCTACTCAGGATCGTCGAAGGGCTCTGCAATGTCCAAAGCGACCTCCTCCACAGACCACCCTGCTCACGAACTTTTAAGCGACTCCTTGCTGTGGCTCGCTGACTAAGTAAGAAGGAATGCTGGCAGCGCTATGTCTTCTCATCGTGTGCCTCATCATCCCAAGTGTGGGTCGAGCTTTGTAGTCTAAAGCGTCGTCAAAGCTCAACAACTGTTCCGCTTCTACTCCTTCAAGAGGTATGTATTCCATGCTTCAGTTCTTTTTGAAAAACTTGAGACTCACTTTGCGACAGTGTTGTTTTCTTTTTATTCAGCTACATCTCGAAACGTTAAGTGCCACGTTGAAGATATCTCCTTCTCCTTTACCCGCCATCACGCCGTATTATACAGCGGGTTTCACAATTCCTGTTACAAGTTTCTAGGGTTTGTAGAGAGAGTGAGTAGATAAAGTTGTCTTAAGTAACCCATGTCCAGAAATGGACCATTTGCATGTAAAATAAGTTTGAAGATCTAATCACTTTCAAATCTCCCGCTTCGTTGTACGCTCATAATGGAGATAATGAGCTCTGAGTTGTGTGCTGTACCGGTGCTGCTGTTTGTTGCACAAGGTGTGCCTTTGACGCATGCTTTATACATACGATCCACAAACCCAGGTGTGCGTTGGTGGATAACCACTGTCAAGCCTTCTAGTTCCAAACGTACCAGTTCCTCGCAGCCGTTGTTCTAATCGAACGAAAATTGTATGTGAAGGACTTAGGCGATATGGAAAACGTTCTCGATGCATGGCGTTGTGCAGCTCTGCTATTAGACACCGTATAGTGAAGCGGGAGATATGAAAGTGATCCGATCTTCGAACTAATTTTACATTATATCCTCCTTTGCGGGGGAAGTAAGACCTCTCCTTACTTGGAGATGGAACTTCATCTGGTGGGCTGCAGCACCCTCAAATAAACTCCACGCTATGAAGGAGGCTACTCTTGTATGGCGTTCCCCTTCCGTTCCTCCCGGAAAGAAACCATCGTTACATATCGCCTCCGCATAGGTCATATCAGGTTAATCCATAGTTTCTTGCTATGTACTGAGTAACTCCCATGTTGTCATTGCGGAGCCTCACAGACAGTAAGCAGTTCGCAATTTGGGAAATGCCTCTTACCTCTGCTTCTCCATGCTAAGCGTGATCGTCCATATTCTCAGCCTGTAACACTGGCGGGCGACGTACAAACGGTTGAAGTTTTTTTTTCCCTCAGAGAAAGTGAGTTTCATTCTCAGATATAAAGTTTTAAACTACATTTGGACGCTGTCAGAGTAGATGGGATTGGGACGTTTCCCGCCGTATGCTGGATCTGGAGAACCCTCTACTCTATGTCCTGTACCAGCTGCCTTGGTCATCCCTCTTCTACACTGTTTTAATGGCTTTTAGAAATGGTTGGCCCTGTTTTTAGGGGTAGCACTCCAATGACGAAAAGACTTTAAGGATTCTTCATCTTTGATGCTATCTGATTATGAAAGAACAGTTGAATGGATTATTATTCTTCCTCCGAGGCAGTGGATGTTATTCCCATCGGTAACAATTTGACTACAACGGATAGGAGAACAGCTGTGGGAGGGACGTCGCCCGTTACATGCAGAACCTTGGGGTCCCCATCCACCTAGTGATCAGATTATTTCTCTCGTATTTTTTTGTTATTTTCAGTTTAATTGATGTTGATTACGTTTTTAAACTTCTCGCTTTTACTATTGCGAATATCCGTGCCATAAGGCCTTATTTGCACTATAACTGCCTTACTCCTTAGTCGGGTTGGCGGAGAGTCAGATATGGGTGAGCTTTCTCTCGCCACAAAGGAGTCCTGGGGGAGCTCTCTTCTGCTCCCTATCCTGCATACCGTCCCGATCCGTATAGTATGATCTCTTATTTCTCAACTCCGGCATCAATATGGCTTTCAATGCCTCTATTTTATCACCCCTACATACTTTCATAATTCGATCAAAATTCTGGCTGACGTCACTAACTCCCGATGACCCATCTCTAGACTGATACCTCGCCGTTTTGTCCGTTAACTCCCCCTTCCCCCTCCTCCCCTTCTTGCAACCAATCAGGTAGTGGAATATAGCTTAACAGAAGTGGGTCGTCACCCATAGGACTGCTCATCGAAGAAGTAAAAGTGAATCATTCTGTAAACACAGTGAAGACAGACTGAATGGCTGAAGTGTGAACAATCTGCAGGAGCTGCTTTGAACAAGAGAAATCGGAAATCGAGCTCGGGATTACAAAGAGTAAGTTAGGCGTTACAAACATTTTGTGTGACGTGGAGTGAATGGGGGTGTGTACACAAATGTGGTTGTGGATTCTTGTCTTTTTCACCATTGTGCTCAGACTTGAGAGATTGGTGGCTAAGTGAATACCGGAAGCGGGTTGTATCTTTCTGTCCAGTGGTCGAATAAGTGCTAGTCTGAGTGCAGTTATTTGTAGCAGCAGAGCTTAAACCTGTAGAGCAGGACTGTAGAGTAACATTATCTACGGAATGAGCATCCAGATTTCATCGCCAACATATATTACCACCAAATGGCACGCGACTATTGCGCGGCTTAAGGTTTAGCTGTAAATGCCCTGTAGACTTTAAATATAATTACGTCGGTATTGCAGACAGATCTCGTTCAAAAGTACTGCAGATGTTAGATATCTTAAGAATTTGCAAACCATGTATGGAATGAACTTGGCTTAAAACTTCGAAGAGATCAACTCAAGGGCATGTCTCTTATTCGCGACAAATGTCACAGATCAGATATCCCTGTATTAACAGGGAAAGAAGATATAGCCAGCACAACTTTTTAGGTTTTTTACTGGACTTTATCGTATTTTCTAGTCTTTGTATTAATAAATTATGCTGCAGTGGCATTGCGAAATGGCCTCCTCCTACGCTAAAGTGAAAGTGTCCTATATTATGGAAATAGGACATACAGCAAATTAGCGTTATGTACAACACATTGAAGGATCTTAAGGGGCGAAATTCTCCCGTTTTTACTTTCTGGTTGAATCTTTCTAATCTTTGTTCATCCTTTCAAAAACTAAAATATGAATCGCTTGTATTCATTGCGACATGGAAACTTTGACTTCTTTGAAATAAGCGCTATGTTTTGGAAAACTGATTGCTGCGAAAGAAACGACTGATTGAAATATGTACGCATGCTTTCAACAGCTTGACTGGCAGCATGCTCCTGCACTACCGAATTTCTCCAGCAGCTGTTTTGTAAATATGTAGGCATGTAGCCATATAAATTAACCCTACATTTTTATGCCTTTATTGCAATGTGTCTCGATATTAATCGACGCACAAATCGCCCTTTGACTATGAAAAGCAACTTTTCCTCCTCTGAGGAATTAAGATTTGCCACGACAGCAACAACAGTCTGGCACTGTTACTGTTCCTCAAAAGTTTCGGCTTAGTGCAAAATATAAATAACAGATTCATACCAACGTCACATGGCTGTTTCGGTATAATGTTGTCAATATACGCTGTTAACTATGCCCACTCTGTAGATTATTCTTACTCTATTAACAGTGCCAAATGTAGATTGTAATTAACCTCGGATGGCGTGCTAAAACGAGGTTGACTATTCGTGTTTAAACAAATTAATGGCCATAATAGTGAAGGACGTTTGGCAACAGTGTTTTCTTCACTACCCGTAGGATTATGATGTTGGTTAATAGCATTACGTGGGTCCCTCATCGTCTGGACCAGAGAGAAGAGTGCAACAAGCTTCTTCGAAGGGAAGGAGAGGAACATTTAAAAGCACGGTGCATTCAGTTAAGTTTTCTTAGTTATCAAGAAATGGATCCTTATGTATTTAGGCGACTGTTCTTCGTGCGCGACCAGCTGGAAAATTATCTGCTGCAGTGAAGTTTGGCGTCACAAGGTGACGTGCTTCTGAGGTAGCTGCCGCCAGCTTTCCAGGACGGAACGCTGCACGCCGCACGTGGCGGCTGCGGCTAGAAAGCAGCCTGTTAAGGGGAGGGGGCAGCCGGCACCGTGGTGGAGGGGGCAGAGGCACGCGAGTGGCGGTACTCCGCGCGGCTTCAGTGCGTGAGTGTCTGTGGCGCTGCGAGTGCGTGCGTTGTGCGGGCCGCAAGCGGTCTGCGTCTAGGGACAGGAGCGCAGCCCAGCCCGACAGCCACCTGTTCACCTACAAAGTGAGTAGTAGCTCAGCCACCAGGCATGTGCAGGTCAGCGGGAAACGCGCCCCCGGGCGTAGGCAACCGAGACGAAGATCCGATAAACTGTATCGTCTGTCGTCGTCATACTACCATTCATTACTACAAACAAGTATTGCAGTTTTTCTGGACTCACTAGTTTCAGTGTGATTTTGCTGTGCCAATTTAGCCCAGGAAACATTTAACAAATGTGTCGGTTTTCATGGGCGTAGGAATTTCGTGAATACTGGTGATGGTTTCTATATGATATAACTATGCTAATTTACCCTGAATACATTTATAGCAATTCACTTCCGAAACGAAACTGTGGCAAGCTTTACGTAGGAACTACCTTGTAGGAAGACTGTGAGAGTGAACGTACAGGGTGACTCGCACAATGTGTACACATCTCATATTTTTGAAATGGTTCGAAAAGTGATTTTGTGTTTATCTGCAGAAGCATTGCACCAACCCTGGTATCATTTAATGGAACGATGTGCTTTACCCAAACAGAACTCGAAATATTTAACAGGAAGGCGTAAAGATACCAATTTGTGTCAATATCTGCGTAAGGAAAACAAATGGTCCTATATAAGAAGGGCAGACCTCATTCCCGTCGTGTCATGTTTACGTGACAGTGGAGATAAAAAACTATGCAGTGCCGGTTCCTTCACCTCCTCATTTAACTCCAATCCGTGTTACGTTATTTAAAAAAGTCTCACAGCAAATATTAGGGAGCATCCCGTCTCGTATCTTTTTGAAGAACAAAATACTCTTCCGCTGGCGATAATCTAGTTTCGAAATGTAACCTTTCGTGAAACACTAAATGCCTCCTCTTATATGGGACGCACTGCAAGCTTTGATCCATTCCATATAATTTGGGTGTTTCTGTCAGCATTAGATAGCAACACAGTAGCAGGGTATTTCGGGATGAATTTATAACATTCATTTGTAGAAAACTGGACATGTTTCTTGGGATACATAGCGTAAATTTTTCTGATATTTTATATGTAGTGCTGTGCCGGGACTATCGAAGCAGTGATCTAGATAAGTGTGCAGGACTTGCTTCGGAAGTAGGCGAATAGCGTTATGCCTCGTGGGTTCGCCTCTTCCGAGTAAATGCCCCGTATTCTCACCTTACGTTGTTTCAGCTCATAGTGACACCTGCGCCTCAGTACCCGTAGTTAACTTTTCAGCCGCTTTTCAAACCATGCTAACGTAGTGAACCGTCGCAGCGATTGCTTTTCTTCCATGTAGTGTCGTTGCCGTTCGGTGCTATCACTGGCCAGTGCCCCAATTCCGTGGTTGAGATAAGCTGTGTAGACACCAGAGGGCGCGCGCGCGCGCGCACACACACACACACACACACACACACACACACACACTCTGCTGCGGAGTCGCGAAGCGAGCCAAATCATCACGATAACGTATTGAAAGACTGGCCGTGGGAAAAGTGTCACATTTTTTGCGTATCTCCTCACGATTCTACTTGTTAACTGCATTGATTTTGCAATGACGAAATAAACCGGTATCGATCTCTTTGATTATTCAATGTCTATCCGTTTCGCTTGTAATAATCTTCCGCGTGTTCGTTTTGATATGTATCTAAACACTTGTTAGGTTTCGTAACATAGAAAAGCGCCATAGAAAATAACTTGTTGATCTTGTCCACAAGTGAGCGATTAAATATAATCACACTTCAGAGCAACTGATTCTCTTCGCTAGAGAATTCGAAGAGAAGTTTGTTGTTGGTAGGTGTAAATTAAAACCTATAGTTCCCGCTGTTAATTCCCCAAGACAGTTGCCTTTTCACGTACTGTTTGTGGTTACTGCATGTGTTCACTGCTCTCTCTCCTCCTTGTTCAGTTTAAAATTAGGGCTAAAGACGCTGTATTTATGCTTCGGCGTGTAGCTTTCTATGTAGATATGCCGTAACCCAAGAGTCGAAGTCCTCCGGTCCGCTCTAGGAATAGAAAGCGTCTTGGCAGTGTCCACTTCCACTGTGCCACTATGCTTATATGTTGCGGTCGTCGTTGCATAGCAACGCCATGCAATTTACTGCGACCACGGTTACACTTCGTGAAGGTGTGAAGGCAGCGTTCATCGATATTTCAGTAGGAACCTCAAAAACGGTTTCACGGCATTGCGCTTGTTGCTGAGCTAATGCGTTATTGACAGCTGAAATGAATTCCAGTTGTTTACATTACCGGGGAGGAGGGAAGAGTCACTTCTTACGTTAGTATAAAGCAAATGAATATAGCCTCGAACATGACCACGACAAGTAAGCATTGTGGTGTTCTCATCCTCTTTCGCTTGATGAGAGATGTGCTTGTAAGACTTTCAGTATTATCAGTAATTGGTATACTGGCTATTAGGTAAGCATTGTGTAACTACGATGGCACTGGTGTTTGCATGTCATTAAGCCTCATAATGTCTCGAGAACGATTGTACAAATCATTCTTCATCAACCTCAAGGGTTGCCAGAGACGCCCTCCGCCAAAGTGACCTCTGTCTACGAAGAGACAAAGCTGTGAGTAGAATCACCTTACCTTCGAATCACCTTAGGTAACGAACCACAGTACCGAAACCTACCGCTCGCTTGAACTTCGTAGTTCTGTAGTGATGCCTTCGACGTGTTAAATCAAATATTTCCGTCATGGAAGAGAACGACTGTTTAATTAAGTAACAAAAGACGAAGAGTACTCTTTAGAGTTCAAACCAAAAATATCGAAATGTAAATTTTCTTATAGGTCACGTATACCACAGTTATTGAGTTTTTCACAATATCTTTTAATTCCTTTTGCAATAAATTGGATGATATATTTTCATTTAAATGGTGCTATAACCTTACATTTGCAGTCTAATTCGAAGAAGTGATAATTTTGGTTTGTTTGAGCCTTTTTTGTGTTGCAGTCAACTCCCAAGGAGCATCTCGTAAAGTATTCTTTCTTCTGTCTCTTATGCATATAGCATCACATCTGATTTCACAAAATACTGAAAGTCCTAGTTATCAGAATACCCTTTGAATGCTGATGAGTACAATAATGATGACAGATAAGCATTTAGATCGTGATATCATCTTGGGGTAAGGTACATTTTTAATGTACAAATTTACCCAGGACCGTGGGCGCTATAAATGAATTGTAATAGAAAACGACAAAAAAGCATGTGAACATAAGAAGGTGAAACTATCGGCAGGAGTAACAAGTGAAATCGCTGAAAGAGGACATGAGGAAGGAATGGAACATGAGAGCGGCAAAAAAAAAAAAAAAAGAAAAAAAAAAAAAAAAAAAGTAACCGAATAATGAGGAAGTCATTGTTGAAGTATGTGGCATACAGGAGCTGATTTATGCCATATCTAGAGAAACTACTCCGATTTTAGTGATTAAGATACAGTCTTGTGAGATAATATGCAGTTAAGTGAGTAAGAAAACGAGGTAAGCATTCTATAATAAGGAAGAAAGTCATACAGAAGTCTTTTTCGAGATACTAGCGGCCCTTTTCCTTGAATAGATAATAGCGACCCTGTTCCTTGAATAAATAAAAATATCCTTATACAGTTTTAAAACTTTCGAGTTCAAGGCTTTACGTGTGGTTGTGTCAGTTGCATACGTGCAGCTACTCTACGGGTTAAACATATCATAAACACTTCGCTTATGAAAATACTGTAGCCCACGTAACGAAGACCTAAAAAAAAATGTCGACTGTTGAAAAAGTTCGCGTAGTCTCAAATTTTTGTGCGGTAGGAGTGGGGAGCGTCAAGAACAACATACAAAAAATGCTGAGTGCTGGGTTGTGATGTCTTATTCATATTTCCTGTAGACTATGAGTTTTCGCTTTGCAAGGGATGGAAGAGCCGCTGACTTTAAAAAAATAGTGTTTTCATGATATAAAATTGATGTTTATTATTCAGTGAAGTGGAGTAAGAAGAAACAGTGTAGATGTGTACCACATGTAAGTGCAGAGAACCGCATTAATGGCTAAGTCATGTTCTTGGGGTTAACAGGGTGGAAAGGCGGGGCTGGAGGTTAGAAGCATGAGGGAAGATAGGTTGCCGGATGATGATAGTGCACTTCCCTCCTTCTTATGTTCAGAAAATAAAGAAGGGCAGACGATTCCCCACTCTCCGTACCACACTACGTAAAAAGAAAGTAAGTGCAGGATATTTCACAAAGTTGTATCGACCTTTCCCGTGCTCGCCTTATGAACTTCCGTCGACTCAGCGCTCAAATTCTCATGGGGGGGGGGGGGGGGGAAGGAAGGAGGGAGTGTTTATTTTCCACGAAGTGCCTTCACTCTACATTGAATACAGATATTAATTGCTAACAGGGTAATACAGATGCACTAAAAACATATGCACGGAATCTACGTAAATCTGTCCACACTGTTCTACACCGCCACAGTGAACGGCAGTTGTAGCGTTCTTCCTGGAAAGGCGCCTTCTTCCACCACGAGTGCTGCACGCTTTTCAATTTAGAGGCTGACTGCGCCTATATCGCCCCCAACATTACCTCTTATGTGAGTAGAACAAAATAACTTCAGTGAGCTTATGATGGTATAGGGGAGCTTCTTGAGTGAGTATATACTTGCAGTTGTTAAATGAGTTCTTATATAAAAAATCTCAGCTGCTGATGCTGTCAACTATTTGCTGAAGTAGAACTCCACACACAAATTTTTAAGCCTGTTTGTTCGTATATCACTATGTCTAAAAGTTATCGTTAAATCGTGCGTGGGCATCACGACGTACTGATTATGACCGTGTAATTTGGCATACATGTTTATCGTTGAGTAACTATTGATCAAATGTAGAATTTATTTCATGCATGCCGGGCATGTCATGTGGACCACAGAAACACTTTTGAACAAACTGATTAGTGAATACGGGCCTTCAGTGATGATTTCTAGAGTGGAACGTGTTTTCTGTGCGTTAAATGCGTGTGTTTCCAGCCAGTCGTTTTTATTTCTTGTTAGGCATACCTAGTTTGTGTGTGTGGTCTTCGTTGCCATGGTTGTGAATTCACATTTCATCGTAGCAGTATGATAAGAAATAACGTAAATGGTGTATAAATGCTGAGACGGGGCTGCCACTATTCTCAGCTGTTTGAAGACCTGTAGGTCGCGCTTACGCAGCTATCTACTCTGCTGGTCTGGGTGCAACGGCAACGGAAAAACCGGTTTGTCAAGTGGGGCATGCCAAGCGGTGCACCTCCCGTGCACTAGCACTATACTCTGTTCATTGTAAGAATAAACCTGATGTAAACAACCACAAACGCGATGATCGGTCAGAAGTCGCAGCACACCGTAGCGCTATAATGTTGTGCAATTCATGGATCGCTGGTTCATGTCTAGCCAGATTCATCTTTTTTTCGTTCAATCTGAAATACTTACATCTCGTAACTGAAACAGTCATCATCATTTTTAACGAATAGAGCACGTCTCCTTGTTTCTAATTACATATTGCACTCGAAATTCCTGCTTTCATTTCAAATCCTTAATTATCGAAATTTTATCAAATGTTAATAAAGGTTCCTTAAATTAAGAAAATATAACAGTTTAATTTTTAGTCAAAAATGAAAAATCAAATACTCTTCATTTGCACTATGTCCATTGTTTTATACCACAGATGTAATATCACACGAACCAGAGTAATAAGTGCCGTATAAACATGAAAAACAATCAGTTTCACAGCCTCGGGCACACCATACCCCATGCTGCATTTTTACATTTTTCATTGTACCATTACAATAAGATCCCAACCAAACGGATCTGGAGCCAAGTTAAGGGGTTTGGCCCGACAAATAACAAGACTTAAGCTGCCAGATGAACCGGAACTAACGCACGCAGCTTTTCATACGTCACTGCCGAACGTTGGCGGGATATAGAAAAGCATGTCGTAAAAGAAGAGAAAATGCAGCGCGTGGGTGCCCTCGTGGTTGCTATTGTTGATCAACTCGTTATCAACGTCGTGGATGACAGTTGCAGAACTGAAATGTATTTCTCGGATTCTGATAAGGAAGGAACTAAGAGATTACCAGACGACTGACTGTAATTAATACCTTCATTGGCTTAAGTATTCTAAAAGTACGGTGAAATCCCTGCAGTATGGTTTTGCATCAGAAAAATTACTCTGTGTTTAAGTTAAGAATTTTCATCATCTTGTTTGCAATTAGAATGTGTTAGGTGAGAGCGAGATCATTTTATGCTCTCCGTCTGGCCACCTAAGAAGCGTGCGGTAGTGCTGGAGTTTTGCCGAATATTATTTCTGTCTCTTTAAAAATTAAATGACATTCGACATTTCTTCGCACGTCTAGTTGGACCAGCAGGCCGGCCAGTGCTGTCAAACGTTAATGCGTCGGTAAAGCTGTTGGCTCGCATTATCGCGCAGTCTGTGTCCGTATAACACAGCAGAAAACGTATCCCTGTGGTCGTACTTGACTGTATTGGACACACCGTGTCTAGAGCTCCACGTGGAACGAAATCCAATGAGATTCAAGCAAACGCGGAAGAACACATGGCGTAATGTAAACATCAGGTTCATTCTTATGATGAACGGAGTGTAGCCGTGGTACTGAGACAAGGACGGCAATATGGATCGGTTTACTACGAGTAATCGCCCAAAGCAGAAGGCAAATTCTGCGGGCTGCCCACCTTTCCGCTCCAACACTCCTTAGACACACATGTGAGATACGATCTGAAGTCGGTGGAACAGGTGCACCAGCATGTCTCTTGTTTCCTGGCTGTACCGCTTCAATAGATTCCAGACATTAACACACACCACTAAAATGTACGGCGCTTAGAATAAAAATCTCTTGCGGTCGGTACGGCCTGCAGAGTTCACCACTCACCGTATCGTACTAGGAATTGAATTTAAGAACTCAAATGAGAATCTGTTTTGAAAGGCGGCGTATTTCTCGCGAAACATCGTTGGGAGGATTTAAAGAACCTTCTATTCGAATGTGTGTCTGCGATCACTTATTAATGTAAGTGCGAGATAAGCCATTGCAAACGTGAAATGCTGCTACATTAATAACCGGTGTAACCGCCAGAATGGTGAATGCGAGCATGCAAACGTGTATGCGTTGTGTTGTACAGGTGCCAGATGTGTTTATGGGATGGAATGCCATGCCTATTGCACTTGGTCGGTCATTACAGGGAAGGTTAATGCCGGTGGTGGATGACGCTGGAGTTGTCGTCCGATGATGCCCCGTATGTGCCAGATTGGAGACAGATCTGGTGATCGAGCAGCCGAAGGTAACATGTCGACACTCTGTAAAGCATGTTACAACAGCGTTAAGTGAGCCGGCGTTATTCTATTGTAAGATACTGCTGGAATGCAGTCCTTGATGGCAGTACAACAGATCAAATCAGCAGAATGACGTAGAATTTTGCAGTCGCGGTGCGTGGACTAACTACGAGAGTGCTCCTGCCGTAATACAAAATCGTACCCTAGTCCATGACTCCAGGTGTAGGTCCAGTGTGCGACGCAGACGGGTTGGTTGCAGGCCGTCAACTGGCCGCCTCTTAATAAACAGATGGCCATCGCTGGCACCGAGGCACACCCAGGTTTCATCAGAAAACACAGCAAACATTCATCCTTCCCTCCAATGAACTCTCGCTTGATACCACTGAAGTCGCAAAAGTCGGTGGTTTGGGGTCAGTGGAATGCTCGCTATAGGGCATCTGGCTCGGAGCTGTCCTTGAAGTAACCGATTTGTAACAGTTTTTGTTGTATCACTGTGGTGCCAACTGCTGCTCAGATTGCTGCTGCAGACGCAATACGATGCACCAGAGCCATATGACGAACACGATGGTTTTCCCTCTCGGTAGTGCCATGTGGCCATCCGAAATCCTGTCTTCTTGCGGCAGTACAGTCTCGTGACAACTCTGCCAGCAATCATGAACAGTGGCTACAATCTGCCAAACCGAGCGAGGTGGCGCAGTGGTTAGACACTGGGTTCGCATTCGGGAGGACGACGGTTGAATCCCGCGTCCGGCTATCCTGATTTAGGTTTTCCGAGATTTCCCCAAATCGCTCCAGGCAAATGCCGGGATGGTTCCTTTGAAAGGGCATTGCCGACTTCCTTCTCCATCCTTCCTTAATCCGATGCGACCGATGACCTCACTGTCTGGTCTCCATCCGCAAACAACCCAACCCAACAACCTGCCAAGGCTTTCTGCAGTATCACAGAAGGAACATCAAGTTTCTCATAGCCCTATTACACGACTTCTTTCAAACTCAGTGAGGTGCTGATGCCGGCCGGAGTGGCCGAGCGGTTCTAGGCGCTACAGTCTGGAGCCGAGCGACCGCTCGGTCGCAGGTTCGAATCCTGCCTCGGGCATGGATGTGTGTGATGTCCTTAGGTTAGTTAGGTTTAATTAGTTCTAAGTTCTAGGCGACTGATGACCTCAGAAGTTAAGTCGCATAGTGCTCAAAGCCACTTGAACCATTTTTGAGGTGCTGATAATAGTCTCTTCGTCGTCTTATGGGCATTCTTGTGTAACGTTAACTAGCTACGTCCAATCTCAAAGGTAACGAACACTCTCGACCGCTACAGCGTGTATTTAAAGCAAACCTGATTTGGCGCTGCTAGTGTCACTCTTATGCGACTGGTACGAAATTTGCATAGACATCTTTCAGGTGTAGAAACACGCCTACCAAATTTCGTTAATGTCGCACAACTCCTCCTTGGTGTAAGGATTTCTTTTCCCGCAATGTATTTTAATTAGTTGAGGATAATGATTTTTAGCTCAACAGTCAAACCTGAGCAAACTTTCGTTTTCTATGCAATGGCTGGTTACGTCCAACGAAAGTTTGATTATTAAATCAACAATTCTAAAAACACCGTAATACCGTTACTTTATGGTAAGTGCATGTGGTACTGCACTTAGGTGCAAATCTAAAGGTCACAGGATTCAAGTTTTGCTAGTGCATAGAGACATAAAAGAATTTGTATTGAAGATAAGGCTGGAAGGCCAGTGGATCTCAATAGCCACAGTGTAATAGAGCAGTAGCCTAGTCGGGCGAAACCGCGCTGCTAGGCACACCCAAACACTGTCGCTTATCGGTCGAACTTCCTTGTGCTCGTCGCTGATTGGCCGTCGTATTGTGGCCGTAGTTCCTCAACGGTGCGCTTCCGGCCTATGGTTATCAGGAAAATTTTATTTCGTTCGGCGTCCCCCGCTCTACCCTGACCTAAGTGTAGATGCAAGTACCGTGCCCAACTTTCTTGTAAACGAATTGAGGATTCTTAGCCAGAGCGTCCGTCAGTTCTGCGAGTGTCTGGCGTGTACATTTCCTGATCTGCGCAGTGCGGTGGTGAACTGTGGCTTTTCCCTGAGGCATTCACGGGCGGTGGATCATTCGTGTATCAGGCGCAGTCACGTAAAATATTAAATTCGTATTTGTAAAATACCGGAGCATTAAGGAGAGGCTCCCCGCATTGGTATAACACACAAGTTGCAGCACTGAGCAAGTTGACGTAATGGTAAAGACGAAAATCTTAACGTTCAATAAGATATACACAGACGGAAAATATCCGAACACCAACGAGGAGTCCTGCGAGATGAACGAAAGTTGGTGGGCGTGTTTTTACATCTGAAAGATGTCTATTCAAATTTCGTACCAGTCACATAAGAGCAGCGCTAGTAGGGTCACCGTGAGAATGCATATCAGGTTTGCTTTAAATAAGCGCTGTAACCTTAGAGATTGGACGTAGTGAGTTAATGTTAGACAAGAATACCTTTACGAAGACGAAGAGGTCTTTAGCAGCACTTAGCTGAGTTTGAAAGAGGTCTTGTACTAGGGATACGAGAAGCTGGATGATCCTTCCGCGATATTGCGGAAACACTTGGCAGGAATGTAGCCGCTGGCACATGATTGCTGGCAGCGGTGGTCACGGGAAGGTACGGCCGCAAGAAGACCGGGGTCTGGACGGCCTCATGGCACTACCGAGAGGGAAAACCATCGTGTTCGGCGTATGGCTATCGTGCATCGTACTGCTTCTGCAGCAACAATTTGAGCACCAGTTGGCATCACAGTGACACAGTAGTGTCTTTAAAATCGGTTTCTTCAAGGCCAGCTCCGGGCCAGAGCCCATAACGTGTCCATTCCTTTGACCCCAAATTACCGCCGTTTGCGACGTCTGTGGTGTCAAGCGAGAGCTCATCGCAGTGCGGAGTTTTTTCTCATGCCGGTTGTGCCTCGGTGCCAGTGATAGCCGTGTGTTGGTTAGGAGTCGAACAGATGAGCACCTGCAACCAACCTGTCTGTGACCTAGACACACTGGACCCACACCTGGAGTTATGGTCTATGGTGCGATTTCGCTTCACAGAAAGAGCACACTTTTGCGTATTCCACGCACTCTGATTGGAAATTTGTGCGCCAGTCTGGTGATTCGACCAGTTGTGCTGCCATTCATTGCAGTGGGTGTTTGCCAATAAGATGACGCTCACCCACGTACCGCTGTTGTAACCCAACGTGTTCTACGGAGTGTTGTCCACATGTTGCCTTCACCTGCTCCATCACCAGATCTGTCTCCAGTGGAGCATGTATGGGACGTCTTCCACGCCAGCACTAACTGTCTCTGTATTGACAGAGCAAGTGCAACAGGCATGGAAATTCATCCCACAAACTGACATCCGGCACTTGTATGATACAATGTATGGCCTTTTGTGTGCTTGCATACAATTTTTGTCGGTTACACCAGCATTTCACGTTTGCAATGAGTCTTCCCACCCTTGCATTATCTTTTGAACGTGCAACGTTATCACTTAAATATGTTAACAAGACAAATGTAGTCCCGAAATTTCATGACTCTGCATCAATTATTTCACGACTTTGGGATTTCTTCCCATGTTTAGATCCCTGTCGATGCATTCATATTTGGGTCTGTGGTTTCCATAAATCGATTCAGGCGAAAGCTTGAGAGTTTGTTTCCCCATTTCCGATTAATCGAGTTAATGCTTCACCTATCCTTCTCCTCCCACTTACAGTAATAAACTGGAAGAACTAGAAAAGTTATTCTTTGAACATGTTTGTCCGCATATACAGGGTGTTACAAAAAGTTACGGCCAAACTTTCAGGAAACATTCCTCACACACAAATAAAGAAAAGATGTTATGTGGACATGTGTCCGGAAACGCTTAATTTCCATGTTGGAGCTCATTTTAGTTTCGTCAGTATGTACTGTACTTCCTCGATTCACCGCCAGTTGGCCCACTTGAAGGAAGGTAATGTTGACTTCGGTGCTTGTGTTGACATGCGACTCATTGCTCTACAGTACTCGCATCAAGCACATCAGTAGGTAGCAGCAACAGGTTAGTGTTCATCAGGAACGTGGTTTTGGAGTCAGTGCAATGTTTACAAATGCTGAGTTGGCAGATGCCCATTTGATGTATGGATTAGCACGGGGCAATAGCCGTGGCGCGGTACGTTTGTATCGAGACAGATTTCCAGAACGAAGGTGTCCCGACAGGAAGACGTTCGAAGCAATTGATCGGCGTCTTAGGGAGCACGGAACATTCCAGCCTATGACTCGCGACTGGGGAAGACCTAGAACGACGAGGACACCTGCAATGGACGAGGCAATTCTTCGTGCAGTTGACGATAACCCTAATGTCAGCGTCAGAGAAGTTGCTGCTGTACAAGGTTACGTTGACCACGTCACTGTAAGGAAAGTGCTCCGGGAGAACCAGTTGTTTCCGTACCATGTACAGCGTGTGCAGGCACTATCAGTAGCTGATTGGCCTCCACGGGTACACTTCTGCGAATGGTTCATCCAACAATGTGTCAATCCTCATTTCAGTGCAAATGTTCTCTTTACGGATGAGGCTTCATTCCAACGTGATCAAATTGTAAATTTTCACAATCAACATGTATGGGCTGACGAGAATCCGCACGCAATTGTGCAATCACGTCATCAGCACAGATTTTCTGTGAACGTTTGGGCAGGCATTGTTGGTGATGTTTTGATTGGGCCCCATGTTCTTCCACCTACGCTCAATGGAGCACGTTATCATGATTTCATACGGGATACTCTACCTGTGCTGCTAGAACATGTGCCTTTACAAGTACGACACAACATGCGGTTCATGCACGATGGAGCTCCTGCACATTTCAGTCGAAGTGTTCGTACGCTTCTCAACAACAGAATCGGTGAGCGATGGATTGGTAGAGGCGGACCAATTCCATGGCCTCCACGCTCTCCTGACCTCAACCCTCTTGACTTTCATTTATGGGGGCATTTGAAAGCTCTTGTCTACGCAACCCCGGTACCAAGTGTAGAGACTCTTCGTGCTCGTAGTATTGTGGACGGCTGTGATACAATACGGCATTCCCCAGGGCTGCATCAGCGCCTCCATGCGACGGAAGGTGGATACATGTATCCTCGCTAACGGAGGACATTTTGAACATTTCCTGTAACAAAGTCTTTGAAGTCACGCTGGTACGTTCTGTTGCTGTGTGTTTCCATTCCATGATTAATGTGATTTGAAGAGAAATAATAAAATGAGTTCTAACATGGAAAGTAAGCGTTTCCGGACACATGTCCACATAACATCTTTTCTTTATTTGTGTGTGAGGAATGTTTCCTGAAAGTTTGGCCGTACCTTTTTGTAACACCCTGTATACAATTCGCCTACAGAAGTGCGCATTCATTCAGTCGGTCAGTGAATTCGTCTAAGTAACGTCTGTGAATGAGACAGAGAGGGAGCCAAACGAAACTGGCCCCGCCTTAGCTCCCCGTGCCGCCGTCCCTAGAGGTCGTTCGCTGCCGGCCTCCTTGGCGTTCTCAGCGCTTCCTGCATCGCTGAGGACAGCGGGTTATTGCTCTCTGCCGCCCGCGCTGCAGCGCAACTGCTGGAGTCGTCTTCTTGTCGTCTTTCATCGTCTTCTGTCAACGAGGCAGTCCTGTGATTAGAAAAGTTCGTAGAAAATTGAACGAGACTTGAACCATACATGATGGCCAATACCTCATAACAATAATTGTACAGCTATTTTCAGTATTCAGTAGTGACCATATAGATGTTCGGTATTTCCGAAATAATAAATGGATACTAGCATCAAATAGCATAAACAGATCGCTTATTTCTTGAGCAGCGGAAATCGAATATGCAAATTAACAGTGAAATTAGAACAGTACATTCACAAATCTTTATCGAAATATGGTTCAATAACCGCAAAATTAATATAATAAAAATGGAACAATAAACATTGTTTATGGATTCTTCTGTCACTTGTTGATGGAACAACTAATGGTACTGAGGTGGTAAGTCACGGGATACGCTCTAGTGTCGTGTCGGACCTCCTTTCGCCCAGCGTAGTGCAGCATCTCGATGTAGCATGGTCTCAACAAGTCGGAAGTCCCCTGCAGAAATACCGAGCCATGCTGCCTCTATTGCCGTCCATAATAGCGAAAGCGTTGCCGATGCAGAATGTTTTGCACGAACTGACCTTTCGATTATGTCCCCCAAAAGTTCGATATGATTCATGTTGCGCCATCTGAGTGGCCAAATCATTCCCTCGGATTGTCCAGAATGTACTTCAAACAATCGCGAACAATTGCGACCCGGTGACATGAGATCGTTGTTTGGGAACATGAAGTCCATGAATGGCTGCAAATGATCAAGTAGCCGAACACAGCCATTTCCAGTCAATGATGGTTTCTCTTGGACCAGAGGGCCCAGTCCATTCCATGTAAACACAGCCTACACCGTTATGGAGCCACTACCAGCTTGCACAGTGCCTTGTCGGCTACTTGAGTTTATAGCTTCGTGGATTCAGCGCCACACTAGAACGCTACCATCAGTACTGCATTCGGGACTCATTTGACTAGGCCGCGGCTTTCCAGTCATCCAGCTGTATAGTCACGAGCCCAGGACAAGCGCTGCAGACGACGTCGTACTGTTAGCAAAGGCACTCGGGCCGATAGTCTGCTGCTGTAGCCAGATTTCGCCGCGCTGTTCTAACAGATACGTTCGTTGTACATCCCACATTAATTATTTATTTCGCGCTGTGTTGCTTGTCTGTTAACACTGACAACACCACGCAGACGCCGCTGCTCTCTATAGTAGGTGAAGGCGGTCGGCCACTGCGTTGTCGGTGGTGATAGGTAATGCCTGATATTTGGTATTCGCGGCACACACTTAACACTGTGGATCGGGGAATACTGAATTCCCCAACGATTTCCAGAATAGAATGCCCCATTCGTCTAGCTCCAACTACCATTCCGCGTACAGAGTCTGTTAATTCCCGACGTGCGCCCATAGTCACGCCGTAAAGCTTTTCACATAATCACAACAGTACAAATTACAGCTCCGCCAACGCACTTCCATTTTATACCTTGTGTATACGATACTAGCGCTATGTGTATCTTTGCATATCGCTATCCATGACTTTTGTCACATCAGTGTATTTTTAGAAGACAGCATTTCATTTGGGAAGAAATTTGACCTAAATTATGTGTTTCCCTTTTTCAAATGAAGCATGTGCCGAACAAACTGGGTGCTTCATACTCAGTTTGCTTTGTTTTGAATGCCACTGTAATGTTGAAAACTGCAGAGAAAATTTAGTGTTACGGTCATTGTCGCATGACTGTGTCAAGATGATTACCGACGAAAGTCTAACCTCATAGACTACATTCTGATGTTGTCTTAATTGAAGCCGATACCGGCGGTAACTGAAAACTATAAGAGGGAAGCTACTTGCGAACGAGCCAGCGAAACGACATTGTAGTGATGCTTCTCCACGTGCCCGTCTCCCTGGACAGTAACACCAGTAGCACTGGCTTGCGGATTGGTGGGGAGTGAGTGAGTGTATCCTCGGCTGGAACGTCAGCCGACGCCTGCGCATAGCAGGCGGCGCCTGAGCACTGGGTCACGCTTCGCGACTAAACGAGGGGCAACTTGCGAGCCAGCACGTGCGGGGCGCGTCTCCAGGGCAGTGCGAGGCTTACTCGTCCCACATGAGGTTCCCTCTTGTTCATCTCACAAATAGCACAACATACTGCGGACAAGACTCCAAATAACGGTTCTTTTGTCGCAAAAGCAGAGAAGGAATGGAGCTCTGGTGGGTACCCGGGCAGACGTCCACGAAACAGGCAAAATCGCGTCGTCATCCAACAAGATTTGACCTAACTGTAGAGCCAAAGCCTCATGCCTCGATGGACGCAAGCAACGAACAGGGTCGGTGAAACCGAACTTCCGTCTGTGGCATTCGTTCTTCCGGGCACAGATAGGAAGGATCATTGACCTCACTGCGTATGGGGGCATTGTCCTCAGACAGAGGATTTTGTTGTCTAGCTAGAGCATAGGTTTGTGGTGGGACAACACACCTTAACTGAGTGTGTTGTATATTCTGACGAGAAGCCAGCAGTATATTTGAGAGGCTCTTAATATGTGAATTTTATATGCTCGAAAGTAATCTATTTATTTGAGGAAGTTGGTATTAGTTCAGTGACCACAATTTTCTTGTCGTATTTTACCTAAAACTTTAAGAACTGACATTGTTCAAGATTTAGTGCGCACACGTTGTGCTTACTAGCAGAAACGTGTAAATTTTTATAATTTAACCGCACTTGTGTCAAGTTGTTTAGGGTGGACGCTAAATACTAAGATGTCGAGAACTGAAAAAAATCATTATCACCACCGCTGCCTCACTACCGAAATTGCGAATGAACCTGACATGCAGTAAACAGTGTCCTAACAAAGAAATCTTTCAATGATCTGAATCGTTGCAAATTTGTGCAGCTTCATAATTAATAAAGTTATGTAACTCATACAGCCTATATGATGTAACCTTTTCCAGTTAAAAGCCGGTTTTAAACACAATTCTCTTAACAACACTTGCCGAGATTACTAATTAATTACCTATAGACATATGGGAGGATCAGTTTGAACAGATGCACTTTTTAATCCCAAGTTATTCTGGTAGTGTAAACGGATATTATCTTTTAACGGATGTGTGGGTTTTGGATATCCTATTAAACTGAAACAAATGAGCTAAAAACCCCAACAAAACAATGTCTAGCGGACCGTAAATTGAACAGGAATGAGTCGAGAAAGTAATTTATTTTCTGAGAAGTAATCTGCATATACTTTAAATCTTTTCTCTCAGTGGATGATATAAATACTTTTCTTTATGGCGCTTGTGGAACCACAGTAAACTGTATTCATATACGTGGTACAGTCTCGTTCTTTCCGAAATTATCCCTACTGCTGTATCTCTCGAAATCATACAAAATGTGGAGCTCACAGAATGTGAAGCTTCATTTGCAGGGCGGTGGAATAGTGTAGCTCCAATAAGTGAAGCATATTTGGCGCCATTTACAAGATGTTTGAGCAGACTTTATCAGCCAGAAAATAAAGTAGCAGGACGTCACTCCTTGGAGTTCAACACACGTTGTTCAGCCCTGTTATTTCGTTGTTACATTTCCGTCGTGGTGAGTTGTATATGTGCGTTCGTGCTTTGTTTTTCATTGAAATGATAGAATTGCGGTTGAATACGATTTTTGTTCCATCATCATAAACGGTAACAGACCAAACTTTGTCCTAAGAGACGGCGCATTCGGCATTCAGCTTATCATCTTCCTTCAGCAATGCACTCGCTTCTTCATTCAAGCGGCTACGTCGGTGCCTTCGCTATACTCAGAAAAGAGTCCATTTGCTGATTTTCAAAACGCCTCGGTGTAACGGGTTTGCTGTGCTATGTAAGTTGCTTTGTGAACACTGCCCCTGCATTGCACGTTTCTGTATTGATCTTCTTGTATGCTGGTGCACGGTCACTACATGCCTGTGGCATCCTATTTTTGTCAAATACTACATTTCATTTAATACGTCCATAGCTCTTCTGTATCTATATAGTAGATTCTACGTAGGTAATTGATCCACTGTACATTGACCGAATTGTTAAGAGCAGGTACCCTACTACCGATTACTCTTTTTCTCGCGTAGGCAAATCCCCATTGTTTGCTTTCGGCTTGCGTGTCACCGCTCGTGTCACTGTCTAAAGTCTTCTTTTGCGTTTTCTAGTTCTTGTAATGTTTCTCATTCTCGACTTTATACGCGTCTACTGTAAATCTTTTTGTCCGATTTGCTTTTGTATCAGTTGCTCCCAAAAACTGTGTTCATTTCAACTTTTCGGCTTGTATCTGACTACTTCCATCAATCGAATATATCTTCTTTATGCTTCCACTGTCATTTGGTCCAAACTTTCTATCAAAATCTTCACTATTGTGTTTTGATTTCGTTGTGACTTTTCTCGCTGCTGATTGCCTGTGTAAATATCCTGACGAACGAGCTGTGGTACTTTCATTAACACCCACAATGAGATATGTAGTATCATTGCCACAGATACTACTACAACGCCGCGCCAACACAAGGTTGGTAGCCCGTCGTCTGCCGAGCACAGCGCACTCTAGCAGGCTGTGCAGCTCGACGGAACTGGAGTGTGCTCGTTCACTTCTTAGCTAGATTTCAACCTAGGCAGACGCACTTTCATAATCGGCCCTCAGCCAGTTCTGTAATGTTTGCATTGATTCTCTGAGGAGGGCCCATGAGGCTTAGTCCCTGAGAATATGTTGTATTAGTTCATGGTGTTCCATGTTACGAGATTGTCAGTTCATAGCCGCAGCTGCAGTCCTACAAACTACTGAAGATAAGTAATTTCATTGTACTATGTGTTTCTTGAATAATAATCCATCTCTCTAACAGTGTGCCGTACCGCATATTATTGCAACCTGAACTCATTCAGCTCCTATCAACTCGGCCTCCTACTTATTTGCGTTTAGTAACGAGCTGAAAACACCCACGCGTTTTGTGCCTCTAAACAGTGAGACACAATGAGATATTCTGTGCAAAGTGTGTTGCGTGACTTTGAAGAAGCGAAGTAAACTGTCCCATCCTTGAGACAGACAGCCAGTCGACAAAAGAAATTTGTAAACAAGCACAGCTCAACATCAGCAGCTACCACCTGTCCACGTCTACCGTTTTCAGTGGGAAGAGAAAAGGATGCGGGAATGGTAAAAAAAAAAAGAAAAATCAGTGATAGATGTCACAGTAGAGAATCGAGGAGTGGTGGGAGGGGGGGAGGAGGTAGCACATTGCGTATGAATGGTCACCAATCAGACATCCTGTAACGCCAGAAGCATCGTCATCAACAAGGGGTGACAACATTTACACCAGCGTCACTAGAATTTTCAAGAAAACTTCACCAGCGTAAATAATTTTGGTCGCCCCCCCCCCTTGCAATTTTTCATGGGATCATCTGTCCCCTAACTGCGGACATGCACGAGTCCGGTCCCGTGCCAAACTCTTCATCTCAGGGCAGTAGTTACTCGATGACCTCAGTTAATTGTTGGATATGTTCCAATCTCTGTATTCTTCTGCAGCTTTTCAAGTCCACAGCTCCTCAAGTACCGTGAAAGTTGCACTCTTGCCCTGTCATCCTGTCCCTTCTTCTGGTTAGTGCTTTCTACACGTTCCTTCCTTTCCGATTCTCGGAGAACCTTCTCACTTTTTATCTTACTAATCCACTTAAACTTCACCATATTTTTATAATAGCACATCTCAAACGCTTCAATTCCGTAATTTTCCGATTTTCGTTCTGCCTGTGATTTTCTTAAGTGCAGTGCTGTGCTCCACATCTACCAGTCTCAGAAATAACTTTATGAAATTAATACCTCTGTTTGATACTACGTTAGTCTGCTTATTATGTGCTCGTTGTCTCGTACATCATGTGTTGTTTCCCTTCAAGATAACAGAATCCCTTCACTTCGTCCACTAAGTGGTTCCTAATTCCGATGTCAGGTTGATATCATTGATATCGTTTGAACCTCAATTTTAATTCCACTGCTGACACTTTCTTTAATTTACTTCATTGTTTCTTTGGTGTACAGGTTTGAATAGCAGGGAAGAAAGAATTCACTATTGCCTTGACCCATTTTAATCCGAGCACTTCTCTCTTGGTCTTTCATTCTCATCGTCCCCTGCTTGTTGGTGTACAGGCTGTACGACTGTACTGCCTGTCTTTCCCGTAAACCAATTTTGCTGTGGATTTCAAACTGTTTGCACCGTTTTACGTTTGCGAAAGCTATTTCAACTCAACGAATTCTATGAAAGTGACCTAATTTTTGTACGGTTTGCTCTATTATCAACCGAACTTTCGGAACACATCTCTAGTGCTGTTACCTTTTACAGAACTAACTGATCGTCATTTAACAGACGCTATTTTTTCCAGTTTTCTCTAGCTGATTGTATAGTAGCTTTTATTTGCCCTTGCTGTATTCGGTATTATGTGGATGGTATTCCCCTGAAAGTTCGATGATACATATTGAGTGTCACACGTTCTACACAATGACTTGAATAATCGTTTGGATGCAACTTTCTCTATGATTTTAGGAATGTTGTATATTCCTTCTGCCTTTTCGATCATAAGTCTTCCAAAGCTCTGTCAAACTCAGATTCTATTACTGGATCCTCTGTGTCCTACAAATTGACATACATTTCTTCTATTGCGTCAGCAGATAGCCTTTCTCCTCATATAGGTCCTCAGCGGACATTTTCCACCTTCCCAATCTGTCCGCTGCGTTTATTGACGGAATTTCTTTTGGATTCTTGGTGTTGACGTCTTTGCTTTTAAATCTCTGAAATGGTGTCCTTCTGATGATCACTTCCTTTTCGATTTCCTCACATTTCATCAGCAACCATTGCACTTTAGCTTTCTTGCACTTCCTGTCGATTTCATTTCTAAATTGGCTCTTACTGCTGCACTCCTTTCTTTTGCTAAACCTTTTTGTATTTCCTTTCTTCGTCGGTTACTGTAAGTATTTATTCTGTTACACACAGTTTCTTCGGTGTTACTTTTCCTCTCTCTGTGTACCTCTATCCAAAGTCTGTAGTTATCCTGTTTAGAGATGACTATTTATCGCCAGCAGAATTGCGTATTGTGGTATTCATTATCACTGTATCTACAGCCTCAGAGAAGTACGAACGCACATGGCTATTCCTCGAAACTTCATCTCTTACCTCCTTGTATGTTGATTCTACGTGACGATTCTCTTAACTTCGGTCTACTTTTGACCATTAGTAAACTGTAAGTGAAGTCTGTATCTGCTTTTCGGTATGCCTTCCAGTCCAATACCTGTTTACAGAATCTTTCTGACCATTCTCTAATCCAGCTGGTGTCTTCCTGTGCTTCCTGACCTATCCAAGTATACCCCTTTCGTGTTGTTTTTGGGTAGTGTATTTGCATTTATCAGCTGAAATTTATTACAAAACTCGAGGAATCGTCTCGTCTCTTATTCGTATTGTGTAGCCCCTATTCTTCCTTAACATTATTGTATTCCCCTATTATATCGTTACAGTCCCCTCTCATTATTAGATTTCATCTGTCTTTATGTTAACTTCACCCGTTAACTCCCCCCCCATGAACCATGGACCTTGCCGTTGGTGGGGAGGCTTGCGTGCCTCAGCGATACAGATAGCCGTACCGTAGGTGCAACCACAACGGAGGGGTATCTGTTGAGAGGCCAGACAAACGTGTGGTTCCTGAAGAGGGGCAGCAGCCTTTTCAGTAGTTGCAAGGGCAACAGTCTGGATGATTGACTGATCTGGCCTTGTAACAATAATCAAAACGGCCTTGCTGTGCTGGTACTGCGAACGGCTGAAAGCAAGGGGAAACTACAGCCGTAATTTTTCCCGAGGGCATGCAGCTTTACTGTATGATTACATGATGATGGCGTCCTCTTGGGTAAAATATTCCGGAGGTAAAATAGTCCCCCATTCGGATCTCCGGGCGGGGACTACTCAGGAGGATGTCGTTATCAGGAGAAAGAAAACTGGCGTTCTACGGATCGGAGCGTGGAATGTCAGATCCCTTAATCGGGCAGGTAGGCTAGAAAATTTAAAAAGGGAAATGGATAGGTTGAAGTTAGATATAGTGGGAATTAGTGAAGTTCGGTGGCAGGAGGAACAAGACTTCTGGTCAGGTGACTACAGGGTTATAAACACAAAATCAAATAGGGGTAATGCAGGAGTAGGTTTAATAATGAATAGGAAAATAGGAATGCGGGTAAGCTACTACAAACAGCATAGTGAACGCATTATTGTGGCCAAGATAGATACGAAGCCCACACCTACTACAGTAGTACAAGTTTATATGCCAACTAGCTCTGCAGATGACGAAGAAATTGAAGAAATGTATGATCAAATAAAAGAAATTATTCAGATTGTGAAGGGAGACGAAAATTTAATAGTCATGGGTGACTGGAATTCGAGTGTAGGAAAAGGGAGAGAAGGAAACATAGTAGGTGAATATGGATTGGGGGACAGAAATGAAAGAGGAAGCCGCCTGGTAGAATTTTGCACAGAGCACAACATAATCATAACTAACACTTGGTTTAAGAATCATGAAAGAAGGTTGTATACATGGAAGAACCCTGGAGATACTAAAAGGTATCAGATAGATTATATAATGGTAAGACAGAGATTTAGGAACCAGGTTTTAAATTGTAAGGCATTTCCAGGGGCAGATGTGGACTCTGACCACAATCTATTGGTTATGACCTGTAGATTAAAACTGAAGAAACTGCAAAAAGGTGGGAATTTAAGGAGATGGGACCTGGATAAACTAAAAGAACCAGAGGTTGTACAGAGATTCAGGGAGAGCATAAGGGAGCAATTGACAGGAATGGGGGAAATAAATACAGTAGAAGAAGAATGGGTAGCTTTGAGGGATGAAGTAGTGAAGGCAGCAGAGGATCAAGTAGGTATAAAGACGAGGGCTAGTAGAAATCCTTGGGTAACAGAAGAAATATTGAATTTAATTGATGAAAGGAGAAAATATAAAAATGCAGTAAGTGAAACAGGCAAAAAGGAATACAAACGTCTCAAAAATGAGATCGACAGGAAGTGCAAAATGGCTAAGCAGGAATGGCTAGAGGACAAATGTAAGGATGTAGAGGCCTATCTCACTAGGGGTAAGATAGATACCGCCTACAGGAAAATTAAAGAGACTTTTGGAGATAAGAGAACGACTTGTATGAATATCAAGAGTTCAGATGGAAACCCAGTTCTAAGCAAAGAAGGGAAAGCAGAAAGGTGGAAGGAGTATATAGAGGGTCTATACAAGGGCGATGTACTTGAGGACAATATTATGGAAATGGAAAAGGATGTAGATGAAGATGAAATTGGAGATACGATACTGCGTGAAGAGTTTGACAGAGCACTGAAAGACCTGAGTCGAAACAAGGCCCCCGGAGTAGACAATATTCCATTGGAACTACTGACGGCCGTGGGAGAGCCAGTCCTGACAAAACTCTACCATCTGGTGAGCAAGATGTATGAAACAGGCGAAATACCCTCAGACTTCAAGAAGAATATAATAATTCCAATCCCAAAGAAAGCAGGTGTTGACAGATGTGAAAATTACCGAACTATCAGCTTAATAAGTCACAGCTGCAAAATACTAACACGAATTCTTTACAGACGAATGGAAAAACTAGTAGAAGCCAACCTCGGGGAAGATCAGTTTGGATTCCGTAGAAACACTGGAACACGTGAGGCAATACTGACCTTACGACTTATCTTAGAAGAAAGATTAAGGAAAGGCAAACCTACGTTTCTAGCATTTGTAGACTTTGAGAAAGCTTTTGACAATGTTGACTGGAATACTCTCTTTCAAATTCTAAAGGTGGCAGGGGTAAAATACAGGGAGCGAAAAGCTATTTACAATTTGTACAGAAACCAGATGGCAGTTATAAGAGTCGAAGGACATGAAAGGGAAGCAGTGGTTGGGAAGGGAGTAAGACAGGGTTGTAGCCTGTCCCCGATGTTGTTCAATCTGTATATTGAGCAAGCAGTAAAGGAAACAAAAGAAAAATTCGGAGTAGGTATTAAAATTCATGGAGAAGAAATAAAAACTTTGAGGTTCGCCGATGACATTGTAATTCTGTCAGAGACAGCAAAGGACTTGGAAGAGCAGTTGAATGGAATGGACAGTGTCTTGAAAGGAGGATATAAGATGAACATCAACAAAAGCAAAACAAGGATAATGGAATGTAGTCTAATTAAGTCGGGTGATGCTGAGGGAATTAGATTAGGAAATGAGGCACTTAAAGTAGTAAAGGAGTTTTGCTATTTGGGAAGCAAAATAACTGATGATGGTCGAAGTAGAGAGGATATAAAATGTAGGCTGGCAATGGCAAGGAAAGCGTTTCTGAAGAAGAGAAATTTGTTAACATCCAGTATTGATTTAAGTGTCAGGAAGTCATTTCTGAAAGTATTCGTATGGAGTGTAGCCATGTATGGAAGTGAAACATGGACGATAAATAGTTTGGACAAGAAGAGAATAGAAGCTTTCGAAATGTGGTGCTACAGAAGAATGCTGAAGATTAGATGGGTAGATCACATAACTAATGAGGAAGTATTGAGTAGGATTGGGGAGAAGAGAAGTTTGTGGCACAACTTGACCAGAAGAAGGGATCGGTTGGTAGGACATGTTCTGAGGCATCAAGGGATCACCAATTTAGTATTGGAGGGCAGCGTGGAGGGTAAAAATCGTAGAGGGAGACCAAGAGATGAATACACTAAGCAGATTCAGAAGGATGTAGGTTGCAGTAGGTACTGGGAGATGAAAAAGCTTGCACAGGATAGAGTAGCATGGAGAGCTGCATCAAACCAGTCTCAGGACTGAAGACCACAACAACAACAACAACCCGTTAACTTCCTTCATGTTGTGAGTCTCATCATGTTCTGCTTCTGGTCTGAATAGATGTACGTGAACTATATTTATGTACCTTTTATCTCTGTTCCGACGAAAATAATCTTCTGTTCGCAGTGTATCACTTTCCTTCCTACGTTTATATTCGTAACGAATCCTGTTATGTAATTTTCTGATGTTGATGGTATTATCCTATGTTGATTTCGAGAGACGCCTTAATCTTATTTCTATTTCGTTTCACTGATCTGAACCACATCTTCTGAGCTACATACCGTTCACTGATATAATTTTGCAGATACGTGCAGTGGTACATGTGGATACTGTCAGCAAAATGTGTTGCGAGTCGAGTAAATGCTAAAGAATTAATAAATTAAAACGTCACATCTGATGCTGAAGTTTTACTAAATGAACGGCGAAAATGTCGTAAGCGATGAACCAATGCCAATCGCGACATTGAATGCTGCCTGTTGGCGTTGTGGGCACGTGACGCGGTAACTGAAGTTTGTAAGTGGAACAGACGCGGACGAAGGATAACACTAGCGAACATATTGGCTGCAGATGGGGAAATCCGTTGAGAAAAGTGACTTTGACAAAGGGCATATTATTATAACGTAGAGACTGTGAACGAGTATCTCTAAAACGGCGAAGCTCCTCGAATGTTCACGTGCTACTATCATGAGCATGTAGGGTAAGAGGTAGAAGGGCAGTGAAACTACCACTAGGCGCTGAATGGTCAGAAGTCCACGAATCTTCACAGAACGTGGAGTTGGGAGGCTTGTCTGCTCTGTAAAGTAGGATAGATGGCGATCTGTGGTATCTCTACCGAAAGAGCACAATGCTGGTGCACGCACAAGTATTTCTGAGCACACCGTTCATTGTACATTATTGAACATGGAGCTCCGCAGCAGATCACCCTTACGTGTTCACAAGTGAATCCATGGCATCGTCAGTTACAAATGCAGTGGGCACGGGACCATCGATATTCGATTGTCGGTCAATGGGAATGTGTCGGCTCTTCGGGTGAATCACATTTTTGCTACCTAGGTCGCTGGTCGTCTCCACACACCGCGTCATAGCGGGGAACGGCGGCTTGAAACGTGCAGCGCACTACAGACACAGCTTGGTTCAAAAAATGGTTCAAATGGCTCTGAGCACTATGGGACTTAACATCTGAGGTCATCAGTCCCCTAGAACTTAGAACTACTTAAACCTAACTAACCTAAGGACATCATACACATCCATGCCTGAGGCAGGATTCAAACCTGCGACCGTAGCGGTCGCGCGGTTCCAGACTGAAGCGCCTAGAACTGTTTTGATCAAAGTGACTACTTTGCGATTTACGTCTTTGCAATCGGAATACCGGCATAAGTCCGTGATCTGTTCTTTTGTTGGAGGTTTTAATATTTGTACTGTTGGTGTAGGTCTAGTTACGATGTAGGTACTGCTCCTTAAGTTAACTTTATGGTAGTATTAAGCCCAGTGTGCTTTTGTTAGGTACGCATCGCCTCAGTTGTATACTCCCTTTCCGCATTACCATAGTTCAAATTTGCATATTGTAAAAGACGCTAATTTAATTGCACCTCGTAAGGACATTGACTTAATGCACTCAAACCAAACTTATAAATTTGTGAAACTAATGTGGTTATGGTGAGGGCACAGATTTTAGTATATTTTGAAAACTGGCTTGCAGGGATTGACAATGTGAAAGCAAGCACTGAGGAGCGCAGCCAGACCTATTATGGGTGTTTTAGTGGCCACGATAAGGCTATTTTGAATGGAGTACCCTGGCTGCGTAGTCGCCTCTCAGCATCCATAATGAGGACACTCCCAGCAGGCATTGCTGATAGAAACTGATAATATATCAGTCTAGGAAAGCATAGGTGAACTTGAAAACCCAGTAAATGCATATAAAACCAACGCTATAGACTACCTGAAGCATAAAATGGAAACAAGGGGGAAGGTCGCATTCGGCTCACTAAAGTAAGCAACACGCCAAGAATACTTCCGGTGTCGTGGATATGAGAAGAAATGTTTATCAGTAGCTTACCTCTTACATTACAGAATGAAATTTTCCCTCTGCAGCGGAGTGTGTTGATATGAAACCTCCTGGCAGATTAAAACATCCAGGAGTTCTAGCCTTGCAAGTTTCACAGGAGAGTTTCTGTGAAGTTTGGAAGGTTGGAGACAAGATATTGGTGGATGTAAGGCTATGAAGACAGGTCGTAAGTTGTGCTTGGGTAGCTTAGTCGATGAAAAACTTGACAACGAGAAGCAAAGGTCCCGAGATCGAATCTTGATAGAGCAAACAGTTTTAATCTGCCAGCAAGTTTCACTTGTTTCATTGCTTCATGGCGTTGAGAGTATAGTACATATACAATACGCAGTTAAACTCTGATCGAGAAAATTAAGCAGTTACGTACACACTTGAACCACATAATGCCCCTTCCCCCCCCCCCCCCCCCCCTCCCCCCCCCCCCCCCCTCCCCCAGCGAGGCCGGGGGTAAGAATTGGCCCGAGGTATTCCTGCCTGTCGTAAAGGGAGTTTCACACGTTTCGGCCTTTATGTGATGGTACCCTGTAGGGTTTGACCTCCATTCTTCAAAATTTTACCGAAGAGCGAGCCAATTGGGGAAGTGCACTTTACACGGTGCATCGTGTCCATCGTGCATTGAGATCTTTAGCCCATTTTCTCGTCGTTGCATTTCAGTCCCGCTCATTCCCCATCTCTTGGTCGAAGACACCTTCCTGGGTGCGTTTTTCACCATGCCCTATGCAGTGTCGCTTTCTGCGCCGACGATGACCATGGACTTCGTAGCACCTTATATCCAGCGCGGTAGCCAGTCCATTGTGGTGGGGCCGCCATGTACACTGTTGTTGTAGCCCCCTGGCAACACAGGGATCGTTCTGCTGATGCCTGCGTCGCCTACTCCCCACGTATGCCAATGGGAAGACGCCCATCCCCCTGGGGTATAGGGACTCCCGGCAATGACCATCCTGCCAGTTGGCCTTTGCTGCAGCTGGGTGGCGCGTGTGGGGAGGGCCCCTGGTGAGAGTGGGTGGCATCAGGGCGGAAGACAAGCGATGATGCATAGTCCATCATCTCTTGCTGGTGGTGAAACACCAGCAGTCTCTAAGCATTCACGAGCTCAATTCAACGCACAGAAGTACGACCCCAAATCGTTCCCCTCCCTGGCCACACCATGGGAGGGTAGTCGGGCTAAGGATGGCAGTGGACCTTATTCGCCCTGGTACCTTGTATATTAGAGAGCTGATGGGGACTCTTTCATGACGATGAAGCCTCAGTTTTTTGTTCAGCATTTAGAGGACAAATTTGTGGAAGTGGAGGGATTGTCCAAAAAGAGATCTGGGTTAGTCTTGATCAAAACAGCATCCTCTGCCAAGTCACGGACGTTACTCGCTTGTGACAAATGGGGGATGTGTCTGTAACCATCACGCCCCATAAGAGCTTAAATATGGTCCACGGTACCATATTTCACAGGGACCTTCTTTTGCAGTCCGACGATGAGCCAATTTAGAGCGGCGAGGTGTACATATTGTCCGGAGTGTCCACCAGGGTCCGAAGGATAATCAGGTTGCCACTGGTGCCTTCATCTTGGCCTTCAAGGGTGATACATTGCCCGAGAAGGTCAAGGTGATACTCTACTGCTGTGATGTGAAGCCCATATAGGGTGGTAGTTCGTCCATATGTCTTCTTGCTGTACTTCCAGCGTCACATGTCGAGATTGTGGACGCCCATTACATCCCAATACTCCATGTGCCCCGCCTCCCATCTATGTCAACTGCAGAGAGCACCATTCGCCTTGCTCGCCAGGCTGCAGGGATCTCCAGAAAGAAAGGAAAATCATGGAGTACAAGACCCTGGACCAACTGACCTACACTGAGCCTAAGAGAAAATTTGAACATGTGCATCCTTTACATATGGCATAGTCGCCGCCGCTACAGCAGTTCTGGCACCATCAACTCCACTAACCCCAGTCACCTCTCAGAGCTGGAGGACTACACCTGCCCCTTGATTGTGGAGGGGCATTTCCCTCCCTGTTGCTCCTGCACCACCTACTTGGGTAGCAATACCCCCCCCCCCCCCCCCAAGCCATCGGGGACGTCAGTCCCCACTTCTAAGATGGAGAAGCGTAAGTCTTCTTTGGCTTTTCTCGCTAGGAACGGGTCCCTTGGGTAACTCCCTTCCCAGGTTATTGCTTGTGGGAAAGATGACGCACACCAGTGTCTGAAGAGGTCAAAAGCAGCTGGTCGTATGGCTTCACGCTCATCCTCAGTCCTGGAGACTGAGCCAGTGAAGACCTTCAAGCCAATTAAACCCAAGGAGTAGCGAGAGAAATCCAAACAGAAGACCCCAAAGACCAAGGAAATTGCGGTGGAACCCACACCACCGCTACCTACAAGCTCTGCATCTGAGGATGGGGTGGAGATTCTGGCGTCCGCTGAGGACCTGGATGTCGCCAGACCCTCAGACACAGTGGATATAGACTGCTCAGGCGAAAAGTCGGTGGCAGCAGGTGACTGAGGTGTATACTGCCTCATTGAATGTTCGTTGCCTTTCCAGTCTCCCGATGGCGTCATCCTCCAGTGGAATTGCGGCGGTTATTTCCACTGCCTGCCTGAGCTACGGAGACTGCAATGGTAGAGAGATGTGTCTCCCAACACTCCTGCTTCCTTCGTTTGGTAAGTTGGCGAACGTGGGCACGGAGCCGTTTAAAGGCTATGAGGTGCTCCAGGGAAGGGTGCCGCGTATGTCACTGTAGAGCGCGTCTACGCTCCTTTATTGCTTCAGCGACTTCGGGCAACCACCAAGGGACTGCCTTTCGCTGGGGGCACCTTAAAGAGCGAGGGATCGTGTTTTCTGCCACACGACAGTCACCTGCTCAACCATCACATTGATGTTACCGTGTGGGGGAGATTCAACAGTGACAGCAGAGCTGAAAGTTTACCGGTCTGCCTTGTTTAGAGGCCATCTGGGCAGGCATCTGTGGGCATGACGCTGGGCAGTGACAGGAATATGGGGAAATGGTCACTACCACACAGTAGATAGATGGGAGAAGTCCTGGGCTGCAAATTGATAAATCAATGGCTGAGCAACTACCTCGAGCCACACTGAAATGTGTGGCGACCCCAGTATTTAAAAAGCAGAGGTCGAACTGAGACAGTAAAGTTTCAACATATCTGTCTCGGCCAGTAAGCATGGTGTCAACCCACAAGGAGTTATGGGCATTAAAATCTCCCAAAAGTTGGAAAGTTTTAGGGAGTTGATCAGTCAGTGCAACTAATACATTCAGGGATACTTCACCATCTGGAGGAAGATATACATTGCAGAAAGTTATTTCCTGTATTGTCCTTATTCTGACAGCCACAGCTTCAAGAGGGATTTGAAGGGGCACAGTTTCACTACAGACTTAGTTTAGGACATAAACGTAAACTCCACCTCACACTCGATTGTAGTCGCTACAGTTCCTGCAATTTCCCTTATAGCCGTGGAGGGCAGGGATTCGCATTGCCGGGAACCATGTTTCCTGGAGGGCAATGCAGATAACAGGTGTAAAGCTTAACAGTTGCCATAGCTCAGCCAGGCGGTGGAAAAAACCGCCGCAATTCCACTAGAGGATGACGTCATCGTGGGACAGAGAAGGCACCGAACATTCAATGAAGCAGTTTACACCTCAGGGTCACATGCTGCCTCCGACGTTTTGCCTGAGCGGTCTATATCCATTGTGTCTGAGGGTCCGGCGAGATCTAGGTCCTCAGCGGACGCCAGAATCTCCACCTCATCCGCAGATGCGGAGCTTGTAGGTAGCGGTGGTGTGGGTGCCACAGCAATTCCCTTGGTCTTGGGGACCTTCTTTTTAGATTTCTCTTGCTGCTCCTTGGTTATCCCTGGCTGGGAGGACTTCACTGATCCAGTCCCTGGGACTGAGGATGAGCATGAAGCCTTACGACCAGCTGATTTTGGGCTCTTCAGCCACTGACGGGTGTCATCTTTTCCAGTAGCAGAAACCTCGGAGGGGAGTGATCCATGGGACCCCTTTCTAGCGAGAGAAGACGAAAGAGACTTACACTTCTCCGGCTCAGAAGTGGGGGCTGATATCCCCGATGGTTGGAGGGGGGGATGTTGCTCCTGAAGTAGGTGGTGTGGGAGCAGCAGGGAAGTAAGTGCCCCCACCGTCAAGGGGGCAGGTGTAATCTTCTAGTTCTGAGAGGCGACAGCAATGCGAAGAATTGATGGGGCGACAACTGTTCTTGTAGCGGCGGCGTAAGAGGTGGCCATAGCCACAGGATGCAGGCGCTCAAATTTCCTCTTAGCCTCAGTGTAGATGTGTCGGTCCAGGGTCTTGTATATCACGATTTTCCTCTATTTAAGTAAAATCCTGCAGTCTGGCGAGCAAGGTGAGTGATGCTCTCCACAGTTGACACAGATGGGAGGTGGAGCACATGAAGTATTGTGATGTGATGATTTGTAGTGGAAGTCTTCCATGCAGTCCTCTCGCAGGGAATCAGTTGTCCTCTGCCGGTTTTGCGTTGACCATACGTAGCTAACGCATGGCTACCTACTCCGTGGCGAGGACCCACCCATCTCTGTGTCGCTGTGGCTCCCAAGTGAAAGACGTCCACCTCTTGCTGGACTGCCCACTTTTAGCCGCTGTTTGGCGGACTTCTAACTTTTCCAGCTCCCTACCTTCGGTGTTGGGTGACGATGCCTCAGCGGCAGCTTCAGTACTACGTTTTGTCCGTGAGGGTGGGTTTTATACTTCTTTGTAGGTTTTGCGCATGTCCTTTGTCCCTCTGTGTCCTCCACCCTAGTGATTTTAGGGTGGAAGTTAAAATGTGTTGCAGAGTGGCTGGCTTTTCCTTTTTATTCTCGTGGTCGGCCAGCCAATGTAATTTGTAGTCTGCCTTCTTGTTTTACTCTCTTCTGTTTATAGCGTCTCTCTGTTGTTTTCCTTGTCCTCTTTTGTTCCTTTTAGTGATCGTTGCCTTTTCTTCGTTCTTGTGGTTTTTCCTTTTTTCCGTTTTGTGTTATATGTCTCGCCTGTTTTATTCTCTCACTTACGGCATTGTATTATTAGGAACAAGGGACCGATGAACGCGTAGTTTGGTCCCTTCCCCCCCTCTTTTAAACCAACCACATTAGTGGCATAATTTTATATCGTTAGGTCGTTTCGCTAGAGTTCGTAAGGATGAGCAGAAAAAGAAAAGTGAAAGAGAAGTAGCTGATAGTAAGCATAGTTAAAAATATAAACCAAGCAATAATTCGACGAAAAATACCGGAAAAATAATGGTCTGGTTCATAGCAGCTTTTATTTAGTTCCCGTGGATGCAGTGAACTCAGTGGTAGTATAGTACTATGCTGGTTTGTTGTGTGATGCTTAGAAGCTTCGGGCATTCTCTCCATTCTGACGACGCTGTCCCGGTAGTCCTCACAGAGACGTAACGAAGGTTAATTTCGGCGCGAACTTGGCTGCTGACGACCAAATTCCGCGCAGTATTCGACATCAGTTTGCGGTCTCGTCGTTCGAGTTCTTCGTAATCTCTGGGGAATTTAAAGAAACTTATCGTTAGACTGAAACTGTGTGCTGATCATGAAGGGTGCTTTGGTGTCTCAGATCTCTCTTTTTTTGTCTTAAGAGATGAGAATTGTTGGCTCATGTGTTTAAGTTTTTCGTAGTTGACATCTGTTAAATGCTTGCCAGAATCTTTTGTTCACTTGTCGTAAATTCATGCAAGTATACTAACATAGCAAATGTCTTGATATAGTGGGGCACAGATAGCGCAGGTGTGTTCGACGCGCGCCTATCGATTGAAACTGAGTTGTTACTCGTAATTTACAGTGAGCGTTTTTTTATATCGTGTAATGTGTAGATACTATTTCACAGTTGACTCCGAACTACTGTGCTAATCATCCAAAATTCAAGCTTGTAGCTTGTCTGGCACATGCTTTGCACAGAATAGCTGAAAATTAAGATTCCTATGTAGTGAAGCGGATTCTTCAATACCCAGTGCAAAGAAGGCGACCATTAGAGGTGCTCGGAGAGTAAAGATTTTCATCGTGATTTTACTAGAAACACTGCTGCTGCTAGCCGGCCGTTGTGGCCGTGCGGTTCTAGGCGCGTCAGTCTGGAACCGCGTGACCGCTACGGTCGCAGGTTCGAATCCTGCCTCGGGCATGGATGTGTGTGATGTCCTTAGGTTAGTTAGGTTTAAGTAGTTCTAAGTTCTAGGGGACTGATGACCACAGATATTGAGTCCCATAGTGCTCAGAGCCATTTGAACCATTTTGAACTGCTGCTGCTCCCCAAAGCCATTTTAGCTAGGTGATATTATAACTTGTTTATGTTTCTGTGACCTACTGCTGTGATCACTTGGAAAGTGTTATGTAGGTACTTAATTTAATTCATCTGTTTCCTTGCAATCATGTGAGCAAGCTACTGAGTTGTGAAACGCTTCGTTGCATAATTTACAGAAAGCTCAAACGAAGACATAAAAAACACAAAATGGGATAAATGATGACTAACTGAAACCCTCAGCTGCCGTCAGGTTTTGTTGATATACCTCGATATGGACAGCTGAAAATGCGTGCCCCGACCGGGACTCGAACCCGGGATCTCCTGCTTACATGGGAGACGCTCTGGCCATCTGAGCCACCGATGACACATGAATAGTGCGACTGCAGGGACTTCATCTGTGTCTTCGGTGGCTCATATGGATAGAGCGACTCCCATGTAAGCAGGAGATCCCGGGTTCGAGTCCCGGTCGGGGCGCATATTTTCAGCTGTCCACATCGAGGTATATCAACAACACCTGTCGGCAGCTGAGGGTTTCAGGTAATCATCATTTATCCCAGGGAAAAGCTGCACGGTCATTCACAGTATCTGTTCTTTCGAGAACAGTTACTGTCTTCATATAAACACAAAATTGTTTGCAGTAATGTAAACAATAAATAATTCGTGCCGCCACACGACTCGTAAGTTAACACCAGGATTGTACTACCTGCAAGATATGTTTTTCATATTATGATGAAATATTTAAGGTTCTGAGTCAAAGTGTATAAACCTAATGTCACCCAAATTCGAAGTTTTAAAATTTGCGTAATACAATATGACACAGTTAAACTATATCTGAGAGAAATTTGGAAGAAACACTCCCACGTTCGTCGACGAGGTCTGTGACTCAAGACTTTTCTTCATCCAGTGTGAGATATTAAATTTAGAGTAAACCATTACTTTAGGTTTTCATTTACTCTGAAGGATTTCATCAGACTACCGATACCCGTAATTGTAATTTTATAATTTTTGCACAGGTTTCGCTTGGCCTGAACCTAAAGCATACCATTCAGGTCAAGGCAGCTTTTGTACATCAACTCGTATTTCAGTAAGCTGACATCAGTATTGAGTTATTGCCACGAACAGGGCCACTTTGGTATCTGCGCTGGAAATATACGATTGCGTTATTAACGAGAAGCAGTTTATGTTTAAACTATGGCAGGTGGATGAAGGGGAAGTGGGGTTTACGTTTTATTGATGCTGTATCAGCGCGGTGGCAGGGGGAAATCAGAGAAGCGTGTGGAAGAGTATACGTCTGTTGACATTGCTGTATTGACGTTCTATCCGCTCCTGAGGTCACGTGTAGTCTAGAGAAACTTTTCGAACATGGAAACTGTTATGGCCGGAAGGGAGGGACATTCAGAGAATTTGAAAAATTTTTGGCAGTATCTTGTAAAAGATACGACGATAAAGTCGCTAAGGAAGGTGAGATTATTGCCGTTGATGTTGAAAATAGCGATTATAGTGTTCGTCTTTAGGAGTTCCTATTTTATATTATGGCGATAATCTGGTAGTTTTAGTGCATACATGCATGCATCTTTTGGCTAATATCAGAGCGGATCAGTCCGCTAAACCCTCATCTAAACGGTGCATTACAGGAGATCTAACGCGCATGCAATGGCTGCAAATTCCTGTTATTTGTTCACAGTGGCCGTCTTCTGTGAATTACGCTCCTTAATACACGGTTTGTTCAGATTACCGCAGCAAATTCGTTTTCAGCCTTAAAATAGGTGTCTAAGCAGAGTTTAACCTGTTGATCGCGTTTGTTCGCCGTTTCAATTTGTTTCTTTTCACGTGAAGCTATAAAACTTAGCCAGCGGTGATTAGTACAGTGCAGTGTCTTTCTTTCATGCTCATTGATCGGTAGGGAAATTAACATTGCGGGAAAAGGCGAAACCTGATACTGACAAGTGACCGACTCCGACAGCTGAGAGTCTTACGATGGACCGTCAGTGGCATCATTTATGTCCAAATTCCGTTAGAAACAGCCTATAGAAAGCTGTTTTCCGCGCCCGTCGGATCCAAACAGAAGAGTGCTGTTGTAGTTTCCTGAACAACACGTGGTCCTATTTCGTTCCATATCCTAGTCCAGAGCCAGCTTATGTTCCGTCTTGGATAATCCACACGATTTTAAGCTATGGGGGTCCTTCCATCAGAACAGGTAAGCCCCAGGTCGGTATTATGAAGTCACGGAGATCAAGCGACTTTTCTGATTAAAGTGCTTGCGAGGTTTAGGAGTGGAGTAACCAATACTTGGGCCATTTGTTTCTCTGTGTAACGGGAAACCCTTCTTATGGATTTTCGAGAGATCTGTGGCAGAAGTTCAGGAAAAGTCTATTCGCAACAAGAATCTGCAAGCAGGCTCGTCCTTGGAGGACAGCACCATGGGGACAGCGACAATAGATAAAAATAAACATTTATTTTATAGAATTTGTGCTTGTTCTTGTGGTGTATTACGACTTAATTATGAAATGACAATGCAACTGGGCATACGCAAATGTGACCTTTCCGTATACACGTGATAATCGAGGTGATCCTCTGAAACATGTTTCTCTGCGTTCAATCAGCTTGTGACCGACTTAATATTTCTTTGGTTTTCTACAGTCTATAACATCACACTTTTCTGATGGACAGTACCTATTAAAGTTAAATGTTTCTGGCGGCATGAGCACGTTACTGTATTGAGAAAATCCTGGCAGCTGTCAGGGTTGCTAGTGACCTGTTTATCCTTAGTCTCAAACCTTATAATTTAAAGCAGCTCTGTTTTCGTCATCAGAACACCGCTTGATTTTTGTCTTAAAAAAAAAAAAAAAGACCACGCAAGTGGCGCATCCCGTTTTACTGTGTTTTATCGTTATTTCTAAAATTTTCTCTGCCGAAGACTTCTGAACAGTTTGGCTGGAGGCTGAAGAGTTTGTGCGTGGAAAACTAACAACTTTGAAATCGACGATAACAGACTTGACGGAGACCTTGCTTCAGGCTGCAACACGAGCATGAAGACAGCTGTTAAGAGTGTTCAGATTTCAAAGCGAAGTACGTAGGCGTGACTACTCAAGTATCGCCGTTGTAAGAGAGACAACACAGTCCCCACACAGAAGGCAACGATGACATCTTACTTCCACTCTGACGTTACAGTGCCGAGTCGCATGGCTGAGAGCTGGAAATTAACAGAATTTAATTTCTAATATTGTTTGTCGACTTTAAGAGTACGAGAGTAATTGGAGAAGCGAAATCACTATACAATCATCGTTTCGCTAAGAACAGAAATTTTACTGTATCGTAAAATATTCACGGAACATTATCTATCTTACACATACAAAAGAAAAAGGTTCAGTTAAAAAAAAAGTAAAGTCCTTGCTGAATATTTTTAGTATGGTAAACAAACGCCTTCGGATTGGAATCTGGAACACTTAACTGACACAACAAATGGCATAAGCACCCGCCTCGCTGCGTCGCTTAACGATCTTCTTCAGTTCATTACCTTAGAAATCCAGTGAAGTGAACCTGTCCGTTGAGAGATTGCTAAAGGGGAATGCTGAATTTTCCATAGTGCAGACTGAAGACATGCGCGGAAAGACGGGCTAACCCTCAAAGTGCTGCCATCTGTTGCTGAGTACAGGGACTATCAAAAATTGACATTAATCTCACCCCCAAATATCACATTAGGACGTAATATAACACTGAGAATTTCTTGCGTTCCGCTAGATATGAGTTCTGTAATGTCAAAAACGGGCTAACCTTCCGCTGCCCTCCGGCTTCCCTCCAACGGAAATGGCTGAGGTGCACGGTAGCCAATACTGTGGCATATGATAAACAGATAATAGATAATTCCTTGTAATTTGAAATGTTTTGGAAGCTGAGGTAAATTATATTGGAATTAATGAAAGTATATAATCCTTCTGTAATATGTAATATTAATTACTTTATAAAACTAGTTTAGATTGTTAGAAATGTCCATTTGGCACATTCAGTACAGAGTACAATAAGTGAACATGGCGGATGTAGGAATGGGAAACGTTGACGAAAATATGAAAAATCAGTGGAAATTATCGATAGAAGAAGCATAAGCCACAGAATTGGCGCAAAGAAGTGGAGGAGAAGAAGAAGCGAAACAGTGGTAAAGAGTACAGTAGTTATAAGGGTGTAGCGAAAAAGGCAAAATAAACAAAGTTCAGATTGAGACTATGCGAGAAAATGCTTCGATATTGTATCTGCAGGTACACGGGAGAAGTTGTTTCTTGATTTCCGAAATCTACATAGCAATGGTCTTCAAAATTGTTATATATTTGGTTATGTGAATATGAATCCTGTTAAGCGGAGGTATACTGACGATAAAGAGAGAAGTAGGCGACAGTCAACCAACATCTATAAGATTACTGTAGGTGTAGTAGACGTTCGAATTTGGAAGAAATATTCTCTAACAATCTTCGGTAAGCAATAGATACCTGTCCAGTATGAATCAACAAAAGAAAACATCTGGATCTCCTACAGTTTCTGTGTTTCATTAGGCAACAAAACACTACACCTACAGTCACAATGATAGATTTATGCGTAACATAACATTAAAAGGTAAATATTATATTTAAGATGAATAAGCGTGAGAGGCATCTACATCTACACCATACTCCGCAAGCCACCTAATGGTGTGTGGCGGAGGGTACTTTCGGTACAACTACCTGATCCCGCCAACACTGTTCCACTCGCAAATAGTACGTAGAAAGAATGATTGTCGGTAAGCCTCTCTATTGCCTCTAATTTCTCGAATTTTCTCCTCGTGGTCAATACGCGAGATGTATGTAGGGGGAAGTAATATGTTGTCAGACTCCTCCTGAAAAGTGCTGTCCCGAAATTTCAATACTAACTCTCTCCGTGCTGCACAGCGTCTCTTTTGTAACGTCTGCCAGTGGAGTTTGTTTAGCATCTCCGTAACGCTCTCTCGCCAGCTAAACGATCCCGAGACGAAACGCGTTACTCTTCATTAGATCTTCTCTATCTCCTCTATCAGTCCTACCTGATAGAGATCCCAGATAGATGAACAATAAGAGATTGAAGAAATGTATGATGCGATATTAAGAAATTATTCAGATATTTAAGGGAGACGAAAATTTGTCATGGTGGACTGAAATTCGATAGTAGGGAAAGGAAGAGAAGGAAAAGTAGTAGGTGAATATGGACTGGGAATAAGGAATGAAAGAGGAATCCGCCTGGGAGAACTTTGCGCAGAGCGTAACTTAATCACAGCTAACACTTGGTTTAAGAATCATGAAAAAAGGTTATATACGTGGAAGAGGCCTGGAGACACTGAAAGTTTCAGATATATTATGTAATGGGGAGGAGGACTGGTTGATTTGGGGGAGGGGACCAGCCAGCGAGGTCATCGGTCCTATCGAATTAGGGAAGGATGGGAAAGGAAGTCGACCGTGCCCTTTCAAAGGAACTTTCCGACATTTGCCTGAAGCGGTTTAGGGAAATCACGAAAAATGTAAATCAGGATGACTGGACGCGGGTTTGCACCGTCGTAACCTCTGCGCCACCTCGCTCGGTATATAATGGTAAGACAGAGATTTAGGAATGAGGTTTTAAATTGTAAGACATTTCCATGGACAGATGTGGACTCTGACCACATTTTATTGGTTATCGACTGTGGATTAAAACTGAAGAAACTGCAAAAAGGTAGGAATGTGAGGAGATGGGACGTGGATAAACTGAAGGAACCAGAGGTTGTAGAGAGTTTCAGAGAGAGCGTTAGGGAACGATTGACCAATACTGGGGAAAGAAATACACTAGAAGAAGAATGGGTACCGTTGAGAGATGAAATAGTGAAGGCAGCAGAGGATCAAGTAGGTAAAAAGGCGAGGGCTAGTAGAAATCCTTGGGTAACAGAACAGATATTGAGTTTAATTGATGGAATGAGAAAATATGAAAATGCAATAAATGAAGCAGGCGAAAAGGAATACAACCGTCTGAAAAATGAGATCGACAGGAAGTGCAAAATGGCTAAGCAAGGATGGCTAGAGGACAAATGTAAGGAGGTAGAGCCTTATCTCACTAGGGGTTAAGATAGGTACTGCCTACAGAAAAATTAAAGAGACCTTTGGAGAAAAGAGAACCAACTGCATGAATATCAAAAGCTCAGATGGAAAACCAGTTCTAAGCAAAGACGGGAAAGCAGAAAATGGAAGGAGTATATAGAGGGTCTATAGAAGGGCGATGTACTTAAGGGCAATATTATGGAAATGGAAGAGGACGTAGCTGAAGATGAAATGAGAGATACGATACTGAGTGAAGAATTTGACAGAGCACTGAAAGACCTAAGTCAAAAAAAGACCCAGGAATAGACAACATTCCATTAGAGATACTGATAACCTTGGGAGATCCAGCCATGACAAAACTCTACCATCTGGTGGATAGGATGTATGAGACAGGCGAAATACCCTCAGACTTCAAGAAGAATATGATAATTCCAATCCCAGAAACAGCAGGTGTCGACAGGTGTGAAAATTACCGAACTATCAGTGTAGCAAGTCTTGGCTGTAAAATACTAACATGAATTCTTTACAGACGAATGGAAAAACTGTAGAAGCCGACCACGGGGAATACTAGTTTGGATTCCGTAGAAATGTTGAAGCACGTGAGGCAATACTGACCGCACGACTTACCTTAGAAGATAGATTAAGGAAAGGAAACCTATGTTTCTAGCATTTGTAGACTTAGAGAAAGCTTTTCAAAGTTGACTGGAATACTCTCTTTCAAATTCTGAAGGTGGCAGGGCTAAAACACAGGGAGCGAAAGGCTATTTATAATTTATACAGAAAGCAGATGGCAATTTTAAGAGTCGAGGGGCATGAAAGGGAGGCAGTGGTTGGGAAGGGAGTGAGACAGGGTTGTAGCCTATCCCCGATGTTATTCAATCTGTATATTGAACAAGCATTAAAGGAAACAAAAGAAAATTTTGGAGTGGGAATTAAAATCCATGGAGAAGAAATAAAAACGTTGGGGTTTGCCGATGATATTGTAATTGTCAGAGACAGCAAAGGACCTGGAAGAGCAATTGAACGGAATGGGACAGTGTATTGAAAGGAGGATACAAGATGAACATCCATAAAACAAAACGAGGATAATGGAATGTAGTCGAATGAAGTCAGGTGACGCTGAGGTCAAAAAGAAACGAGCCAGAGTCTGGAATGCGCAAACCGGTGACAGGAGGGTAATATCGTGGCGTGTGTAACGAGATATGGTTCCGACCAAAGCGTGGAACTTCGCAGCCCGTCGCTTGAGTCACACGCGTGCACGTCATGTGACTATACAGAGCTAGTAGCAGCATGCATCAATCATCCAACGCTGCCAGTCGCATTCCAGACAGTGACATGGAGGTTTCAAAATAAAAGCAAAGAGTTTTAGTTCGTTTTCTGACAGCGGAAGGAGTAGGAGGAACGGACATTCATCGACGAATGTCACAAGTGTTTGGCGAACACTGCGTGTTCTTTGCAAACGTCAAGGTGTGGCACAAGCGCTTCAGGGAAGGACGGGTGTCGTTAGCCAGTCTGGAGCACCACACTGCATTACTGCTGACATCGTCCAGTTGGTGGGTGCATTCATTAACCAGGACCGCCGAGTGACAGTGAAAGCCATAGCCGCCGTGGACGTATTGAGCGTCAGAAATGTTCACACCATCATGAAGGAACGACTGCACAATCGCAAAGTGTGTGCCCAATGGGTGGCCACAGTCCTCAACCACATCAGGAAGCATATCGAATGGCCCACTGCCTTGCTCATCTGCAGTGCTATGCTCGGGAAGGGAATGCGTTCCTGGCACAAGTGGTGGCTGGAGATGAGTCATGGTGTCCTCACTTCGAACCAGAATCAAAACGACAAAGTCTTCAGTGAAAGTATCCACGATCACCACTACCACAGAAAACAAAGGCCATCCTCACGAATGCAGGAAAGGTTGTGCCAACGTTCTTTTTTGATCAAGATGGCCCCTTTCTGATTCACTTCCTGCAGCACGGGACAACAATGAATGCTCAGCGTTACTCACAAACCTTGACCACACTTCGCCAAGCGATCAAATCAGAACGACCAGTCAATCATTCTGCTCCACGACAATGCAAAGCCTCATATGGCCAACACAGTCGCGACACTCCTGCAGAAATTCAAATGGGAGGCTCGCGACCACCTTCCATGCAGTCCGGACCCCTCCCCCTGTGATTACACCATTATTGTTCCCCTTAAAAGGGCTCTGAGGGGCAAATGATTCACCTCGGACGACGACGTCCAGCTGTACGTGCGGAACTGGTTAAACTCCAGGAATTTTATGAGACAGCCATTCACCGCCTTGTGCCACAGTCTCAACAGCAAGGGTCAATACTTCTAACATACAGGTACAGGTTTCTGTAATTATACCTCTGGCTCGTTTCTTTTTGAACGGCCATTATAGATTAGGAAATGAGACAATGAAAGTAGTAGATGAGTTTGGGAAGCAGAATAACTGATGATGGTCGAAGTAGAGAGTATACAAAATGTAGACTCGTTACGGCAAGGAAAGCGTTCCTGAAGAAGAGAAATTTGTTAACATCGAGTATATATTTAAATGTCAGGAAGTCTTTTCTGAAGGTATTTGTATGGAGTGTAGCCATGTATGGAAGTTAAGCATGGACGATAAATAGTTTAGACAAGAAGAGAATAGAAGCTTTCGAAATGTGGTGCTAAAGAAGAATGCTGAAGATTAGATGGGTAGATCACGTAACTAATGAGGAGGTACTGAATAGAATTGGGGAGAAGAGGATATGTGGCACAACCTGACTAAAAGAAGGGACACGTTCTGAGGCACCAAGGGATCACCAATTTAGTATTGGAGGGAATCGTGGAGGGTAAAAATCGTAGAGGTAGACAAAGAGATGAATATAGTAAGCAGATTCAGAAGGATCTAGGTTGCAGTAGTTACCCGGAGATGAAGCAGCTTGCACAGGATAGAGTAGCATGGAGAGCTGCATCAAACCAGTCTCTGGACTGAAGACCACAACAGCAACATGCTTCTAATGACGACGCACATCAGTTTCTAATAGAGTGAAAGATTTATCATTTGCTAACCGTTATGTGATGCACATCTGCATGAATTTTCACAAATATCAGACTAGAGTTTCATGTTGTTACGCTTCCCACTTCCGTCAGTATAGAGAAACAGCAGGAGATATATGGTTACGAAAAATGTCCAGACCATAATCAAAATCTCAATAACTCCGATTATAAATTTAGCGTTTGTCACTACGTAGAGATACTGAACATTCTACATCACTATTTCATGTATATCAAAAGAGTATTTTCTATAGTTGAACACGTAAGATCACAGTAAGATCAAGATGTTGAGCAGTCAAAATCCTGCCATCCATCCACTTCTCCCATAACAACAGTAGTCTATTATCACCGTCACCATTCTCTTGCCACTATCGTACATACGTATACGTGCTCGCAAAATACCGCAGTCGCGCCTCTTTTTCTTTAGCAAAGAATTTAGTGATGTGAAACTTTGTGATGGATTATGAAGGAAGGGAGGAAGATCAAGTTTTAACATCACATCAGTGACAATATCATTAACGACAGAGCACAATCTCGAATTTGACAAAGACAGGAGAGGAAACCGATCATTTCCTCTTCAAAGGAATCATCTCAGCACTTGGTTTGAACTACCTATTCCGGTACTTCACTTGTGAAAGAATGTAATGTTGATGTGATTTCGATTTGGCTCCAGAGTCGAAATCGCAAGGGTATTTCTTTCTTTCATAGTCATTGCTCAAACTGACTTATCCGAATGGGACTAATGATTCGATGCCAAGCTGTGGGTCTAGTGAAGCAGGGGATACAACCCGTCGGCTCGCCCGTACTGAGGCGTTCAGGCAGTCGTTTTACCCTCGTGTGATACGCGAGTGGAACAGGGGGGGGGGGGGGGGGGGAATATGACTTTGGCGCGAATTGTGCCCTCCGCCACACACCGCTTGGTGACCAGCGGAGTAGATATATAGATGTAGAATGACGTCAGAACTGGCCAGGGAGCATTTATTACGCAGATGAAAGAGCTGTAGATTTTTCAGAAACAAAGGAATACGAGAGACGAAAAATATAGTTGACATACATCAAGACAAGTAGTATTTTCACGTTAAGGATGTCGCGTGTTTGTACCGTATTATACCTGTGGAAAATGAAGGGGAGAAAACAACAACAACAAAAGTGGTAATTTATGGTTGTGGTTGTTTAATAATGTACAAAACAAATCTTGTTGTGCTTTATTATTATTATTATTATTATTATTAATATTATTATTAATATTATCTATCATGTTACATTCCAATATAAAGGATGTGACAGATCAGAAACAATAACTGGTCCATACCATATGGATTTCCGTTAAAAAAAATAAGAATAAAATAGTTTGATGTATTTCTTCCAGTCTTGTTTACAAAACCCCATTTTTCTCCATTTTTAAATAATGTGGCTTAGCCCGTTTTTTCTGCGCATGTCTTCAATTGTTAAAATGTGCATCTCACATTGTGAATTAACTCTGAGGAAAATAATGCCCTTTTTCAGAATTACCAGGCGTTTCGTCTTTGAACTTTATGCGTGTTTGTATTAGGTGTACAATTATCGATTTCATTGCTTGCGAAGTTTATCTTCTGCTCGGTTACTAACTATAGAATAGGGCACACAAGCTATTTTGTTTTCCTGTAATCGTGTATGGGAAATCATTCATTTCTTCTTTGTCCGTTTGTATGTTTTGCGATTCTTCAGATGGAAAAAGTTGAAATCTTGAGTTGCGAGAATGAAATACTGTAACCCATCTACCATTTGAATGGTACCTTTGTTCTATCAGGGGGATTCAGTTACCAGTTAAACTAGTTACAGCAAATGATTACTTAGAAGTTATGCCGCCTCTGCTTGGCTTCCACAAATTTACAGATCCTTGAGAACTTTTTGACATATTCAGACTGGGCAAGCTTATTCCTTCGAGGTCATTACTTCTAATCAGCACCACTTCCATCTCTGAAACTTCAGCGATTAATAATCATCTTGTTTCTCCTGCACCTACTGTGACGATATACGAGGTGCATTCAAGTTCTAAGGCCTCCAATTTTTTTACTCCGGACTGGAAAGAGATAGAAACATGCGAATTGTTTTAAAACGAGGCCGCGTTCATTGTCAATACGTCCCAGAGATGGCAGCACCGTACGGCAGATGGAATTTTACCGCCAGCGGCGAGAATGAGAACTGTTTTAAATACTTAAAATGGCAACGTTTTCCTTACTTGAACAGCGTGAAATCATTCGTTTTCTGAATTTGCGTGATGTGAAACCAATTGAAATTCATCGACAGTTGAAGGAGATATGTGGTGATGGAGTTATGGATGTGTCGAAAGTGCATTCGAGGGTACGACATTTTAATGAAGGCAGAACATCGTGTGACAACAAACCGAAACAACCTCGGGCTCGCACAAGACGATCTGACGACATGATCGAGAAAGTGGAGAGAATTGTTTTGGGGGATCGCCGAATGACTGTTGAACAGATCGCCTCCAGAGTTGGCATTTCTGTGGGTTCTGTGCACATAATCCTGCATGACGACCTGAAAATGCGAAAAGTGTCATCCAGGTGGGTGCCACGAATGCTGGTGGACGACCACATGGCTGCCCGTGTGGCATGTTGCCAAGCAATGTTGACGTGCAACGACTGCATGAATGGGACTTTCTTTTCGTCGGTTGTGACAATGGATGAGACGTGGATGCCATTTTTCAATCCAGAAACAAAGTGCCAGTCAGCTCAATGGAAGCACACAGATTCACCGCCAGCAAAAAAATTTCGGGTAACCGCCAGTGCTGAAAAAATGATGGTGTCCATGTTCCGGGACAGCGAGGGTGTAATCCTTACCCATTGCGTTGCAAAGGGTACTACGGTAACAGGTGCATCCTACGAAAATGTTTTGAAGAACAAATTCCTTCCTGCACTGCAACAAAAACGTCCGGGAAGGGCTGCGCGTGTGATGTTTCACCAAGACAACACACCCGCCATCGAGCTAACGTTAAGCAACAGTTTCTTCGTGATAACAACTTTGAAGTGATTCCTCGTGCTCCCTACTCACCTGACCTGGCTCCTAGTGACTTTTGGCTTTTTCAAACAATTAAAGACACTCTCCGTGGCCGCACATTCACCAGCCGTGCTGCTATTGCCTCAGTGATTTTCCAATGGTCAAAACAGACTCCTAAAGAAGCCTTCGCCGCTGCCATGGAATCATGGCGTCAGCATTGTGAAAAATGTGTACGTCTGCAGGGCGATTACGTCGAGAAGTAACGCCAGTTTCATCGATTTCAAGTGAGTAGTTAATTAGAAAAAAAATCGGAGGCCTTAGAACTTGAATGCACCTCTTACTATGCTGGATTGTGCACATTTTCGTCTCGTATCTACTCGCTACGTGTTTCACGATATTGTTTATGAGTTAAAAACATATCTTTTGATGGAAGTGTGGGCGATTTCATAGTGAAATAAAGTCAAACGTGGCGTGCTGTATAGTCCTTTTCGCTCATTCGACCTTTATTGATCTAAAGTCCGAAATTTATCGTTTGTCTCGTGACTGAAACAACGGAGGGGAAATATAAATTCACAGGGAGAACTCAGTGAAGATTTTCTTGTCTGTGAATGATTTTACGGTATATTGCTCCTCCTCGTAATTTGCATTTATAACTCATCATTTACATTTGACGCTCCAGAAACTGCAAAATTGCCACAAGTGACAAAAGGCGTTCATTTTAATCGTGGCCTACGCATTGGTAATGAATCAGAACTGTGCTTTAACAGTACAACTCACCATTTTAATCAGTCAGTCAGGTTAACGGGTCTTACATTTGATCAAAGGCTTAAAAGACTACCCTACTTGCCGTACCTTAAAGTAAGGTGACTTAGAATCGTTGACATTTTAGAGGGTCTCACTGGAAAATTCTGGGGTCCAGGTGGGTCTTGTCTGCCAACAATTCCATAAAGCAATCGCCAGGCCCCATGCAGGACTACAGGCGTTCGATGCATGTTACAGCCGAAACTTCTAACTAAAGATTTTAGACGCAGTACATAATGCTATCATTGGACTGGCAGTAGGAGCTTATAGAACAAGTCCTATCCCTTGTCTCTAGCAAAGGCCCCCCTGCGGGTCTGGGGGTTAGAATATGCCCGAGGTATTCCTGCCTGTCGTAAGAGGCGACTAGAAGGAGTCTCGCACGTTTCGGCCTTTATGTGATGGTCCACTATCGTGTCTGACCTCCATCTTTCTAAATTTTCCCGAAGAGTGAGCCAATTGGGGAAGGGCGCCTTACATGGTGCATCATGTCCATCGTGCATTGAGATCTTTAGCCCACTTTCTCGTGGTCTTATTACAGTCCCGCTCATTCTCCATCTCTTGAGCGAGGACACCTTCTTGGGTGCGTTTTCCACCATGCACTATGCAGTGTCACTTTCTGCGCCGACGATGACCATAGTATTCTTTGCACCTCATATCCAGCACGGTAGCCAGTCCGTTGTGGTGGGGCCGCCATGCACCCTGTTGGTTGTAGCCCCCCGACAACACAGGGATCACTATGCTTGATGCCTGCGCCGTTAACTCCTCACGTATGCCATGGAATATATGCCCATCTCCCTGGGGCATCGGGACTCCTGGCATGTGGCACCCCTGCCAGGTGGTAGTCGCTGAGGCTGGGTGGCGCCCATAGTGAGGGCCCTTGGTCGGAGTGGGTGGCATCAGGGCGGATGACACGCCATGAAGCGTAGTACGTCATCTTTTGCTGGTGGTCCGCCGCCAGCAGTCTCTAAATGCAAATTGTAACTTCAGTGGTAAGAAATATGACCCCAAATCGTTCCCCTCCCTGGCCACACCATGGAAGGAACGCCAGACTAAGGATGGCAGTGAAGCTTATTTGCCCCAGTACCTCGTGTGTATGAGAGTTGATGGGGAATCTTTCATGTCCTTGAAGCCTCAGTTTTTTTGTGGAGCATTTGGAAGACAAGTTTGGGGAGGTGGAGGGCTTGTCCAAAAAGTGGTCTGGTCAGTCTTGATAAAAGCAGCATCCCCTGCCCAATCACGGAATTACTCGCTTGTGACAAGTTAGGGGATGTTTCTGTTACCATCACACCCCATAAGAGCTTAAATATGGTCCAGGGTATTATATTCCACAGGGACCTTCTTTTGCAGTCTGACGACGAGCTGCGCTGTGTTCCAATTTAGAGCGGCAAGGTGTTAATTTCGTCTGGCGCGTCCATTGGGGTCTGAGGGATAATCAGGTTGCCACAGGTGCCTTCATCTTGACCTTCGAGGGTGACACATTGCCCGAGAAAGTCAAGTGATGAACTACCGTTGTGACGTCAAGCCATATATCCCTCCCCCGATGTGATGCATTAAGTGCTGGGAGTTCGCCCATATATCTTCCCGCTGTACTTCCAGCGTCTCATGTCGAGATTGTGGACGTCCATCTCATCCCGATACTCCATGAGCTCCGCCTCCCATCTGTGGCAACTCTGCTCGCCATACTGCAGGAATATAATGGTGGAGTATAAGACCCTCGACCGACTCACCTACACTGGGGCTAAGAGGAAATTTGAGCGCCTACATCCTTTGGCTATGACCTCCTCGTACGCCACCGCTACGAGAACAGTTGTCGCCCCATCAGTTCCTGGCATTCCTGTTGCCTCTCAGCACTAGAAGACTACACCTGCCCCGCTGATGGTGGGGGGCACTTCCCTCCCTGTTGCTCCCACACCACCTACTTCAGGAGCAACACTCCCACCTCCAAACATCGGGGCTATCAGTCCACACTTTTGAGCCAGAGAAGAGTAATTTTTCCTCCGCTTCTCTCGCTAGGAAGTGGTCACTTGGGTCACGCCAGGGAAACCCAAGGAGCAGCGAGAGAAATCTAGAAAGAAGGTCCACAAGACCAAGGGAATTGCAGTGGCACCCACACCACCGCTACCTACAAGCTCTGCATCTGCGGATGCGATGGAGATTATGGTGTCCGCTAGGGACCTAGATCTCGCCGGACCCTCAGATACAATGAATATAGACTGCTCAGGCAAAAAGTCGGTGGCAGCAGGTGACCCTGAGGCGTAAACTGCCTCAGTGAATGTTCAATGCCTTCCCAGTCTCATGATGACGTCATCCTTCAGTGGAATTGCGGCGGTTTTTTTTTCCACCGTCTGACTGAGATATGGCAACTGTTACGCTTTACACCTGCTATCTGCATTGCCCTCCAGGAAACTGGTTCCCGGCAATGCCGACCCCTCCCCTCTGCGGTTGTAAGGGATACTACAGGAACCGTAGCGACTATAATCGAGTGTCAGGTGGAGTTTGCGTTTATGTCCTAAACTCAGTCTGTAGTGAATCTGTGCCCTTTCAAATCCCTCGTGAAGCTGTGGCAATGTATATCTTCCTCCGGATGGTGCAGTAATCCTGAATGTATTAACTGCACTGATTGATCAACTCCCTAAACCTTTCCTACTTTTGGGAGATTTTAACGCTCATAACATCTTGTGGGGTGGCACTGTGCTTACTGGTCGAGGCAGAGATGTCGAAACTTTACTGTCTCAATTCGATCTCTGCCTCTTAAATACTGGGGTCGCTACACGTTTCAATGTGGCTCATGGTAGTTACTCGGCCATTGATTTATCAATTTGCAGCGCAGGACTTCTCCCATCTGTCCACTGGAGAGCACATGACGACCTGTATGGTAGTGACCACTTCCCCGTCTTCTTGTCACTCCCCCAGTGTCAGGTCCACGGACTCCTGCCCAGATGGGCTTTAAACAAGGCGGCCTGGGAAACTTTCAGCTCTGCTGTCACCGTTGAATCTCCCCCACACGGTAACATTGATGTGATGGTTGAGCAGGTGTCTATTGTGTGGCAGAAAACACGATCCCTTGCTCTTCAGGGTGCCGCCGGCGAAAAGCAGTCCCTTGGTAGTCGCTCGAAGTCGCTGAAGCAATTAAGGATCGTCGACGTGCTCTACAGTGACATAAACGGCACCCTTCCCTGGAGCACCTCATAGCCTTTAAACGGCTCCGTACCCGCGTTCGCCAACTTACCAAACGACGGAAGCAGGAGTGTTGGGAGGGATATGTCTCGACCACTGTGTGCCATACGTCACCTTCCCAAGTCTGGGGCAAAGATCAAACGTGTTTTCGGGTACCAGACCCCAACATAAATGGCGTGTTATCTACCGATGCAATCGCGATTGCCGAGCACTTTGCGCGAGCCTCTGCACCGGAGAATTGCCATTAATGTTAGCTGACAACGCATCATCGGCTAATTTAGTTTCACGTTTTATACGTGACGATGGTTTTTATCATTCTATATAAATTTTAGCGCATGCCCCTCGTCCCTTTGTGTTCTCCACTCTAATGCATTTAGGGTGGATGTTGTAATGTGTCGCAGAATGGCTGGCTTTTCCTTTTTATTCTCGTGGTCGGCTAGCCACGGTCATCTGCTCTCTTGTTTTTACCCCTTCTACCTGTTTCTTGCTTCTCGCTGTGCTTTTCTTTTCCTGTTTTGTCCATAGTAGTTTGGTTGTTTTTCTGTCGTTCTTCTGGTTCTTCCTTTCTCCTGTTGTTGTGCTGTACGTCTCCTTTCTTTTCTTCTTTCCGTTGTGTAATTATTTTACCGCGAATAAGGGACCGATGACCTCGCAGTTTGCCCCCACCCCCTCCTCTTTTCAACCAACCAACCAACCAACAAATCTAGCGAAGCTAGTGAGCCACTTCTTACATCTTCCGCAGCTACTGACCAAGCAATTTGCATTTAAAGTTAAATCGATCAAATAATTTCCAGCGTCGGCATAATTTTCGTCTTACAGCTGAACGAAACACATGCGTATAGCCGATACCGAGGTTTTCCCACAGCGCAAGCAGCCATGTTGGATGGTAAGAGAACCAGAATAAAATTGAAATTGCTTGCGTACCGTAAGCGGAATACAGCAAATTTGCTCAACCAACATACATGCCATTATGTTTCAAACGAGCTCTCTAAAACGGCAGTGGGTTACACTAACGGCTTCAAACAAGGGTACTTTGATGTTCCTTCGTTTTCCTAGACAGCGCCATAAAGATTCCCATATCAGCAGAACCCAGTGTCTTCAGTGCTGAGTTACATGTGGTGTTAATCGCTATCAGCCTTATTGGATATGGCCGTTCAATGACCTTCCTAGTGAGTGACTTGCAGAGCACCCTACAGAGCGTCAAAAGAATGTACTGAACAGAGAAATCGGTTCAGAACATGGACAGCATGTTGTTTCCATATGAGCATAGGAGAAGATGTGTCACTGTCACATATAGGGGCACATCGTAATTTGCTGTGATGAGATAGCAGATGCAGCAGCCAAGCAGATTTTTGATGAAAATTCGGTCACCTCATGTGAGATTCCATTACGGCAAGTTACGTCGCTGGTGAGGAAGACAGTCAAGGGATGTTGGAAAAAGAGTGGCTGGCAACGAGTGAAGCTGAACTACGGATGGTTGAAGTGATAATCCGACCTTGTAGTACGTCTGTCCATTTACTCAGACGAAACGAAATTATTTGTATTGTAAAAAACAGTAATAGGTTGCAGATACGACTGTTTTTACAGTAAACTTATAGCTGTAGCAATCCACCACCATGGAAGTTTTTGAAACGGCATCAGTTTATCTAGTCTTCGTACAGGGCACTACCATTTAACCCATTGCTTCCTCCTGAATTCGATGCATATGGTGTGTCTGCGGTAGTGCGCCATATTTTAATGGAATGTTGTTTATATGATAAGGAATCATGAAATGATACGACTGGAGACATCCCCTCTGTTTTAACTTACGATTGGACGAGTGTAGAAAGGGTTTAAAAATTTTGTGAGCAATCGAAGTTTGTATGAAACACATTTTAACATTTGAATGGCTGCCTCTTCCCGTTTATTTACATTAATGGTTACCCAGCCACGTATAACTGGGGAAAGTTTGGCACCTCAGTTCAGTTAATCCTCATTTTATGAAACCGCATTTTATGTTAAGGCTAACATACTTTTATTTAACTGTTAGTACACGTGCTTCAGCGTGCATCCTAAGCACATATTCAAAATATAAATAATTTTAATTATCTAAGAAGTAACCTGTTATTAGTTTACGTCCAGTAGTCCAACATAATTTAGCAGATTTTACTGAAGTTACTGTTTGTTGCACTAACGAGAAAACAGTATAACTACTTACTTTCGTTAAATTGTGGAAGCATTTTAAGTGTTCTGTCGTTAAGATTGCTGTCTGGTGTATAAATTTTGTTGGTTTCTGACCTATTACTTCAACTACATTAAAATCTCAGGACATAACAGCAGTTTTGTTGTTTTGTAGTGGTGTAAAGGAAGACTCGTGTGTAATTGGTCGTTATTAACAACACGACTTTTCCCTCATTATTAACTTCCCAGCGACGAAAGAAAATTCCTCGAAATGTCTCCAACCATACACAACAGGAATGACGTGTTGTCGTTGGAAAGGATTGGGGAGTCTCTGTCTGCCCGCCTTGCGTTCGCAGGCCTGACCAGGAAGGGCGGCTCTGTTCGCCATTCCTAACGTTGGCATCGTCAATCCTTCACGGGTGGGTGGTAAGACAACTTCACAAAATCAACAGTGTCTTCGTCAGAAGAGAATCCCTCCTTGAAGATATCAACATTGCTGTTGCGAACACACTACGGGAAAGAGTGGCGCCGGAATCTCAAAGCGACCTCCATTTCTGTAAACATTTACATCCGAAGTTGACCACCTTGAAGAAACTTCCGAAGTTCAGGGAAGAAAACTGCGGAAATACGGTGAGACCTTCAGTTGCATATCAGTTTATGCATGGTACTTCTAAAGCTTTAGTTGACCAAACCTCAGTACCCAGGAAATCTGTACAGTGCAATGGAACTAAATCTACGATTTTGTAGATTCGAAAGTGTTACTAGACTACATACAGCACTCCTCACCCTAAGGGTAATAAAACAAATTTCCCCTAGTTTGAGGATTTTGATTGCATTCTGCGTCGACATCTGAATACACGAAATCAGCTGAAAGATCTACGTGACTAGTTAAGACCGGTGTGATCCGTAGAAAGGAGGTGGTGGGCATAATAAGTATTAATCGCATGTGAATTATGCAAGGTAACGCCCTGAGTGGTAGATTGGTGGTGACGTAATTGTGCAATTTGGTAGAAGACTATCGACGTAATGTTCAACAGGAAAGTAATTATTCCAAAAGTGGCGCATTTATGTGATAAACATGAGTACCACAGGACGACGACAAGCGGTATCTGGTCCACAGTGTCGTGATTTTACAATCAGTTCTCATATACAGGGTGTTACAAAAAGGTACGGCCAAACTTTCAGGAAACATTCCTCAACACACAAATAAAGAAAAGATGTTACAGTTTCGTCAGTGTGTACTGTACTTCCTCGATTCACCGCCATGATTTCATACGGGATACTCTACCTGTGCTGCTAGAACATGTGCCTTTACAAGTACGACACACGTGGTTCATGCACGATGGAGCTCCTGCATATTTCAGTTGAAGTGTTCGTACACTTCTCAACAACAGATTCGGTGACCGATGGATTGTAGAGGCGGACCAATTCCATGGCCTCCACGCTCTCCTGACCTCAATCCTCTTGACTTTCATTTACAGGGGCATTTGAAAGCTCTTGTCTACGCAACCCCGGTACCAAATGTAAAGACTCTTCGTGCTCGTAGTATTGTGGACGGCTGTGATACAATACGCCTTTCTCCAGGGCTGCATCAGCGCATCAGGGATTCCATACGACGGAAGGTGGATGCATGTATCCTCGCTAACGGAGGACATTTTGAACATTTCCTGTAACAAAGTGTTTGACGTCACGCTGGTACGTTCTGTTGCTGTGTGTTTCCATTCCATGATTAATGTGATTTGAAGAGAGATAATAAAATGAGCTCTAACATGGAAAGTAAGCGTTTCCGGACACATGTCCACATAACATATTTTCTTTCTTTGTGTGTGAGGAATGTTTCCTGAAAGTTTGGCCGTACCTTTTTGTAACACCCTGTATAGTTGAATCTAATTTTGACAAAATTAAGGGCAGTTGTATTATAGTACTTGCCACATAATTGTTACTGGTGCTGATGCGAAATCTGTCAGGTGGAAGAGTCGTGTGACGTATGAACACGATGGTGTTAGGACAGCTAAACCTGCTTGCGTGAATAGCGGTGGTCACAACTGCATACAAGAACAGTGCAAATGCAGTTACCAGCAGAAACGTAACGTAAGCAAACAGATCGGGCATGAAGCGAATCCATAGTTGGACTATAAACAAGAATGTCACTGCTGGTGACCACTGTGCCATCACATTTGATCTAGGAATTACAGATGCTGACTGGACTGAATAAACTTCTGCGGCAACTGTTTTTGATCTGAAACGTCCCGAAAAATAATACCCTGTAAAAGCTCATCAAATATTTAAAAAATACCAGTTAATGACTAAATTTTCCAGTTTAAGAAGAACGATACATAAAACGCATTGAGTTGACCTATGATCATAAGGAAGTTGAGAACGTGAGCCAGGTGTAGAGAATTACCGACTGTTTAAAGGAAAGCCCAAGGAAAGAATTATTTGTCTTAAACAAATGAATTGGGAACATCTGGGGACAAATATACAAATCGATATCAGGAAAAGTAGTCACCTAAAATTAATTGAACTCATCGAAGAGTCGATAGAAGTCAGTGAAACTTCTCTGGACACTTCTTCCACATTACTACGCAGCTACAGGCGATGACAATCACATTAGCTTTCGAAATCAAATGCATTTTGAATATCTTAACAATGGCGCTGTACATGTCCTAAAGAATGGACACCGCACCCATAATTTTATGTATTCGCCTTGAGGGGCATAAGACTATTTCATTGAAGGTGCATACTGCCGTTCGTCCCATTTCGGTAATACAATGATACTGCGAGCAGTGGCGAAAATGAATGGAGTCACATCAGTGGTGAGTAGCAGTTGGGAATTTGAATCGAATGGGGAGGCGTGTACGGATGGCCGAGACGGTCAAGGCAACCATTCGCGAAGAGCGGAGAATCCGGTTTCGAATCCCGGCTCGCTACATCATATAAATTTCCCTTTAGCTGTACTTTATTTCGCAGGGGAACACGTGACCTCAGTCATCTTTAAGGTGAGAAATGGTAAAGTGCCAGGTCCTAACAACATTTGCCCCAAAATCTTTCAGGGTGCAGCTCCGCAAGTGTACCTCCTTTAACGTCTGTCCTTAAGGACTCATTCATATTAAGGCATATACAGGAGTCTGGAAAATCTTAGGAGCAATAATCATTCAAAAAGGAGACGATAAAGACGCGTGAGACTTGAAGAAATCAGCTATCATAAATACCTGACAAGATACCCGGAGAGGCTTCCGTGTGACTGTTGACTGTTGACACACAGGGAGCTTCACGGGCTGCGCTGTCACGTCTAGATTCAGATCGGGTTTCGTCGCAGGTCTTTTTAAGAGATGTGGCCACCTAAACGTAGACATGTCACACACATCCAAACAGCCAATGATACATTTCCACGGGCGGTATCACAGTAACATTGTAAGGAAAGACTTCTTTGAGCCACCCATTCCATATATTATATTCATGCCGTTGAATGCTCTGTAACTATCATCACAACAATTGGCGTCGTCGTCGGCGTCGTCGTCGTCGGCGTCGTCGTCGTCTTGAACAAAGAAATATTCCTTCCTGGCGTTTTATCACGAAGCCGCGTGTGTACTGCAGAAAGTAACGGCCAAGTATTCAAAGCGTATAGTTGAAAAGTAAGGATCAAGGCCTTAATTGTTTACTGAATGTTGTTATTACCTGTTTGAAAGACATAGTGATGCCAAAAAATTTCAGCTGGCTGTTTTCATCTTGGATAGAGTAGCTCCAGATATAAATCCTCGCGATAAATAATCACAATGTCCAACTTATTTTACACCTTAAATTTCGACTATCATGGTAGAAATATGAGAGAGAGAGAGAGAGAGAGAGAGAGAGAGAGAGAGAGAGAGAGTAGACGTTCATGCTACCCTCGCGACGACGTCTTTATCTGACCTTTGGATATCTTACGTTTCACCCTTTGCCTCTCTTTCATATCCATAATCATCCACATCAAATTAATTGCAGCACCATACGGCACACATTTATCTCAATCGCTAAAAACGGAACCCTTATAGAACCAGTTTTTTGTCTGTCTGTCTGTCTGTCTGTCTGTCCGACAGGTAAGACCCGTTTCTCTGAGGAACGGGTGGAGGTATCAAGTTAAAACTTATGTCAGGTACACTGTTTACGGTCCCTTAGCGGCGTAAAAAATTTAAACTTGTAAGTTAATGTGGTCAAAAGATGCGCCCATATAGGTTACAGATTTTGTTACTCGCAAACTGCCCGCATCTCGTGGTCGTGCGGTAGCGTTCTCGCTTCCCACGGACCATAGATGTTAAGTCCCATAGTGCTCAGAACCATTTTTGAACTCGCAAACTCACATATCAAAACACTTCGATTAATCACCTACATACGCTTCAGATCTGGTGGTCTAGCAGTAAAGCGCGTACCTGGAATCCGAGAGGTCACGGGACCGAATCTCGGTCGGACCACGGATTTGTCGGTTTTCGTTTTAACCTAGCCTTCACCTCTCAACGATGTGGGTCCCCAGAAACAACACGTGGTTCGGATTCAACCTTAAAATCTGGGCCTCCTTTCCCCCTCTGGATAACTGGGTTAGGTTAGGGACATGCAAGCCGCCGAAGTGGCGTCCAATAGAAAGACTTGCATCAGGCCATTATTATCTGTACACATTATTAAATTTGTACGGAAACCTTAAAGCGCAAGTCTTACTCTTACTAGTCCGGCTTTTTTTTTTTCTAAACAACGTCCATAATTGATTGTTGTACATACTGTTTCATCTTTTCTTTCCTGTCTTTTGGGAGTGTTTAAAGTGAGATTCTCAACCTATTTGGGGGCACGGATGACTAATTAAAAAATCTTAAGTACTTCCTTTAAAGGAAGTAACTCTGAATTTGGTTAGTAGTTTGCACATTTACGAACCACTTCATTGACCCACATCATCTCTCGTAAGTATACCAGATGTGGTGAGAGTGGTATTTGGGTAGTACTTGAAGGAGTCACAGAAAAAAAGAGGCCAGTGTTATAAATCCCACAGAGGAAGTATCCTTATTGACTTTTTTTTCCAGTTTGCGTCTCATGATTTTTGCGATTCATGTATATGTACTTAATGATTTCAGTATAAGACTATATCCTGTGTTTGACGCAAGTCGAAGAGGTACTAAAATCAGAAAAAAACGGGAATGACGACATTATTTTCAAAAGATGCGACAAAATCGTAATAGTAGAGGAAAGTATTACAGTACATCCAAAATTTGGAATGGAATAGACGGTGCCTATGCTCATAATGTCATCAGTATTTGTGGAGTGCTTTTTCGGTCATTCAAGCTGGTTTCGAAGCCATACGCCTTTTGTGGGAGTAAGAGTTGTGGAAGAAGAATACGACGTTTGGCACGTCGTAGCATAATTGTGCACTAATATTGCGAGACTGATTGAAACGGGAGTTCCTCCACTCTTCAAATGACATCAGAAGCTCTTAGCTCCAAAGACACTGTTTAGCAAAATGATATGTATTAAATAAGATGCTTCTCTCACAGTTGGTCACAGTTGTGGCATTAAGATATGGATTACTTAGCAGTATGCACAGCAATAGTGTGAATATATGGGAGGGGGCGTGTCTCCATGGTGAAATTTACGAAACATGATGAGCGTATAACTTTGTGAGAGAAAGAAATAGACTTTTCAACTAAGGGCATTACATATTTGCTCACTTTTCAGATCCCTGTTATTACAGCTTTAATAGTCCTCATCTACTGGAAGACTGTCGTAGATTGTTGTTTCACTGTTATGTCATTATGAAGGAACTTCTCGCGATGTATGGCAAATTGTAGTTAGTCAGTACCATGTGTTGGACCCTATCTAGCACTTTTGAGGCACAGTCTCCCAGCTGAGACATGGAAATACGCGAAAGTTACACAAATCATCGTTCGCAAACGCTGTAGGTTACATAAGACTTAAGTGTTCACCCGCACCGAAATAAAGCGAACCTTGGACAGACGAGAAGGCAGCTGCAAATTTTCAGCAGTGCAAAGTCGAAGGCACTGGGTATTTTTCCTTGCTTAATCACTGCCAATCATGACCACGTGCAGTGAGTAGAGCAGACTGACAAGTCAGCACTCTGCAACGCCGCTAACTCGCAATTTTTTTGGTATTTGACGGAAATTGCTGTGCAGTGTTCTTTTAGATCGAGGTTGTGTGAAGCTGAGAATCTTTGAGGACTTTATACGTGTCTTCCAAGGAGAGTGCTGATCTTGCATTATATTTCTGTGATTTCTTACAGTAAGAATTTAATCTACACAAAACGTCCTATCAGGTTAAAACTGTGTGCCGGACCGAGACTCGAACTCGGGACCTTTGCCTTTCGCGGGCAAGTGCTCTACCCGCGATAGGCAAAAGTCCCGAGTTCGAGTCTCGGTCCGGCGCACAGTTTTAATCTGCCAGGAAGTTTCATATCAGCGCACACTCCGCTGCAGAGTGAAAAATCTCAAACTATACGGCTTGCTCAGAGAAAAACTGTTCCTTAAAGCCAAGACTGAATATCACTTTACTCCACGTCTCATCGTGAAGTGGAAGTTACAGTAACGCCTTTAGGGCTGTCCTGAACGAAGAGAACAATGAAAAATAAACAAAGCCCTATTTTAAGCGTTTTGCTGAAGTATTGAAAAAATACGTAACTACTATTGAATCTATAAAGTACGTGTCAATATGCTAAAAAGGCAAAAGGATGCTTGGGGAAAAATACACGTTGAATACAACGTAGAAGCTCTTACACAAAGATCACAAGAGCAGCTTAAAGTAATTTGGAAGGACATTAAAGCGAAAGCAAAGAAAATGAAATCTAAATGTAATCGAGAACAATTTCAAACTGGCGGTGGAGTAGGTGAGACGAAGATAAAAGACACATGGTTGTTGATATGATCCCGTAAGTTTTCGGGGGGATAGCCGGAGTTAACGACAATTTCACATCTGAAGATAATGTGATACTTTCAAGCAACTCCGATGATGGTAAGTGCTCTGAAATTAGCAATGAAACTGCTGAAGGTGGAACTTTATCCCATAGTCATGAACTTGACCTGCGTTCAAATTTTGCAACACCTCTACTATTGTCTCCAATCCGTGGAACTCGGCCAATGGCTTACCACGTTCAAAGTCTTCATATTGGCATCACAGATGATTTGTGTATTGATAGAAAAGAAATGCTTGCGATTTCTATATAGTTCTGCTTGTGCTCTGGAAGTACAAAGTATGGGTATATGTACACAGTCTGTGCCCCTATGACATTTGGGTATCCACCAGTTCGATAGCTTCCCTTTTGTTCTTTGATATATTGTCTTGGCTCTGTGGCATGGACACGTACAGTGGCTTTAAGGCAATTAAACTGTTTATCACACTGTTAAAAGCTCTTCCAGCAGTAGTAAAATGGATATTAATGAGATCCCCTGCTAGATTTGATAAGTACCTGTGCGAAACATTTGCAGTCCACATAAAAGTTGCAGCCCATGAGACAAAGCACGGTTCTTGTCAGAATTATGCTGTAGTAACGGCTCCAGCATACCAAACAGCAGCTCAAAAGATTCCCTATGAAACCCAAACCACTCTTTGAAATCACTATCGCTGTAGATCACAAATGGGCCTCTTCTCTCCATTACAGCCCCCATTCTTGGGATGTTCACCTCTACCTCCATCTCCATATATTTTTCGTAGTCCAGGTAGTCCATAGAATTCGACAGTTAAAACATAGAACTCAAAGATTGCACCTTATTTATTTATTTATTTATTTATTTATTTATTTATTTATTGTTCCGTGGGACCAAATTAAGGAGAAGTCTCCATGGTCATGGAACGAGTCAATACATGAAATTATAACACGATATTAGAAACAGATAAAATGAAATATAAAAAAAAAACATATTCAGGTGACAAGTCGTAAGTTTAAATGAAGAAAATCAACAATGTAACACTGGAATTTGCTTAATTTTTTAGCTCTTCCTGGAGCTCCTCGACAGAATAGAAGGAGTGAGCCATGAGGAAACTCTTCAGTTTAGACTTAAAAGTGTTTGGGCTACTGCTAAGATTTTTGAGTTCTTGTGGTAGATTATTGAAAATGGATGCAGCAGAATACTGCACTCCTTTCTGCACAAGAGTCAAGGAAGTGCATTCTACACGCAGATTTGATTTCTGCCTAGTATTAACTGAGTGAAAGCTGCTAACTCTTGGGAATAGGCTAATATTGCTAACAACAAACGACATTAAAGAAAATATATACTGTGAGGGCAATGTCAGAATTCCCAGATTTTTGAATAGGGGTCGACAAGAGGTTCTTGGGATGTTCACCTCTTCCTCCATCTCAGCATTGTGACTAATCGGGACTGTGGTTTGTCGTTCCATGTAATTCAAACTCATGTTGGTCAGGATTCCACTAAAGTCACGCAAATATGGAATCAATAGGTTCAGGAGAGCCATACTGAATGCCATGAAGGATCTCACTGGCGCCACATGACCTTAGTCCCTTACTATACTCCTACTAATTCATAGGAGTAAATTTTGGCCTTATTTCCTCCTTAAGTTACTCACGTAGTAGCGTACTCTTCAATGGTGCTTCAATAGAGTAAATAAATTTACTTCGGAAGTAAATGAAAAATTTACTCCTTGAGTAATTTACTCCCATAGTTCAGTACTATCGACTGGAAGTCGCCGATTTCCTTCTCTCATAGTATCAACTAACTAAATTTCACTTACTCCTGGTTGGTGCTTGCCACAGTAAATGTAGTATGCCACCAATTTTGGAAGTTGCCATCCCTTTTAATGTATTGAATATGTTTACTGAGTTTAAAACTATAAATAATACATTACTGGCTTTTAAATTACAACACCACGAAGGCGGCATGAAACAAAGGATTAACTGGCACGAAGTGTGCCACATGCTTGGATATACCACTAATTATCATCCTGCACAAGCCACGAAGAGGGTAGGTGTAACGCCATATAAACTCTGAGTGTAAGGAGAGATTAAAGCAGTGGTTTTATCATTCACAAATCGGATTTGAAAATTTATTGTTTGTGAGGTGATCATGGTATGCCTCGTATAAGAAAGAGAAACACCTTTCAGTACGTGTTGGAATTCACCAGTGGCAGCATTGTGACTAATCGGGACTGTGGTTTGTCGTTCCATGTAATTGAAACTCATGTTGGTCAGGATTACACTAAAGTCACGTGAATATGGAATCAATAGGTTCAGGAGAGCCATACTGAATGCCATGAAGGATCTCACTGGCGCCACATGACTAATGCCTGACAGGACAAGATTTTTCACTCGGTCATGCAGGGAAAATATTGTCACATAACGTATTTTGAGTCAGGAAATGGGCTTGTTCGCAGCAAGGCACCCACACGGACAATGTGACGACACTGTTGTCAGCATGACAACTATTATCACGGATTACCTTGAGCAGCAAAGTCACGCTGGAAATGGAGCATTCAACTATATAATATTGGACTGGAATGAGGAGTAATACCACTTCGTCTTTCCAGATGAGTCACCGTTCAGTGTAGAGCATCATGACGTATCTGTGTGTGGAAGCTCCGAGGAGAATGAATGTTGTCAGATCCCGTTCGTCATCATTGTACAAACCGAGCACCTGACGTGGTGATATATTGTGCCATTAGGTACACGATGCAGTCACCACTGGTTCTCATAGCCAGTAGTGTGGAAAGCCGCTGTCCTATCTTTGAGGTCTTCATGACAATCTATTTCATCGAGATAATGCAGGACCATGTGTTGCCTATGCTGTCTTGACCTACCTTGACACAAGAGAGCATTTCACTGTTGTCGAGGCCAGTACGTTTCCAGATCTCTCACCCATTGAAAACATTTTGTCATGGGCTTTTGAGATTATAGCAGGCTATTACTTGCCGGCCACTACAGGTGAATGAATATAGCTGAAGTTGCATGGGAAAAAGTAGACAGTATCTGACATCCAAGCTCAGTTTGACTCGGTGCCAAGCTGGGTTATAGTCACTGTTGCTGCCAGAGGTGGCAGCTCTGTGTACTAAGTTTCGAACCCTGCATAGCCCTAAATAGCCCATAAATTGAAACATGCATTCTTCCTGTTATACTTCACACTTGCAATCAGTAAAATCTTGTAATTTGATGTCCTTCCTTATGAGACAGTTTTAATGGCTAGCAGTGTATTTAACAGAAAACATTGAGAGAAATTATAAATTCATCACCCTGTCACATATTTATATGTCTTTCTGTTTTTGTGACAGGTTACAACTTCTCTGGCAGTGATCAGGTGCTGTCATGGCGGAAGCCCACCAGGCAGTCGCATTTTCCTTCTCAATTACCCACGAAGGGTGGGATGTGAACTTCGACAGAGAGGTTCTTCATCTTGTATGGCAGTCAGGCGTGCGATCCTGGAAGAAACGCTTTGCCAGATTCAAGGTATGAGAATCTTTCATTTTAAAGTGGCTGGTAGTCATAGGGCTTATTTTTGACGTACAGCTAACTGATTGTACATTTAATCCAAAGAGGAATTATGATAAACTTATTGTAGGTTAAAAGTAAACTTTTACAGTAACATTCTTCCACTGAGGATAAAAATAGCTACTGCAGACCTCTAAATACTTGTTACTGTGTGACATGTGGAAGACACTACTTTAGACTTTGCTCCTCTTGTGTGAGGTAGACAGTTCAGATCCCTATCTGACCATGTAAATTTACATTTTCCATGTGCTCCCTAAATAGTTCAAGGCAAATGCTGGGATGGCTCCATTGAAAAGGACAAGGCCAATTTCCAAACCTGTGATCCCCCTTCAGTGATCTTGTTGTCCAGGAATTTTAAACCCTAACCTCTCTTTTCTTTTTGTAATTTGATGTGATCACTATGTTTTCTGTTAATCTAGTTCCAAATATATAGCCTGTGTGGAACATTTGCTTTGGAGAATGTGCCTGGTGGAGTTAAATCAGAGTAAAAACAGACAGAAACACCCACTTCTGTGGAACGATACATTTAAAAGTATAAAAAATGTACCTAATTTCCAGAGTGTTAGTTTCTTCTTCAGGGAGGAAAGAACAAAGGTTTCTGTATCCATTTATGCATTGAGATGTATACTGTTGGTCATATATAGACCCCCCCCCCCCCCCACACACACACGTGCTTTCGTGTGTTGCCCTGCCTTTAAAGTTTTAGGATTTGTCTGTGGCTGGAGAGGACCATGAGCTGAAGGCAAAGAGTGGCAAAGGACAGAAAGAGAGATGGCAAGAGCAAAGAAAGATAAAGAAAAGTGTAGAAAATAATTTTACATGATGTTTACGTACCATGGATGAAAAATGGGTCCACCATATTGCACTGGACACTAAACTGGAATTTAAGCGCCATTCGTGCGTAAAAGCTGGATGCTGTGTCCACACCAGAATTAGTGAATTGGATTTCGTCTGCAGGAAAGGTTGTGGCCAGTGCTTTTTGGAAGGTATAATATGTTCTTCCTTCTCAGTGGTAAAAAAAATAACTAGTGAATATTACTAGACGATACTCTGGATGTACTACATTAAAAATGGTCCAGCACAATGAAAAAGTACTTTGGCAGTGCAAAAACTTGGAGCATTCACACTATTTACCAAATTTGGCCTCCACTACCTTCTGTCTGTTCGTACAGTTACAAACATTTTTAGATGGATAATATTTTGCTTCCAATGAAAAGATTATGGTAGGCTTAGAGTTCAAAAGTCTTCCTAGAATTGCATTTTAGGTATTGAATGTACTCATTGCAAAAATGTTACACAACATTTGTTCACCTTAAACAAGTCTGTGGAAAAATAATTGCATTTTTACCTCCAAACACTCATTAACAGTGATCCATAGAACTTTTCCCTGTGGCTTCATACATTTGTAGGTTCCCTCAGATGACACAGAGAAAACTGAACTACTTTTCATGCACTAGTCACATCGTGAAATCACTTGTGTTGAAATACACTGATGACTAATTGAGAATTCTCTGCAGCTTAGAGGATCATTGGTAAAATACTAAACTCCAACTCCAGAGGTCTCAGATTTGATCCACACTCAGTCCTATGTTTTTTATCTGTCAGTTATGACTTTGTTCACTTCTCACATTGTTTGTTATAGAGAGTTGCACCATGCTTCAGAGCCCACCTTAAACTGTAAGTCCCTCCATAATTGTCTGATGAAGTCATTTCAAAGGCTGGAGAAAGGCAATGGGATACCACCCCCAATAGAAGCATCTGTTGTTCAGATGATGACTACTTCTTATAAGGGCACATTCTACTCCACATCTGTACTTCATATTGTTCCACATTCTTGTTACACTGGAGCACATGCTCTATTTGAGTAATGCTGCTGCTATTGGAGAGCATACTAAGTGAAAGCTGGTACAGTACAGAATACTGAGCAGTTATTTTATTTTTATTGTCACTAACCATTATGAATATATAGCTTGTCTGTTACCATTGACAACTATAGGCAAACACCGCTGCTCTCAGTTGTTCAGAGAAGGCTATCGGCCACTATGTTGTCCATGGTAAGAGGTAATACCTGAAATGTTATATTCTTGGCACACTCTTGACACTGTGGTTCATGGAATATTGAAATCCCTAACAATTTCTGAAATGGAACGTCCCATTTGTGTAACTCCAAATACCATACCGCATTCAAAAAGTCTGTTAATTCCTGTTGTGTAACCATAATCACTTCATAAATCTTTTCACAAATGACAACTCTGCCATTGAACTGCCCTTTTACACCTTGTGTACATGATACTACCACCAACTGTGTATGTGCATATCGCTATCTCATGGCTTTTGTCACCTGAGTGTATCTTACTGAAACCTCCCGGATGGCTTTCCATGATTATCAACAAAATGGGGCATAGAATATTGTCAGTGTACCACTGTGGTGGAAGGGCACCATGGATGACAACCAAAGCGGTCCAGCTGTGAAAAGAAATGGCACGCCAGACCATCTCTCCTGGTTATCAGGCCGAACAGCGGGTGACAATCAGGTTGGTATCTCTCTGCTGTCTGGGGCATCTCCAGACACATCTTAGTTTGTTGTTGGGGCTCAGTTTGAAGCAAGACTTGTCAATGAAGACAATTCCACTCCAGTAGATTCCAAGCTGAAGAAGGTGTGTCTGGAGATGCTCCTGTCAGCAGTGGGGTGTCAACTTGACTGTTGCCTGCAAGTTGGCCCAACAGTCAGGAGTAATCATCTGGGGTGTTATTTCTTTTCATCTCTTTGATTGTTATCTGCGGCACTCTCATTCCGCAGCAGTACATCAATGATATTCTGCTCCTATGGTGTTGCCCATCATGGGAAGTCATCCAGCAAGATAATGCCCACCTATACACAGTGAGAGTTTCTACTATTTGTCTTCACACTTGCCAAGCCCTACCTTGGCCAGCAAGGTCGCAGATCACTCCCCAATTGAGAACATTTTTGGAAGATTCCAGCCATCTTGGGATCTTGATGATCTAACATGCCAATTAGGCAGAATTTGGCATGCTATCTCTCAGGAGGACACTCAACAACTATATCAATCAATGCCAAGTCCAATAATGGTTTGCATAAGGGCCACAGATGGACCAATCAATTATTGATTTGTCCCGTCTGTGAAGCCCTTTCTCTTGAATAAATCATCCAGTTTTTCACGTTAAAGGTGCAATGCATGTATCACTGAAACGTGTGTTTTCAAATGTGAAATGCTCTAATAGAAATTAATTTATTCCTGGTAGATCAGTACAGTGTGTTAGACAAGGTTATGAATCCTGTGCTTGTGTTGAGCATTTATTTGAGTATTGGTTCATCATACTGCTTTTATCTTTTAGTAAGTTTAATAACTGTGTACATCCCACTGCAAAGTAAATAATTCATTCCATTACCTATACTGTTGAGATCATAGAAGCCAACACATCCTTTTTTTGTGAGGCTAGCACTTCAGCCCCATAGTGAAAAAGATCACTTGTGTGTTTCATGGAAGTAGGCAGTCTGCTAAAACATTGAAGGGGATGAGTGATGGATGATATGTATTCAAGTGTAGAAAGCAAATCATGGAGTTATGCTACCCTTAGTGTGGGCTAGTGTTCAGGTGTGGTGAACCCTAAGCAGTTGTTGAGCACAATCCATTCTACACCTCTGCCATCACAGTCAATGTTTTGGAAATGATCTAAACAATGTTAAATTAGAACTATTGGCATTGATAACAATGCAAAGCAGCAGGTGCCAGATTTAAATTGTATGGCAATGCTGTGTTAACTCTTTATTTGCCATTGTTTAAAATTTTGAGAAACACATTTTCAGTTTTTTTTTAAATGGATGCCTGTGACTAGAATGATAAGGTGGTTTAGCTATGTTTCATTACACATATTCCTTCTTCATTTGCCAATTTTAAACATCTGAAGTCTTCATCTAGGAATACTCAGAATAATTTCTTCAATATGAAATCTTGTTATGTGACACCTTTTCAATTCTGGATGTCCCGCGATCTTGATGAAGTCAATGCCTTGTTTTTCAGGGATATCAGTGCACATTTCATTAAAACTGACTGAAAAGTGTTTTTTAAAAGTCTTTGAATTCAAAGCTTATATAATAATATTATTTGTTGAAATTATGACATGCCATTCAAACAAAGCTTTCAACAATGAGTACTTGCAGAATATGGTTTCTCGAGTAATCACCCGTTGTGTAACTGCCTCTCTCCTGTGTTTCAAAAAACATTTGGTTGAAAATCCGTGGTAACACAGAATTAATAACTGCATTGTCTTTATTGAGTGTGAATGGTGTGAGGAATTTAATTTCTTTGACTTTAAAAGTTGTTAAATTTGATTTAGTAATATTAAATTTATTCCCTTTTACAGAATAACATAAAATGTGGAGTCTACCCTGCTCCCCTTCAAAGCTTGTGGGCCATTGTTGGTCTGTTCACTGGGATGCATTTTTCAAAGCTGGGAATTATCCCCAAAGTTGTTAATAAAGTGATTCTTCATATTCCATGGTAAGTACTAGAATTTGTGATTTGTAGCATGTAAAGAAATTAATTATTAATTATTGTTATTAATTAATTGCTTTGCTGTAATTAACATTGCTTTGTAATGAAAGTGTTGTATGCAAAATAAGGTGAACCGACAAGCCTTTAACACTGGAGTGTCCACAGCTCATGGTCTAGAGGCTAGCATTACTACCCCTGGATCACGGGGTCCGAGGTTCGATTCCCAGCCTGGTTGGGGATTTTCTCCACCCAGGGACTGGGTGTTTGTGTTGTTCTCATCATTTCATCATCATTCATGAAAGTGGCGAGACTGGACTGAGTAAAGATTGGAATTTGTATGGGTGCTGATAACCACACAGTTGACCGCCCCACAAACCAAACACCATCATCATCAACACTGGACTATTACCTGCCTCCTACTTAACAGTTGAGCAGGAGCAGGATACATTGTAATTTGTTTGGGAGCTCTCAGTTATTTGCTGATGGCATTCATAACATGAAATTTTGAATCAATCAGTTTTTTTTCTGCACACAAAATTTGCTTCCAACTGTATAAATTGACTGTTTAATGATGTAAGTGATTATATTTAATTTAGTCTGTAGTCCTGTATCAACTTCTCACGATTATCTTCTCACTGTTTCTATATCTGTCCACTCTGTTCCACATCTCTTCTCCTGTTTCACTTTCCGGAGTTCAGCCTTCCATTGTGCAACTTTTTTGTATGCTGCTTCTTGGTCCCATGCTTTATTCCCATACAAACTCACCTCTGCATCTCCTCGCTCTCTGACCAACGTACCACCGATATGCAACTACTGCTTCTCTAAATTCAATGTTTTCATACCTAATGCTGCTACCCATCTGTGAAAGTCACTCAGTTAGTTGCAAGTGAAACCTCATAATTTATTGTGTAACCCCAAACAGTAGCAGCTGCATGAAACCCAAATTTTGCTATAATAAAAATGATGTTTTTAACCAACCATGTAAGAAATTTACATTTTATTTTTTCCTTCTAAAGAATGCCCCAAATGGCTACCAAAAGGTGATACCAAATTGTGAGAGATGTGGTAAATCTGGATACCGTCTTTGAATTTAATGCAGATTACATATATTTTCTGCTTTATTATTTTACAATAATATGTCTTACACTTCCAGGATGCACTGCAACACTGTAGTCCATTTTATTTTCTAAACAAGTTAATTTTTGTAAATTTAATTGACATGTAAGCTTTACTGCTCAGTATAATGCCTACCACCACAACTCCCTCTGGCCCCCCCACCCCTTCTCTTTTCCATTTTCACTCATTATTTAATCTTTCTTACTGTAGTGTGATTAGATGTGATTAATATGCATACCTTCAATGGTTGCAAAGCACAATATTATTATTATTGTTGTTGTTGTTGTTGTTGTTGTTAATATTAGCATTTGTATTCATATCTAATCATACAACAGTAAAATTAAGTAATTTAAAAAGTCCGAATAATGCTTCCAATACTCCCGTAAGATATTGGTTATACATTTATATGCAAAATAAAAATAGCACAAAAGTCTGCTCAGTCAAGCCCAAAGCTGACAAGAGGAGAGAGCTTGTGAACAAATTGTTGTGCTAATCTCTGTTTAAGAGTGGATACAAACTAACATCAGATGTGAGTGATGCAGTAAGTCCCTGTAGCACTGTTCATCATGATTTATAAAACATTTTCACGCACATTATTATTTTAATGATAATATTGATGATGATGATGATGATGATGATGATGATGATGATGACGATGATATTGATTTTATGTTTTATCTCTAGTCTGACATTTCCCAAGCATATAAGACTGCACGATATATCTATGAGTAATACGTAGAGATTCCAGTATTGTGGTTTTTTGTGGTTGGCAGATACATATTGTATCGGTGCCAGTGGTTTCTTAGTGCCTACTAAAATCTTTTGGCACTGCTCCCAGTGTGCTGAGATCTGCTGGGACCATGTTCACTGGTTTACATTCAAGTCACTGTACTTTGACTTTCAAGTCCTCATATTTGGCAAGTTTTTTAGGTTTTTTCTCACCAGTTGGAACCGTGTCTTCTTTTGTCTCCACAATTGTGAATATGATATATTATGTTCCAGCATTCAATATGTCTGAACTTGGAATTGGGATAGAATTTGGCATGTTTGTTTTTGACAACTTTTCTGTGTTAGGGTCCCATCAGTTCCTTGTCACCAGCAGATAGTAATTTTGACTTAAGATCCAGTGGATCATTCATGCCACATCATGGTGCTTCTGCCTGTAATCAGTCTGAGTATCCTTTTACAGCAGCCCCAGGTCTGGTTAACTGTTTCATCAGCTTCTGCACTTTGGATCTTTTGCTGAATTCTCAGTTCTGGATTTGATGGTGTTAGTTCTGATGGCTTGTCCCCGTGCAACAAAAATAAGTCATTCAGTTTGCTTCTTTAAGTTCCCTTGGTCATTCAAAACAATGTCTTTTCTGTACCTGTTTTGCCTTCAATCTTCCCCAAAAACTACCCATGCAGTGCTTAACTTTGCAGGCTGTCATCGGAGAACAGCTTTCCAGTACTTATTCTACATCTGCTTTACTTTGGGAACCTTTGCTGTTGACTTTAGTGAGAACTTGTTCTTTGCTAGCATTCACATAGTCTGCTAATACATACTTTCCTTCTTCCACTGTCTACCCCAGTTGCAAGAGTCCTCTACGACCTGCTTTTTTGGACAAGTAAAGCCTGTCAGTATCATTGCTAGGTTGAAGTGCATGGTGATTTGTCATGAGTTTTCTTGTTTTCCTGTTCATGTGGTCCAGTTCTACTTGGGTTCAGCTCACAAGTCCTGCAAGTGCATCTGGTGACGGGTATGGCCCGGATGTAGAGTGCCTTGATGGATGATATTGGCACCATTCAGTTTGCTTTTTAAAATTTTCATGACGCTTCGAGTGTACTCTTTGCTGACCACATTTTTTACATCCTCATGTGTGATGTGGCCTAGCTGTAAAATGCGTAGATATTTGTGGGCTTCTGGGTGGCAGCACTTCATGATTTGTCAATTTGTTATTTTCGCTTTCACTTTGCAATATTTATTATTACTATTATTATTGTTATTATTATTATTATTATTATTGTTATTGTTAAAAAGTCAGCTTTGTTAGCTTGTCTACTTCTCAATACTTTACTCATAAAATTGCTTTTATTGCATTAATAGTAGAATGATATTTTTTTTTCTGAATGTTCAGCCATATTTCACATCTAGTTTCACCTGTTTCACCAGTATCAGAAGTTTGGAATGTGATGTAAGAAGTTACTGTTTTAGTACTGACAAAGATCATTTTGATTCATCAAGTATTCCATTTGTAGTATTGATATTCAAAGAGAATCCATGAAAATTGAAGACATTTTCATGCATTTGTACAGATACCCAAGGAAATATACGAAAACGTAATTTTGAATGTGAGTTTTTGCTTAGCTGAGTCTGTTATTCATTTTTTTATGAATGAAAGTGAGGTATATTTTCTTGTTTCCATCTGCACAGATGAATAATAAAGAAACCTTATGTTGCACCTTCCTAAGGATCCCATAAAGTAAAAGTTCTTCCCACCAGCTATGACTTCAATACCCATACAGATTCTCCTCTATCAACAGTTGAATATTAAAATTAATTATTATGAGTTGTTAAATGAAGTAACCTTTGCTATGTCTTCATGAGCCCCCGCGAATAATAAACGGCTGTGAAAACACACTTGACCTCTTAGCAACAAATAATCCTGAGTTCATAAACTGCACAGGGTGGTTGTAGCGAGATTGAATATTGTAACCCCAAAATCCTCCAAAAATTAATGAAAAATATACCTATTCAAAAAAGAAGATAAAAATTCACTTGTCGCCTTCCTTAGAGACAATCTCCACCTCTTCCAAATTAATGATATAAGTGTAGAACAGATGTGGCTTGAATTCAGAGAAATAGTATCGGCAGCAATTGAGAGATTTATTCCAAATAAATTAACAAATGATGGAGCTGATCCTCCTCGGTACACAAAAGGGGTCAGAACAGTGGCAGGAGGGGGGAGGGGGGGGGGGGGGGGAAATGCAAAATCCCCAAGATTGGTAATCTTTCAACTAATAAAGTCATGATAAGATTAAAAAACAAATTGCAAAACGATTTAAAAAAGATGTCTGAATGGTGTGAAAATTGACAGTTGACCCTAAATAACGAGAAGTGTTAGGTCATCTGCACGAGTGCTAAAAGGAATCAGTTAAACTTCAGTTACATGATAAATCAATTAAATATGTTGTTGTTGTGGTCTTCAGTCCAGAGACTAGTTTGATGCAGCTCTCCATGCTACTCTATCCTGTGCTAGCTTCTTCATCTCCCAGTACCTACTGCAACCTACATCCTTCTGAATCTGTTTAGTGTATTCATCTCTTGGTCTCCCTCTATGATTTTTACTGTCCACGCTGCCCTCCAATACTAAATTGGTGATCCCTTGAAGCCTCGGAATATGCCCTACCAACTGATCCCTTCTTCTAGTCAAGTTGTGCCACAAATTTCTCTCCTCTCCAATTCTATTCAGTACCACCTCATTAGTTATGTGATCTGCCTATCTAATCTTCAGCATTCTTCTGTAGCACCACATTTCGAAAGCTTCTCTTCTCTTCTTGTCTAAACTATTTATCGTCCATGCTTCACTTCCATACATGGCTACACTCCATACAAATACTTTCAGAAAAGGCTTCCTGATATTTAAATATATACTCGATGTTAACAAATTTCTCTTCTTCAGGAACGCTTTCCTTGCCGTAACCAGTCTACATTTTGTATACTCTCTGCTTCAACCATCATCAGTTAGTTTGCTTCCCAAACTCATCTACTACTTTCATTGTCTCATTTCCTAATCTATAATGGGCGTTCAAAAAGAAACAAGCCAGAGGTATAATTACAGAAACCTGTACCTGTATGTTAGAAGTATTGACCCTTGCTGTTGAGACTATGGCACAAGACGGTGAATGGATGTCTCATAAAATTCCTGGGGCTTAACCAGTTCCGCACGTACAGCTGGACGTCGTCGTCCGAGGTGAATCATTTGCCCCTCAGAGCCCTTTTAAGGGGAACAATAATGGTGTAATCACAGGGGGAGGGGTCCGGACTGCATGGAAGGTGGTCGCGAGCCTCCCATTTGAATTTCTGCAGGAGTGTCGCGACTGTTGGCCATATGAGGCTTTACATTGTTGTGAAGCAGAATGACCCCACGGGTGGGATTGCCTGGTCGTTTTGATTTGATCGCTTGGCGAAGTGTGGTCAAGGTTTGTGAGTGACACTGGGCATTCATTGTTGTCCCGTGCTGCAGGAAGTGAATCAGAAAGGGGCCATCTTGGTCAAAGAAGAACGTTAGCACAACCTTTCCTGCACTCGTGAGGATGGCCTTTGTTTGCTGTGGTGGTGGCGATCCTGGATACTTTCACTGAAGACTGTCATTTTGATTTTGGTTCGAAGTGGGGACACCATGACTCATCGCCAGCTACCACTTGTGCCAGGAACGCATTCCCTTCCCGAGCATAGCACTGCAGATGAGCAAGGCAGTGGGTCATTCGACATGCTTCCTGATGTGGTTGAGGACTGTGGGGCACCCATTGGGCACACACTTTGCGATTGTGCAGTCGTTCCTTCATGATGGTGTGAACATTTCTGACACTCAGTACGTCCACAGCGGCTATGGCTTTCACTGTCACTCGGCGGTCCTGGGTAATGAGTGCATCCACCAACTGGACGATGTCAGCGGTAATGCAGTGTGGTGCTCCAGAATGTGCTAACGACACCCGTCCTTCCCTGAAGCGCTTGTGCCACACCTTGACGTTTGCAAAGAACACGTAGCGTTCGCCAAACTCTTGTGACATTCGTCGATGAATGTCCGTTCCTCCTACTCCTTCCACTGTCAGAAAACGAACAAAAACTCTTTGCTTTTATTTTGACACCTCCACGTCACTGTCTGCAATGCGACTGGCAGCGCTGGATGATTGATGCATCCTGCTACTAGCTCTGTATAGTCACATGACGTGCACGCGTGTGACTCAAGCGACGGGCTGCGAAGTTCCACGCTTTGGTCGGAACCATATCTTGTTACACACGCCACGATATTACCCTCCTGTCACCGGTTTGCGCATTCCAGACTCTGGCTCGTTTCTTTTTGAACGCCCCTTATAATTACCTCAGTGTCACCTGACTTCATTCGACTACATTCCATTATCCTCGTTTTGTTTTATTGATGTTCATCTTGTATCCTCCTTTCAATACACTGTCCATTCCGTTCAATTGCTCTTCCAGGTCCTTTGCTGTCTCTGACAATTACAATATCATCGGCAAACCCCAACTTTTTTATTTCTTCTCCATGGATTTTAATTCTCACTCCAAAATTTTCTTTTGTTTCCTTTAATGCTTGTTCAATATACAGATTGAATAACATCGGGGATAGGCTACAACCCTGTCTCGCTCCCTTCCCAACCACTGCTTCCCCTTCATGCCCCTCGACTCTTAAAATTGCCATCTGCTTTCTGTGCAAATTGTAAATAGCCTTTCGCTCCCTGTGTTTTACCCCTGCCACTTTCAGGATTTTGAAGAGAGTATTCCAGTCAACATTGTCAAAAGCTTTCTCTGAGTCTACAAATGCTAGAAACATAGGTTTGTCTTTCCTTAATCTATTTTCTAAGATAAGTCATAGGGTCAGTATTTCCTCACGTGTCCCAACATTTGTACGGAATCTAAACTGGTCTTCCCCGAGATTGGCTTCTACCAGTTTTTCCATTCGTCTGTAAAGAATTCGTGTTAGTATTTTACAGCTGTGGCTTGTTAAACTGATAGTTCAGTAATTTTCATATCTTTCAAAACCTGCTGTCTTTGGGATTGGAATTATCATATTCTTCTTGAAGTCTGAGGGTATTTCGTCTGTCTCACACATCTTGCTCACTAAATGGTAGTTTTATAGGCCTGGCTCTCAGGCTGTCAGTAGTTCTAATGGAATGTTGTCTACTCCCGGGGCCTTGTTTCGACTTAAGTCTTTCAGTGCTCTGTCAAACTCTTCACGCAGTATCATATCTCCTATTTCATCGTCATCTACATTCTCTTCCATTTCTATAATATTGTCCTCAAGAACATCACCCTTGTATAGACCCTCTGTACACTCCTTCCACCTTTCTGCTTTCCCTTCTTTGCTTAGAACTGGGTTTCCATCTGAGCTCTTGATATTCGTGCAAGTGGTTCTCTTTTCTCCAAAGGTCCTGTAGGCAATATCTATCTTACCCCTAGTGATATGCACCTCTACATCCTTAAATTTGTCCACTAGCTATCCCTGCTTAGCCATTTTGCACTTCCTGTCGATCTCAATTTTGAGACATTTGTATTGCTTTTTGCCTGCTTCATTTACTGCATTTTTACATTTTCTCCTTTCATCAATTAAATTCAATATTTCTTCTGTTACCCAAGGATTTCTATTAGCCCTCGTCTTTTTACCTACTTGATCCTCTGTTGCCTTCACAACTTCATCCCTCAAAGCTACCCATTGTTCTTCTACTGTATTTCTTTCCCCCATTTTTGTCAATTGTTCCATCATGCTCTCCCTGAAACTCTCTAAAATCTCTAGTTTAGTCAGTTTAGCCAGGTCCCATCACCTCAAATTCCCACATTTTTGCAGTTTCTTCAGTTTTAATGTACAGTTCATAACCAATAGATTGTGGTCAGAGTCCACATCTGCCCCTGGAAATGTCTTACAATTTAAAACTGGTTCCTGAATCTCTGTCTTACCATTACATAATCTATCTGAGACCTTCCAGTATCTCCAGGCTTCTTCCATGTATACAACCTTCTTTTATGATTCTTGAATCAATTGTTAGCTATGATCAAGTTATGCTCTGTGCAAAATTCTACCAAGCGGCTTCCTCTTTCATTCCTTAACCCTATTCCATATTTGCCTACTACATTTCCTTCTCTTCCTTTTCCTACTGTCGAGTTCCAGTCACCCATGACTATTAAATTTTTGTCTCCCTTCACTATCTGAATAATTTCTTTTATCTCATAATACATTTTCACAATCTCTTTTGTCATCTGCAGAGCTAGTTGGCATATAAACTTGTACTACTGTGGTAGGCATGGGCTTCATATCTATCTTGGCCACAATAATGTGTTCACTATGCTGTTTGTAGTTGCTTACCTGCATTACTATTTTCCTGTTCATTATTAAACCTACTCCTGCAATACCCCTATGTGACTTTGTATTTATAAACCTGTATTCACCTGAGCAGAAGTTTTGTTCCTCCTGCCATCAAACTTCACTAATTCCCACTATATCTAACTGTAACCTATCCATTTTCCTTTTTAAATTTTCTAACCTACCTGCCCGATTAAGGGATCTGACATTCCACGCTCAGATCCATAGAGCGCCAGTTTTCTTTCTCCTGATAATAGTGTCCTCCTGAGTAGTCCCCGCCCGGAGATCCGAATGAGGGACTATTTTACCTCCAGAATATTTTACCCAAGAGGACACCATCATCTTTTAACCATACAGTAAAGCTGCATTCCCTGGGGAAAAATTACGGCTGTAGTTTCCCCTTGCTTTCAGCCATTCACAGTACCAGCACAACAAGACCGTTTTGGTTAGTGTTACAAAGCCAGATCAGTCAATCATCCAGACTGTTGCCTCTGCAACTACTGAAAAGGCTGCTGCCCCTCTTCAGGAACCACACATTTGTCTGGCCTCTCAACAGATAAATTAAATATAAAGGCCATAAATTCAACTAAATACCTAGGAATTACAATTACGAACAAATTAAATTGAAAGGAACACATAGAAAATGTTGTGGGGAAGGCTAACCAAAGACTGTGTTTTATTGGCAGGACATTTAGAAAATGTAACAGATCTACTAAGGAGACTGCCTACATTACACCGTCGTCGTTTAGTATACCGTTGTGTGGTGTGGGATCCTTACCAGATAGGACTGACAGAGTACATCAAAAAAGTTCAACGAAGGGAGGGCATCACATTTTGTATTATCAGAAAATATGGTAGAGAGTGTTACTGAAATGATACAGGATTTGGGCTGGACATCATTAAAAGAAATGCGTTTTTCGTTGCGAAGGAATCTTCTCACGAAATTCCAATCACCAACTTTCTCCTCCCAATTTCGAAAATATTTTGTTGACACAGACCTATATGGGGAGAAACGATCACCACAATAAAATAAGGGAAATCAGAGCTTTTACAGAAAGATATAGGTGTTTGTTCTTTCCATGCGCTATATGAGATTGGATTAATAGAGAATTGTGAAGGTGGTTCAATGAACCCTCTGCCAGGCACTTAAATGTGATTTGCAGAGTATGCATGTAGATGTAGATGTGGTTTGACTCCCAGAGACTGAATGCACCCCTTGCAATAAAACTCTTTTATTTTATTTTATTTTATTAACATTAAACTAAACTTGATCCAGCTTCAGAGGATGACAGTCTCTCTTGAATACAACTGAAAAAGCCGTCTTGACGTTGTGTAGCTGGTGCTTAGTTTGACAAGGCCCACGATTATCAGAAGTGATGATGAGTCGGGAGGTACTGCAGATGATCAGTGGCACTGTACCATAAGGCTATGAGCTCATAAGATGTCAAGATCTGGGTCCACCCGTGGGATTGGCTGACATATGTCCAGCAGCTGGTGATCCTGATGAATTCATAAGACAGCACTGTCTGATGAGTAACATTGGCAGTAGATGTTGTGGTCTGAAGTGTAGACTTGAAGGAGCTTGGAGCTGAACTGAGTGTTTGGGGGAGGGGACAATATCCTGCTCCAGTAAGACAAATGAAGACACATGAGGAAACATTGAAATGCAAGTGAATAAGCAGCCTTGTCATGCCTGTTGTGTCTGGGCACTGCCATCCTCAGGAAGAGGGCTGACCATGGCTGCGTCATCTAAGTGAAGTTCGGCATGGCATGGCAGCATTGGGCTCAGAAGGGGGTGACCAGATGATGGACAAGGCCAAGATCTTGCAGCGAGAAAACCTTGAGCAGGTGCTGGAGAGGGCAAATCTGAGCAGGCACTGTATTGATAATCAACAAAAACTGTGTCATTGCCTGGGAAAGTTGGCCTTGTTGCATCTGTAATTAAAATCAGCATACCATGAAATTACTATTCTCGTTGCCACTTAAGTAACCTTTTCCAAACGGTTTTTTTGGTAGAAATTGAAATCACCTATTGCAATACAGCTCTTTTTTTATTAACGTTGACTAATTTCAGTACAGCTTCAGAGGATGACACCCCACTTGAGTAAAACTAAGGAAGCCCATTGTAACAATGTGTAGTGGGTGCCTACTGTGGGAGGTCCTTGAATGTTGAGATTAGTGATGGGCCAGGAGGTACCAGAGATGACCAATGACACTATACCATGAGGCTGTGGGCTTGTGAACTGTTGAGATGCAGATCCAGGCATGGGAGCGGCTGGCGGAGCTCCAGCAGCTAATGATCCCAGCGAAGACATGAGATGGCACTGCCTGATGGGTATCACCAGTGGCAGATATTTATTGTGGTCTGAGGTGCAGACTCAGGTGGCTGATGGTCTGTCTGGAGCCCAGAGTGGAACGAGCTGTAAAGGGGCTGAGCAGTGACTGCTTGCTCGTTGCAGGGGAATACAGACGCAGCGTCATGTAGACACATAACCCTGCAGACACAAACGGGTGCCCACAAATGCAGTGCTGATTACCATGTCCTGCATGACACGTATCAGCATGGTTTGCACCATCAGACTCTATGGCAGCTGCAGGAGGCTTGGCAGTAAAGAGCTCAGCAAATCTTCCTTTCACAAACAATGTCCCGAGGTAAAACAGGGACTGTGCCTGGCACATCTGTGAGTGTGGTGACAATGTGCAGATATCTATGCCTGCATGTATTGCATTAAGGGACCACCGATCAGAAATCTTATCATCAAATTTGGGGATTGCAGAGCAAAAATGGAAAAGTTAGTGGTTCTTTTCTTAATTTTGTTGTCTAATCCAGTGCAGAATTTTAAGATATTTTGTAACTTAGGCATAGCAGTCTCTCAAGACTACCAATTAATATACTGTTATCAACAGGGCTTTTGGCATAGTTGATAACTGAAATACAAAATATCTTTTTGCTTATGATATTTGATCGTGGTAATATGAACCTACCTGGAATTATTGAAGTACAACATTATTTTGTAATTAAGGAAAAGTTTTATGCTATGGGGCAGTCATTCTTGATTCACAATTGGGTATTGTGCTGAACACACAGAAAGGAGTGCTTTAGATGTAAGGATTCATGGGAGAATCAAGAGTATATAAATGACATTTCATGAATTCTGAATGTAATCACATTTATTGGGTCCTCAGTTGTAGAATCATATCCACTCAAAGGAAGTCCACAGCCAATGGGCCAGACTTGTCACTAATTGGATAAAAGTATGAAATCTTTGAAGGAGCAAGTCAGTTTGATAGAAGTATCAACTGCAGTTAGTAGCATAGTGACGTGGAAAAGGTAGTGTGGCTGGCGATAGCCAGACATATCATATCATCCTTCATGTGAAGGAGACATTTTCAAAGTGCACAGGCAAAATGAGTGAAGTGAAGGAGATGTCCAGAACCATGTGCTCAGTTACTAAATTCTTTCGTTAGTGGTCATAGTGGGTGATCACAGCTCCAGATTCCCACACCTAAGTGAATGAAGTGTTCGCAGTAACTGGAAAAAATTGGTCATGCCAATTTTCAAGAAAGGTTGCTGAGCAGATGCACTCACGAGACTGTAGGAATAAGTGCAGATTCTGCAAATGACTGTATAAAACACAGCTTGTTCTGCTTGCCCATGAAATCCATGAGGCAGCAGGTACTGATACCAAGACTGATTCCACGTTCCTGGACTTAAAGAAGATAATTGATACAGTTCAGTACTGTCAATTAATGAACAAAATATGACCAGTCAGAATATCTGACCATATTTGTAATTGAATTGTAGAATTCCTAGTAGACACAACAAAGCATGTTATGTCATTCTTAAGAGAGAAAGAAATCTTTAAGCATAAAAGTAATTTCAGGTGTGCTACTAGGGAGTGTTACAGGACAATTACTTTTTACAGTATATATTAATGGCTTAGTGGATAACATCAGAAGTTTCATGCTTTGTACAAAGAAGTAGAAACACTAGAAAATTTTAGTGAAATTAAGGAAGACCTGCAAAATATTTCCACTTGATGCAGGAATTTGTAGTCTACTCTCAACATAAACAAATGTAATGTTTCACACACAAATATTCAGAAAGACTTAATAAGTGTGTGATTACACCATTGCAGGAGAATCACTTGGAGGGGTAACATACACATCAGTTTGGTATCTGTACCAGATAGGATTGATAGAGGAAATAAGATGATCCAAAGGAGTGCAGTGTGTTTTGTCAGAGTTTCATTTAATAATTATGAAAGTGTAACACAGCTGCTCAGCTAACTCCAACGCGAGCCACAAAGAGGCATTATGCATCATGGTGTGGTTTACGGTTAATATTCTGAGAGCATATGTTCTTTGGATGGTCGATCAATATATTGCTTCCTAGTGCAAAAAGACCAGTAGGTAAAATTACAGACTTTCCAGTTTACATGGAGGTAACCAAGAACTGCTCTTCACATGTACCATTTGTGACCCCTGGAACAGAAAAGAGGGGAAGTGGCACTAATACACAAAGTACCATCCACGACACACCATAAGATGGCGAGCAGAGTGTAGATGTAGGTAACAATTTTTATAGAAAAGCTTCTAAAATATAATTCCACTTCCTTGTCAGTATTCTTAAATACTAATGTCAGTAGTGTTTATTTCAAATAGTTCTGTTATCTTGCAGAATGGGTGTTTCAATAACCAGTCATAACTCTTAATTTAAAAATACAACAAGAAGCAAAAAGAGTTTAGGTGTTTCCAGACTTTCAGTCCATGTTTCAGTATATTGAACTCCAGTTTGCTCTAGTGCTGTGATGGTGTCTGTTCTTTCAGGTCTCAAACGCACTTAAGTTGCTTTTAACATAAATTAATGCTGTATAGGAATGAAAATTTACAAAAGTTGGTACCTTCAACGTGATAAAAAAGGCATCATCAGTGTTCTTTGGAATTCACTTTGCTTATTATTCTGATATATAATAAGAATGTCACCATATCAATACTCCTTAGGGGATGTATGACTGAAAAAGGCCAAATTGTGCCACTTTCAAGTACTCATTAGTGACTGCATGTGTCAGTTTGCACTTCAGACAGCACACACAATGTATTTTATTGCAGGCATATCTTCCTCCCAGCTTAATTTGGAATCAATGTGAAAGCCAACAATTTACTGATTGACTTTTTCATCTTTAGGGTCCCAGATATAGCACCCTGCACCACTTAACCCTGCTGAGCCCTCATTCACAAGTAATAGATAGGAAAAAATTTAATTATTTCACATGTTGCTCTAGAGCTTCAAAAATATGAATACTACAAAAACTAGCGGTGTAGCACAATGCTTAAGGTACATTCCTAATACACAAGGGGTTGTGGGTTCAAATCTCCTCAGGTCTCATGAAATTTTTTATTTTTTAACCTATATTGAAATGACTTTGCTAATTATTTTCATTGAATTAGTTAGTTTAAATTTAATTCTTTTCTTTCTAATTCTTTATCAAATCATTTTAATCATAGCTTTAACTTTCTGATTTGCTCTCATTTTTATTCCTTCAATTCATCTTTTATCTGGAATCTTTGTTCAAGTGATCTTAATTATTATTATGTATTAACTGCAATTTAATTTTTTCCGTTGTATCATCTTATATTTTCACCCATGTTATTGCATTCACCATTTTTATTCCTCATTTTTGCTTGAATTTATTGTACTGATAATCTCTTCTTTCATTTAAATCTTAAATTGCCTTATTTTGTCCATAGTGGAACAAGAATTTATGTTTTAAGTGTTTGCATGATGATTACAATCCCAAGAAGATGTACATCTTGTAATGAAAAATACATTTTTGACGCCTTTGCACTGTCAATACAAATAGGTTATTTCACATTTTCCTTTTAAGCAGTAGATCAGCATGTTTGAATATTGTGAAAGAGAAATAACAATGATTAAATTCACATGCAAATACATTCCAAATGGGAAAAAAAGTGAAAGAAAATGAAAATGAGGGCAAATCAAAAAGTTAAGACTACGATTAAAGTGACTTTCCAAAGGATTACAAAGAAAGGAGCTACAGTTAAACAGATTAATGGAAAATAATGATAAAATCTTTGATAAAGATTTAAAAATAAAAATTTCAGAATACCTGATTAAAATCAAACCCAAAGCCTTCTGCACATCATGAATGTACCTTAACCATTACACCATGCCACCAGTCTGTACAGTAATTGTTTTTGAAGCTCTAGAGCATCACATGAAAAAATGAATTATGTTGTTGATTTATCACAAACAAAGGTCCACCAGGATGAATGGTGACAATGTGTGATACATGGAACCATAACCTACATCACTATATAGATGGTTTCAAAAACCCTAGGGGCCTCTACTTGTAAAATTACAAAGTATCAGAAACTAGGTAGCTATTTTCAAATTCAGTTAAGACTGGTTAACAATTTCAGTGACAGCAGAAGCAGTATTTTTATAGTGTTGCAGTCCAAACTATCCACTAGCAAAGAAATCATGCTTTTCAGAATTGTTGCTCAGCTGGTTTTATGTAAGAAGCGTGAAATCTTTGGAGAAAACAGTAACGATAAAAAGTGATTGGTAATTCTGGGGCATATGCTTATCTCACTTTTGAAGATTGATAAAATTTCAGCAGAGCCCAGTGGATCAGGGAAAACTCCAGATTTTAATGTTTCAGTTATTGAAAATAAGTGTTTGATAGGTAAGATGTCATCATCATCATCATCATCATAGTAATCATCATCTTCGTTTCCCCTCTGTCCAACATCTGGTCGGGTTAGGGTATCAATGGTTCTTCGCCACTTTACTCAGTCTTTCCACCATTCTTCTTCCACAATTTGGTTCTGTAGCAGATTTCTCCTCCTTAAACTCATCTGTATTGTCTCAATCCACCTTGTTCTCGGTCTTCCTCTTGGCCTCTTGCCCTCAATCTTGAACTCCATGATTCTTCTTGGTATTCTTCCCTCTCCCATCCTCCTCCTATCCCCAAACCATTTTAATCTAGTCTTTTAATTTTCTCTGTCAACTTCTCCACTCCAATTTCCTTCCTAACATCTTCATTTTTCACTCTGTCTCTCCTCATCTTCCTAGCATACTTCTCAGAAACTTCATTTCACTGGATTGTATCCCACTCTCCTTTCTTCTAGTCATAGTCCAAGTCTCTGAGCCATAAATTAGTGTGGGTGTGAAGTAAGTCTTGCATAGCACCAGCTTGCACCTCATTGGAACTTCCCTTCCCCGCACCAAGCCCCTCACACACTGGTAAAATGTACTACTCTGTTGTATTCTTTTACTAATTTCTGTCTCCAAACGAGCATTCCCCAGTAATACACTTCCCAAATATTTAAAGTTGTCCACTATTTCAATATCCCGTCCCTTAATATGAATTTGTTGCTTGCCCTCTTTATCCCCTTTGGTTACCACTATGGTCTTGCTTTTCTCCACACTAAATTTCATTCCATATTTCTCGACCTTATCATTTAGGATGTCTATTTGTTTTTGTATCTCCTTACTGCTTGTTCCCCACACCACAATATCATCAGCAAATAGTAACAGCTGCATCTCACTTCCTCTATGGGCTTCTTTCATCTCTTTGACTATTTCATCCATCACCATTATAAATAGTAGTGGTGGTATCACACTTCCTTGTCTTAGTCCCGTAACATTCTTAAACCATCCAGTTCTTCCAACTGGTGTCTCACACAACTAGTTTTTTTTTCATACATTGCCCGGATGACTTAAAGTGTTTGCTTTCCAACTCTCCTTCTCTTCAAGGTTGCCCATACCTTTTCCTTGGGAACACTGTCATATGCTTTCACTAGGTTGAGAAATGTCATCACCCTTCCCATACTCTCAATGTCTTTCCATCAACTGTCTCATACTAAAGATTGGGTTCACTGTTGATCTATCATGATGAAAGCCATACTGCTCCTCTTCTAACTGCCCTTCCACTTTTTCTCTCACTCTTCTTTCCAATATCCTCGCCATTATTTTTGCTACTTGGGATATGAGTGTGATGCCTTGATAGTTGTCACATACTTTCCTGTCACCCTTCTTGAAAACTGGGATTATTATTCCCTTTCCCCATTCTTCAGGTACACATTTTTGGGTCCAAATGCATCTTATTAGTCTACATAGCCACTGTAGCCCAACTGACCCAGCTGCCTTTATCATCTCCATAGTAATTTCATCTATCCCAGGCACCTTTCCTGTTACCATTTTTCTCAGAGCTAGTTCCACTTCTAACATCGTTATATCCTCCTCCTCTTCCAGACCCCTGCCCCCCTGCTATACTTCTATTCCCTTTCCATTGCCAATCTTCACATTCAGTAATTTATCAAAGTACTCTTTCCATCTTTTCCTTATCTCCTTTGGTAGCATTAATAGCTCTCTGCTTTCCCCTTTCACTAGCTTTGTGTATGTTTTTTTCCTTCCTCATACTCTTTATAATTCCATATATCCCTCTCTTACCATTAGTGACATCTTTTCCCAACTCTCGAGTGAATTTCTCCCAGCTTTTCCTCTTTTCTTCTACCACCATTTTCTTAGACTTATTTTTACTATCCTGGTATTTCCTTTTACTTTCAGCTGGTCAGTCTCTGTTCCATTCATGCCAGGCTTTCTTCTTTTCTTTTACTGCCTCCTTCACCCTCTCATTCCACCCTGGTGTCTTCTTTTCCTTTACCCTTCCAGACACTCTGCCACAGGTCTTCTCAGCAGAGCTTACAAATGATTCTTTGAACTTACCCCATTCCTCTTCCACATTGCCATACTCAGTGGTAGGGATTTTACTCTTAAGTAACTCCTTAAATTCTTCTTGTACCATGCCATCCTTTAGTTTCTACACTTTTATTTTCCTTTCCCTTTCTTCCTTTATGTCTTTCAATTCATCGGATCTCATCTTTGCCACCACCACTCGATGGTCTCCATCAAAAGCCTCTTCTGGCAGTGTAGTTACGTCCATCAACTGTCTCCAATTTTTCTTTTCCACCAGAAGGTAATCGATGACAGTCTTCGTTCGCCTATCACCCCATCCATATCTCGTTATCTTGGTAAGATGTATTTTTTTTAATTATGTGATTTGATAAACAATAACAGTCCTTATTCATGGAACTTTGACACAATATTTATAATAACCATGGGAGTGACATCTTTCTGGTGGAAAGCACCCCTTCTAAGTGGCCTTAGTGCCAAGCATGTGTAACGTACATATGTCATTTTGCTCGGTTCTGTTTTTCTTGTTTGATAATAGCCCATACTGCCTTGAATTTGTGGGAGCAACTTTTATCTAGTATTCACAAGCATGTTTTTTGACCAAGACCAGTTTTCTTTAATGTCTGTAGGTAGTGTCATTCAGTTGGACAAAAATTTTCCTACCTTCTGTACAGTCTTAGTATCTCCTTCCTAATGTGGCCCAGCTCATGTGCATACAGTTTTTACCTTTGATTTTTTATTTATCTTTAGGGTTACTTTTTGCTAATTTTGAACAGGAAGTCCCTAAATAAGTGAGCTTTTTAAAGAAAATTTTTGAAAACTGTTCAGTCTCTTTCCCACTCTGTGTTTTGTACACAAAGTCTCATCTGATGTCACATGACCTATCAGTAAGTAAATTAATACATTCATCTTTCTGGCTTCTTATCTAAGTAACATTTGGCTTGCTGGTGATTCACTGATTGATGTGTCTAAATTTGAACAGTGTTAAAGCAGTGGCTCACAATGTGCAAGAAGTTCAGCAGCAGCTGACATACATACCGTTTGAAAAATCAGCTGTAATATTAACCAAGCAAGTGTCATTCAATGTGATCTGCAGTTCACATAATGTAGGTTCAATTATCTTAACATGTTAAAAATGTTCTTTTAACTGGCTTACCAAGTTGCCATCTATATTTTAAAATTGCCACAGGTAATGACTTTTGTTTTAGATTTCAGTATTTTTCTCATAAGTAACCCTTTTTGACAAATGCATTTACATCCATCCCTTGAGATATATTTAAGCTAATGCTAATAACCAGCATCCCATTCATAATTTGTATCACATGCATCTTCTATGAGAAACTTTGTGCCATGAATGAAACAAATTATTTTGTATCTAGGCTGGAGACATGGTTTGCACACTATGTAAGGAAAATATTACAAATCAATTGTATGAGCTGTTGTTAGTGACAGATATTCAAGATTCACATATTGTTTCCATATTCCTTGTTCAACAAGTTTTATTGTCAGTAACCCTCAAAAAAATAAAAATTAAAGAAATAAGTGCTCAGCACCTGTAATAACTTATTTCTTGTGTTGAATAAGAACTACATATAAAATTTTGGAATAAATTGATTTTTGATATTGTTCAATCTGATAGCTAAAAATGTGTAGGTATCACCATGGACCGAGGCCAACAGTTGCCTGGGAGGTAGCCGGATGTGCCTTACTTGGCATGGGATCGTGGCTTAGCATTATCTTCACTGTAAGATATTCACTGAAGATGTTGCTCATGTACAAGGGATGGATGTTTGAACAACGTGGCCGTGGTAGCAGAATTTCCTATTCAACAAAACTGTGGATGGTGGCAGTTAAGGTTTTGTCCTCTGGTGGACGACCTATGCTTTACAGCTTCCAGGGCTCACTGCCTCGTCTACCATTACCCACCGTACATGACACAATGTGCAGGGTGAGTAAACAGTTGCTCATATTTGCTTTGAATGTGTAAAGACAGAAACATGTAAAAATTCACTAGCCTTTTTAGAATCTGAGAATCCATCTGAAGACAGGACTGGAAAGTGTATACATGTTGTCAGCTTCTGATGCTTATTCTCATTTGTGCTGGTCAGTTCCTGACAAAAATAGAAAAACAATTATTTGAAATAAATGCTTCTATTATAATTTCTTCATAGCTCAAAACTGCAGTATATTTCTAAACTGAATATGTTTCTCATTAACAGTACAACATGTTGTAGCATACATTTTGCACCATTAGACCCACTGTGATTTTCTGGTAAAACTCACTAAGCATTGTTCGTAATGTATTACTCCATATTATTTTAATTTTTATAGTGCTTCTGAATGTTACATGTTCCCTTCAAAATTTCAGTACCTTCGCAGCATTCGGCCACTGTGTGATGATGAACGTTACTCTAGAATGGAAAAGCTTGTTGCTGAATTTGAGAAAGGCATTGCAAAAAAGTTACAGAGATACCTGGTGCTTAAATCATGGTAAGACATTGTTTACATTCAGTACATACTATTAAATGAATGTCATTGAAAAATGAAATTAACTGTAGTCAATTTATGAAGTTAACTGCTTCACATTAGTTCTTACCAATAACAAGCTCCCCTCTCCCTTTCGACCCACCCGATTTGTTCAAGAACCAAGCTTCCATCTATACCTCCCGAACTACGTGGCAAAAAGTATTGCAGAAAAATTTAGTAGGAAAGAAGTAATACTTTAAAATGTCAAGCCCGCTGCTGCATTTTTAGTGGATGAACAGTGAAAATGTAGTAAGCAATGAATGTCTTTTCTTTCATCGTTTTGTGTGTGTGTGTGTGTGTGTGTGTGTGTGTGTGTGTGTGTGTGTGGGGGGGGGGGGGGGGGGGGGGGGGGGGTAATCAGCAAGAAAAAGTTTCATGAAGGTTTGAAATTAAGTCAAGGTAACTTGCATGTCGTGAGTTACACTGCCTTGTTATTTGAGTTCTTGTGTTAAACCTTTAACATAAGGTTATTGCTGTTAATGAGTATATTACAACAGCATTTTAAATTTTTAAATTTGGTCATAACTGCGTGAAATACAGGGTGTACATAAAGTCCGGGAACACTTTCAATTCTTTATTGCACAAGAACTAAACATTGTACAGATGTCATACATATTGCATTTTGAAGAGAAACTCTGAAAGCTTTTTTTACAAACGTTTGATATGCGAACCATGAGTGACCCAGCAGACATCAATACGGCAATCGAATTCTTGCCATACCCATCCCAGCATGGCATTGTCAACTGTGGCAGTCACTTCCCGTATTCTCTCCCGGAGCTCTGCTACATCACATGGTAGAGGCGGTACATACACCGGATCTTTAATGTGTCCCAATGGAAAAAACACACACGGAGTGAGTTCTGATGATTGGGGAGGCCATTTCATGAAACAGCTGTCCCCTTCTGTAGCACGGCCGATCCAATGATGTGGCAGCTCCATGTTCAGATACCTATGAACTTCACGATGAAGATGGGGTGGAGCCGCATCCTGCCAAAAGATGAACTGAGAGTCCAATTGCGTTTGAGGCATCAGCCATTGCTGCAACATGTCCAAATAGGAATTTTCAGTACAGTGCTCTCGGCAAAGAAGAGTGGCCTGTACAGTTTTTGACATGACAAGGCTCAAAAAAACATTTACCTTTGGGGAATCATGCTCAAATTCAGTGCATTCTTGTAGATGCTTTGTACCCCAGATTTAACAATTATGCCTGGTCACTTTCCCATTATTGTGAAAAGTGGCTTTGTCGCTAAAAATTAAGCAATCAACAAGTCTATCCTCATCCTCATTCAATTGTTGCAACTGCCAACAAAACTCAAAATGCTTGTCTTTGTCGTCATCATTGAGCTTCTGCACTAACTCCAATTTGAATGGTTTCACAGGCAGCTTCTGTCCCAGGACTTTCCACACTGTCACTGGAGCCATTTCGATTTCACGGGATGTACGACGCACCGATTTCTTTGGACTCCTTATGAATGTCTCTTGTACACACTCCACATTCACTTCACTCACACTGGGACATCTGCTTCTCTTTGCCGGGCACAAGGAACCCATCGTAACAAATTTGTTGTGCCAGTGGTAAATGGCCTTCCTTGTTGGTGGCTTGTTACTGTACTTGGTTCTAAACATCCTTGTTTTTGTCGAACCATCCCATCAAAGGCAGGGCTACCCGTGAAACCAGTCATGTGATTTACAAGCTAAGTTGCAACGACTGTGTTGCATGCTATGTAGGCATGACAACCAACAAGCTGTCTGTTCGCATCAATGGTCACCGACAAACTGTGGTCAAAAAACAAGTGGACCACCCTGTTGCTGAACATGCTGCCAAACATGATATCCCTCATCTCATTGACTGCTTCACAGCCTTTGCCATATGTATTCTTCCCACCAACACCAGCTTTTCTGTATTGTGCAGGTGGAAACTTTCCCTGCAATATATCCTACATTCCCGTAACCTTCCTGGCCTCAGCCTTCGTTAGTCACTGTACTCACCCATCCAACCCCCTCCCTGTACCCATTCCAGCAACACACAGCAGTCATTTCACCACCACACCCAGTCTTTTAATTTCTTTGTATTTCTCTCCTTTCCACTGCTTTCCCCCTCCCCACCTTCTCTCCTGCCCTCCATCTAAACTGCAGCACTTCACTATCCACCACACCCACTGTACCATCCCTCCCCCTCCCCACTCCAGCCTTCTCCTTACCCCCACCCAGTCGCCACTCTCATCACGCACTGATGCTGCTGCTCGCAGTGTGGTTTCAGTTGTCTGAGACTGCAGACATGTGTGCATGTTGCATTTGTGTGTGTGTGTGTGTGTGTGTGTGTGTGTGTGTGTGTGTGTGTGTGTGTTTGTGTGTGTGTGTATTGCTGACAAAGGTCTTAATGGCTGAAAGCTATAATTGTGTGAATCTTTTTGTTGTGCCCTTCGCGACTCAGCATATCCGCTGTATGCTGAGTAGCAACTTTCCTTCTCTAATATTGTTATATTCCATCCTGGGTTTTCCATTGTCTGAAACATTTTTATACATTTTTCTTGCATTAACAGTGTCAGATTTGCGCCTGATGTAGGCTGTGTATATAGTAGCAATGCAGCTAGTCCTCCGTTATACTTGTGTACTCACTCTTCTTTCTATGCTGGTCAAGTCCATTTGTACCTGACAAGTCTCAATTCTCTAAGCTTATGGAGATGACAGGTTCGGAGATGATGTCACAGGACCCACTGGCAAGGTTAAATTGAATATACAAGACTAATTTCTGATCTCTTTTATGCAGGTAACTAATTCACCGGGAACGTCTGAACACTAATATGAAAATAACAGATGAAAATAATTGAGACATTGATTTTTTACGTAATTCTTCTTTATAAATGAATTACAACACATTTAACCATGGATTTCATAAAAAGTTTTTTTCATGACAGACAAGGAATTTAAGGCACTTGTAAGACAGTATGCCATGGTTGTAGTTATTATTATTATTATTATTATTATTATTATTATTATTTCTGTTTATATAATTAAAGTCACTAAATTGTCTAATGCTCTAAAAAATTTTGTGTTATTTTGTCAAGGTTGATAACATTACTTAAATATAAAAAAGCTTCAAATGACCCAAAAATGAGGTTAGTTTTAATTGGACAGATCATATTCAGTGACCATATGTATTTCAGCAACAACAAAAAAAAAAAGGTTTTAAAAAAGATGGACTATTCTGGGAGAACAATGTACGTAACCAGACAAAGCAAGACATTGTTTTTATAGAGCTGAAGATGAATGAGGTAAATAGCTTAATTGCTGAATGTCAGGTTACTAACTAAAAGCTTCATGATCCCTAGTTGGGTTTTGAATTTTTATGGCTTTTCACACCTCTACCAGTAACATTGCTTTATGTTCATGAGAAAATGTTAAGTTGCACCATACTTTTGATTCAACATTAAACTGTCGGCCTCTCTCATAATTGGCTGAGTGAACTGGCTTACAGATCAGAGGTAGAAGAGAGCATACAAAATCCATTTTCACAGTTGGACTATTAATGTGGTGCTGTCAGCTTACTAATGTGATCAGTGAGTATTGCAGTTAATTTTTAACCAGAATTTTTATGACATAATGTGAAAGCCTTTGTTTTTGAACTCTGAAAGCATTGGCATGTACCAAGACTTGCTACTTTCACTGTGGTCAGTGACAATTTCATTTGCCTTTTTTCTTCTCAGTGTAGCATCATTGGCCAGATTATTAATTTTGTTCATCAATTACAAAATTGAATCATTGGAAGCATAATACCTCTTTGAACGTTCATCTAGAAGTGACTTTGCATTATGAAATCTCATTCTTCTTGTCCATATTTCCTTCAATAGGAAATATGTTTTAAAAGATTCTGACTTACGATTGAAGAGAAACAATAAATTGTGTTTCACTCCAAAAAGAATGTTTTCAAAACATGTTTCCTCATGGATACTTGTTAGTAAAATGATTCAGATTTTTTCCTAAGTATGCCCCATATCAGTTGATGTTGCAAAATGAAAATGAGTAAGTTGGAGGCATTGTGTGTGAAAAATACCCTTAAATTGAAGCTGGGTGCAGCTGTTTGTGGCTTAATCACATTAATTTATTATTTCTTTGATTTTTGTCATAGATTTGAACTTGCACATAAATCATTCCAATTTTGCAAAAACTCAAGAAAAAATATTCATTTTCCACTGATTTAAATTCATCATTTATTTAATCTACAGATTTGGAACTGTGCTACAGTTATTTGAGATCTTTTAACTGTCACTATACGGTTATTCACTGATCATTGTAGTTCTTGTGTTCTTCTTTTTATCCTTTTACAGTGTCTGCTGAGTAAAATTTCCACAAAACATTTTCTCTTTTTGTGATTACTACATAGACAGAACTGATGAAGTTTGAGATGATACAGTATTTGGACATTAGATTCCTTTTAAGATGAGCAAAGTCAGATGTTCCCTGTTCAGTCACTTTGACACAAGTTTTTTCACCAGTTTTTTGAGTCATCTAAATAGCATCACACTCCTTTGCATTTTTATTATAATTGTTACAGAGCTCTCATTTATTTTATCATCTTACAGGATAATAAATTAACTTTCAAACTAAAGAAAGCATAACAGTTGACAATAACATGAATTGTAATGGACATCAGAAAATTATGATTATTTGGAAAACCAAGTCCACTTAATAGTTTGTATATAAAGGTTAAATTTTCCTAAGTTTGTGAAAACAGATGTGTCAAAAATATGAATAATTTTAGTGAATGAAAATAGAATTTATAACATACATTTAACTGTTTTATTCTGTTTATGTTTCAGGTGGTCTACAAACTATGTGTCTGACTGGTGGGAAGAATATGTTTACCTTAGGGGAAGATCACCGTTAATGGTGAACTCAAACTTTTATGGTATTGATGCCATTCTCATGTACCCAACACACGTGCAGGCTGCACGAGCAGCCACATTAATTCATGGCTGCCTACAGTTCAGAAGACTTATAGAGAGACAGGAGCTGGAGCCAGTAAGTATTTTTTCCCATTTGTATTTTTTCATTTTTGATCCTTGCCTTGTATGATTTCAGTCAAAAAATGTAATTGATACAAGGAAACAAGATTTATTATGAAACAGTGGATGAAACAGTGAAGATACATAGTGTATCAGGTTTTGGTTGCAAAATTTACCAAATGTTTTGATAAACGTTACACGTATTCAGTAAAAAACTGATTGTCAGCACAAGTGCAGATACTTACCAAAAGTGCTGCTGTGTATATTTTCTGTCTTGATGCTTCAACAGAAGCTAGTGACAGATGTTTGCTGGTATATTCAGTATAGCTTAAATTTATGTTATGTTAGTGTCATGTTTTCTGTTTTCTCTTGAAATGGAAGTTTGTCTTTTTGTTACTCTGTGAGTGACTGTGAAGTGTGTAGTAGAGCTGTTATTTGTTGTTGCATATATTATTTCTTTCTATTCCATTCTTGGGCAGAGTGTGTGAAGAATGACTGCCTGTATGTCTCCCCTATTTTAATGTTACTTTTATCTTCATAAGCTGTATGGGTTTAATATGTTAAGGGGAAACACACCTGATATTAAATTATTCTTTCTTACAAGGGGAGTTTGTCAGCTCTAGCAATTATAAATGAATAAAAATGATTTTAAAATATGGAGATGTGTCTATTGCACCACCTATCACGGTTATTTATCTTTCAAATTTTGCATTTATGTTTGATGTTTAAAGGTTAATGAGTAAAAAAGATTGCAGAAGCACAAGTTGCTGAAAATAAAAATGATACCATGGAATAGACAATTATGACCTTCCGACTCAAAAGAGTCATAAATTAAGTACTATTGAGCAAAAAAACTATACATTTACTTGAAACAGTGGGTGTCAACATGTGCATTATTTAGAGTGGTGTTTTTCCCAAAACTGAAGTTATTGTGTTGTATGTTATTCCTTAACGCACCATCGTTCTTTTTTAAGTCATAATTCAAGTGCAAATGTGGAGTTTCAATGAAATGATAAAAACATAACAGAATTGAACAGCATGTGGCAAAGATAAGGATAATATGATCATTGTAGTTTTTGATGGTAGTCGAATGCATGTGGACACAGAAAATGATGCAGCATGTCTTCATGTTGTCCTTGTCGTGTGTGCATACTGTTCCATTTTTTTTCCCTCTCCCATTTTAAGTTGAATCCTGGAGGGGAGGGGGGGGGGGGGACGGCCAAGGGCAAGAATTAATTTTGATATATGCCTTTTGAAATAATAGATGTTTCTATTATGAAAATTGAAGAGACAGAATACAGAAGATATACTACTATAAGAATATTAGATGACCACTCATCTTAAATATATAATCATAACCAGTGGCAATACTTGTGCATGCAGGCATCCATGCTCTGAACTTTTGACAAACAATGTAAGCCTGAGAGCTGAATGTTTTTCAGCTCTCCTCTGTATGCCTCATAATTTCTCACATCTTGATTTTAAAATCAAGTGGTCATTTGACACTAAACGTATTGTATGTCTCTTAAAACTGAAATACTGCTTTTCTTTATTTGTTTACAGTTGCTAAGCTGTTAATTTCAAGATTCATTGAGACCTGTTGTCTTGGTTGCTGTTTCCATTTTTACAATATGTCTTGAGTAATTGTTATATTCTTTCTTCCTATACAGATTCTTATACAGGGCTTAGTCCCACTTTGTTCATGGCAATATGAAAGAATGTTTAATACAACCAGAGTTCCTGGAGATGAAACAGATCGCATTGTGCATTATAATGATTCAAACCACATTGTTGTGTATCATCGTGGTCGCTACTTCAAGGTGCCGATTTACTATCAACGCCGTATTTTGAGACCATGTGAAATAGAAATGTAAGCATATCTGTACATATTTTAAATAGTGTATTAAGTGCTCTCTCTTGTCCGCAGCTCGTGGTCGTGCGGTAGCGTTCTTGCTTCCCACGCCCGGGTTCGATTCCCGGCGGGGTCAGGGATTTTCTCTGCCTCATGATGACTGGGTGTTGTGTGATGTCCTTAGGTTAGTTAGGTTTAAGTAGTTCTAAGTTCTAGGGGACTGATGACCATAGATGTTAAGTCCCATAGTGCTCAGAGCCAAGCCAAAGTGCTCTCTCTCTCTCTCTCTCTCTCTCTCTCTCTCTCTCTGACTTGTGTAAAACTAACAGGCACCTTTTCCAAGTTATGCTGCCTGCCCCATCATTAGTTTTCTCTCATGTCTCCGACTAATTAGAGATGAAAGTCACAGTCTGTCATGGAATATTTAACATTGGCAAAGCAAGTAAAAGGAAATATTTCAACTAATAATAATGTAAGAAATCAAAAAGTATTCATTTGGTAGTTGTAATGGCATATTATGCAGTGAGATTTATACTATTTTAGAAAATTTTATTATACAGAAATATAGATGTAAAAGGAAGAGAGAGAAGTGCACCAGAATGAAACTGTTGTCTTTTTGGAGGAAAGGAGAGTATTTGTCATTCTCGTGTACTATTATTTTATGGTAACTGTAGATTGTGCGATATAAGACGAAATGATTACTGTATTTTTCGGACTGCAAGACATACATTTTTCTTTGAAAAATATCCTCCAAAATTCAGGTGTGTCTTATACTAGAAATTAATATAAAAAGTCCAGTGTTTGATTTAAAACTAGTCTTAAAAATAGCCATGTATTTGATGCTGCAGGAAACATTCCTCTATCTGGCAAAATTGGATTCAACTGGCAACACCAGTGCACTGATGAGACGAACATGAGTTGTAGGGATTGACAAGTTTGCTAACACTGCCTACTTCCTGACCCGCCATCACAAACCCAGAACACTATCTAGCCTATCATGCGTCAGTGCGGTCTACAGTGCCAGGGAATTTGAATTGAAAGTGATTTGTATTATCAATAATAGTGCAATATTTTCATTAGTCACTAGTTTTGTAATGGAAAAAGTAAGAGGTCTTCATATGATGCAGGCTATAAATTAAAAGTAATAGTGTAGACAGAACAACATGCAAACAGAGCAGCTGAGCTGCATTTGGCCTCCAACAACAGAAAAAACCATTTGTGAATTGCAGGCCAGTAAAGAAAAACTATAAAAAAAATGAGGAAGACGAAATGTGCAAACAGAGGACTGAATGGAAAATGGCCAAAATAGAAAATTATGTATTGAAATGGATTCAAGGACACCATCAAAATGGCGTTGGAATTAATACAGCAATTATTCTAATACACACTCAGAAGCTAGTGCTAAAGTGGAACTTAGTCTGTTAAGGGTGGAGTTGGTTGGTGCTTTAGGTTTATGAAGCATCATGGACTTAACATGCGAACCAAAATCAAAGTACCTCAGAAAGTGCCACAAGAGTATGAGAGAAATATTATCTTTCCATCACTTTATTATTCAACATTGAAAGAAAACGAATGTGGAACTAAGCCAAATAGTGAATATGAACAAAACTCCTCAGACATTTGATGCGCCGAGTAACACAACTGTTGCAATGAAAGGTGCTAAAACTGTATCTATTAAAACAGATGATCATGGAAAAATACTCTACAGTGCTGTCCTTTTGTGGTGTGCTGACAGTACTAAACTTAATCCAGTGATCATTTTCAAGAGCGAAACAATGTCAAAACCTAAAATACTGTCAGGTGGTGTTGTTCACATATACGACAAGGGTTGGATAGACAAGACACGTATAAAGTTATGGATTAACAGTGCATGGGAGAGAAAGAAAGGTGCCTTATTGAAGAGGAGCTCTCTTTTGTACTAGATTAGCTTTAGTAGTCATTTGAAAAACTCCATGAAGGAGAAATTGAGATAGGGAAATACGGTGATTGCTGTTATTCTGGGAGGATTTACTTCACAACTGCAGTCTCTTGATGTCTCGATAAATAAACCACTTAAAGTGTGTATGAGAGAGGAATAGAACAAATGGATGATGAATGAAACCCAACATGAATTCATGCCAAAGGGACCTTTAAAATGACCTGCAAAGCAACAACAATGTAAGGAAAGACAGATTGCTACTTGCCATAAAGAAGACGCGTCAAGTTGCAGCCAGGCACAATTAAGACACCCACATAAAGCTTTTGATCAGTCTGTGTCAGTAAAGAGAGACACGCACATCATTCACACACACAAGCAAGCGCACTCACACAAACATGACCGCCACCTCCAGCATCTTGGGCCAGAATGCAACTATCGTGTGGGATGCATGCAGCAGACTGAAGAGGCTTGGGAAGTGGAAGGGATAGCAGTGTACGAGTGGGCTGAAAGCTGTCTGGTGGAGTGAGTAGGGACTAGACAGCCAACAGGCACAGTGGCAGGAGGTTGTGGGGTGGGGAGCTGAGGAAGAAAGGAGCAAAAAAGGGGAGGAGCTGGGAAAAGCCAAGTGGGTGCATTGGCAGAGGGTTGCAAATAAACAGGGTGGGAGATGAGAATGGAGAGGTGTTTTGTGAGGCCAGGAAGGTCTCCTCTGGATGTCCCATAAAAAGATTGGCCTAGGAGGATGCCATGCAGGTGCCCATGGCTGTGTCACATATTTGTTCATAAACCTTCTCTTCAAATGAGAAGTAGTTGTGGGACAGGAAAAAATTAGTTATTTGTATGAGGAATGAGGTAATGGGTTTGGAATCTGAAGGATGTTGCGGTATGTAGTGTTCAATAGCGGTAACACTATGGGTGTGAGGGATGTTGGTGTATAGGAAGGTAGCATCAACAGTGACAAGTAGAATCCTGAAGGTAAAGGGATGGGGATGGTGGAGAGTCGGTGAAGGAAGTGGTTGGTGCCTTCGATGTGGGACACTGGATTACATGCAATTAGTTGGAAGTGTTGATAGTGTTGATGAGTGAGGACCGAAACTCTTTCAGTGGGTGCACAATAACCAGCCGCAATGGGGTGTCCAGGAATGTTGTTTTTGTGGATTTTGGGGAGCATATAGAAGGTCAGTATTTGGGGTGTCATAGGGATGAGGAGGGAAATGGGTTCAGGGGAGATGTTCTGGGAAGGGTCTAAAGCTTTAAGCAGGGATTGCAGTTTCTGTTGGATTTATAGGTGTGCTGGGCTTGTGAGTTATTGATTGCATTTGATATTTAGAAAATTAAGGTTGCCAAATGATCTAGCAGGCAAAGAGAGAAGTGTTTTATCACCTTTTAAGATTTTGTATGATCTAACACTTACTTCTTAAATTGTTGGATTGTGGATTTTAATGTACTGACAGGGCAACTGGATATAGCAGGGCTTTTGTAAGTGATCAGTCGGACACACTTTCTTAATTTGTTACTTTAGCCTTCTGTTAATCTATACAGCTTTGGTCTCCCCTCCCAAATCCCTAGGTAGCCAAAGGATTCGATGGTCTGCTGTCACTCATTGTTAAGTGAACATTGGGCAATGGTGTTTTATGTGCTTTGTTACCTTTTTTAATTTTCATATTATAGGAAGAGTTGAGGGTGGTTTCCATCTGGACCAGCATTGTTTCTAATTGTTCTGCATCTTCATTTAGCACTGCAATATCAACAGCAAATCTCAGCATGTTTATTTTCATACCATGAATTTGAATGCCTCCTATGTCTCATCTCTCCCTAGCTTCATCTGTTGCCCTCTGAATGTAACTGTTGAACAGGACAGGAGAGATTGAGCAGCCCTGTTGTACACCCTGCTTAATAGTAGCTTCTTCTTGATGTTCGCCACACCTTATTAAAATGTCCTCTTCTCTGTATAGTCTCTGCAGTACTCTTCTGTCCTGATACTTGATGCCAATCTCTCTCAGCATCTTAAAAAGTTGTTGCCAGTCTACCATGTTGAATGCCTTTTCTAAGACAAAGAAGGCAATATATGTGTCTTGACTCCTCTTTAATCTTTTCTCAAGAATTGATCATAAACTGAGTATTGATTCTTGTGTGCGTACACCTTTTCTCAAGCCAAATTGTTAGACTGTAATCACTGCATCTATGTTGCCTTCTATCCAGCGTAGTATGCTAGAGGTCAAGATCTTCGAGGTGTTTGTTAGCATCCTATCTTGTTCACATCTGTCTGCAGATGCTTTCTTTGGCATTGGCACTGTCACACAGTTTTTAAAGTCTGCTGGGAGCTCCCTGGTTTTGTATATAAATTGTATGAGATGAAACAGTTCTTCATATAGCTATTCTTGAGTAGCGTTGATGAGTTCTGATGGTACATCATCAACTGCAGTAGCTTTCCCAGGTTTTAGGTGCCTGACTGAAAGGTTGAGCTCATCAAACAAGATATAGTCTTCCTCTTCTTGTGGATCAATTTCCTCAATGTTCTCTAGTTCCAGGACATGATTATTTCGTGCATGCAGTTTTTCAAGGTATTATTTCCACCTTTCTACTATGTCTTTCTGCTCATATAATAATAATCTATCTTCATTTTGGATTTGACTGTATTTTATTTGTCTGCTTCCAAAGAACTGTTTAATTGATTTATAGGCAGATTGTGGCTTTCCTACCTTGATCATTTCATTCGTTTCTTTGCATTGGTCCTCCAAGAATTGTTGTATAGCCTTTTTCAACTCAAGATTGATTTCATTCCTCAATGCCCTTATGTTGCATTTGTCCTTCCTCAGTGTTGTCTTTTTTCAGGTTACGTCTTAAATTTAGTTTTGCTATTATGTTTTATCATCTGTCTCCCTACTACTTCGTTTGCTACTCATAGCATATTGCTTTTGAAGGACTCCCATCTTTCTTCAACATTTCTGGTGTTGTTAATAACTGTAGCCATGTTTGTTTGTTATTCGTATGTCAACATAAACATATTATCCTTTATTCTGTTCAGATTGCATTTCTTACAGTTCATTTCAACAGGTTTCTGAATTTCAGATCACATTCTCCTGTCACTGCATTATGGACACTGTCAGTGTCTGAGCCTGGGTAGCTTCTACAGTCTCTTGCTTGGTTGTGGAACCTTTGTCTAACTAGAATGAAGACAATCTGATGTCTCTTCCTATCTCCAGGGGCTTTCCATTTATGCCTTCTCCTTGGACCATGTTTACAGCACCTTTTATCTCATTGTACATTCTTTCCACTTCATCATCATAGGTTGATGTCAGCATGTACACTTGGATTATCACTGTCTTGTGCAGTTTTGTGTCCAATCGTACAAGTGGTACTCTTCCGCCTATTTGTAGGTTATCAACCACTCGACATCTGAGATCCTTGGAAAGGACCAGTGCTACCCCTCCTCCTCCCAGTCGTTCCTTTGCACAGCCCCTGTGTATAACTCTGTAGTCACTACTCCAGAAGTCTCCAATGTCTGGCCATCTCAACTCTTGCATTCCTAGTATTTCAGTTCTCATTCTTATCATTTCCAGCTTGAGGTTCTCTAGCTTGCTGCGCCTCAGGAGTGTCCGGACATTCCATGTTGCAATTCATTTTCTTGTAGTCTTCATAACATTTATTTTATTGGAAGCACAGACTTCTGCAGTCCCCTCCCGGAGATCCGAATGGGGTACTATTTCAGAATCTTTTACAAAAGCATGCGTCACATTCATTTCTTAAATGAAACAAAACTGCTGTTTCTTGGGATATCCTGCAGGTCTTTAATGTGATGGTTTCCTCTAGCCTTCCACATCCTATAGCATTGACTTGTGAAGAGTTATTCTATATTTAGGAGAATGTCCTTCCTAAGGCTAGAGAGTGCCCTACATCTCTACTGGCTCATCCACCCACCAAAGTGACCATTGGCACTTGGGAGAGTGAGTTCCTTATCCCAGAAGTCATTTGGTCCTTGTGCTCATTAGCTGTTTGTATCAGATGTTTCCCTCTCCACTATGGGGAGGTGAGCATCAGGATTTTTCTTTCATTGAGACTAGGACCAAGATGGTATTTCCTAGTCTCTCCAGTAGTTTAGAGGAGGATTAATGTAGTTATCAATCTGTAAAGGTACTCAAGAATTAATTTGCAAGTCACATTGTGTCATTCTGTTACATAACAATTGCCTTCTGTTTGATTTTTGTAGCTATCTGAATTATGTGTTACTAAACATGTATTGCTGTCAGCTCAGTATCATATGCTAAAAGTGAGCCAATTCAGGCTGTATTAGATGTTCCCATCTCTTGCCTAACATAATCTCTACTACTTCTGCAATAAAACAAATTGTCAGAATCACAAAAGTACATGTTGGGAAGTATGGGCTGTTTGATAATAAATGATATCCTGTATTTATATAATGGAAGGAAACATTCCACGTGGGAAAAATTATATATAAAAACAAAGATGAGGTGACTTACCGAACAAAAACGCTGGCAGGTCGATAGACACACAAACAAACACAAACATACACACAAAATTCAAGCTTTCGCAACAAATTGTTGCCTCATCAGGAAAGAGGGAAGGAGAGGGGAAGACGAAAGGAAGTGGGTTTTAAAGGAGAGGGTAAGGAGTCATTCCAATCCCGGGAGCGGAAAGACTTACCTTAGGGGGAAAAAAGGACAGGTATACACTCGCACACACGCACTGTATGTGTGGATGGATATGTGCGTGTGTGCGAGTGTATACCTGTCCTTTTTTCCCCCTAAGGTAAGTCTTTCCGCTCCCGGGATTGGAATGACTCCTTACCCTCTCCTTTAAAACCCACTTCCTTTCGTCTTCCCCTCTCCTTCCCTCTTTCCTGATGAGGCAACAATTTGTTGCGAAAGCTTGAATTTTGTGTGTATGTTTGTGTTTGTTTGTGTGTCTATCGACCTGCCAGCGTTTTTGTTCGGTAAGTCACCTCATCTTTGTTTTTATATATAATATCCTGTATTTAGTAATAAATCAATTGTTACCTTAAATGTGTTGCAAATTTGATGAGTCATTGTTTTTATCTCCAAGAGGAATGTTTACATAGTTAATGAATCGTAATAATATTTGATATGTTGTAGTCAATGTTACGGTTTCATTTGTCATCTGGCTGTTATTTTGCCAGTCTTCTAATCATTTTTTGTTGCTCATTTTGTGCATTAATAGGCTCTTATTAATAAATAAGATTTTAGGTCCAATACTGAATATTTTTACGCAAATATGACTTAAAAATGGAAAATGTTACTATTGATTGCAGACAAATAAAAAAAATTTTAGAAGACACTTCCCCGCCAGCACCTGGAGAAGAAAAGTTAGCAGCACTGACAGCAGGAGAACGTACCCATTGGTCAAAAACACGAAAAGAATTCTTTTTCAAGGGAACTAACAGACAATCTTTAGATGCCATTGAAAGGGCTGCCTTTGTTGTTGCTCTTGATGATATTCCATATGAATATGATGAGGTAAGCTGATGAATTGTGAAATAGAGTTATACACGGTAGATTGTATATACTAGAATACAGTAACAAAGATGCGGGAATCATCATGGCTCAGTTTCTGATTGGGTTGACAGAGAAAGAATGTTAGTTAGAGTGAATGACACTCATTTGAGACAAACTGACTGTACATACAAAAAGTCACGTTACCTGTAGGTGCTCCAGAATATTCAGATCTACATTCCGCAAGCCACCTTACAATGTGTGGTGAAGGGTACATTGTCACTTCCCCCATTTTCTGTTCCAATTGCAAATGATTTGTGGGACCAATGATTGTTGGTAAGCTTCCTTATGAGTTCATATCTCTCTAATTTTTTATTCATGGAATTTCCTTGAGATATATGTAGGAGGAAGCAATACATTGGTTGACTCTTGTAGGATCAAGTGCTCTTGGAATTTTAACAGTAAACCATATTATGATGCAGAATGCCTTCTCCAGGAACCAGTTATACAACAGTCTTTCACACACTAGCACCATGTGAGAGGTAAAGTTTTTGATATCAAGAAGTCCTGTGATACTACTTGCAGGCACAGTATGCTCAGACAACTCACAAATAGAGCTCTCAAGGATGTTTTCCCCAAATTGTATGCTCCTTCCCCTAACCAAGCTACTTTAAATATGGAAACGGTGATGACGTCTTAGATCACTTTGAACAAGAGAATGGTGTTATCCAAGACAGTGTTTTAAGTGTGACTGTATTCTTTGTTTCTGGACAACTTCTCTATATTTTTTTTCCTCGTAAAGCCTAGCAATGGCAATTCATCAGCTGCAGGTCACGATCAAAAGTTTGGAGGAATAGACAGAGAAGAGAGATTTTAATTTATCAACCATGTAGACTGTGTCTTAGTCTTTCTTAACTGTTCATGTTTCTTTTGTAACTCACTTGAGTTGAGGACGTAGGACTTAATTCTCAATTTTAAGGAAACAGCGAGGTTTCTGTGGCCCTCACATTTAGTTATAAGCTTACCTGGTTACCATACAATAGGGACTTGAAAGCTTGCTACCTAAAATCCCTTAATAGTTTAAAACACACTGCTGGGGGGAGGGGGGGGGGGGGGGAATACTGCACCTGGAAAGACTGTCGATTTTGATGTGATGACAGCATATGCCACCTAGAGGGTAGTAGATGTACTGAGAATGGTTTTAACATCATCTATCAACAGATAGCATAGTGGCTTGGTTGCCAGAACACTATCTATGTCTACCTTGTAATAGGGCATGCTTTCAGCCAGAAGGCTCAGTGTGGTACAAACATGTGAAGCAAGCAGGCAACCATACAGCGGAGGCACTCTCATGCTTCCTGAATGTCCATGCAGTACAGTCACACACCACGTACATCAAATTGTAAGGGCGGCAGTGGCAGCATTAACAGCTGCCACAGCACAGATAAGAGGGCTTGTGAGCCCAGACATGTCACACAAACTGTTGTGAGCCAGTTATTAGAGTGGGACTAAGAGCTCACACATCTCTAGCCCATCCTCCATTCATGTCAAAGCATCAACATCTGTGGCTTAACTGGTGCTGTCAGAGGATCACTTGCAAGATGGAATGGCACACGGTGGTCTTCAGCGATGAAAGCAGGTTCTGCCCATACTCAAGTAACCATCGTTTGCATGTACAAGGACTACCCAAAAAAAGGAAAAAGAAAACACAGAATAACATTGCCATGGGCGGAGCTTGTGTAGAATGCATTTCTGCCACTAGGAGTGTATACCGCAACTCATTGCCAGTTCAGTGGCGCCTGTGTTGCCGACCTCACTTGTTCTGTTCATCTGCCATGGGCGGAGCTTGTGTAGAATGCATTTCTGCCACTAGGAGTGTATACCGCAACTCATTGCCAGTTCAGTGGCGCCTGTGTTGCCGACCTCACTTGTTCTGTTCATCTGCAGTGATTGTTTTTGCTAGTGCTGTTTTGTTCTTGTTTTGTTTTTTATGATGGTAAGTTTAAGTGAATAGCATGCAGCTGTGAAATTTTGTTTTCTACTCTGTAAAAATGCTGCTGTAAGTGTTTTAATGTTGGAAACAGCTTACCAAGATGATGCTATGGGGAAAACTCAAGTTTACGAGTGGTTGCTGTATTTAGAAATGGCGACTTGTCGATTGATAACAAACTTCATTCTGGACGCCCATCAACTGTCCGAATGGACAAAAATATTGAAAAAATTTGAGAGCTTGTGCTCACAGACCATCTGATCAACTGTTAGAGATTAGTGGCTATCTTGGAGCTCAGTTCAGCAAATTCTAACAGAAGATTTGGGAATGAAATGGGTAGTTGCCAAGTTTGTTCCTCAGGTTCTGACTGACAATCAAAAGGAAAGCTGAGTTGAAACAACACCTTGAAACTGATCCAGATTTTCTATCAAAGGTCATTCATTACTGGTGATGAGTCATGGTGCTGTGGTTATGAGCCAGAAACAAAGCAACAGTCAAGCCAGTGCAACATGTCCTCTCCACTGTACTGTGTCCAAAAAAAGTCTTGAAGTCAAATCAAACATCAAAACAATGCTGATTTTCTTTTTTGATGCCAAGGGCTTAGCTCATTCAGAGTTTGTTCTCCTAGGTCAGACCAGCAATCAAACCTTTCATTTGGCAGTTTTAAAAAGATTGTGCAACAGTGTTCATTAAAAACAACCTGGTGCCAGACAGGAGACTTGTTCTTCCACCACGACAATACATCTGCACACAGCCATCTCTGTTAGTTTTTGGCTAAAAATGACATAGTTCCCCTGTTCCATGCACCTACTCATCTGACCTGGTTCCGTGTGACTTTTTCTTATTTCCACACATGAAAAGGCATATTAAAGGACACCGATTTGATAACACTGAAAAAGTCAAGTAAAGAATGAGGGAGAAGCTTTCAGCCATTTCTAAACATGACTGCAAAAAATATGTCAAACAGTGGAAGTGCAGGTTGGACAAATGTATTAGCTGTAATGCAGAGTATTTTGAAGGGGATAAGGTTGTTTTGTAAACAATTTGAAAATATATAGTTTTTTTCGGTACACCCTCATAGACCTGGTGAGTGGTGCTTGTAGAGTGCATTCATCCAAGACAGCATTGACCCCATCTGCAGTCCTTATAGTCTGGGGTGCGGTAAGTTACAACTCTTCATGTTTGGTGTTTCTGGAGGGAACACTGATCAGTGCTCAGTATGTGCAGAATGTTGTTAGACCCATTCTTTTGCTGTTCTTCAATAGGAAGATTATGTGTTGTTCCAAAAGGATAATGGTTGCCCACACACTGTCCGTGAAACTCAATGTGCTCTGCAAGATGTGCAGCAACTTCCCTGGTGAGGACAATCTCTGTACTTGTCTCCAGTTGAGTAGGTGTGAGATATGGCGGGATGAGGAGTGACTTGTGTGACTCATGAATGAACAACTCTTATAGAACTATGTGAACATGTCGAGCAGGTGTGGCATAACTACCCCAGGATGATATTCACTATCAGTATGATCGACTGGATGCCAGTGTCAGTTCCTGCATTGCGTGTGTAGATGCTACAGCACACACTGATATGGGTGTTTCAGCATGGGTTTATACCTGTTACCTCAGAGCCCCTTGTGCTATTGACCTGTGAATGTAATCATTTCATGTACTCCATCTGCAATGTTGCAACAAAACTGGGTGAATTGGAAAGCTCTACAATGGTGTACTAATTTTTTTTTCAGCAATGCAGATTAGCCATAGTTCATGGGGAGCTACTACCCTATTTCATAGGGAGCAGACCACACTTTATTGCTCCAGTTTTACAGAGCCTTTGTGCAAATTCAGCTTGATTATGCATGCATTTTGTATGGTTCTGTAAGACCTTCTTGTATTAAAATGGTAGATATGGTGCACCATGAAAAAATTAAGTTGGACATTGGTGCCTTTAGAAACAGCCCCATACAAAGTCTCTGTGATGAGGCTAGTGAGCTGCCGCTTCATACCAGATGGCAACTCCTCGTGGAATGATAAGCAAAAGCAATCATTGATTGGCGGCTCCATGGAGTGCTGTGCGCACAACGACCATATATGTTAAATTAAAAGGAAGGTCAGCATTGGCCGTAATATTGATGTTTTATTGATACCAGATTCGATTTTCGATCACATAGTGATCATCTTCAGTGCTGTGGTGTACAAATTAAACTCAGACACTGGTATCAAGTTATCAATAACCAAAACTGAGAAGCGATCACAATGAGCTATTGTGATCGCTTCTCAGTTTTGGTTATTGATACTTGATGATCACAATGAGTTATTGTGATCGCTTCTCGGTTCTGGTTATTGATAACTTGATACCAGTGTCTGAGTTTAATTTGTACACCACAGCACTGAAGATGATCACTGTTATCGAAAATCAATTCTGATATCAATAAAACATCAATATTACGGCCAACGCTGACCTTCCTTTTAATTTAAAAGCAATCGTGCTGGACAACCCTGTTGCTGAACATGCCACCCAACACAATGTGCTTCACTTTAATGACTGCTTCACAGCATGTGCCATTTGGATTCTTCATACCAGCACCAGCTCTTCTGAATTGTGCAACATATTCTTTGTTATTGTAACCCCTCTGGCCTCAGCCTCCATTAGATCCTGTTCTCCACCAGCCTATATGCTTCTTTGCCCCCCCCCCCCCCCCCCCCCCCCCCGCCCCCCCTCCCCGCTGCCGCCTCTTTCCCTATGCTGCCACTAGCAGCCCTATTTGACCCCCAACATCCTTGCACACTTCCACTGGAAACATTAGCATCTTCCCCCCATTCCTCTCCCCCTTCCTGCCCCCATGCCACTTCCTTTTGCACATCACCTACCCCAACAGATTGCTGCTTATGTCAGACACACTCGCAGTCAGCCCGCTAGTGGCCAGAGACAGTAGCCATGTGCGTGTAAGGTGTTGTGTGAATGTGTGAGAGTTCTACTTCTGAAGGAAGATTTGTGAGGTAACAGGCATATTAAAAACTAGTAACTTACAACTGTGTAGTTGGAAAGATGTTTCTTACCGATTAAAATGAAGGCATACAATTCAGTAGTCCTACAGATTTTGTGTATCCCTGCATATCTATTCTGTAGATTGTGTGCTGTAGACATTCAGACTGTTGAGTCTCTGATGTTTTGGGTGGAAGTACACCAAACCATATTTTTGCGTAATGAGTACTGTTGTCGTCAAAAATATTTACACATAGATATGGGAAAGTTAGTGTAATTAAAGCTACTCAGATTTATCATTGTTATCTAATGTTTCTAAGAAACTTTGATGACAGCAACAAAAATAATTAAAAAGTATGGTGTTTTAATCTCTTGCAGAAAGATCCTAGCAAACTAGACAAATTTGGACACATACTACTTCACGGAAAGGGCTATGATCGCTGGTTCGATAAGTCTTTTACCCTTTGTGTTGGATCTAATGGTCGTGTAAGTGTTATTACTTGTTTAGTACGTTTATTATTAGTAATATTTGGTTTAAATGTTTGTGTAATATTCTTAATAATGCAAATACGTAAAAATTTTCTGAACTGTGTTTACGATTTCATGCATATAGTATTTCAAATGTGAATGTAATATATGTGTGTGATGTGTACATCCATTACATGTTGTTTACTTTTCTCTTTTCAGATTGGTTTCAATGCAGAACATTCTTGGTGAGTAGTATGAACAAAGAGTCCAATTTTCTTGATACTTTTTAAATCTGTGTACTGGTATTTTACAATAACAATAATAATAATAATAATAATAATAATAATAATACATCAACACAATACAGCCACATCCAAACATATATATACAATTACAGAAATCTGTAATTATTGATACATGTTCAATTACCCGAAAGTTCCTAAATGCAATGTAACATATATCATACAGTTAAAAGGAAGTCACGCTTGATCAAGGTCTGCGTCACTTTCCATTTTTAACCAGACATAATGTCTGAGAAAGGAAAGAAAGAAATAATAATAATAATATAAAGTTTACAAGCATTCTTCAAAAGTGATTGGAGCAGTGTTGCAAAGCAGTTTGGAACTTGATTCCCTCTCCAGTTTTTTTGATTTTTGTTAATCAATTAAAGCAAATGCTGGGATAGTACCTTTGAAATATACAAGGTCAGTTTTCTTCTCCATCCTAGTCCGGTATGAATTTGTGATTAATCTTTAATGATCTTTTCATCAATGTGTATGTTAAACACTTATCTTTCTCCCTTCCTTTTATAAAATGAAGAGTACAACAATATAAAGATGAATTGTTATATCCAAAGCCAGTTAAAGCTTAAATAAAAAATTATCTGTTGAACTTGTATTTTGACACCACACGTACCCACTGTTTATTAAACGGTGGGTTTTTCTGAGCTATTCATCTCATATTTTTGGAACTGTTTAAGATATATTTCTCTTTGACCGTGATGTATTGTAAGAAAGTCCTCACTAAAGGATGTATAGTCTTCTTCCATAGCGTTGTTAGAGAGATATCGGTATCAATATCACATTTTCAGCTGGAACTATGGTAATTCCTACTGTTAATATTGTGTATATGAAAGAGATGAATTGAGTCTTTTTCTCTTTAAAATTCAAAACGTAGTTTAGGAGTGATCACAATATTTAGAACTTAATATTTATATGTTTTGGACATCAAACTTATTGCTGTATTATGCGAAAATTAGTGACCTCACACCCAAATAAGGAAATAAGTCATGTCAGATAAGGTAGAGAATCCCCTCTGACTGAGGCAGGGTGAGGTTATTGGGGTTTATCTAATTGGTTCTTGGTTCATCGAAGAAACATTAATAGGCAGCAGATTTGCACAATTTCTTTGTGAAGTGCTACCGCTCTTCTAGATGAAGTACCCCTTGAAACATGTAAATAACTGGTAGCAGCAGGATGGTAGTCCAGCTCATCACTTACTTGTGGCTAGGAAGGTGCTCACCTGCTCTTTCCTTGTTGTTGAATGGGAAGTGAAAATGGCATCAGTTGGCCTGCATGTTCACCTGGTTTGATACCACAGGAATTTTTATCTCTGCATTAGCCTCAAAAATTAAGTCTTCACAGTAGTTATGATGATCCAAGATATTTTTAAACTTTGCATTGTTGCAGTATGTGCAATGCTATCAAAGGAATCTCTTTACTTTGTCTAGAAATCTCAGCACCAGTAACTTCTAATGTTTATAGCATTAGAAGATGGGCATTTTGAAAACTGTGTGGCATACATGGAATTTTATGAACACTTTATTCTGTGAATTTCATTCCACTGCTGTTCCTGATGTTGTAATTTTAAAATATAAGTGTGTGAATAAAATCTTCTCAGGCCTCTAGTTGTCACAATCCTTATATATCCATGGTTCTAACTGTGACGTTACTGGTGGTCAGTTCAACATCATATGAGATACTACCACTGTTCTGCAACCACCAAACACACTTAATCCTTGCTGTGCTCAGTTGCAAACCGCCATTTCTAGTGATGATGATAACAGATATTTTAATCAGTGTAGCTTCTTTAATTGTACTATCACAGAAACCATTAGCCTTTGCTGATGGCAGAAAGTTTCTGATCCGCAGACTTTGCACTAGTGTCCTGGTTTAAATACTAGACCTCTCCACAATGTTTCATGAAGTGAGGGCATGAGAGACGGTGGTACATCTGTCAGATGGGAACATTAAGCTCTGCGGCCCCTTGGTGCTCTTTGAGAAGAGTAGCCTGTGTGCCGGCACAGAGCTTTACCCTCTCCTTTCTCTCATCATCTCTAACACAAACATGACTCTGCACTATGTACACACATCACCTAGACTTAACAGATACACCTATGCACACAGTTCTCATACTTTGTGAAGGAAAGGTGCCTGTGGGCGTGAAGTACAAGGAAAACCTTTCGATTTCGGTAGCTTTAACTGCTCTTCAGGGTCTTCCAGCCATTGGTGCTATACAACTTCATTTGTTATTAGTCTTTGTGATAAAATAGGTGTCGGTGACTGCAATTTTGTGTCAATTTTCCAATGATCATTCAGCTAATTCTGATTTCTGCAAATAGTGTATTCATAGGCACCTCTTTCGTGCACACAGTCTGCCTCACATAATGTTATCTGCACTCAAAAGGTATTTTCTGTAAATGCCAGTTGTGAGGCCTACAATTTCTTTCACAACTGGATGAATGACTTGGTTATGTATCTTCAGGAGCCACCTAATCTTCCCTGCCCCTGAACCTCAGAAAGGCAAAAATGCGCAACTTTTTACACTCCTCCTCTTCAGTGTTCCAGTTGCTGATAGATCTTGAAATTGCTTTCAATATTTGTTTGTTGATGTAGCCATGCATATAGTTCTTGTGCCAAGTTTTAAACATCAGAAATGGCTTCTGCTCAATGAACCAAGATCCTTACAATGATGCACTTCTGGAATGAGCAGTGACAGCTGTAAATATGCAGATGCCCGTTTGTATGAGATGGTTTCCTGTACACACTGTAGCTGAAAACACATGTTAGGTTTCTGTCAGACAAAAACGTCAACTTACACTGTAAAATACACAAAATTGCATTCAGTGACACTTTTATCATCACAAAGGCAAATTTTCCTGGGGTAGCATAATTGAAGGATCTATAAAGAGCAAAAATCTGATAACATCATTAATAAAGATGGCAGTTTGCAACTGAGCACACTGTGGAATCCAACCACCATGAGATTGGAGTGGGAGCACTAAATGTAGGACAGAAACAGATTGAGTGCCAGTGTGTCATAGCCAGTGCCATAACAATTCAAGGATGAGGGCAGCAACTACACACCAGTCAATTACCACTTGACCATGTTTAGGCTCACTCAGACAATAGTCTGTGTCTAAATAAATGCTTGACACAGCAGGAAGACAGAGAGGATTTTGTTGAGTCATATCACCTCAAGACCATATATCCAGTGTAGGTGTGTATCAAATTAAATTGCTGTTGTGTAAAGGTTTTTAACTACTGCTACCAGTCACAAAAATTGTTAACTAATGTATTATTTAATTACTGTGCAACATGTTTTGAGGTTATACCTTATCATTAGGCTATATGGCATTACAAAAACAATTTCACAATAGGTTCATGCAGATGTTAGTCTTTCCATAAATGCTGTGGTTATCCTGTGGAAGAAGAGAACAATTAGTTAGAGGCGATGTCACTTTGTAAGCTGGAATCATGTTTGCATGAATATGTTGTGTAATTGGCAGTTGATAATATTTGCATTGCAAATGCAAAGTTGCTCAGTGTGTTTGCTGGGTGCTCGTTGTGTGCCTGCTCACATTTTGTCTGTCTGGTTTGGAATTGCATCATGTGAGTCTTAGATATGTTTAGATGCAACCCATTTAGCTGATGCCAAGTTTCTAAGGTACTGAGGGTGCTGAGACGGATTTCGGATTTTTTCTGCTACCTGATTTCTAAGGCAGAAGTATCATCTGCAAATAGAACTGGTAACTCATTAACATGGAGCCATGTGGAGCACCTTAATATATTTTCTTCCAGTGGGAATAGTAATTTGTACTATTTAAAGAAATGCTGACTCTTTGTTTTCTGTTTGATAAGAATGATTTATGCCATTGTTGGGCACTGCCCTAATGCCATACTTTTTAAATTTCTAAATAAGTAATGTGTAGTTCACAGAATCAAATGCCTTTGTGAGGTCGCAGAAAATTCCTGCCACCGTATTGCTCTTGCCTAATAATGTACTTATTTTCTCAATGAAGATGTTCACTGCATCGGTGGTGTTTTTCCCTTCTTGAAATCAAATATATTGTTTAGAATAATAGAATATTTTGCAATGAAATTTTGGATTTGGGCAACAGCAACTTTGTCAAATATTTTAGGTATGACTGCTAGAATTGAGATAGGACGATAATTTCCCCCATCATCTCTCTTGATCCCTTTCTGAAGAAAGGGTTGACATCAGTATATTTCAGTACCTTTGGGAAACAGTCCTCTTCAAAACACTGATTTATTATTTGAACTAATAGGTTTGCAATTTTGTTGTGTACTGCTTTAATAACTTTGGTGGGTTTTCCATCCCAACCTGCAATTTTTTTGTTTTTTAATGCTGTGATTGTGTTTTCTACAGCCTTCATAGAAACTTTCAAAACTTTTGTGAATTTTTCAGACTTCTCATTTAACCCAAATGGATTTACTTTGTTGTAATAATCTGTTACATTCGCATCAGACTTTGCTACAGTTATAAAGAATTCATTAAAGACTCTGGTATTTGAGTTGGACTTATAAAAGTGTTTCCTTCAATGTTAATTTCTGAAATTTCTTGGTTACAGGCTTTAGCACATAACCCAGATTTAATGACTGACTTGGTTTGCATAAGGCAGATGTCAACAGTATCCCTTGCAGTTGTGGGATGTCATACATTGGTCATACTTTCAGGACTGTGTATTGAGCATGTGTGTCCCACACACTTAAAACAGTTGAGCAAATCTGCTATTACAGCACACTGCCATGGTACCATGCATTGTATGAAATGCAACAACATGGAGTTTATAACATGCACTTACAGCTATTGAGATAATGTTATTAAGGAAGCTGTTGAGATTAAATTATTGAGTGACCTTGTAAATAGAGACTGAAGTTTTTGCCTAAATTTTGCTTGGAATGTTGCTCTCTACCTAATCAGGCAATGCAGAACCAAGAGTAAATTCTACTCAAGCAATGGTAATTAATTTTCAGTTTAGGTAGCTTCTGACATCAGTCACCTTGGGTTGTGTGATGGCACAAGTGATTTTGTGTGTGTGTGTGTGTGTGTGTGTGTGTGTGTGTGTGTGTGTGTGGAGAAAAACTTCAGCAGATATAATTTCTCCTTCCTTCTTGTTTCACTTGTTGTATTTTTGTGGTTATGAAAGTCGGCATATATTTTTTGTCACATTGTTATGTTCTTCACGTTCCACAAATTTTATCTCATTTGGTAATCACAAGGAACCTTTTCACCAATGATACTAGTCACTGCTATTTTGACAGGTGTGGAAAATTAGGTACAAAGCAACCAATAATGTTTTACAGTAACATGATTTAATATGCATAAAACAGAAACTACTTCATAAGATTATGTTTCTTGTAGGGGATATCAATGTGGGAACACCTTGTAAGTTTCATAAGACTTCCTGTAGCATAGAGAGATAATTTAATATCTGTCTCCAATCAAGGTATAATGAATACATTGATCTCCAGATTTCAGAATTTGCAGCTGAGTTGGTGCCATCATTATAGCTTTCCTAGTTGTTTTCCTCTGTTGTGTCAAATGCATATCCCAATTGCCTACTATCTGGACTCCAACCAGTCTGTGAATTAAAGATAGGCCACATGCCACTTTTGTTATATTGAATATTTCTTGCTGATGACATTGATTTTGTGTCGAGTGTCTGCTCACAAGATGTTACTGATATTGGAGTGATGTTATTTCCAACGTGAGCTGCCTACATTGAGTATCAACTTCAACATTTTACTTACTCGAAAGTGTGTACCTTTATTCTGCAAATTACCTGCCACTCTAATCCCCATCACCACATTTATTGTATAGTCCAAGAAGTTTTGCACCGACACCACTAACACAGCATAGTAGACAAATTAATTTTGTTGGAAGAATTTATATACACTGAAAACCACATTTCTCAATATACTAAGAGTACTTGAAAAATATGGTTAGAAGGAAACAGCTAATGTTATGAAAGACTGTCTGGCACACAGTTATTCCAGTCCACATTTTGGTCATGTTTCAAAAAGTCACAAGCTGAGCACTCTACGCACTTGAGATGAGCACTACAAAAAAATATCAGCTTTTGAAGTATTGTGATTTCAGAAATCTGGAGATTATCAGTTTCATTGAGAACTCTTGAAAGATCACAATTATTACATTTTCAAATGTACATTTTGTTTCGTGTGAATTTTGTACTGATTCATAATTTTACCTGGTAGCATTATTTCAGTGACATACGAGGGCTGCCCCAGAAGTACCCAAACTAACAAAGTTTGGGAAAAGACAATTTTATTTCTCTGGAAAGTCTCCTTTCAGCTCAATACACTTTTCTCATTGATTGTCAATAGCTTCAACACCCTTTTTATAGTGAGAACTGTTGGCCTTCGCAAAATAGCTATCAATTGCAGACTCCACTTAATGATTGTCGGTAACTCTTTTTACCACGAAGCCATTTTTTTCAAGTTTGGAAACAGAAAGTAATTGGAGGGAGCTAGAATGAGGAATGGGTGCATGAGAAGACAATCTGAAATTTAACTCATTGATTTTGACATGACGATTGTGTATATGTTAACTGGTGCATTGTCATGATGAAACAAAACTTCATTTTTTGCTAAACACAGCTGTTTTAGTATCATTTCAATACAAAAATACTGAAATAAGTCTGTATAATGCTCACCATTCAATACTTTTCTTTTTTGAAGATTTTCAGTGAAAATTATATCATGCGTATCCCAAAAAACTGATGCCATGAATAGCCTGCAAATAAAACTGTCTGTGCCTTCTTTGGAGCCACCTCTCTTTACATTCCACTGTTTTTACTGTACCTTTATCTTATGTGTGAAGTGGTAGGCCCATGTTTCATCCATGGTTATGAACTGGTGCAAAAACTCAAATTTTATTACTGTGTAACACTCTAGTGAAAAATCCTCACAACACTGTTTTAGTTCCATTGTGAGTAAACACAGTACCAATTTTGTGCACAGCTCGATTTGATTTGGACAGGGAATCTAAAACAGCTTAGGTCCAACCCGCCACTGCCTGCACCGAAACCAAGTTTATTGTGCAGTATCACTCCCTGTATATCTAGTAAAGCCAAACAATGCCCTTAAATAGTGCAAGGAATCCCTTTAGCAGGTTTTTGTTGGACACAATTTCTCAATGTCTAGTTGACCTGAAAATTCTGTTTCTTTTGCTCTCCAATGCCATACATTCGAAGATTAGGTGTGATGCAGTTTCTTCACCCTCATCACAGATCCCACATTTAGGGTCTTCTTCCATTATACCCATTGTGTGTAGGTGTTTTTTGAAATTCCCATAGCTGGTCATCAGTCCAGTCATGAGTTTGATCTCTTTCCTGCTCAATCCCAGAATTACGGAGTTTCTTTTAAAACATGGCTTGGGCATCATTACCTTACCTTGTTTTTGTTTATGGACCTTTTTCCAATATCCTACGTGCTATTTCCTGAGCCAGTTCCGTAATTCTAGTTTGATCATAGTCTTGGTGATTGTCAGGACAGGTTCTGGTCCAAAAATGGAGTTGTTGCCCCCATCCTGGCCAATCCGTCAGCTTGTTCTACATCTACATCTACATCTACATTGATACTCCGCAAGCCACCCAACGGTGTGTGGCGGAGGGCACTTTGCGTGCCACTGTCATTACCTCCCTTTCCTGTTCCAGTCGCGTATGGTTCGCGGGAAGAACGACTGTCTGAAAGCCTCCGTGCGTGCTCTAATCTCTCTAATTTTACATTCGTGATCTCCTCGGGAGGTATAAGTAGGGGGAAGCAATATATTCGATACCTCATCCAGAAACGCACCCTCTCGAAACCTGGCGAGCAAGCTACACCGCGATGCAGAGCGCCTCTCTTGCAGAGTCTGTCACTTGAGTTTATTAAACATCTCCGTAACGCTATCACGGTTACCAACTAACCCTGTGACGAAACGCGCCGCTCTTCTTTGGATCTTCTCTATCTCCTCCGTCAACCCGACCTGGTACGGATCCCACACTGATGAGCAATACTCAAGTATAGGTCGAACGAGTGTTTTGTAAGCCACCTCCTTTGTTGATGGACTACATTTTCTAAGCACTCTCCCAATGAATCTCAACCTGGTACCCGCCTTACCAACAATTAATTTTATATGATCATTCCACTTCAAATCGTTCCGTACGCATACTCCCAGATATTTTACAGAAGTAACTGCTACCAGTGTTTGTTCCGCTATCATATAATCATACAATAAAGGATCCTTCTTTCTATGTATTCGCAATACATTACATTTGTCTATGTTAAGGGTCAGTTGCCACTCCCTGCACCAAGTGCCTATCCGCTGCAGATCACAATTTTCTAATGCAGCAACTTCTCTGTATACTACAGCATCATCCGCGAAAAGCCGCATGGAACTTCCGACACTATCTACTAGGTCATTTATATATATTGTGAAAAGCAATGGTCCCATAACACTCCCCTGTGGCACGCCAGAGGTTACTTTAACGTCTGTAGACGTCTCTCCATTGATAACAACATGCTGTGTTCTGTTTGCTAAAAACTCTTCAATCCAGCCACACAGCTGGTCTGATATTCCGTAGGCTCTTACTTTGTTTATCAGGCGACAGTGCGGAACTGTATCGAACGCCTTCCGGAAGTCAAGAAAAATAGCATCTACCTGGGAGCCTGTATCTAATATTTTCTGGGTCTCATGAACAAATAAGACGAGTTGGGTCTCACACGATCGCTGTTTCCGGAATCCATGTTGATTCCTACATAGTAGATTCTGGGTTTCCAGAAATGACATGATACGCGAGCAAAAAACATGTTCTAAAATTCTACAAGAGATCGACGTAAGAGATATAGGTCTATAGTTTTGCGCATCTGCTCGACGAACCTTCTTGAAGACTGGGACTATCTGTGCTCTTTTCCAATCATTTGGAACCCTCCGTTTCTCTAGAGACTTGCGGTACACGGCTGTTAGAAGGGGGGCAAGTTCTTTCGCGTACTCCGTGTAGAATCGAATTGGTATCCCGTCAGGTCCAGTGTTCATTGCCACAGATCTCTGAGTGTCCAGGGACCCACACAAGGTGTACCCTATTGCTTCCCCGTAGCTCCACCAGAGCCCTGTGGCATTCTGCAACAATCTTAGATCTTGTTGCAGGAGCTGCCAATGATTTCAGGGCTGCCTGGCTGTCTGAATAGATGTAGATGCTACGGTCATTGTAGCACCTATGCATATTCCCCTCCACACATGCCTTGATTGCAGTAATTTCAGCTTGGAAAAGAGTCCAGTTTTCCTAGAGAGATGATGCCCTCCAGTCTTGGCTGAGCTCCGTATACCCCTGCCTCAATGCCTTGGTCTGATTTTGACCGATCGGTGAACCAAACAATGTCCCCCGTATGGTGTTGAACTGTTTCTTCCCACTGCTCACTGCTTCCAATTATTATTTTGTAAGGCTTGTTGAAGCAGTTGGGAGTTATTATATAGTCAGCAAGCATTTCCTCAGCCATTACCATGTTTACCTCACTCACTATATTAGTGTGTGTGTCTGGATATCCTGATGAAATCCAGTTCTTTCCAGTTTTAAGTATGTTGTATGCCCCAGCTGCTGCCTCCATCTTGATGCAAAGGTGTAGTGGAGGCATGTCTAGCATGGCTTCCAGTCCAGCAGTTGGTGTGCTGCTAATTCCGCCTGTTATGGCTAAGCAGGCCAGTCTCTGCACCTTAGCAAGCCCCTTAGCTGCAACCTGCAGTTCTACCTTCTTCCACCACACTATGGCCCCTTAGGAAATCCTAGGTCTAACCACTGTGGTGTATATCTAGTGCAAAGTTTTGGGGCTTAGGCCCCAGTTTTTATCACAAGCCCTTCAGGTACTCACTAGAGTACTTTTTGCCTTGGAGCAGCACAAGCTCACAATATTGTTGATATTCCTATCTAGACTTTCCATTGTAAAAATGAAATAAGGCATAACAAAAATATTGATATATTCTGATATTAGAATGCTTAGTCATGGGCAGCCATCACTGTCATCATGCAATGATAGACGATGACAGAGTGCACATATTGATACCACAGTTAGATACCCAGAGCTACGATCATATTGATACCACAGTTAGATACACAGAGCTACGATCAAGTCTGAAAGAGAGAACTGAACCAGAAGAGCAGATAAAGATGACAAAGAAGGGATTCCTGTGAATCTTAGCAGACAGCTGGCACCATTGGTTTGTAGTCATAGCACAAGACACTTGAGCTTGCTGAGCAAATGAAATGGTATTTTTATGCGGATGACATTACTGTTGGAAAGTAATAAATGTCTGTAGTAAGGCATGTCTCTGATGGCGACAAAGCTGCAGCTGCTTGTCTGCCGCAAAGTTCAAACTGAACAGGCAGGACATGGTGATGGCCAGACCTTTTATGGCTTAGTTGACACCATACTCCTGAAAGCTTTTGACTTCAAAGAATAGAGCCATTGTCAACTGCATGAGAGGGCAAGAGCTGAAGCATACCTGCTGAGACAGAGAGCTGATAACATCAATTTGCCGACAGAGGTTTCCTTTTCTGGCTCAATTCCAACCATTGGGAAGGCAGATCCTGCTGTTTCTCTAGGCCACTACAAGGAGGAAGAACGAATGTTTAAAACTTAAGTAGTTTTGAAAAGTTTCCATCATTTTGCATAAATTATTAACTCCTCTCAAAATGACAACAGCCAAAACTTTCTTCTAGATTTTTGGGTACTTAGTATATTAGGAAGCATTATCATGAAGACGCTTTTCTCATGGAAATTTTATTAGTGGTTTAAATTGTGACTGAATTTTCAAGTAACTTCAAATAAAATTGATAGGGAAATTATAGGTACTCCAGTGGATTAGCTTAGCTACCAAAGGATGCTGAATCTGTCATGTGATTAATTGCTTATTAATCATTACTTAACTCTCTCTTTTTTTTTATGGCCTTGTGTGGTCACCCAAGCACGTCTTACCACATGGTGATCCTGAGGAGGTCCATGGTGTTATATGTTCACAATTTTAGTGTATAGTTATCCACATAAGGATGAACAGTCTATACTGGTACAGCAGTGAAGGGTGGTTGTCTCCATGATGTGATTTTTCCTTATTGAAAAGAACCATAGGTCTGACAACTTCAGCATAATCAAACTCCTTTTTTTCCTCACTGCTCCACACCGATCAAATGACTGTCGGCTGATCTTGTTGCCATTGCTTTAATGCTTCCTTTCTGTTATTCATAACTTTTATGATGATGCGCAGTGCGTGCGTGCGTTCGTGCGTGCGTGCCCCCCCCCCCCCCCCCCCCGCCCCCACACACACACACACACACACACACACACTCTTTATATAAGACTGTCCAATTTCAATACTGATCGTAGAAATCTAATACTCCATTTTGGTTACTTTCTCATATTACAAGCAGCCTATGCTTTTTTATGTTTCCTTATATGAATAATTGTTGATGGTATAGAAAAGGAGAAAGTTGGTGTTGTGGGTCAGATGTTAGACCTTTCTTCCTGTTTAAATGTTGTTAGTTAAATATATGTAAATATGTGTCATGCAGTATAATCTTAGCATGTATTTCACTTTAAAATAAAGTTACTGTTAGTGCAGTGTTGTATGAAGTGAAACAGGAGTGTGCTGTTCCCTCGTTGAAGTACTCCTATGTTTAAAGTTTACATTAACTTGAATTAATGGTGCATTTTGTTTCTGATATTGCACACAATTTTAACATACAGTATGCTGTCACACCAGAAAAGTAATATTTCTTGATTTGTTCACTGCAGAATTCAGTTTTAAATGACTTCACTAGAATTGTCTCCAAAACTGTGAACACCCATTTTATAACAGTGGAGGATATCGAGTGAGACATAGAAAAGAAATTTCACAATGCCTGAAGTTTCAGTTGTCTTTGTTAATGACTGAGTATGTATAATGAGGATGCATAATGGCTCCTGCCTGCTAACATTATTCATTTGAAATATGTCTGTGTGCATTCCTTATAGTGGCAGGCATGTAAAGACATTTACTGAGATAGCTTGTTAGATTTACTGTATTCCATTCTCTACTATTCCACATAAGAGCTTGCTGAGCCTCTTCATACATGCTGAGTCAACTCTGAAGAAGACTTTACAGTTGACTGTTACATGACTATATATAATTTGTATACTGCAGATTCACCAATATGTGGTCACCAGAGAATCCAGTTGAAGAGTTGAAGTGGATAACAATACTCTGTTATTTTTAGGTTATGTCCCTCAGTGGGAGTAATGTGGAGTCATTAGTGTGGTTTACAGAAACCTGATGGTGCAACATGTGAAAGGAGTGTGATGGGTTCTTGCAGGGCAGATGCAGCTATCATGTCGCACCTGTGGGAATACGTTGTGGTCGAGGAGGCAGCAGCAGTTGCAGCGAACAACTGGTAAAACACAACTCCAGCAGACCATTCTGTAGGGGTGATTTGTTTTTGAGGTTCAATTTTCTGTTTGGGTAAATCTTGCAAGTTTTCAGTATAAAAGCCTCAGCAATGTACATTACATAGCCAAAAATTTAACTTAGTTGTTAATACTAGCAGAAAAAAGTTATATACACTTACTTGTGCTGTGAATTTTGTTGATCCTGTGCCAAATACTGCGCAAGAGGTACCAGAATATTGCATGTGGTACCAGTATAACTAGCACAGAAAGTTTCAGTTCATGCAGTAGCATTTTATTTGTTTTTAAAAACTGGCTGAGGATTTTATACATTGTTTTGTGCTAATACAATTATGACTTGTGAAAAATGCATACCTCTGGTTTTGGTTTATTTTTCAGGTTTATGTGCTGTAGCTACTCTCTTCTTTTAACATTAATTCCATTCTGTACCACTCTCCTGAGGAGCTTGGTGTGGCCTCTTCGTAGCCCTTTTCTTTGAAGCTTTGTATTTGTTTTAAAATGTGCATGTGTAATGTTTGTATCTTTTTCTAGTATTTTTATTTTATCTGTTTGTGTATTTTCAGAAATAGTATATACAACCCAATAATTTCAATTCTTTCTTATTTCTGCAAATAATCCTTTCTTCTTATTTGCAGTTCTCCAAAACATTTGATTTTTTTTCTTGCTATGCTGAATATATTGGCTTCTATTAATAACTACGCTGTTTCTGTCTTACGTATAAAATGGCTGTGACTCTTTTCATTGGTTGCCAGGGCTGATGCACCAGTCATGGGCCATTTGTGGGAGTTTTCTTTTGCAACTGAACTCGAGTTGGGGTATGGTTTATTTTTTTCCTTCTGTAACAAATTTCTTAATTCTTGTATTACCCTTGCTTTGCACTAGTGTAGTTCTTTCTTCTGGGCCTCTTCCTTTGCTATGTAGTTCCTGGTTTTATTGAATGTTTACTACATTTTGATGTCAACCTTTTTTCATATTTGGTGATGTATGTGTGTTTTTTGTGAAACATATATTAACATTTATGAATCCTATCCAATGTCTCCAAATTTCTTGAAGTAGGAGCATGATAACAGTTTTAATTTGAGTGACTTTAAATGATAAATATAATGTATTACATATATTGTGTCATCACATTACCTTTAAGATGAGAGAGAGTAACTTTTGATGTACCTCAAGTGATTGTTATATAACATTTAAAATTCATGATATATATAAATTATCTGCTGAATAATGTTGGAAAATGCAGGGCTCTGTTTGTAGATTTTGCTGTTTTAGGTATTGAAGTCGAAATGTCAGAAAATCTCCTACTGAGATAGGCCAAAGCTTATTGCAGGGACTAAAAATTTGTAGAATGTGATGACAGCCAGTATGAGTGCCATAAAAGTACCTTCCTCCTCCCACTCTGCCCCCCCCCCCCCAAAAAATCCACAAACACACGCGTGCATGCAAACTGCATATAGCCATCACACCATACGAATAAAAGGTACTAGCAGGTACAGACAATAAACATAAATTCAAAAATAAACACTTGTGAAGATGTGAAGTGTATGTAGTGAAAAGTGCACACAGAAATCAAGAGTAGAACTTCCTGGACTGTGCAGGCCACCAGTATGTAGGCCCATGATGGCACATACGTGAAGGAAGTACCGTACAAAGTTCTAAGTGGAACCAAAAACCATCAAAACCTAAAAACCTAGAGTAAGTGGTGCACCAAAAGTGACTTTTACCTTAATGATTAGGGAATTAATACCAAAGGCTGTAATGCATAAACATACAGACAATTTAATCATATAGCTATCGTAATTAACCACAGAGCTATTACATACATATGCAGTAAGGAACAAAATATGTATTGTAGTACAATGAAGATGTTTCAAAAATAAAAATGTGTATGGCAATCAAGCAGCCTTTTATTTAGATACAGACACAGACCTTATACACTTAGATGATGTTGTAATCAATTTAGTAACCTAGAAATGACAGATACGAAAAAAGAAAAAAAAAGGAAGTACCTTACTGTGAGGCCAATTTAAGGTCGAGGAGGCCTAAAAGCCCTGATGAACTCCAGGATCCTGTTAAGTAATTTGTGTACTTTTTGAAAGTTATTATTCTACTTCCATATAATATGTGATGATGACATCTAATAAAATTTTGTAATCACATTGCCTCATAAACAAAGTTTTCGTGTCTTATACATATATAAAAGAGAAATGAGCATTGTTTGTAGTGCATTCTGCTCATATTTTGATAGTCACACTAATGAAGAGGGAGAAGAAAAAGTGACTGTTAAGAACAAATATTATATCTACTATTTCATGTAATAACCCAGTGACACCTTCCATAGGTGGGTGTAAAAACACCTAAAGCTGTTATTAGGACACTAAAATAAATCTGATAAAATTACTAGTTACTGGTTGCTGCAATTGATTGCACAATAATAAATCTGTGGAATTAGACCTCACACTTACAAATAGTTGTTCCTCCCCATCTACCAATCAAAAGTGTTACAGGAAAGATAGGAAATGGTGATAGTACACACAGTACACCTCCACCCCTACTCCTCCTTCACCACACACCAAAAGGTGGCTTCCAGAGTAGTATAGGTGCAGATACAGATCTATTTGTAACTAATTTCACTATTTTTTTTCTTTTCCTGTGAAGTTAGTTAACAGAATACATCTGCTACACATTTTTCTTTCTCATGTATAACAATTTTAACGTTTTACTGTTGGCCAGTGTGTGTAGTTTAACCTGCCTGGCATAATATTATCAGTAAATTATTCCATTATTAAAACTGGATTTCATGTTGACAGTGTTCTAATTTTGTTATCAGTGCTTGGCAAGAAATAACTTTAAGTAATTTGTAAAATAATTTTGTGTAATGAAACATTGACTTATTTTGCTGTGGTGACTTACGCACATTATAATACAGGGGCCACAGGGAGTAAAAGATTTGGGGAGCAAAATAACTGATAGAAAATGAGAAACAGGAACATCATCTAACTAGGAAAATGGAAAAAAAGAAAAAACAGGGAATACATGGAAACAATAATGGCTTATAAGCTAACAATGATGGTGGGAAATTAATTAAAAAGCAAATGTAGTAGATTTTAGACTGTAGATCGTTACCTGTTTGCTCACAAAATAATTAAAGAAGTGAATATGCAGTAATGCGTCTTAAAAACATAAGTATCAGCATATTAATAAGAACTGATTGAATTAGATTGCAGCATTAAATTGCAGCATCAATAATGGTAAATAATAATAATAATAGTAATAATAATTAACAGTAATAATAGTAATAGTAAGATTCCAGCCTGGGTCAAAGAATATTGGGAGTAGTGGATCAAGGGAACTTGGCACATGCAGCTGTTTGCGCATCCTCACCCTGGTACACAGAGTATGGCTGAAAAAACAACAACATGATCCTTAGAAACGCAACAGCTACTATGAACTTTTTTAATGACAATAACATGCAGTGTTGTGCAGACTTAAGATAGGTTAGTGGAGTTGGAAGAGGATGGAGATGAAATAGGATATATTTAGGAGTATCAGAAATGTAAAACGATTTGAAAGAGCAAATAGAATTAAAATTTGGACATAGGTTTAATACGTAGGTGGCAGGGGCAGGGCAGGTCGCAGGGGTAAAATACAGGGAGCGAAAGGCTATTTACAATTTGTACAGAAACCAGATGGCAGTTACAAGAGTCGAGGGGCATGAAAGGGAAGCAGTGGTTGGAAAGGGAGTGAAACAGGGTTGTAGCCTATCCCCGTTGTTATTCAGTCTATATTGAGCAAGCAGTAAAGGAAACAAAGGAAAAATTTGGAGTAGAATTAAAAACCATGGAGAAGAAATAAAAACTTTGAGGTTCGCAGATGACATCGTAATTCTGTCAGAGACAGCAAAGGACCTGGAAGAGCAGCTGAGCAGAATAGACAGCGTCTTATATATATGATGAACATCAACAAAAGCAAAATGAGGATAATGGAATGTAGTCAAACTAAATCGGGTGATGCTGGGGGTACTAGATTAGGAAATGAGATGCTTAAAGTAGTAAATGAGTTTTGCTATTTGGAGAGCAAAATAACTGATGATGGTTAAAGTATAGAGGATATAAAATGTAGACTGGCAATGGCAAGGAAAGCGTTTCTGAAGAAGAGAAATTTAACATCGAGTATAGATTTAAGTGTCAGGAAGTCGTTTCTGAAAGTATTTGTATGGAGTGTGGCCATGTATGGAAGTGAAACATGAACAATAAATAGTTTGGACAAGAAGAGAATGTAGCTTTTGAAATGTGGCACTACAGAAGAATGCTGAAGATTAGATGGGCAGATCACATAACTAATGAGGAGGTATTGAATAGAATTAGGGAGAAGAGAAATTTGTAGCACACCTTGACTAGAAGAAGGGATCGGTTGGTAGGACATGTTCTGAGACATAAAGGGATCACCAATTTAGTATTGGAGGGCAGCGTGGAGCATAAAAATCATAGAGGGAGACCAAGAGATGAATACACTAAGCAGATTCAGAAGGATGTAGGTTGCAGTAGGTACTGGGAGATGAAGAAGCTTGCACAGGTTAGACTAGCATGGAGAGCTGCATCAAACCCGTCTCTGGACTGAAGACCACAACAAAAACAACAACACCACATTTAATATAAAGGTACAGATCAGGAAGGAACTTAATGTGATGATTATACTGTAAATAATACAATTAAAACAAATATTACTGAAACTGAAGTAGTCTCAGGCATAAGCAGCAAGGCTGTTTTAAAATACCCCATGAAATTCATTCTAGTTCATGCACAAAAATGCTCTCATTCTATTGACATGGTAAACGTTCTCTATTAAGATGTACAAAAACTGATAAATGACAGCATATCCTGCTGCAAAATGATAGAGGATTTTAATGCAAAAGTAGGACAACATCTGAAAAACTGCTTCACTGGGAAAATTTTGGTATCACACTGTAAATGGCAAAAACTCACAAACTGGTAGGTATTGGAAAATGCTGAGAATAACATGCTTTTCTTAGTTCTATTTGGAGAAGAAAATGGATCAAAATACACCTTGTAGAGATGAAATTGAACTAAAATTGAAAGGCAGACAGTTGCAGATACAAAGTGAGAAAATTGGCTACTGTATGGCAAATTAAAAAAACAATGGAAAATCCTCGATGACCAGAGAAAATTTTGTGTGTGTGTGTGGGGGGGGGGGGGGGGGGATTGTTTCAGAATGCCTTTTGTCCAAAAGCTTACTTGTTTAGCAGTCTTTTTTAATTGCTGTCTGTGGCTCAGGATCTCCACTATGTGGTGAGTAGCAGTCTATCCTCTTAATATCAAATAAAACAAAACTACGTGAGAATATCTTTAAGGGAATGTGGGAAGATGCAATGAAAATGTGATAGGAGAAGCAACAGAAAACAGTAAGAATGAGAAGAAGAAAAATGCTCTTATGTTGGATGGACACCATATTTTAGGCACCGTATTTTAGCAGTTAACATACCAGAAATTTTTAAGTAATAACAGAAAAAATCTCGTAGAACCAACTGAAAATTTTTTTATAATTTTTTGTAGTTTAAGAGACAAAGCAAAAACACAGATAGATGACACTGACAGTAAGTACATGGCAGAAGTAATGCCAGATGAGACACACAAACATGTTTGGGATACAAGGAAAGAAAAGTTAATTGAAAAGAATAGAAAAGATGATAGTTCAACAATGTAGGAGAAGATAAGGGGACACGTGAACTTGCAGACAGACACAATTAAGACACTTACATAAAGCTTTTAGCCACAGCTTTCATCAGCAAAAGAGTGTCGCACATCATTCATACAAGCAAGGAAGCACACCTCATGCACACGACTGCTGACTCCAGCATGTTGGGCCTGAGATGTTGGAGTTGGCAGTCGTGTGCATGAGGTGTGCTTGCTTGCGTGTATGAATGATGTGTGATTCTCTTTTGGTGATGAAGGCTGTGGCCAAAAGCTTTATGCAAGTGTCTTTTAATTGTGCCTGTCTGCAAGTTAACATGTCTCCTTCACGGTAACTGGCAAGCTATCTTTTCATGCATTGTTGATATTCCTATCTGAAGTGTCCATTTTTTGAAAGATGATATTTCAATAGAGATAGTTAAATAAAATTTATTTGGAATGTTCCACTAAGCTGTCTCTTTTGGTGCTGTTCCTATTTACATTATGTAATCAATTTTGGAGTTACATAACTAAATCCTCATACGTCTAAATCAAACAGTAATGGAATACATGAAAACATGAATAGTATACATGTAGAAGGTCCACTATACAAGCAAAATTTAGAAGAAATGATTCAAGAAGGCAATAGCAACAGTTATACTGGCATTTAGACAAACCAGTGATCAAATATCTGAAATGCGTGCTAGTGACAAGTACTGTTTTTATGTTCAAATGTACCTCTTGTAACTCTTACATGCAGAAATAAAAATACACCTTCATTAACTGTCATTGAACCAAAAGGTGAAGACAAAATGAACAAGTCAAACAGAAGGATTCTGGGATTTTTGTGACTACACAGTATTCAAAATAATGAAAACAAATATAATATGCTTTGTCAGTTATATTGCACAAATAGTGGGCACAGCTGTTTCATGGCTTTTATGTTACCTGTGTGACAGAAAGAAGTATGTATTAGTTCCATGTCAATCAAATAGCTGTAGGCACTTTGAATTTGATGCATTTATGGTGTGCTGCAGGATGTATTGTGTACTCACAATTATTTGGGGTAATGATAGAAAAACATGAATAATTGAGATATTTTTAGATGTGTAATCTTTGTCCAAAAGTTTATCCAAGTTCTGTGCATAGGTATTTTAGGCCTGTTAATTTCTTAAAATAGTCTGTGATGTTGGTCTGCTTGTGAGAAGACTTGACATTTTTTCACTTGGCATTTTGAATTTATTCTGCGACAGTAGTGTCATTGTTCTGAAACCTTCCCTGGCCCATATAATCTAGAAGAGTATCAACATGTTGCAGTGGAGTACAGTGGCTGAAGACATCACTGTCTTCATCTCCATTGTTACATTAATGTCCTCTTCATTGTTTCATTGTAAAGCAGCAGACACAATTTCGGTGTCACTCATGTATGTGAAGCTGGCATCACATCTGTCAGTCTTCAGCTTCTCGTTTAATTTTTCCTCATCAGTATCTTGAAAACCATTTTAACCTATTGTAGGATTCATGATTTGTGTTGTTATTTCTTAATCACTGAAACCCTGAAAATCACTTTCTTCTATATATGGAAGAACTTTCCTCCATTGTCGAACTGATGTATGTGGCTTGACTTCCTGCCAGGCATCAGAAATCTTGTGCATGGCATTTAAAATTGTCAGCTTTGTCCAGAATGCTACCAAATTATCCTCATCAGCTAGGATTCTCAGTAGACCAGCTTGGTAGCACTGTTTTACCAATGGAATTATGCCTTGGTCCAGTGTCTGTATGATGCCAGTCATGTTAGGAGGTAAAAACTTAGTTATGATTAGACCATCAGATATAACAGTCCTCTTGTTGGGATGTGAAGAGGTATTATCAAGCAATGGAACAGCCTTCTGTGGCAAACTTTTATCTTCTAGAAATTGACATACTTGCAATACAAAAGTGTGTTGAACCAGTTTCTGAAAATTTCACTATCTATCAATGCTCTTTTGTGTTGTAATAATGCACAGGGAGAGCCTTAGCCACAATTTCCTTGAATGCTCAAGGTTTTTTTCAATTTCCAATCACTAGTAGTTTCAGTTTGAGGTTCCCAGAAGCATTAGCAGTGCACAAAATTGTAATGCATTTCTTAGACAACTTATATCCAGGAGCACAAACTTGGCTCTTGAAAGCAAGGGTTCTTGTTGGTAGACAAACAGACCACTTTTGTGTGCATTATAAATTTGGTTTGGTGTGAAATTTCCTTCTTCCTCAAATAGTTGGAACTCTTTCCAGAAGGAATTGGCTGTCGTAACATTTGAACTAAGTTGCTCCCCTTGCACTGTAAGTTTAACCCTAGAGATTCATGAAAAAATTTAGCTCTAGTGGCAAACATCACACCAGAAACAATGACACCTTCAGCTCATTTTTGGCTAAAATATTGCAAAAGAGCAGTATCTAATTCATCAAATTTATCTCTCTTCATGCTTTTTCATGTAAATGGTCCAGAACTAGGATCACATCTCCTGACAAAATCCTGTATTTGCTGCTTGTACTTTTTAATGTCCCAAGTAGTCTGCATTACAGTACCATAATCAGCACTTAGTTTTGTAGCAGTTTCCTTTTCCAATTTTTCAATTAACTCGAGTTTTTGTTTTAATGTCAACACATTTCTTTTGTTTCTCCATCTTCTCTTCTACAAATTTCTTTTAACTTGAATCATTGCCACTTACACACCTGTTAACATCATAAATCTGAGTTTGCTTCTGATTTACACAGAACATGTTGGCCGATAACAATGGAAACGGTACCCTGTTGTCAGGTGCCAGTTGTTTAAATAATGGAAATGACACATTGACTCACTGTGTGTGTGTGTGGGGGGGGGGGGGGGGATGAGTGACGTGAATAATCCGCTCATGAATAATCAGGAGAGCACTGTGTTTTGGTCTTGGTCTTTTGTTATTTGTTATATGTCAGCAGTCTCCTACTTTCATTGTACATAACAGAAGTTTAGGAATAAAAAACAGTACTAGTCTTATTACTGAAAAGACAGCAAGTGAAATATATGAAAATGTCAACAGATGATTAAAGGAAAATGGATCTTGTATTTTCATTAGATTTAGACAAGATTTGGTACAAACAATCCAGTACTTCTCATAGAATTCCATAGCTCATAGAAATTGTACCAAAACAATGAAGCACAGGAAATAAATGCTGTCTGGTATTTGGGACCACAAGTTGATCACAACCTTAATTGGAAAATCAACACCATATAATTAATGAAGTCCCTTAATTCAGTTACATATTAGTGTGCTTAATTACAGCTATATGTGATTTAAAATAATGAAATTAACTGAATTATGCTTATTTTCATTCACTAATGAGCTACAGAATAATGTCCTAAGCCGTGAGTCTTTCTACTGGTTCAGTGCTTCACCACCTTTTGCTGTCCTCCATCTTTCTGCATCTTGCGTTCCTCTTTTCATCTTTGCATACCTATTACATTACATGCAACATATTTTATAATCCTTAGTGTATTCTGGTTTTGGTGTACCCCTAATATGTTTCCCTCCTACTGCTCTTTATGGGGCCTTATAAATTATTCTTGGATGCCTAATCAAATGTCTCATTAACCTGTCTTTCAGAGACTTCTTTCCTCACCTGTTCTTTTTAGTACTTTTTATATGTACCTGTTCACTTAATTTTTTGTTTTATATTCTTGTGTCCCATCATGTTTCAAATGCTTCCATCTTCTTCATCTCCCAATTTCCAGTGATTTGTGTATCTCTTCCTGACAGTGCTGTACCACAGACATAATGTGCCTGGAAATTCTTTTTCAGTTGCATATCAATATCCATAACAGCAGAACTCCTTTAATGAAGAAAATATTTCACCTGTGCCAATCTACTTCTGATGTTTTCTTTGATTTGGGCTTTCTGATGTTTCCTTTGCTTTGGGCATGTGGCGTGATCTTGTTTTTTAACTAGGAAACTTCTTTCACTACTTCCACTACTGTGTTGTTTTCAGTTTTGATATTTAGCTAGTTGTTATCCTCGTTTCCATTTCTCTTCCTCTCTCTTGTCTTTACTGTTCTTAAGCCATATTCCATGCTCAGTATGTTACTTATTTGTTTCAACAGGTCTTATGTTTTCCTTGCATCCAGCCAGAAGGACAATGTCGTCTACAGATCTTAGCCTCGATGTCTGTCCCCCTTGGACTTTTATTCTTCTTATAGAGTTTTATTTCACTTCATGTATTGCTTCCTTGGTATCCAAATTGAACCACAGCAATGTTAATCTTCAAGCTTGCCTTACACACTATCACTGTACTTTAGCCCCAACTTGTAAGAATTGTGAATGTCTTACTCCACTTTCATGTTCCACAGCCAGTACAACTTCAAGCTTTCTTTCTATTCTTCTGGTATATCTTATACTGTAGCTCACTTGTTTGTCCTCACATCTTTTTTGTGTTCTGTTAAACTCTCACCATATTACAGGACCATGTTATTTCTTCCACATCAGTTTTATCCTCTATTTCTGTCATACTGTGGGACATATCTCTCCATTGTACAAGTCTTCAGTGTACTCTTGCTACCTGCCTGCCCTTTCTTTTGAACCTTGTAAGTTCTTGTGAACAGTGTAAGTTAGCACCTATTTGTTTTACTTCTTTAAAATAATGTTTAATATAACTGTGTGTCTTGTCAGTTTTTTCTACTGTCTTATTTCTTACAGTATCTTTACATGTTTCTCTCACCTATCCTTATTTTTCCTGGAGTCATTCATGGCTTCTTTGCCTCTGCTTTTACTATATATTTGGTTTCCTTTTTTATTATATTCCTCTTCATAAGTGTTTTGAATATGCTGTTGCTGGACCTACTGCAGTGTGGACATCTTGCTAACACAGTTTTATTCTAGCCTACTGAATAATACTTACTATTCTACAGTGTACATATGCCATTACATGAGGCGATTTCAGTGGCAAATTGATCATTATTTCTCATGTAGGAATATTAGAAATAAAGGAAGGATGTGGATAATGAAGTGGGAATGTAGTGATTCAAAGATCTGAACTGTACTGGTCACTTTTGTACTGATTTGTCAGTGTATAATTTAAGTGTGGTCCATGTGATGAACGCCACTTGGATATCTTGGTTTGCCCTATATGAACTAAGTAACAAAGCCTTTGAAAATATGTTGTGAGTTGTGATACTCATCATAGAACATTCATTAATGAACAGCCAACTTTGTTATAATGGTTATTGCATGTAATATTGTTTCCAGTAATAGGCACTTGAATAATTGGACTCTCATCTCCATTGCCATAGGAAAGACTGAATTGGAAGTAGGTTGAGGAACACAGACCAACAAAAATCAGCACCTACTTGGAAACAAAGTGTGTTATTTTCGGCGTTTGAAAATGGGAAGAAGTATGTTGTAGAAAAATGAGAAGTAAACATGTGTGCAAAAGAAAGCACAAGGTAGAGTGAAAAGTATGACTGTCACAAAGAAATGTACTAATGCGGCAAAGAAAAGTTCACAAGTGGGAAAAAATAAATAATTTGGAAACAATTTTAGTATCATCAATCATGTGTGAAACAAAGGAAAAGTGAATATGCAAACACTTGTTATTTTATAAGTTAAATCTGGAACGCAGGTATCTGATACGTAGAAGAACTAGGTAAACAAAAGACTTTCCTGAAATGGATAAAGATTTGCTGAAAGATAAAGTAAGTTGACTTCTTCTAAATGTGCAACATCTGAAAAATTAAACAATTCTGTTTATTGTTTGCGTAGATTACACAGTCAGTCTGTTCCTATTTGAGTACTATGTAACTATAGAACTGGAAAACTTAAATATAAATGTGCCAGACTAGCATATTCCTAACATAGAATCAATATGGAATGAATGATTCTATATGCTTGAAAAGATGACTTCGATATTAATATATTTAGAGTAATGTATGTTTTGGAAACCTGTGCTCAGGAGCGTGTTGATGCAGATCTCTTCAGAGTAGTGTGTTACTTATAAATTCGGTATGAACAGTGCCATGCTTCATAAGAAGTATTATTGCAGGTGGTATGCTTTTGCCTTCCTCTAACCTTAAAGCTAACTTACTTAGTCATTTATAAGGAACCTGGAGTTTAGTGTGGAATTTAAGCCATAAAATACCTTGACATTTTTCACAAATACAAAGCACTGCCTGAGATGAGTCATTTTCTGTATCAGAAAAAAAATGACTGATGTGGGGATTGAAAGGTGAACTTCTCAAAATACTCAAATATTTATTTTCCCTGTTGTGTATAAATTATTGTATGCAATAATTACTAATAATAGCTTCTCAAGGGAACTAGTGAGACTGAGGTATGACACAAGAACAAAGTTTTTTGAATACCTGTCAGAAGAGGGTGCATGGGATGAAATTCAAAGTGAAATTTCACATATTATGTTTCAATTTCTGTTGGAGTTTTGTAAGAAATGATATTAAAGAGAAAAAAGTTGTGAAGGGAATGTAATAGCTAGCCCATAAGTAATTTTTCTAATGACTGCAATGTGCTACATAGTTTAAGAAAAGTGACAGTGACTAAAAGTTTAAGATGGTCGTGATTATGTCAGATATTAATAATCCTAGCAATATTACAAAGATAGTAAACAAGGGACTAAACAAACAGGCATAGGGTGAAATAACCATGAATGATGATTTGTACATAGTAAGTGATTTCAATAGTTCTAAAAAGTGCAGATTTCGCAATAATTTTTCTTTAAATGAAGCAAGTTACTAAAATGTGGCCTCCAGGTAATTTTATCAAAGTGAAATGTGATCCACTTTTAATTTTGTGTTGTTGTGTTCTTTAGTCCAGAGACTACTTTCTCTTCGTCTCTGTGTAATTACTGCAACGTGCATCCATTTGAATCTCCTTACTATAGGTGTGCTGTGCTATCCCTCTAAAATTATTACACCTACCCCCTCCCCCTCCCTCCCTTTCCACTACTTTTCCCTATATCATTACCAAATACCTCAGGATTAGTTCTATAAATGCACCCATTTTTATAATAAAGTTGTACCATAAATTTCTATATTTTACTTTCAAATTTTAAGGTTAAGAAAATCGTTTCTCTGAAAATGAAAGCTGTGGTTAGTAGTATTTTTGACATCTTTGATGTGGGGAGTTTTAAATCATATTTTTGAGCTCTACTGTGGTTAGTATGACATGGCATATGCCAGAGATTGTCGAGTATTAGTAATGACATTCTTTTCCAACAACTTGTGGAGGCTCTGTACTCAAATGGTAGAAGTGCTCTGTTGTTGTTAATAACAAACTTATCAAACCACAATTTGGATTTCAGAAGTATCACCACCAGCCAGTCCCATTAATGCATTCTCACCAAATAATAAGACTTAAAACACTCATTGGCTCAATCATGCCAGAGCGTTTTAGTTAGCTACTTAGCTCTGTACATCATTGTGTTGCTGTAGAAAAGATACAGGGAGAAGAGTGATATCTGTCATTGAATAAAGCAGAAATAATGTAATCAAGGCTTCTGAACATTAAAAGACAAAAACACCACCAAAATTCCAAGATCATAGACACACTAGGTATATAAAATGACTGAAAGGAAAAAAAATTACTCCCAAATCATTTCCTGTCATTTGTTTTCCTTATAGTTAAAATTTTGTAATAACTGAAGGTCATCCTAGATTATAATGTTATACCATGGTTTTTTCCCTTTGCAATAATGCTCTGTGTCGTCGTTTCCGGCGGCGGCGGCAGCGTCAACGTCGTCTTTAGTCTGCGGGCTGATTTGATGCGGCTCTCCATGCTAAGCTATCCTGTGCAACCCTCTTTTTCTCGGCATAACTATCACAACTTACATCCATCTGAAGATGCTTACTGTATTCAAGCCTTGATCTCACTCTGCAGTTATTACCCCAACACTTGCTTTCATTATCAAATTGACAGTTCCTTGATGCCACAGGACATGTCGTATCAACCAATTCCTTATTTTAGCCATGCTGTGCCATAAGTTTCCCTTTTTCCTCAATTCAGTTCAGTTCCTCCCCATTTGTTATTCAATCTACCCATCTAATCTTCATATTCTTCTACAGCACAACATTTCAAAAGCTTCTATTCTCTTCATATGTGTACTACTTATTGTTCATGTTTCACTTCCATAGAAGGCTATACTCAAGATGAGCTCCTTCCAATAAGATTTCTTAACACTTTACTGCCCAAATAGCAAGATTCCTCTGCTGCTTGTAGTGGGACTGATGACCATAGATAAGTCCCATAGTGCTCAGAGCCATTTGAACCATTTGAACTTGTAGTGCCTCATTTACTTATCTAGCTCTCTCAGCAACATCAGAATTAATATGACTATATTTCATTACCTTGTTTTACTTTTGTTGATGTCCTTTTTATAATCTCTGTCCAAGACACTATTCATCATGTTCAACTGTTCTTCCAAGTCTTTTTGCTGTCTCTGCCAGAACTACAATGACGCCATCAGGTCTCAATCTTTTTATGTCTTCTCCCCAGATTTTGATTCCCATTCTCAATTTGTCCTTGGTCTTCTTCACAGCTTGCTCAGTTTACAGATTGAATAACATCGGGGACAGGGTTTCACCCTGTTCCACTCCCTTCACAAAAATTGCTTCCCTTTTATGTCCTGTGACTCTTACAACTACAGTCTGGTATCTGTACAATTTGTAAATAACCTTTTGCTTCCTGTATTTTATCCCTGCTGCCTTCAAAATTTCAAAGAGTGTAATCCAATGAACATTGTCAAAAGGTTACTCTAAAATTTACAAATTTTATAAACATAGATTTGTCTTTCTTCAACCTATCTTCCAGGATACATCATAGGGTTGTATTGCCTTGCATGTTCCTACATTTCTCTGAAACCCAGACTAATCTTCCCTGAGCTCAGCTTCTAGCAGTTTTTCCACTCTTCTGTAAATAGTTGTCAGTATTTTGCAACATTACTTATTAAACTAATGGTTTGGTAGCACAATGTTCACAACTATTAGCACGTGCCATCTTTAGAATTGGAATTATTACATTCTTTTTGAAGTCTGAAGGCATTTTGCTTGTCTCTGTACATGTAATACTATCTCCTTTAAAAGTTTCAAAATGCACATATTAAAACTGAGATTTATCTGTAATTTGTCTGTCCTTTTGAACATGCCCATGGGATAGAAATTCTTCATCCATCTAAAAAAATATGTAATACCATGTAAACAAACAGTTGTTAGAGGCAACTACCAAAATTTTCCTTCAGCCACTTCTAGAATTTGATGTCGTTGGTATTGATGTGTGGACTGAGATAAAATTTGAGTTTATTCTTCTGTTCCCATTTTTATTTTCCTTTAGTGTGTTAAATTTCTACAGGTTTGATACATTTTGTTTTAAAGTAGACAACTCATAATTAGAATGCTAGAATAATCCTCAGTCACTGTGGCAGTTACAATTTAATGTTTGAAAACTATACACACTGTTTAAAAACCTGATCTTCCAACAGCACTACTAGTCCACAGATGGTGATCTCATTCATTTTGTAACATTTTATAGCTTTTCTTTTTTCCTCTGTGACTGTGGTATCCCTTCTCACCCAAAATCTTAACTTACTTTTTCCTTTCAGAAAGTTCTATTTTTGCCAACATTTTCTCACTTATATTCTAATATGGAATAGTAATTACATAGTTCCACTCAGTTGTAGAGCTACTTGTCACACTTTTGAGTAGACTGTCTCTGACTCTACACCGTATCCTTTGAGTGAGCACTCCATTTCTACCACAAAAAGTATTGTGAATATGAAAGATAGGTAATATCTGAAATCCTCTCTTGTAATAGGTTACTCCATTATCTGCAGCTGTAGCAATTTGAGTGTTTTTCGAGTGACCTGGTACAAAATAACCACGTCCTGATGATTCTCTTTAGATATAGACATTTGGTATAACAAATTGTCTGAGAGTATAATATCCTAAAAGATTGGTTGAGTTTCCATTTTTTGCTCACTAATTTTGTTTCCAGGATACTATTGATCTTCCAATGCTTCTGCCATGGTGTCTTTGGAAAGGCGTTCAGTAGTTTTGGCAATCATAAAGTCAGCACTTTCTGAAGATGCACAGTGTGATTAATATTCTATGGTCCCATAATGAAAACACGTTCCAACTGTATCTTTTATTTTTGTTTCTTTTCTACTCATAATGTGTATTTTTACATGGATGGGCAATGTTGATAAGGTACAATCACAGCATTATTTGTGCATATGGAAAAATTTTTATGCTATTGTACAATAATTTAATTCATTGGACATAATTCTGTCCATAGCAATATAGTTGTTTTTAAATCCAATTTAGTAATACATTTATTGCTAAGACAAGATCGTTGGTCACATTGGTATTCATGTGTTTATGAGCATTTGAGAAAATGTACTGCCTAAGTTCCCTTTCAAAAGTGTTTCCAATCAATGTCTTCAAATTGGGTGGTAGCAAATTATGGAAAATAGCTTCTTGACATAAAGACTTTTTGATGTTAACATTAATCTTCTGTTAACAATATGAAAATCTATTTTGTGTTTCATATCACAGTTGTGTATTTGCATGTTCTTATTTGTGATTTTAGTGTCTTCTTTTACAAACATACTAGTTTGTACCATACATATGGAATAAATTGTGAGAACATTAAAGCTAGCAAGTACACCTTTAGAAGTTGTTTCTGATTTCGCTTTCACTGTGATCCTCAAGGCTCTTTCCTGCAGTGTAAAAATTCTTTCATATTAGTTTGGCAGGTCCACATTGCTCTTCCATAACATAAGGAATAATATATTAATCTGAAATACACAGTCCTTCAGGTTCCATAGTTAAGATAAGGAGATAACCAACTTCATACACATAAGACTGGGTATTGATTTATTGCAGGCATGAAGCCTACTGCTTCCATGATTGCTTGTCATGCCTGTAAGCCCAAGAACTCATTGCAAACAAATCTTGAACAGAATATCATCATTCAAGGATTTTACCTGTTTGAAACATTTGCTTTAAAGTGGTAATTTTTTTGTCAACTTTTAAGTTGTCATTGTCAAAGTGGTGTCTTGCCTTTTAATAAAGCTCTGGGCCTTTTCACTAAGATTAGGCTCGCTGTCTGCACAACATATACCATATTTGTTATTTGCATGCATAGTAATCAGATGCTTATTGCCTAGAGCTACTGGAAAATGACACATCCTGAGTTAATATAACATTTTTAAGAGTCAATTATCATTTCTTGATGAATACAATTTCATAAAATGATGCTCATGCCTTGGCACCATTTTCATCTGTTCATAAGCTGTTTGTGTTTAAATCTCTTGAAAACAGGCATCTCATTTCTTTCTAACACTTTTGTTCTCACAGATAAAAAAATTAAATTAAACCCTGTACCCACTTCCATAGATACATTTTTAGCTATGTTCACTTTGACTTCCTAATGTCTGTGCAGTGAAGAACATCAGAAGCTGAAATCTGCCAGAATTTCATGGCTTGTTAACATAATATACCCTCATTTAAATACAGGATCTTTGTTAAGAGTTGAACATGTCCTGAGCGATATCTTTATTAGTCATTACAAGCTGTGAGGATGTACAAACTTACCACAGAAGATAAAAAAATAATTTTAGTTTAAAAGTTTTTGTGTGTGATGTAAAATATATTTCCAGTTTAACGCTAATTTTTTCTCTTGCTTTCACAGGCCACATTATGGGTGAGAACTTTTATATTTTTCGTACACTATTAGACATAAAACTCACATCATTATGTTTCAGAAAATTAAATTTATTGTTGATTGTTTATAGCAACCATTAGCAGATTGAAACAAAACTAAAAAGTTACATTGAGTTCATGAAAAAGCCAGACATTTTATTTCTATCTGTTTATTCCTGAGTCATTGATACTTTTTGTCATCGTTTTCTGAAATAACATTTGCTTTTCTTTCTCTTTTGTCATTCGTGTGGTACGTAAATTAAAAGTATACAATATGCAGACAAAATAATTCTGCTTTCAAATAGGGATATTAAATGTGTGTGTTTTTATACAGTTGTTATCAAGGTAACTAATAAATCTTTTTTTTTTTTATTTATTGAACAGTTACACAAATGATGGCCACACTAAAGGGACTCCAGAATTCACTCCTCCTGCACCCGTCAGATTACAGTGGGATCTGAAGCCATCATGTATTACAGCTATTGAAACTTCTTTGCAGGTATATCATAGCAGCTGCCACCAACTCCTCTTTTTTTATGCACCTATGTCTGTTAATGTGGTTTACATATTCTGTGGGTAAGTGCCACCTTATGAATGAAAAAATTTAAATTTTGATTATCAGTTGGTTGAATGACTCTGCCACTGTGATTATTTCCCCCGGCAATGTTTTGTGTATTTGAAAATGCCATGCTGCACCATTGTGTCAGTTTCACATTAAGCTGTATGTGTTCCTATAACTAGCTGGGTGAGTGCATTCAGAGGTTTGGCGAAGGCAAGGTTGTGACAGTTCCAGTGGAAACTACATCCAGTAAAACACTGTCTTGAACAAATTTATTTTTAGTGACAGCTGCTTTACTTATGTGTGTTAATTAATGTTATCAATATAATAGAGGGAAACATTCCACGTGGGAAAAATATATCTAAAAACAAAGATGATGTGACTTACCAAACGAAAGTGCTGGCACATCGATAGACACACAAATAAACACAAACATACACACAAAATTCTAGCTTTCGCAACCAACGGTTGCATCATCAGGAAAGAGGGAAGGAGAGGGAAAGACGAAAGGATGTGGGTTTTAAGGGAGAGGGTAAGGAGTCATTCCAATCCCGGGAGTGGAAAGACTTACCTTAGGGGGAAAAAAGGACGGGTATACACTCACGCGCGCACACACACACACACACATATCCATCCACACATATACAGACACAAGCAGACATATTCAAAGGCAAAGAGTTTGGGCAGAGATGTCAGTCGAGGCGGAAGTGCAGAGGCAAAGATGTTGTTGAATAACAGGTGAGGTATGAGTGGCGGCAACTTGAAATTAGTGGAGATTGAGGCCTGGTGGATAACGGGAAGAGAGGATATATTGAAGAGCAAGTTCCCATCTCCGGAGTTCAGATAGGTTGGTGTTAGTGGGAAGTATCCAGATAACCCGGACAGTGTAACACTGTGCCAAGATGTGCTGGCCATACACCAAGGCATGTTTAGCCACAGGGTGATCCTCATTACCAACAAACACTGTCTGCCTGTGTCCATTCATGCGAATGGACAGTTTGTTGCTGGTCATTCCCACATAGAATGCGTCACAGTGTAGGCAGATCAGTTGGTAAATCACGTGGGTGCTTTCACACGTGGCTCTGCCTTTGATCGTGTACACCTTCCGGGTTACAGGACTGGAGTAGGTGGCGGTGGGAGGGTGCATGGGACAGGTTTTACACCGGGGGGTGGTTACAAGGGTAGGAGCCGGAGGGTAGGGAAGGTGGTTTGGGGATTTCATAGGGATGAACTAAGAGGTTACGAAGGTTATGTGGACGACGGAAAGACACTCTTGGTGCAGTGGGGAGGATTTCATGAAGAGTGGATCTCATTTCAGGGCAGGATTTGAGGAAGTCGTATCCCTGCTGGAGAGCCACATTCAGAGTCTGATCCAGTCCCGGAAAGTATCCTGTCACAAGTGGGGCACTTTTGTGGTTCTTCTGTGGGAGGTTCTGGGTTTGAGAGGATGAGGAACTGGCTGTGGTTATTTGCTTCTTTACCAGGTCGGGAGGGTAGTTGCGGGATGCGAAAGCTGTTGTCAGGTTGTTGGTGTAATGGTTCAGGGATTCCGGACTGGAGCAGATTCGTTTGCCACGAAGACCTAGGCTGTAGGGAAGGGACCGTTTGATGTGAAATGGGTGGCAGCTGTCATAATGGAGGTACTGTTGCTTGTTGGTGGGTTTGATGTGGATGGACGTGTGAAGCTGGCCATTGGACAGGTGGAGGTCAACATCAAGTAAAGTGGCATGGGATTTGGAGTAGGACCAGGTGAATCTGATGGAACCAAAGGAGTTGAGTTTGGAGAGAAAATTCTGGAGTTGTTCTTCACTGTGAGTCCAGATCATGAAGATGTCATCAATAAATCTGTACCAAACTTTGGTTTGACAGGCCTGGGTAACCAAGAAGGCTTCCTCTAAATGTCCCATGAATAGGTTGGCGTACAAGGGGGCCATCCTGGTACCCATGGCTGTTCCCTTTAATTGTTGGTATGTCTGGCTTTCAAAAGTGAAGAAGTTGTGGGTCAGGATGAAGCTGGCTAAGGTAATGAGGAAAGAGGTTTTTAGGTAGGGTGGCAGGTGATCGGTGTGAAAGGAAGTGCTCCATCGCAGCGAGGGCCTGGACGTGCGGGATATTTGTGTATAAGGAAGTGGCATCAATGGTTACAAGGATGGTTTCCGGGGGTAACAGATTGGGTAAGGATTCCAGGCGTTCGAGAAAGTGGTTGGTGTCTTTGATGAAGGATGGGAGACTGCATGTAATGGGTTGAAGGTGTTGATCTACATAGGCAGAGGTACGTTCTGTGGGGGCTTGGTAACCAGCTACAATGGGGCGGCCGGGATGATTGGGTTTGTGAATTTTAGGTAGAAGGTAGGGGTGCGGGGTGTCGGTGGGGTCAGGAGGTTGATGGAGTCAGGTGAAAGGTTTTGTAGGGGGCCTAAGGTTCTGAGGATTCCTTGAAGCTCCGCCTGCACATCAGAAATGGGATTACCTTAGCCAGCTTCATCCTGACCCACAACTTCTTCACTTTTGAATGCCAGACATACCAACAATTAAAGAGAACAGCCATGGGTACCAGGATGGCCCCCTCGTACGCCAACCTATTCATGGGTCGCTTAGAGGAAGCCTTCTTGGTTACCCAGGCCTGCCAACCCAAAGTTTGGTACAGATTTATTGATGACATCTTCATGATCTGGACTCACAGTGAAGAACAACTCCAGAATTTCCTCTCCAACCTCAACTCCTTTGGTTCCATCAGATTCACCTGGTCCTACTCCAAATCACATGCCACTTTACTTGACGTTGACCTCCACCTGTCCGATGGCCAGCTTCACATGTCCGTCCACATCAAACCCACCAACAAGCAACAGTACCTCCATTATGACAGCTGCCACCCATTCCACATCAAACGGTCCCTTCCCTACAGCCTAGGTCTTCGTGGCAAACGAATCTGCTCCAGTCCGGAATCCCTGAACCATTACACCAACAACCTGACAACAGCTTTCGCATCCCGCAACTACCCTCCCGACCTGGTACAGAAGCAAATAACCACAGCCACTTCCTCATCCTCTCAAGCCCAGAACCTCCCACAGAAGAACCACAAAAGTGCCCCACTTGTGACAGGATACTTTCCGGGACTGGATCAGACTCTGAATGTGGCTCTCCAGCAGGGTTACGACTTCCTCAAATCCTGCCCTGAAATGAGATCCATCCTTCATGAAATCCTCCCCACTGCACCAAGAGTGTCTTTCCACCGTCCAGCTAACCTTCGTAACCTCTTAGTTCACCCCTATGAAATCCCCAAACCACCTTCCCTACCCTCCGGCTCCTACCATTGTAACCGCCCCCGGTGTAAAACCTGTCCTATGCACCCTCCCACCACCACCTACTCCAGTCCTGTAACCCGGAAGGTGTACACGATCAAAGTCAGAGCCACGTGTGAAAGCACCCACGTGATTTACCAACTGACCTGCCTACACTGTAACGCATTCTATGTGGGAATGACCAGCAACAAACTGTCCATTCGCATGAATGGACACAGGCAGACAGTGTTTGTTGGTAATGAGGATCACCTTGTGGCTAAACATGCCTTGGTGCACGGCCAGCACATCTTGGCACAGTGTTACACCGTCCGGGTTATCTGGATACTTCCCACTAACACCAACCTATCTGAACTCCAGAGATGGGAACTTGCTCTTCAATATATCCTCTCTTCCCATTATCCACCAGGCCTCAATCTCCACTAATTTCAAGTTGCCGCCACTCATACCTAATCTGTCATTCAACAACATCTTTGCCTCTGCACTTCCGCCTCGACTGACATCTCTGCCCAAACTCTTTGCCTCTGTATATGTCTGCTTGTGTCTGTATATGTGTGGATGGATATCTGTGTGTGTGCGCGCGCGAGTGTATACCCGTCCTTTTTTCCCCCTAAGGTAAGTCTTTCCGCTCCCGGGATTGGAATGACTCCTTACCCTCTCCCTTAAAACCCACATCCTTTCGTCTTTCCCTCTCCTTCCCTCTTTCCTGACGATGCAACCGTTGGTTGCGAAAGCTAGAATTTTGTGTGTATGTTTGTGTTTATTTGTGTGTCTATTGACGTGCCAGCGTTTTCGTTTGGTAAGTCACATCATCTTTGTTTTTAGATATAATTAATGTTATCAGTTGTTTAAAGGAGTCTATCAGTTCTGAAGCACATGTGTTGACAGAAGTTAAATTATAAATACAGTTTGTGCTAGCAAAATGTTGTGGCACCATTACAGAGCTGGTTCAGTTGTCACAGAAACTGACAAGAAAAGCATAATTTTCTTATTGTGTGCTGATTCATTTTGGGGCAACATCACTTATTGATAGCCCAATTTCTCAGAACAATTTATTGACAATGTAGGAAAAGACAGATTGCTACTTACTGTAAAGATAACGTCTAAGCTACAGAGAGGCACAATTAAGCCACTTACACACAAAGTTTTGACCACAGCCTTTTTCAGAAAAATACACACACACACACACACACACACACACACACACACACACACACACCATTCATTCACACAAGCAAGCACACCTCCCACACACGACTGCTAACTTCAGCAGCTTAAGCTGCCGGAGTTGGTGGACACGTGTGGGTGAGGTGTGCTTGCTTCTGTAAAAGAATGGTGTGTGTTTCTTATCATACAGAAAAAGCACTGCGTGTTAGAGAGAGGTCTCACATAGTTTTGTGTGCTTTTCCATCAGCCAGCAAGTTTCCTTAACCTCTATTAAATATTTTACATACATTATTATTAGATTTCAGAAGAGTACTTTAATTAAAGATTGCCATTTTGTATATTCATAATGTGATGCATTTCTCTTTTTCAGGTTGCTAATGGGTTGTTGAATGATGTTGACTTGCGAATACTCGTCCATGATGCATATGGAAAAGGTTTCATGAAGAGTTGCAGAACTAGCCCAGATGCATATATCCAGATGGCTTTACAGCTTGCTTATTACAGGGTATAGATTTTTATGTTTTTGGAGGCTGACATGTGTGAAGTAATTATAACTAAAAATATTTTTAGTCATGTATGATTCTTCACACAAAACCACAAAAACATTTGTGTTTCACATTTTTAGGATGCTGGGAAATTCAATCTTACATATGAAGCATCAATGACAAGACTGTTCCGTGAAGGAAGGACGGAGACTGTTCGGCCATGTACTGTTGAGTCATCTGCTTGGGTTATGTCAATGATGAATCCCAAGTCAACGGTAAGATGGAATTCATTAAATTGCAGATGACATAAATCAGTTTACTGTCATCTAAATTAGTGTTAAATTGCTTAAAGTCAATCAGTGCAAGCTGGAAAAATTTTTGGTGCAAAAATGTGGTATTGTTGAGCAAGAGGTATTTTTCACATAATGACTAGATCACAGTTATTCTGAATATCTCATCATACGAAGAATATTGTTAACAATGTATGAGGTGAAGCTATAGTTTTGGCTGGGGACTGGAGTACTTTATTTGTATAATGTATCGATAACAGTCTTATTACTAATTATGAAGTAAAGATTGATGTGAGTTGAAATAGGGCTTCAAAGTAATTCGATGTCGAAAGTTGAAAATTTGTGCTGAACCGGGACTTGAACCCAGAACTTCTGCTTAACATGAGCAGTTCCCTTAACCCTGTCTGTCATCTTAACACACTTTGCATTGACCAAACCCTGCTTGCTTGTAGCAAGTCCTGTATTCCCACTGTGGGGACAGTAGGTTACCATAGGTAATCTAATCCCAACAGTGAACCCTGCCCCTCTCAGTTCAATCACCATACAACTGTGATCCACATGTGGTGACCAGAGGTGTGCATGGGTGGGGTCTCTAGTCCATATCAACATCATGGTTTTGAATGGTATGGCTTCTGACCAGTTTTTTTGTTGTCCAGCACTAAATTGGCAAGTCTTTTGTTGCAGGGTGGCTGTATCCTACTGTTGAACCAAGTGAGGTGTGACAGTAGTAACCCACAGGACTCTCAGGAGGATGACAGTTCAGATTCCAACCTGACCGTCTGGAGTTAGGTTTTCTGTGATTTCCATAAATTTCTTGGTGAGTGATGGGATGACTCCTTTGAAAGGGCACGGCCAATTTCCTTCCCCATGTTTCTCCAGTCCTAGCTTGTGTTCCTGAACTTGTTACTGATGAGACATTTTTCTACATCTGCATACATACTCTGCAAGCCACCGTATGGTGTGTGGCAGAAGGTGCGCTGTACCACCACTAGACATTTCTTTTCCTGTTTCACTCACAGATAGAGAAAGTGATGGTCTTTATGCCTCCTTATCAGCACTAATTTCTCATATCTTATATTCATGGTCTTTAGGCAAAATGTATGTTGGTGGCAGTATGATTGTATTGCAGTCAAATTCAAATGCTCATTTCTAAGTTTTCTCAATAATGTTCTTGAAAAGAACATCGGGTTCTCTCCAGGGATCCCCATTTGAGTTTCCGAAGCATCTCAATAACATTTATGTGCTGTGCAAACCTACCGGTAACAAATCTAGCAGCCAGCCTCTGAATTGAATTGCTTTGATATCTTCCTTTAATCCGACCTAGTGCAGATCTATAAACAGTCAATCAGTACTCATGCATAGGTCGCACTATTGTCCTATATGCAGTCACTTTTATAGGTGAACCACACTTTCCTAAAATTCTGCTGATAAACAAGTCGACCATTCATCTTCCCTATCACAATCTTCACATGCTTGTTTCATTTCACATCACTTTACAAAGTTATGCCCACGTATTTAATGACATGACTGTGTCAAGAAGCACATTATTAACACTTTATCCAAACATTATAGATTTCTTTTTCGTACTCATCTGCAGTAACTTATATTTTTCTACATTTAGAGCCAGTTGCCATTCCTTCACCAACTGGAAATTTCGTCTAAGTCATCTGGTATCATCCTACAGTCACTTATCTTCAACACCTTGATATACATCAGAGCGCAATGAGCAAACAACAAAAGATTGTTGCCCATCCCGTCCATCGGCTCATTAAAGTATATAAAAAAGTAATAGTGGTCCTAACACACTTTCCTGGAGCACTCCAGATAATACCCTTGTCTCTGATGAACACTCGCATTCAAGGAACACATACTGGGTTCTATTATTTCAGAAGTCGTCGAGTCAGTCACATATCTGGGGAAACTATTCCACATGCTCATGCCTTCGATAAGTCTGCAATGGGGTACCATGCCAAATGTTTTCAGAAACCTATAAATATGGAATCTGCCTGTTGCTGTTCCTCCATAGCATGCAGTATATCGTATGAGAAAAGGGAAAGCTGGGTTTTCACATGAGCAATGCTTTCTAAAACTGTGCTCATTTGTGGGCATAAGCATTTTGGCCCCTAAGAAATTTATTATATTCAGACTCAGAACATGTTCTAGATTTCTGCAGTATATTGATATTATTGATGTTAAGGATACTGGTCTGTAACTTTGCAGGTCTGTTCTTTTACTCTTCTTGGGTATAGAAGTCACTTGTGCTTTTTTCCAGTCACTTGGAACTTTGTGCAGGATGAGACATTTGCAATAAATGCAAGCTATGGGAGGAGCCAATGCTGTGGAATTTGTTGTTGTTGTTGTTGTTGTTGTTGTTGTTGTGGTCTTCAGTCCAGAGACTGGTTTGATGCAGCTCTCCATGCTAGTCTATCCTGTGCAAGCTTCTTCATCTCCCAGTACCTACTGCAACCTACATCCTTCTGAATCTGCTTAGTGTATTCATCTCTTGGTCTCCCTCTATGATTTTTACCCTCCAATACTGAATTGGTGATCCCTTGATGTCTCAGAACATGTCCTACCAACCGATCCCGTCTTCTAGTCAAGGTGTGCCACAAATTTCTCTTCTCCCTAATTCTATTCAATACCTCCTCATTAGTTATGTGATCTACCCATCTAATCCTCAGCATTCTTCTGTAGCACCACATTTCGAAAGCTTCTATTCTCCTCTTGTCCAAACTATTTATCGTCCATGTTTCACTTCCATACATGGCCACACTCCATGCAAATACTTTCAGAAATGACTTCCTGACATTTAAATCTATACTCGATGTTAACAAATTTCTCTTCTTCAGAAACACTTTTCTTGCCATTGCCAGTCTACATTTTATATTCTCTCTACTTTAACCATCATCAGTTATTTTGCTCCACAAATAGCAAAACTCATTTACTACTTTAAGTGTCTCATTTCCTAATCTAGTACCCTCAGATTCACCCAATTTAGTTCAACTACATTCCATTATCCTCATTTTGCTTTTGTTGATGTTCATCATATATCCTCCTTTCAAGACACTGTCCATTCCGTTAAGCTGCTCTTCCAGATCTTTTGCTGTCTCTGACAGAATTATGATGTCATCGGCGAACCTTATAGTTTTTATTTCTTCACCATGGATTTTAATTCCTACTCTGAATTTTTCTTTTGTTTCCTTTACTGCTTGCTCAATATACAGATTGAATAACATCAGGGATAGGCTACAACTCTGTCTCACTCCCTTCCCAACCACTGCTTCCCTTTCATTCCCTTCAACTCTTATAACTGTCATCTGGTTTCTGTACAAATTGTAAATAGCCTTTCACTCCCTGTATTTTACCCCTGCCACATTGAGAATTTGAAAGAGAGCATTCCAGTCAACATTGTCAAAAGTTTCTCTAAGTCTACAAATGCTAGAAATATAGGTTTGCCTTTCCTTAATCTATTTCTAAGGTGCTGTGGAATACACTTCGTAAAACTGAGCTGGGATTTCATCCGTACATGGCAACATATTTGTTCCCAACTTCTTCATTTGGGTCTCTGTGCCATAGATGCTTATCACTATATTCTCTATGTGGGATCAAGTGACAGTATGTTTGTATGATTCTTCTGCATGAATGTTTTCTTAAACGTGGAATTTAAAATGTTGGCTTTCATTTTGGTGTCTTCAACTGCCACACCAGACACGTCAATGAGTGAATGGATGGTAGCCTTAGACCTGCTTAGCAATTTTACATAGGACCAGAATTTTCTCAGGTTCTCAGCCAGATCGTTTGCTAGGGTATGACAAAGGCAGTTTTTGTATGCTTCGCGCATAGATCTTTTCACAGATGCACGAATCTCTAATACCTTTTGCCCGTCGTCATTTGCACATTCTCTTGTGTACAGAGAGTGCAGCAGCCTTTGCTTCCTCAGCATTTTGCAAATTTTGATGCTAAAACATGCTGGGCCTTTTCCATCCTTAATCCACTTACTATCCACATGATTGTCCAGAGCACAATTTACAACGTTTAAAGTTTGCCCATAATTCCTCTATGTCTATCATACTGGAACTAAATAATGGCCATTCATTGTGTAAGTGAGATGTTAACAACTGCTTATCGGCTCTTTCTAACAGAAACACACATAGCCTTCTTGACTGATTTATTAACTTTTGTAACCATAGTAACTATGGTGATGACATGACACTAATCACCATCTCTGTATTGATGCCATCTTTAAGGTCCAGCCTGTTTGTAGCTACCAGGTCTTAGATATTTCCACTGTATGTGGCCTGCCAAACTAGCTGCTCAAGACAGTTTTTAGAAAATATGTTCAAAAGTATGCAAAACTGTCCATCTGTATCCCCTGCAATGTAATAAGCATAGACATTCCAGTCTATATTCTGTTGGTTAAAGTCACCTCCCACTAGTATTGCAGGAATTTTTACATGCTACTGACCAAAGACTTCCTTTGAATGACTGTAGAAGTGACACAGCAAAGTCAGGTGGCCGGTAAAAACTTCCAACAGTTAACTTGGTTTTTTCTTAGTCCTGTTATATGGGAGAAGATAACTTCACTGCCACACTAAATTTCAACCTCAGTAGAGACAATATTTTTGTAAACTGCAATGAACTTTACCCCTCCTATGGCCTAATCTCTCCTTCCAATAAACATTATGTGACTCTCTAAATATCTCAGAGTTTTCTACTTCAAGTTTTAGCCAACTCTCAGTTCCAAGAATAAACCCCATCTTCTTTCTGTTGTGATTATCAATAGCAACACCAGTAATGTAGATGTCCTCTGCAATTCTTTCTGATAGCAACAGCTTTTCCTAAATCAAAGTACACACACTGCACCCATAACTGTTTTGCTTGTGCAAAGCACTGTTCCTCAGAGAGGGAGAGTCCTTTGAGTTGTGTCCCCCTGATGAGGCCACCATCAAATACACTGATATCACACACATTTTCCATCCTGCAAACAACTTTCAAGCCAACATCCAATACAAAAACTGATGATATGCTGGTCATTTAATACACTGAATTATTCCTTTCATTGTGATGACAAGAGTGCCCTCTGTTCAACTCAGCAACTATTTCTAATTCAGTTGTTCATAATGTTTCATTGAAAAATGCGAAACAGCAGGTTAATTTTTAGTTTCCCAATGTTGATACTCCCAAAATCTATTGGATTAAGAGTGCTGTTTAATTTGTTGAGATCGCTCTTCTAGTTGCCAGTGGATTTAGTTTGTCATTTATTAATGTGTAACTTCTTTATTATGTCAGCATTTCATGATTTACAGAAATGTGAATTTCTGCATGAAGGATAATTGATTTCTTAGTAAAGAAAACTTAACAGAGTTATTTTCTGTATTTAATAATTGTGAGTTTTAGCAAAATTAACAATAAGAATTAATCGTCCCTTCAGTGTTCACTTAAGGTAAATTGTAGAATGATGATTTGAGAGATAAAATATTATGTTAAATAATTTTAGTTATATTTAGATATAAGTACATTTTGTATTCTCTGTCTTTCCCATTTAACACAAATTCAACTTTTTTCCAGGCATCTGAACGTATAGCATTGTTGCAGAAAGCATGTGAAGTACATCAGACTGGATACCAGCATGCAATGTGTGGGAAAGGCATAGATCGTCATTTATTCTGCCTCTATGTTGTGTCAAAATACCTTGAAGTAGACTCAGCATTCCTGAAAGAAGTGTTGAGTGAGCCTTGGCGTCTCTCAACATCACAAACACCTCATGGGCAGACATCAAAGATGGATCTAAAGAAATATCCTCGCTGCATATCAGCTGGTGGTGGATTTGGGCCTGTAGCTGATGATGGTTATGGTGTATCATACATCATAGCTGGAGAAGATTTGCTCTTTTTCCATATAACATCAAAAGTTAGCTCTCCTGAAACGGTGAGTTTTTAACTCATTCATATATGAAAATAATTAGGGCTGTACCACCCAGTTAACATGTTTTGGCGTCAGTTCAGTCTTTTAAAGCTCATGTTTCCTTGGCAAAAAATACATGATTGTGTTTCTAGGGCCAACAAAAATAATCATTTTAAGCTTAATTGTAAACAGCACTGACATCAGGGTTTTAGAAATACAGAAAAAAGCTAATAAAAAATTAAGGTGAAAAAGAGCAACTGAGAAAAAATAAAATAAAAACAGTACTTGGAAAGAATAGGAAAAAAAACTATGCTGGGAGAGTGGGGTAGGGAAAGAAAAATATATTGGGCTGATTGTCACGAGAGATCACAACAAAAGGGACGGTGAAAACAATGACACAATGGCTATTTGGGGTTTACTGTGACAAGGTTACATGAATAAGCTCAAATTGTGTAGGAACTGTGAATAGTATTGGAAAGTTAATGAGGTTCTTGCTACTAGTGAGTTTGGTAAGTGGTATAGGCACCTTATATAAGTGTAAAGATGATTACAGGTAGAAGATAGCTTGATATCTTACGATCATGAGTAATTTACACTGTTAGGATCTTGTATAGCTTCCCACATTTTTTATATTAATTATGCATTACATATTTTTGTAGTTTTGCTGCTACTCATGTTACTGATAATTCTCCTCACTTTGTAATTTTGTCTGTGTCTACAAGTTTTTTCACAAACTGTGTGTTGTGATTCCATTTCCCCACACTGCCCAAGAAAATATTTCTGTTCTCATAGTTCAAGATTTAGCATTTTATTTCTTGATACAAGCTCTAAGGTTAATGCAGATGATATACTTGCACAGACCTCTTAGCTGGAAAATCTAGCAAATGGTTTTCTTATTTGATACTCGAGTACTATGCGTACGAATGTTAGAAGGAATCACCTGTGCAAGATTGCTGAAGTCGTATGCAGTGGAACCTTGCACAGTGAGCAGAATTCATTCCAGAATCTTACTCCTAGTGTGAAACAGTCGTTAAGCATAACAATTTATCACATATAAATTAATGTGAAATAAAAATGATACTGCGTTCCATGCAGAAAAAGTACAGAAAGTTTTATCTTGCTGATGCCACTTATTCAAAGAAAATTATATATATAGTATTATATACTTTATTATTCACAATACATAACCAATTCTTTTTTACTAGGAAGCTATTTATGGTCATTTGTTCCTGCCGATGCTTCAATACTTGGCAAAAATTCGACACAGCATTATCATCAGATAAATTTGTAGTGACTGTAGCCACTGCTTTATTGGGATGGTTATTTTCAGTGTCAGATGCAACTGATTTCCATGCTTCCAGCATTGCACCAGAAGGTTGCTGCTGTGCTGTTACTACTTACTCCTTCTCTGAATAACTTCCTGCTGTGAAACACACTGCAATTCCATAAGCTCTTCAGTGGTCATTTTGGTCGTTTCTTGACTGTAATCTTCCACAAGGTCATCAATATCATTGTAAACCACTTCTAGTCCTGTGCTCTTGGTCAAAAACAATCTAACTCAAAAACAATCTCATTGACTACAGGCTCCACAGGTACTGACTCGAAAGCCGCAGAATCATATTTGAAACACACCCCTCCAAAGCTTCTTCCAACCAGAAGTGAAAGTTCTCTTGGTAATCCCTTGCCACGCCTTTTCCATCATATTGACACACGCAACAATCTTGAAGTGATATTTCCAAAGCTCTCTGAGAGTGAGATACGTAGCTTCAGTCAACTCAATGCAATGCTCAAAGAGTGCTTTAGTGTAGGGCTCCTTAAAGTTAGAAATAATCTGCTGGTCCATAGGCTGGAGTAATGGAGAGATGTTGGGAGGCAGAAATTGAATCTTAACGAATTGCAATTCTTCAAGGAGATCGTCTTGTAGGCTTGGAGAATGGGCAAGAGTGTTGTCCATAACAAGAAAGACATGGAGTTGCAGATTCATCTCTAGCAAATATTTTTTCCTGCAGAACCAAATACTTCGTTGATCCAATCACAAAAAAGATCATGTGTCACCCAAAATCTGTTGTTGGACCTCCAAATCACATTTAACCTGCTCTTCTGGACTTTACACTTCTTGAAGGGTCACGGAGTTTGTGAATTGTAAATAAACAGCAGTATAATTTTCAAATATCTGCTTGCATTGGTGCAGAATAGCAGTGTGAGACGGTCTTTCATTGGCTTGTGACCGGGCATTGCATTCTTCTTTGCTGTTATAAAGGTATGCTTTGGCATTGTTTTCCAGAATAGACCCGTCTCGTCACAGTTAGAAACCTGTTATGACAAATAACCCTAAGAATCTATGAGCATCTTGAAGTTGGTGATGAAATTCTCTGCTGCCTTTGCATTGGAGCTGGTTGCTTCACAATGCCTCACAAAGTTGTGGATGCTGGTTCTTCTGTGAAACTTCTCGAACCACCAACAGCTTCCCTTAAACACTTATTCAACCACTAATGATCTTGGCATCATCTTAAAAAGGTTGACAAAAATCATTCTCACCTTCTCAGAAATGATGTTATCATTAATAGTGTCATTGCTTGTGATTGTCATTTATACATATGAGGAAATCTTTTGGCATCATCAAGAATACAAAACTGTTAGAATAGGCCTGAGGTATTCCTGCCTGTCATAAGAGGCAAGTAAAAGGGGTCTCACCCAATTTGGCCTATATGTGATGGTCCCCTGTGGAGTTTTACCTCAATTTTTCAAAATTTTCCCAAAGAGCGAGCTAATTTGGGGAAGGGCACCATACATGGTGCATAATGTCAATCGTGCATTGAGATCTTTAGTCCACTTTCTCGTTGTCACATTGCAATCCCCATCATTCTCCATCTCTTGGGTGAGGACACCTTTCTGGGTGCATTTTGCACCATGCACTACACAGTGTCGCCTTCTGTGCATTCCACAGGGACATTCTTTTGCAGTCTGATGATGAGATGCGTGGCAATTTAGGGCAGCAAGGTGTTTGTTTCATCTGGCCCATCCATCGGGGTCCAAGGGATAATAAGGTTGCCGCCAGTGCCTTCATCTTGGGCTTTGAGGGTGACACCTTACCCGAGAAGGTGAAGGCGATAGTATACTGCTGTGACATCAAGCCATATATTCCTCCCCAATACGGTGCTTTAAGTGCTGGACGTTCGACCATGTGTCTTCCCGCTGTACTTCCAGCGTCACTAGTCGAGATTGTGGACGTCCATCATATCCCAATACTCCAGGTGCCCCGTCTCCCGTCTTTGTCAACTGCGGAGAGCATCATTCACCTTGCTCGCCAGACTGCAGGATTTTACAGAAAGATATGAAAATCATGGAATATAAGACCCTGGACTGACTGACCTATACTGATGCTAAGAGGAAATTTGAGTGCCTACATCCTGTGCCTATGACCACCTCTTACGCCGCTGCTATGAAAACAGTGATGCTGAGGGAATTAGATTAGGAAATGAGACACTTAAAGTAGTAAAGGAGTTTTGCTATTTGGGGAGCAAAATAACTGATGATGGTCGAAGTAGAGAGGATATAAAAGTAGACTGGCAATGGCAAGGAAAGCGTTTCTGAAGAAGAGAAATTTGTTAACAACGAGTATAGATTTAAGTGTCAGGAAGTCGTTTCTGAAAGTATGTGTATGGAGTGTAGCCATGTATGGAAGTGAAACATGGATGATAAATAGTTTGGACAAGAGGAGAATAGAAGCTTTCGAAATGTGGTGCTACAGAAGAATGCTGAAGATTAGATAGGTAGATCACATAACTAAATTAGGAGGTATTGAATAGAATTGGGGGGAAGAGGAGTTTGTGGCACAACTTGACAAGAAGAAGTGACCGGTTGGTAGGACATGTTTTAAGGCATCAAGGGATCACAAATTTAGCATTGGAGGGCAACGTGGAGGGTAAAAATCATAGAGGGAGACCAAGAGATGAATACACTAAGCAGATTCAGAAGGATGTAAGTTGCAGTAAGTACTGGGAGATGAAGAAGCTTGCATAGGATAGAGTAGCATGGAGAGCTGCATCAAACCAATCTCAGGACTGAAGACAACAACAATGAAAACAGTTGTCACCCCATCAGTTCCTCGCATTCCAGTCACCTCTCAGAATTTGAAGACTACACCTGCCCCCTTGATGGTGGGGGGCTCAGGAAAAAAGTCAGTGGCAGCAGGTGACCCTGAGGCATAAACTGCCTCATTGAACATTCCATGCCTTCCCAGTCTCATGGTGACGTCATCCTCCAGTGTAATTGCGGCAGTTTTTTCCACCACCTGGCTGTGCTAAGGCAACATTTAAGCTTTATTCCTGCTTTCTGCATTGCCATCCAGGAAACCTGGTTCCTGGCAGTGCGCACTCTTGACCTCCATGGCTATCAGGAATACTACAGGAACCGTAGCAAGTATAATCGAGTGTCGGGTGGAGTTTGCGTTTATGTCCTAAACTCAGTCTGTAGTGAAATTGTGCCCCTTCAAACCCCTCTTGAAGCTGTGGCTGTCAGAATAAGGACGACACAGGAAATAACTGTCTGCAATGTATATCTTCCTCCTGATGGTGTAGTATTCCCCAATGTATTAACTGCACTGATTGATCAACTCCCTAAACTTTCCTACTTTTGGGAGATTTTAATGTCCATAACCCCTTGGGGGGTGGCACCGTGCTTACTGGTCGAGGCAGAGATGTTGAAACTTTGCTGTCTCAGTTCGATCTCTGCCTCTTAAATAATGGGGCCACTACACATTTCAGTGTTGCTAATGGTAGCTACTCGGCCATTGATTTATTAATTTGCAGCCCAGGACTTCTCCCATCTATCCACTGGAGAGCACATGATGACCCATGTGGTAGTGACCATTTCTGCATATTCCTGTCACTGCCCCAGCATCATGCCCATGGATGCCTGCCCAGATTGTCTTTAAACAAGGTGGACTGGGAAACTTGCAGCTGTGCTATCACCGTTGATTCTCCCTCGCATGGTAACAGTGATGTGGTGGTTGAACAGGTAACTACAACGATCGTTTCTGTGCCAGAAAATGCGATTCCTTGTTCTTTGGGTGCCCCCATCAAAAGGCAGTGCCTTGGTGGTCATCGGAAGCCGCTGAAGCAATTAAGGAGTGCTGACGAGCTCTACAGCAGCACCCTTCCCTGGAACACCTCATAGCCTTTAAACGACTCCGTGCCAATGTTCGTCAACTTATTAAACGATGGAAGCAGGAGTTCCGGGAGAGATATGTCTCGACCATTGGGTGCCATACGTCAACACATCAAACGTGTTTTTGGGTACCAAACCCCAACAGGTGTTCCCAGTGTTAACATAAATGGCATGTTATCTACCGACACAAACGTGATTGCTGAGCACTTTGCTGAGCGCTATGCTCGAGCCTCTGCATCGGAGAATTACCCCCCTAGCTTTTCGCACTCTCAAACGGTGGCTGGAAGGGAAAGTCTTCTCATTTACTACACACCACAGTGAAACTCATAACGCCCCATTTACAGAGTGGGAGCTCCTCAGTGCCCTTGCACATTGCCCCAACACAGCTCGTGGGCCAGATCGGATCCACAGTCAGATGATTAAACATCTATCATTTGACTACAAATGACATTATCCTCATCATCTTTAACTGGATCCGGTTTTATGGCGTCTTTCCATCGCAATGGCGGGACAGCACCATCATTCTAGTGCTCAAACCTGGTGAAAACACACTTGATGTGGATAGCTATCGGTCTGTCAGTACTCACCAATGTTCTTTGTAAGCTGCTGGAGCGTATGATTTATGAAAAGCATATGACACGACCTGGCAACATCATATCCTTGCCACATTATAAAAGTGGGGTCTCAGAGGCCCACTCACGATTATTATCCAAAATTTCCTGTTGCTCCGTACTTTCCGTGTCCAAGTTGGTTCCTCCCATAGTCCCCCCCCCCCCCCCCATATCCACGAGAAAGGGGCACCACAGGGCTCTCTATTGAGTGTCTCTCTATTTTTAGTGGCCATTAATGGTCTAGTAACAGCTGTAGGGTTGTCCATCTCACCTTCTCTATATGCAGATGACCTCTGCATTTCGTACTGCTCCACCAGTGCTGGTGATGCTGAGCGGCGCCTACAGGGAGCCATCCACAAGGTGCAGTTATGAGTTGTAGCCCACGGTTTCCAATTTTCAGCTGCAAAGTTGTGTGTTATGCACTTCTGTCAGTGTTGTACCGTTCATCCAGAACTTTACCTTAATGACAATTCCCTCACCATAGTGGAGACATATCGATTCTTAGGACTGGTTTTTGACACCCGATTGACTTGGCTTCCTCACCTTCGTCAGCTTAAGCAGAAGTGCTGGCAGCACCTCAATGCCCTCTGCTGCCTGAGGAACACCAACTGATGTGCCGGTCGCCCTACGCTGCTGCAGCTCTACAGAGCCCTTGTTCAATCTCACCTTGACTATGGCAGTCTAGTTAATGGTTCAGTGGCGCCCTCATCATTGTGTTTACTCGAACCAGTGCACCACTGTGGCATTCGCCTAGCAACAGGAGCTTTTAGGACGAGTCCATTGACCAGCATCCTTGTGGAGGTTCAAATGGCTCTGAGCACTATGCAACTTAACTTCTGAGGTCATCAGTCACCTAGAACTTAGAACTAATTAAACCTGACTAACCTAAGAACATCACACACATCCATGCCCGAGGCAGGATTCGAACCTGCGACCGAAGCGGTCGCTCGGTTCCAGACTGTAACGCCTAGAACCGCACGGCCACTCCGGCCGGCCCTTGTGTTGGCCTGAGTCCTTCCATTGCAGGTTAGTCGTGCACAACTGCTGGTCAGTTACATTGCACACATTCATAGTTCTCCTGCACATTCGAATCGCCATCTCCTTTTCCCACCCACGGCGGTTCATCTCCCGCATCGGCAGCCCAGGTCAGGGCTTCCAGTTGCAGTTTGTGTCCAATCCCTTCTTTCCGAACTGGAGTCCTTACCTTTACTTGAGGTCCATTCACGTACACCTCCATGGTGTACACCTTGGCCGCGGCTTTGCCTTGACCTTTCACATTCCCCTAAGGACTCAGTTAACCCTGCGGCTCTCCGCTGCCACTTCCTCTTGATTCTTTACATGTACCGAGGCCATGAAGTCGTTTACACCGACGGCTTGATGGCTGATGCTCATGTCTGCTTCGTGTATGTCCATGGAAGACATATTGAAGAGCATTCCTTGCCCGATGGTTGCAGCGTTTTCGCGGCCGAGCTGGTGGCTATATCTCGTGCTCTTGAGCACATCAGTTCATGCCCTGGGGAGTTGTTTCTTCTGTGTAGTAACTCATTGAGTAGCCTACAAGCTATCGACCAGTGTTACCCTTTGGCAGTGGCCATCCAGGAGTCCATGTATGCCCTGGACTGGTCCAGTCATTCAGTGGTGTTTGTCTGGACCCCAGGTCACATCGGAATCCCAGTCAACGAACTTGCCAACAGGCTTGCCAAACAGGCTAAGCAGAAAACGCTTATGGAGATCGGCTTCTCTGCAACGGACCTGCGTTCAGTACTATGCCACGGCTTTGGGAAGTGAAATGGTATAACCTATGCATGCACAACAAACTGTGCCATTAAGGAGACTACGAATGTATGGCAGTTCGATGCGGGCCTCTCGCAGGGACTCTGTGGTTTTCTGCTGGCTCCGAATTGGACACGCTTGGGTGACACACAGCTACCTCCTGCACCATGATGACCCACCTCAGCGTCGGTGCGGCGCCCGACTGACAGTGGCCCATATCTTAGTGAGCTGTCCTTCTTTGGCTGCCCTGCGATGGACTCTTCAGTTACCGGACTCATTGCCATTAATTTTAGCTGGCAATGCCTCATCGGCTAATTTAGTTTTATATTTTATATATGATGGTGGGTTTTATCATTCTATATAAGTTTTAGTGCATATCCTTTGTCTCTTTGTGTTCTGCACTCTAATGCTTTTAGGGTGGATGTTGTGATGTGTTGCAGAGTGGCTGGCTTTTCCTTTTTATTCTCATTGATCAGCCAGCCACAGTCATCTGCTCTCTTGTTTTTACCCCTTCCTCCTGTTTCTTGCTTCTCTCTGTGGTCTTCTTTTCCTGTTTTGCCCATAGTAGGGTTTGTTGTCCTTTGTCATTCTTCTGGTTCTTCCTTTCTCCTGTTATTGAGCTGTATGTCTCCTTTATTCTCTTCTTTCCATTGTGTAATTATTTTACTGGGAACAAGGGACTGATGATCTCGCAGTTTGGTCCCCCTCCCCCCCCCCCTCCCACATACACATACACACACACGCACACACACACGCACACACACACGCACACACACACACACACACACACACACACACACACACTCACTTTTAATCACCATCCGACCAACCAACAAAACTGTTGTTTAGATACTCTTGTCACTCCCTGTGAAGCATCTATCTCCTTAATGTTGTCCTTTTTCTTGAGGATACTGCCAACAGTCAATGTAGACTGATTGTATGTGCGTGCTAAATCAGCAATGCTCACAACATGTTTGGGTTTCTCAGTGATTTTATATTTCATTTCTAAGGTAATTTTCTTTCTCTTACAGTCGTCTTCTCGTGGCTTTATCTTTGGACACATTTCTACGAGGATTATTAAAGTTTGCAAACAAAGAAACACTGTGTGAAAATGAGCTTAGAAAAATGTGTGATCACATGGTAGCAGAAAGAGTGCTGAACCCACACTGCTGTACATACTAATGATCTTGTCATACAATTTGGAAAGACATCTTTGATATTTGTAGGTTACATCAATATCTGTGTCTTCACCATATCCAAGGCTTGTTTCTAATTGAGCTTCTATTGAAGCTGAAAGAGTTATAGTGGCTAATTCTATAACGCGTATAGCATTTGGCAGTCAGTGTCTTCTTTATAAAATTGGAGACATGTGGATGGCATTTTGGTTTAGAAAACTGTGAGAGTGTAGAACATTTTAGGATACACTGCGGTGCCTTCCTGTATATCTGACTGATGTTGACTATATTGAAAAAGAGTGTTCCTAATGATGAAAATGAGAACAGTCTTGTTACTCTTGTTCATCTGCATCATCTTAAGTATGCCTTGATTAACTGCTGTTCAAGTGCACTTTCGTAAATTATTAATGAATCCCTTACATTATATCTGTATGATGAGCAGCATCATTTGTAAACCATGAGAGATAATGTGTAATTTGTCTTCCAGGCTATTTGTACAAAATGCATTTAGCAGCAAACCTGCCACTGCTTCTGTGTGTGAAGAATATTTCGCACAAAGAATAGAAACATTATTCTAGATAATATAACTTTGTCATTTGTTCTGCTACCATTCTCATGGGCGGGGAAATTCTCAGTAATATGCCTTTCATTTTAGCTATCTTTTTTTTTTTTTGAATTTGTGTGTTGTAATGTAAAAGTGATATAGAAACAAAAATAAACATTTTTATGTACATTGGTTGTGATACACTTCTTTGCCAGAACTACATTTGGCCGATCACGTTAACATAGCAGAGCAAAACATATTGTATGGGTACCCACCAAAACATAAATGCAGTGTGATACACAAGCCATGAGATTTAATTGGAATCGGCACACCTTATGAAATCTTCTAGGTTACTTAATAAATTAACAGGAAAAAAAAATTGCGACTCCAAGGAGTAGTAGTTTACGAAAGTTGGTAGGCATGTTTCCACATCTAAAAAATAATATCTGTTCAAATGTCATGCCATTTGCATAAGAGTGGCACTAGTAACGCCACTATGAGGATGCAAGTCAGATTTTGTTTTAAATACTCACTGTACCGGCTGTAAGCATGAGTTACCTTTGAAATTTGACGTGGTGTGTTACGTTTGTCAGGAATGACTTTAAGGCAACAAAGATTCCATTTCAACACCTCACTGTGCTTGAATGATGTTGTGTAATAGGACTATGGAAAGCTTGATGTTCCTTCTGTGATATTGCTGAAGGACTTAGTGGAATGTAGCCACTGTACACGATTCCTGGGAGCGGTGGTCGCGAGAAGACCAGCCTCCGAAAAGGCCATGTAGCACTACCAAGAGGAAAGACCATTGTGTTTGGTGTATGGCTTTGGCACATCATACTGTTTCTGCAGCAGCAATTTGAGCAGAAATTGGCACCATAGTGTGAAACAACAAACTGTTACAAATCGGTTACTTCAAGGCATGCTCTGTGCCAGATGCCCTGAAGCATGCATTCCGTTTACTCCAAACCACTGGCATTTGCAACTTCAGTGGTATTAAACAAGAGCTCATTGGAGGACAGGGTGGGCATCTGTTGTGTTTTCTGATGAAAGCTGTTCTGCCTTGGCACCAATAATGGCCTCGTGTTGGTTAGAAGGTGGTAAGTTGAGGGCCTGCGACCAACCAGCCTGTGTGCTAGACACACTGGACCTACACCTGGAGTGTTCTGGGTGCGCTTTCATATGACAGTGGGGGCACTCTCGTTATATCATGCACCCTGACTGTAAATTTGTACATCAATCTGATGATTTGACCTGTTGTGCTGCTATCCATGAACAGCATTCCAGGGGTGTTTTCCAACAGGGTAACATTCGCCCACATACCGCTTTTGTAACCCAACACGCTCTACAGTGTGTCGACATGTCGCCTTGGCCTCTTCGGACACCAGATCTGTCTCCAGTTAAGCACTCAATGGGACATCATTGAATGACAACCCCAAGGTCACAAGGTCATCCACAACCAGCATTAAGTGTTTCTGTATTGACCGACCAGGTGCAAAAGGCGTGGAACGCCATCCCACAAATTGAAATCCGGCACCTGTACAACACAATACAGCCTTACAGGTTGTTAGCATGCTTGCACACAACTATCTGGCAGTTATTTAGTTTGGTCAGCTAAGTATACAGCAAGAAAAGGCACAAACAATATTGATGTAACTTGACGTTGCTGTTGAATGTGTGCTAGTTTGTTGTACAGATTGTCTTTAAACTCAAACCCCTTAAGGCCTAGCTACAGGTGATGCAGAGATTGGGGAGATGTGGAGGAAGGGCGGAGAAGGGGGGGAGAGAGAACGAGAGGAGGGGGGGGAGGTGTGAGATCTTGGAAATCTATCATTTTCACTCAGTTAGATTCACTCACATGCTGTTATTACACTCTTTGTCACTGAATGGGCACACTAGCGCTTGCTTTCATATTTCCACTTCGTTTGACGGCTCTTTACGAATTGAGCTTGTAACACAGCCCAAGAGATCACAGCTAGAGCCCACCGTATGCCATCTGTCTGCAGTCTTACTATTATTGGTATGCAGATGTCAGCGAATAGAATAAATTTTAACTCTGCAATGGAGTGTGCAGTGATTTGAATCTTCCTGCCAGATTAAAACTGTGTGCTGGGCTGAGACTTGAACCTGGGATGCTTGTCTTTCACAGGCAAGTACTCTGCCAGCTTAGCTATCCAAGCAAGACTCTTAACCTGCTACTTTCAAACTTCACAGTTCACAGAAGTTCTCCTGCAAGTTGATGGATTACCATTCCTCAAAGAAAGGATCTTGCAGAGATATAGCTTAGCAACAGGCAAATCTTTGCAATATCCTTTTCTCTACTCATGATAGTCCTGCAAGGTTGCTGGAGGTCTCCAGTGAGGTTTTGAAGGTAGGAGATGAGCCAAAACTGTAAAACTGTGAGGGCAGGTCATGAGTTGTGCTTAGATAGCTCAATTGGTAGAGCACTTGCCCACAAAAGCCAAAAGTTACAGGTTCAAGTCATGCACCAGCATCCATGTGTTAGTGCACAATTATATTGTTACATTGGCCAGAAAATTATACTCTTAAGAATTATTTAAATCCTCAAGAATTTGCTGAATGTTCTCAGCATTAATGTCACAGTAATAATGAGGTCTTGGTGATAGTATGGATACCGTTGATAAGTGGGTGCAACAAGTCATCTCAAACTTGAATGAAAGTGCTATAGAGGAACTTACTAAGTAGTATAACATTTAAGCCATGCATTACTTTAAAAAGGACTTTTCTCTCTGTTTGCAGGATTCTAGCAGATTTGCTGAACGTATCTGTACAGCACTGAGCGACATGAAGTCCTTAGTTGAAGAGTGGAAGAAGCAGCAAAAGAAATAACACAATGTGACTGTACTTGTGAAGTTTCAGTGTGTTGATCAACTTGGGCAAAGGATTGACAGCAGAATTTCAGAAATACGTTGAACACATGTTTGGTGCAGGAATATCAGGTATAATGTGGGAGATGAGCTCATCTGTTGTTGGTTTTTAAACTTTATCTTGTCTAATAAGTAATGACATTTTAATTTTATGTGACAAACATCAGAGTGTTATCCATCAGTATTTATGTACTCATGCTACATCCTTTTTCTTGCACTCTTTGTAGAAAATGCCTATGTTGTCATTTCTTAAAAAGTGCAGCCTGTAAATAGTTTAGGAAGTGCCTAATCAAAGTGTAAAATAATCCTAATGTAGGGTACACTTATACTTATGGAGTATTTGACATACTTGCATAATATATGCAGTACTTTTCATTTAGGTGAGGAATGCACACAAGTACTTTTTTATAAGCTCAAGTTATTTAAAATTGCAGTGTTTAACAAATAATAATACGTGAGTTTTGTGGGGGAGAACTTACAACCACAGAATGTTGTAGCACATTATTTTACTTCATAGTTGTTATTTCCTTTCTTCCAAAGAACTGACAAACATAGCAATGCAATTTCATCATGCAACCTATCAATGCAATGTTGTGTGTGTATGTGTTTGAATATTTTTGTATGTATATTTGTGGTTTGAAAATGAATGGTATGTTGCTGTTATACAAAATGAAATATAATATTATTGTTAACACCATTTATAAAATGAAGTGTGACTGACTATGATCAAAATGTCGGATACTCTCGCCTTGTATTGTGTGGAGCATTCACTTCTCATTCAGAAAAAGCATCTGAAGTAATGACATTTGTAGTTCTCTAGCATTACCTGTATTTTGAAACTGTCATGTTCTTTCTTTTCTCTGTGAAAATCACTTTCCCCAACATTGCTGAACTAGAAAAGAAAATGATATTTAAAGTGCCATCTTATGAATTATTTAGTTTTATTTTTTATCTGTTAATGACTATGTGATGGGGGGAAATGTCAAAACTGTCATACACTTAAAAAGGGACTTCCTGTGAGATGAATGTTAAACTGTATAACAGCTTACAGTGTCTGATGTATATATTCTACTATACTTTTGTACGTCTCATTGACTATATTCAGTACATTTCTCAGCACTGTGTGCTGATATGTTGTTCTTGTTGTTTTTGTTTCCAGCCTTAAGAAAGAAAAAATGATCCATTTGCATCCTTTTGAATTCAGTACCTTTTTCTTGAAACCTGTTTGGGAATAATTTGAATAAAAACATTTTTATTACAAATTTGTCTTTCTGTGACAAAATACAATAGAGAGCTTTAAAATTTATTACTTGTACTTGTTTTGAATTTCCCTTACATGTACCCTGTACCTGGCACTATGCTTCCATACTTTCAGAGAGTAAATTCTCAGTACCATGAGAAACATGTCTGTTGTCATGGTTTTATATACCTAAGAAGCACACTCATCTTTATTCTTAACATAATACATACTTGCTATAATTCTCACGCATGATAGATATATTCACATTACCCTAAGATGACAAAGCAGTTAAGATTGCTTCATGGAATAAGGGTAACACTGTTAGAGGTAACTTGTAATTCATTGTGATTGTGTTGCCTTTGTTGTTTTTATTACACACTGAAGAGCCAAAGAAACTGGTAGACCTGCTTAATATCACGTAGGTCCCCTGCGAGCATACAGAAGTGTCATAACATGACGTGGCATGGACTCGACTAATGTCTGAAATAGTGCTGAATGGAACAGACACCATAAATCCTCCTGGCTGTCCATAAACTCAGAAGAGAACGAGAGGATGGAGGTCTCCCAGATATGCTCAGTAATGCTCATGTCTGGGGAGTTTGGTGGCCAGCATAAGTGTTTAAACTCAGAAGAGTGTTCCTGGAGCCTCTCTGTAGCAATTCTGTGTGTTTGGAATTGCCCAAGTCCGTCACAATTCACAATGGACATGAATGGATGTAAGTGATCATACAGGATGCTTATGTATGTGTCAGCCATCAGAGTCATATCTAGACATATCATCAGTCCCATATCCCTCCAACTGCACATGCCCCCCACCATTACAGAGCCTCCACCAGCTTGAACAGTCTCCTGCTTACATGCAGGGTCCATGGATTCATGAGGTTGTCTTCATATCCGTACATGTCCATCTGCTTGATACAATTTGAAAGGAGACTTGTCTGACCACTCGACATGTTTCCAGTCATCAACAAGGCATAAAGCTTTGTGTCATACAGTCAAGGGTACACGAGTGGGCCTTTGGCTCTGAAAGCACATATCGATTATGTTTCATTGAATGGTTTGCAGGCTGACACTTGTTGGTGGCCCAGCATTGAAATCTGCAGCAATTGTGGAAGGGTTGCACTTCCGTCATGTTGAACAATTCTCTTCTATTATCGCTGGTTCCATTCTTGCAGGATCTTTTTCCAGCCACAGCGATGTCGGAGATTAGATGTTTTACTGGATTCCTGATACTCACGGCACTCTTGTAAAATGGTTGTATGGGAAAATCCCCACTTCATCATTACCTTGAAGATTCTGTATTCCATCACTCGTGTGCAAACTATGAAACCACATTCAGACTCTCTCAAATTTTGATAACCTGCCACTGTAGCAGCAGTAACTGACTTAACAATTGCACCAGACACTTGTCTTATGAAGGCACCATATTCTGCCTATTTATATATCTCTCTATTTGAATACACTAGCCCTATACCAGTTTCTTTGGTGCTTCAGTGTATGTGTCTTAGCACCATGTAAATACAGGGACTTGTATGAGGCTGTATCTTCAGGGGAAACGTAGAGGGAGGAGGGGTTGTTGTATATGTTAAAAATAACATTAAGTTCAAATCTACTGAAACCAATAGTTTCTGGTTAGACCAAAACTTGGCACTTTGTGCTTGTGAATTGCTGCTAACTGAAAAGAATTTTGTAATCATTGCAGCATATAAATACCCACAGGGAAGATAAAAGAAAGCAAGAAATAGTCTGTGAAGATACTAATATTAATTTTGTGAAAGTAACAAATTTAAAAAAAAATTACAAATGTACTTAACACTTATAAACTGAGTTCAGTTATTAATTTTCTCACCAGAATTACACAGGAAACCAGTATACTAACAGAAAATGTATGTGTAAGTGAACAATGATATAAATGTTGATCCAATAGTGAGCAACTTCTCATTCCATGATGCACAACCAGACATTCTTAATAATTTGCCTGATAGTAATGAAATGACATCTGTGCTCTGTATCTGATCTCAGTGACAACCACAAAGTGAAAATTGGAAAACTAACAGTAATTAATGTATGCAGACCTCCAGTTCTCTCTTGGCCTCCACAGGAAATTCCGATATCACCACTTCCTGCCATATATCTCAGTGATTTTAACTGTCACCATAATCATTGGAAGTATAATTAAAATGGTGAAATCATCATAAATTTGTCAGAAGACAATAAATTATATTTGGTGTTTGATGCAACAACAAGTGACAAAAATCTCATCAAACGTAAGCCTTTCAACAGCCAATGTATATGTATGTGAAGGACTAATCAAGTTTTCATCATTTTCTATGCATGACGTGCAAATAATCTAGAATTCAACACATTTTTTTGAATTTTGTTTACTGTATTAGTGACAAATTGAAGAGTTTAATGGAATCCATCACTCAGATTTTTAGTAACTAAAGTGGTCGATCAATGACGCAGTGTATTGCAAGCACCCAGGATACATTTTGTTTTAAATAGCGTGCAAACCTACATTAGCATCCAAATATCATAGGTGCTCCATTTTCTGCCACTGATATTGTATTTGATAAACAGACTGCTTTTCCCATGAAATAATTATTTTAAATATTGATTCAGCATTAGTCTGATGTCCACTTCTCACAAAGTCCATAATGCAATGGACATAGGCCAATAATTTAATGCTTCATTGTCAGGTAAAGTTGACTCATCCAATTGTATGGAGAAATGGGTTGTTTGCTGATAATTACACAAGATGCTCTCAGTATCAAAACCCCTGTCATCTATAAATCTCTGAACTGCGTTGTTGCTCAACTGAATTCTTGTGATATATCATAAGCAGGTTTGTGTAGAACAGTTTTCAGAACCTCTTCTGTGGTTGACAGCATTAACCATTCCATGATGGTATGCATTCCAGATTTCACTGTAATTCTCAGATAATGTAAGATGCCTGCAAATCATCTTCATCTCTCTGTGATGTTGAAGTGAACATGCAGTCTGCTGTGGCCCTCTTTCAAACTTCCTCTCAAAGTATTTGAAAGTATTTAAAATCTTTACCTATTTTATTTGGGTGACACTTGCTCAGATTATACTCCAGCTTGGATGGTTTTGTGGTGTCATTGCTTAATACCTTGTTACATAAAAAGCATATAGGTAATCATTTATTTGACAACAATGGAATAAAAACAGCCAAACTTCAAATAATCAACATTTCTTTTTAGATTGGGTTATGCTAAGTATCAGTTATCTCTGAATGAAAGTTAAGCAATTTAGGTTAATTTGATGAGATCAGAATCAACCCTCTCAACATCAAGTCATCATTGGCATGACTATGCAATTGAAGGAACTAAAAAAAAAGAAAATCTAATAAATCAATTACTTGCTTTACTCTGGCACTAAAAAAAAAGAACACCACGACATTGATTCATTTTAATTCACTTTATCTCCTATGGTACATTACTACAGCCTGTTCACAAACAGATGAATGAGGAAGCCTTAGTTCTGGGTCGGCAGAAGTAGCTTGAAGTCGATAGATTTCAGCTGACGTGATTGTTTTGCAATGCTGTGTTCTGTTGTGTCACAAATCACTACACCTCTTGAGGAATGATAAAGTGGTTCCTGGCCCATCTCGGACAGCATCAGATAATCTTTCCACCCTCCATGTGGAAGTAGAAATGTAATTAATACTGTCATAGAATGCTGCGAGCAGGAGAGTAAAAATGAAGAGTTCTTCTTCAGTAGCTCTACAGCCTTTGGTGAGCCTTGGCTTCTTCAACAATCTTCCTCCACACTTCTCGGTTATTTGCTGCTCTTTTCCACCCCCGGACTCCCATATTGCTGATATCCATTATTACCTCATCGATCCATCTTCTTCTAGGTCTCCCTTTTCGCCTAACTGAATGGATCATACCTTTCATCATTTTCTTTGGAATTCTATCCTCTGCCATTCTCTCCAAGTGTCCTAGCCATTGTATTCGCTGTGATTTAACAAATTTTACTATGTCCCTGCCTTGTATTAACTCCTGTAATTCAGCATTATAGCGTATTCTCCAGCCTTCTTCCTCCCTTATTGGCCCATAGATTTTGCATAGTATTTTCCGCTCAATGCTTCTTAGAGCATTTTTATCGTGTTCTGTCAACGTCCATACCTCTGAGCCGTATGTGATAACTGGGCGGACTAGGGAATTATATATTAGCAATTTAGTTTTTCTTGTAACAAGGCTACTTTTGAAAAGCTGCATATTTGCAAAGTAAGCTCTGTTTCCTGCTTGTATTCTTTCCCTGTGATCATTTGTTATTAGGGCTCCCATGTAGTTAAAAGAGGACACTCCATTGAAGCATTTCCCATTGATGTTTAGGTTTTTAGGGGTTCTTCTGGCCTAAGATTGTGACATTACCATACATTTTGTTTTGTTTACATTTACTATGAGGCCAATTTTTAAGGCTTCTGTTTCCATTGCCCGGTATGTTTCTAGGAGTGTATTGGTATTTCTTCCTACTATAGCAATGTCATCAGCGTATGCACATATCTGGCTAGTTTTCATAAATATGGTGCCTCTTTTGTTGATTTTATTTACTGCACTATGCAGGGCAATGTTGAATAGGACAGTGGAGATACTATCCCCTTGCTTCACACCTTTATTAAAGTCAAAGCTTTCACTTGTTCTGCTAAGGACCTTCACTTTTGCTCTTGTCTCTGTCATTGTCATTCTGATTAGCCTTATTAATGAAGCACATACCAACTTCTTTCAGTACTCTGTATAGTTCTTGCCGATTTATGCTGTCAAAGGCTTGTTCGAAATCGATGAATAAGAAATGCAGATCTATATCATATTCATAGAACTTTTCCATCATTTGCCTTATCACAAATATTTGATCAGTTGTTCCTCTGCCCGGTCAAAAGCCACACTGATATTCCCCTAGTATGCCTTCTGCACACTTCCGTATCCTTTCGTTTAATATACTTGTGAAGATCTTATAAGCTGTACTTAGAAGTGTTACACCTCTATAGTTTTCACATGCTGTTCTGTCCCCTTTCTTATAAATGGGGACTATTATTCCAATTTTCCAATTATCTGGCATAGTTTCTGTTTCCCATACATCTGATATTAATGTGTGCAGTTCCTTTATTACAGCCTCACCACCAGTTTTTATTAATTCAGCAATTATGCTGTCTTCCCCAGGGGCTCGATTGTTTTTTGACTTGTGCACAGCCTGGGAGACCTCTTGTAGTGTTGGTTTTCTTGCCTCATTGGTTTCATTGTCTACTTCCAGCTCCACTCTTCCCTCCTGTGCAGCTGTCTCTTCATCTTCTAGGCTGGTGCTTAGTGTATCTTTGAAATATTCTGCCCATCTTCCCACTATCTGTTCTTCCTCCCTTATCATTTTCCCATCTTTACTGGAACAGGCCATTGTTTTTGGTTGGAATCTATTCTTCATTTTGCCTATGGCATGATATAACTTTCTTATTCCACTCTGTTCCTTTAGTTCTTCTAGTTCTTGAAATTTCTTCTTATTCCACTCTCTTTTCTTTCTCTTGCACAGTCTGTTAGCTCTTCTCCTTAATTCTCTATATTGTTCCACATTATTTCTGGTTTCTCTCTGTAGCATTTTTGTTCTTGCCCTGTTCTTTTCCTCTATTGCTGACCTGCAATCTTCATCATACCACTCCTGGGTTCTTCTGTTCCTTCTTATGCCTATTATTTCCTCTGCAGCATCCTTAATGGCTTTTTCAAACCTGTTCCACCTTTCATCTACTCCTACTGTGGTCTCTTCATTGCTCAACTTTCTGCTTAGTGTTACTTGGTATTTTTTTATTTCATCAGGGATGTTCAGTTTGTCTGTATTCCATTTCATCATCTTTCCCATTCTGTTGCCATTTGTTAGTGACAGTTTCTCTCTCAAGACTGATTTTATCAGAAAGTGGTCTGAATCACAGTTTGGTCCTCTGCAGCTCCATACTTCCGTAACTGACGTGGAGTGGCGTGCAATCACTAAAATACGATCAATCTGATTGACTACTCCATTGGCTGCAGACTTCCAAGTACCCAGATGGATCCTTTTATGTGGAAAGCAGGTACTTTTAATAATCATATTATTCCTTGCTGTGAATTGGCATAGTAAGTCTCCATTCTCATTGTTTTCTTCATGTAGTGAATATTTTCCAGAAACTCCATACAGATGTTCATTCCTCCCTATTTTTGCATTAAAATCTCCTATTACTAGCATCAGGTCATATTTAGGTACTGCACCGTATACTTTTTCCAAGTCTTCGTAGAACTGTTCTTTAATTATATCCTCTTTTTCCTCTGTTGGTGCATGTGCATTAACTATTGATATATTCCTAAATTTACCTTTTAGTCTGAGTCTGCACATCCTTTCATTTATGGGTTCAAATTCTAGAAGGCTTTTCCTAACTTCCCTAGTTATTATAAACCCTGTTCCAAGTTGGCCTGTTCTTTCTTCTGGTCCACTATATACCAATGAGTATTCAGGTTTATCTATCTGCCCATTCCCCTGCCATCTTATTTCCTGTAGCCATACAATATCATATTTGAATTTTAAAACTTCATTGGCTATTTCTTTCATCTTTCCAGGCTGAAGCATTGTCCTCACATTCCATGATGCTACTGTTAGATCCTTTATCCGTTTCCTTTGCCGGGGTCATGATACATGCTTTCCATCCAGTTTCCGAGGCTTCTGTTGAATTTCCGTAATATTCTTTTTTTTACAGTATGGGGTTATTAGCCCCATGCCCAACCCCCAACCTGGAGGACCAGGATTTGTATGAGGTTTACTCCTCTAGGGAAGCTGGCTTCACTACACCTCTAGAGCCCTCCCTGCCCTATGTTGTGGGACACACTTTGTCTGGCTCCTCTGTCGGGACCAGTCCGGCTTGGGAGACCCTGCCAGTAGCTATGCTACCGCCGGCATAGCTCTCGACTTCACCGAAGCACGCAAACCCTCCCGCCCGGCACTGAAGGTGCCTACTATAAGGCGGTGTCCCCTGAGAGGGGTTATGCTAAGTATCAGTTATCTCTGAATGAAAGTTAAGCAATTTAGGTTAATTTGATGAGATCAAAATCAACCCTCTCAACATCAAGTCATCATTGGCATGACTATGCAATTGAAGGAACTAAAAAAAAAGAAAATCTAATAAATCAATTACCAATTACTTGCTTTACTCTGGCACTAAAAAAAAAAGAACACCATGACACTGATTCATTTTAATTCACTTTATCTCCTATGGTACATTACTACAGCCTGTTCACAAACAGATGAATGAGGAAGCCTTAGTTCTGGGTCGGCAGAAGTAGCTTGAAGTCGATAGATTTCAGCTGACGTGATTGTTTTGCAATGCTGTGTTCTGTTGTGTCACAAATCACTACACCTCTTGAGGAATGATAAAGTGGTTCCTGGCCCATCTCGGACAGCACCAGATAATCTTTCCACCCTCCATGTGGAAGTAGAAATGTAATTAATACTGTCATAGAATGCTGCGAGCAGGAGAGTAAAAATGAAGAGTCACTTCACCCACTATCTTAGTCAGTGAGACAAACTGAGGCACACAGAAGCAAGCTTCAGCTTTGTGAGCATAATTCATTATTTAGGTTGTGACCTGCCTAAATGGAATCAACTCTCTTATGCCCCCATTTAAATGTAATGCTCCCCCAATTATGTTTTTCACTGACATGGTCCCCTTGCTGGTTGGAGTCCATTTCTGGTGGTCAATATATAGCACTTTGGGTATTACCGACCTAGAACTAACTTTAGAAAAACAGAGTGGGATTCAAAACTTCATCGCAGATTAAAACTGTGTGCCAGACAGAGGCTCGAACTTGGGACCTTTGCCTTTCATGGGCAAGCGTTCTACCGACTGAGATACCCAAGCACGACTCACGACCCATCCTTACAGTTTCAGTTCTGTGAGTACCTCATCTCCTACCTTCCAAACTTGAGCACGGTACCTCATCTCCTACTTTCCAAACTTCACCTTCCAAACTGTGAGCACGGGTCGTGAGTTGTGCTTGGGTAGCTCAGTCAGTAGAGCACTTGCCCGCAAAAGTCAAAGGTCCCAAGTTTGTGTCTGAGTCCGGCACACAGTTTTAATCTGCCAGGAAGTCTCATATCAGTGCACACTCTGCTGCAGCATGAAAATCTCATTCTGGAAAGTGGGATTTATTTGCTAAAAATCTGGACAGATATCTTGTTGGGATTCCCCCAAAAGCAAGTAACTATGGGAGGTTTGTTGGAGCCGTGATAGGTGCAGCAAACAAGACAGTCCCTAGGGGCTACTGCAAGCAGTACATTCCACGTTGGAATGAAACTAACAAGAAGCAGTATGATGAATTTCTAAAAAGTGTGTGTAACATACTTCACAACCACGATACAGTCAGAAATATTAAGTGGAAGAGAATGTTGACCTGCTCTGTTTTCAAGCATCAAGTAGAGAAGCATGGTCAGTACTAGGGAAGTTCCATGGAAAAAAAATAAATGCCAACACTTTGTATCAGCTAATAGGATTGCATCAAATCTACTGTCTACATCAGAGCACCAAGGGATAAATCTCATACAGGATATAACCAATGGAAACTTACATGCTTCCAAAAGAACACTAATGAACAATCTGAGTTCTCACGAACTTTCTGTGACGATGAAATTTCTGCTGCTCTTAAAACTCTAAAACCTGGAAAGGCACTGGAAGTGATGGAATCCATCCTGAATTTCATCTGCTTGTGGGATCTATGCAAAAAGATGGCTGACGGATGTCTTCTCCGACATTATGATACCTGGTTCAGTCCTACAAAAAATGAATTAATCAAGGAACATAACAATACTCATCCAACTCGCCAAAGAACTATCTCCTGCCTTACTACTTAGAACTGTTTTTGGGGTCCTTGATAGAATACTTCTGATTAGTACAGTGATCTTTCAGAATCTCTGTGTTCAGCAAGCTGGATTCCAACCAGGACAGAGCTGTGCTGATCAAGTCTTAATATTAACATGATTTATTGTAACAAGATACCAAATGAGCTACAAAACATCAATTGCTTTGGTTTATCTAAGTGTAGCATATAACACAGTTTGGAGGTGTGGGTGGCTTCATAAATTATTACAACTTATTCCGTGCAGACTAGTTGACAACTTGTTTGCTGGAAGGTCATTTACTATAACTACAGGAAAAGACATTAACTGTACAAAAGTATTGAATAATGGCTTACTTCAGGGATTTGTCTTCATTCCTCTCTTTTTTAAGTTCCTTATATTCTCCTAACACAGTCCAGAAAGTTTAGTTATGTAGATGACTGGATAATAGCTGCCCACCTTAAAACCTTCAAAACAACTGTTGAAATCCTCAGTCCTGCTCTAGATATCTTGAGTCGGGATTACATAACTGTCAGATTCCACCCATCTACTTTGACCCATGATATCATCAATATGGCAGAAATAGCTATTCTAATCATCTCCAATGTGGCGCCTATGATGTCACTACACACACACACACACACACACACACACACACACACACACACGACAAAAAACATGAAAATACCTACAGGGTTATTACAAATGATTGAAGCGATTTCACAGCTCTACAATAACTTTATTATTTGAGAAATTTTCACAATGCTTTGCACACACATACAGAAACTCAAAAAGTTTTTTTAGATATTCACAAATGTTCGATATGTGCCCATTTAGTGATTCGGCAGACATCAAGCCGATAATCAAGTTCCTCCCACACTCGGTGCAGCATGTTCCCATCAACGAGTTCAAAAGCATCGTTGATGCGAGCTCGCAGTTCTGGCACGTTTCTTGGTAGAGGAGGTTTAAACACTGAATCTTTCACATAACCCCACAGAAAGAAATCGCATGGGGTTAAGTCGGGAGAGCGTGGAGGCCATGACATGAATTGCTGATCATGATCTCCACCACGACCGATCCATCGGTTTTCCAATCTCCTGTTTAAGAAATGCCGAACATCATGATGGAAGTGCGGTGGAGCACCATCCTGTTGAAAGATGAAGTCAGCGCTGTCGGTCTCCAGTTGTAGCATGAGCCAATTTTCCATCATGTCCAGATACACGTGTCCTGTAATGTTTTTTTCGCAGAAGAAAAAGGGGCCGTAAACTTTAAACCGTGAGATTGCAGAAAACATGTTAACTTTTGGTGAATTGCGAATTTGCTGCACGAATGTGTGAGGATTCTCTACCGCCCAGATTCGCACATTGTGTCTGTTCACTTCACCATTAAGAAAAAATGTTGCTTCATCACTGAAAACAAGTTTCGCACTGAACGCATCTTCTTCCATGAGCTGTTGCAACCGCGCCGAAAATTCAAAGCGTTTGACTTTGTCATCGGGTGTCAGGGCTTGTAGCAATTGTAAACCGTAAGGCTTCTGCTTTAGCCTTTTCCGTAAGATTTTCCAAACCGTCGGCTGTGTTACGTTTAGCTCCCTGCTTGCTTTATTCATCGACTTCCGCGGGCTACGCGTGAAACTTGCCCACACCCGTTAAACCGTTTCTTCGCTCACTGCAGGCCGACCCGATGATTTCCCCTTACAGAGGCATCCAGAAGCGTTAAACTGCACATACCATTGCCGAATGGAGTTAGCAGTTGGTGGATCTTTGTTGAACTTCATCCTGAAGTGTCGTTGCACCGTTATGACTGACTGATGTGAGTGCATTTCTAGCACGACATACGTTTTGTCGGCTCCTGTCGCCATTTTGTCTCACTGCGCTCTCGAGCGCTCTGGCGGCAGAAACCTGAAGTGCGGCTTCAGCCGAACAAAACTTTATGAGTTTTTCTACGTATCTGTAGTGTGTCGTGACAATATGTCAATGAATGGAGCTACAGTGAATTTATGAAATCGCTTCAATCATTTGTAATAGCCCTGTATAAATAAGACAATAACATCTCCTTCCAAAAATACATTCAAACAAATGACACAACCGCAGGAAACTGGGGGTTTTATGGTGGGGACAAGCTAAATATAACAAAAACAGCACGATCCCAAAACGCACAAAATACCAAAAGTAATTACAACATGCCACTACACCAAAAAAATCTACACTTCTCTTGACCTATATAGGTCAACCACAGATTACAGTACCAAAACACCAACACCTACAGCTAAAAATATGAAAATTTGAATTCACTTTCCCTTGAGATATATAGGTCACACACAGCTGACAATACCAAAACACCAATATGTACAACTAAAACTATAAAAATTGGAATTGGTCATTTCCCTTACGTATGTAGATCAACCACAACTATTGATACAAAAAAAAGCCTACAACTACGAAAAATAAAACCAAAACCATAACACCTCAAAAATCTAAACATCAAACATCCATACATAAATTAACGCACATTCAATACACAATAAATGCATAAAACATCTCAACTCGAGAAGAAGGGGGGTGGGAGGGGCGGGGGGAATTACTTACCACCACACACACACAAACACACACACAAATGTGCCGACACTGCCACATATACCTGTCCCTGGTCGGAAGCGCCGGAACTCTGGTCAATGTCATGTTCTCGCGACAAATACTACACTTCACAATCATAGCGATCAGTCTAAATAACTGGAAGAATTTAATAATGGACAACATGTCCTCCCCCATCTCCAACTGCAACACAGCACTGTGATATTTCATCATAATATCCATACCTAACAACAGAAGCCACACAATAAAATGAACGTCTTACTGCACCTCAAACAGCAAACCAGTAACACCTAACGAAAACACCAAACACATCAACAAACACAACCAGCTCATAAAGTCCACGCCGTAGTGACGTCACACTCCACAACACCCTTACGTCATGGGTCAAAGCAGATAGGTGGAATTGGGTGCTTCCATTGACCTCTCGAGTCAGTACCTCTTTAAATGGGGGTAACAACATTACTCAAATAAAACAGAAGTTGCATGTTTTCACATGTCAAATAGATGGGCACATAGAGCTCTTGATGATTATTTTGAGGGGTCCAAAGTTCATCATAAAAAAAGGTCCTTTTGATCATGTTAGACAGGGCACTTTCTTTTAAGGAACACTTGATGTGAACATCTGCCAAGCTTTAAAACGGAAATAACATATTCCTTGAGCTGTGTGGCTCTAGCTGGGCATTGTCAGCAGACACTCTTTGAGTGTTAACTCTTGGATTGGTATACCAACAGCAGAGTACTGGGAATCTGTCTGGTTTGAAAGTCAATGTGTGAAAAAGATAGAAGTACAACTTAATGAAATCATAAGCATCGTTAGCAGGTTAATAAGATATACTTACACATACTGGTTTACTGTCTTGAGTGACATTCCATCTGATATTAGATGGAGGTGTATGCTACTATGTGAATATCAAAAGTTCCTTGATAACAGCAGCCTTCCAGTATTGAATGGTGTATTCCTTTTGGAGTGAAAAAGATTAGGATCAAGGCATCCCACTCATATCACAACCAATATTCTTACTGAAAATGATTTCAATGCCATCAATGAATGGAAATGCTGTTGACAACAAAACTGTCCTCTACAGTACCTTAAACTGCCCTGCATCCAGGAGAAACCCCCGGATTTTGACCAGCTTGAGGTGATTTGGACTGCCCTAAATCATATCTGAATGGACCATAGAAGGTGTGCACACACACTCCACAAATGGTGAAAATCTTCTGATCATCATCTTGTGACTGTGGTTCAGAAGACAGACAATTAACTGCTCATGTTATTTCAACATTTTCCTCACACGCCTACACACATCATTTGGAAGAATTCGCGGCAGTGACAAGAAATGTGATAAAACATGTAAATGACTTTGATATCCACCAATAGATACTGTCATTTGTGTCATGCTATGGTGGAGAGCTATGTTGATACATTTATATGCGTTAGTGTAGTAATCTTTCTATAAGTATAGCTATTCTTGTGATTCAAAAACTCTTATTCTGTGTCATATGATAAATAAGTAATCATGGAAACCGAGTAATTAATGAACAAACAACAGTAACTATCATGGCAGCCTTACAGGAAACAGGAGGGATGTGTATCATGTATGGATGCCAATTCTGATTTCAATGTACTTATAAATGGATTTTTGTCTATCTTTAATATCGACTTCCCCAAGAAAGTATAAAATATGCTCAAATAAAATCTCTTTGGTTTTCAAACTGTGTCACTTCAAATAAAACACTTGATCTTTTAACAGTTCTCTCTGTCATCATCATAAAAAGGTTCCAGATGCTCCTATCATACCATCCTGTGTAGCTTCTGTTTTTACTGCTGATGACATTGGCAGAGACAATTGTTGAAACCTTGAGTGATTTGTTCAAAGTATTAGATTAGATTTACTTTCATTCCAATTGATCCGTAGTGAGGAGGTCCTCCAGGATGTGGAACATGTCAGAAAAACAACAATACATGACAAATATTTACAACTAAAACAAATAAGCTAATGTACCATTCCACAGGTCCCAAGTGGAATGATCGTCATTTTTTAATGAACACTAAGAGTCGTTTTACAAATACTAATGCACTGAATTTAAAATAAAAAAGTTTTTTATTTATTTATAAGGTAATAAACATGTAATACAACTACTGTAATAGTTATTTACAATGAACACATTACTGCACTGAAATGGTGCAGAAGTTAGATTATACTTACACACGACACACACACACACATACACACACACACACACACACACACACACAAATTTTCAATGAACACATTACTGCACTGAAATTTCGCAGAAGTTATGTTGTACTTATATACAAATCAGTTGGTTTTACTAAGAAATTCATCAATGGAGTAGGAGGAGTTGGCCACCAATAAATCCTTTAGGCTTCTCTTAAACTGAATTTCATTGGTTGTTAAGCTTTTTATGGCTGCTGGCAAGTTATTGAAAATGTGTATTCCTGAATAATGCACACCTTTTTGTACAAGACTAAGTGACTTTAAATCCTTGTGAAGATTATTCTTATTTCTAGTATTGATTCCATGAATTGCGCTGTTGGTTTGAAAAAGTGATATATTTTTAATGACAAATTTCATTAAGGAATAAATATATTGGGAAGCAGTAGTTAGTATCCCTAGTTCCCTAAACAGGCTTCTGCAGGATGTTCTTGAGTTCACACCACATATAACTCTTACTGCACGTTTTTGTGCCCGGAAAACTTTAGCTTGGCTTGATGAATTACCCCAAAAAATAATCCCATATGACATTATGGAATGAAAGTAAGCATAATATGCCAGCTTTTTCATTTTTATATCCCCTATGTCTGACAAAATTCGCATTGCAAACAGAGATTTGTTAAGACGCTTCAGCAGTTCTGTGGTGTGCTCCTCCCAGTTGAATTTATTATCAAGCTGTAATCCCAAGAATTTAACACTGTCCACTTCTTCTATCTTCTTGTCATCGTATGTTAGACATATACTCTTGGGACACCCCTTACAAGTTCTGAACTGCATGTAGTGTGTTTTTTCAAAGTTTAGTGACAAAGAATTGGCCAGGAAACAGTGATTAATGTCCACAAATATTTTATTGGCTGATCTTTCTAAGACTACACTTGATTTGCTATTTATTGCAATGTTTGTATCATCGGCAAACAAAACAAACTTGGCATCTGGTAATGTTACTGATGAAAGGTCATTGATATACACAAGAAAAAGTATGGGCCCCAAAATGGAACCTTGTGGGACCTCACATGTAATTAGTTCCCAGTTGGATGATGCCTGATAGCTTAATACATGTCTCTTTCCTAATAACACCCTTTGTTTCCTGCCAGAGATATAAGATTTGAACCATTTTGCAGCATTTCCTGTTACACTATAATATTCTAGTTTACTTGAAAGGATATTGTGATTTACACAGTCAAATGCCTTTGACAGATCACAAAATATACCAGTTGCCTGCAATTTTTTGTTTAATGAATTAAGCACATTTTCACTGTAAGTGTAGATAGCCTTCTCAATATCAGAACCTTTTAGAAATCCAAACTGTGACTTTGACAGTATGTTATTTGAGATAAGATGGTTATAAAGACGACTGTACATTACTTTTTCGAAAATTTTTGAGAATGCTGGCAACAGTGAAATTGGACGGAAATTTGATGCTATTTCTTTATCTCCCTTCTTAAACAGTGGCTTAACTTCAGCATATTTCAGCCATTCAGGAAATATTCCACTGATAAACGACTGGTTACACAGATAGCCTAATATGTTACTTAGCTCAGAATCACATTCTTTAATTAACTTTGTTGATATTTCATCATACCCACTAGATGTTTTTGATTTTAAAGATTTTATGATGGACATTATTTCTGTTGGGGTTGTGAGGGTCAAATTCATATTATGGAACTTACTTGAAATGTCTGGTCTAAGGTAATCCATAGCAGCATCTACTGAACCTGACAACCCCATCTTTTCAGTAACAGTTATAAAATGTTTGTTAAAAAATTCTGCAACACTATACACATCTGTCACACATGTATCATTTACTCTTAATGCTATTTGTTCTTCTTCATGTCTGGTTCTACCGGTCTCCTCCTTCACTATATCCCATATTGTCTTTATTTTGTTATCTGATATGACTATCTTTTCCTTGTAATATATTTGCTTTGACATCCGTATTACAGTCTTTAATATTTTGCAGTATTTCTTATAATGTGCTATAGCATCAACATTGGAAATGTTTCGGATTGACAGATACAGTTTTCTTTTTGTTTTACAAGATACCCCTATTCCTCGAGTAATCCATGGCTTTTTTGTAGACTTATCATACAATGAAAACAGAGAAGATTTTATCCAGGCATGCTACTGCGAAAGATTCTGAGGACATTAAAGTATGGCACTAATAGCACACAAAAAAGCCTTGAATTACAAAAGGAATCAAATTATCATGTGCAAGGAATAGAAAGTTATATGAAATGGTTAAGACAAACAGAGCAGTAGAGCCGATTTCATGTTACAAGAAGCTCTGTGCTTTATTATGGAAAGTAATTTGAAAAATATAAAATATCTTTGTGTAATGTCTGATATTACTAATTTGATATTAATAATTCAGATAATAAAATTAAATCTATGTGGGCAAGACAAACTGAGTATCAGTTGAGAAATATCAGGACTTCGTTATTAAAGTAAACAGCCAAATAATAAATGATAACAGTTAGTTAGCAATTACATTTAATAATCACTTCTAGGAAGCAACTCAGATCAAGGAATAAAATAATAGAATACATACAAGAAGCAATGACAAATCATCATTACCTCATGCTCTCATAAATAAATTAAGGATGTAATTAACTGCCTCAAAAGCAGAAAGTCTCGCAAGCTGATAACATCTGAAATAAACCACTGAAATCCTGTTTTTCACACTACATAATGCATACAATCATGTATCACTATCACAGGGTACATTTCTAGACAGTCTGAAATATGCTATTGCCATGGCCCCTTACAAGAAAGTCAATAAGTCATATTAATAATTATTGGCCCATCTCACTGCTTACCTTCTTCTCTATGGAAGTGGAAATAATTATGTACACAAGAACAGTAACATCCTTGTCCCAAAATTATGCACTTGGTCAATCTTAATTTGTGTTTCAAAAGGCTCTCTCCACGAAACATGCCATTTTTCATTTAAGAAAGCATATAAAATTTAATTTTTTTTTTTTTTTTTTCAAATTGAAAACAGTTTAGGTTGCAAAATTATTTCATTTCAATAAAGTGTTTTGCCCTTCTTGGGCATCATCATATTTCCTACAAAACAACAAATAGAGGATGGGGCATGGTCCTATCTTGTACAACTACATGAATAAATAAACTTTTATATCTAGTAGCTGGATGTAAAACCCATATGTCATGGGAGGGGGCTCCAATTAAAAGAAAAAAATTATGCCAGGTATGAAGGAAATGAGGAAACTGTTTCAAAAAACCATATGTTACCTTAAGCACACCAGCAGACACCACTATAACAGCACAGCATAGGACCACACTTACAAAAGTACAAACATGGTAGCCGTTGTGCATGACATAATACGTCCATTTAGTCCTCACACAAATACAACTATGACAGACTAAGAAGTGCACACAGTGCTAATGTGGCAAAAGGTAACAAGGTGGTGTGCAAAATTAGCCATAAGGTGTATAGATGATTATGAAGCTATATAAAGCAAATACATTAAAATGCATACTAGATGTGATCAGAAAGTCTCAAGAATTTTTGATTTTCTTACAGATTCTTTATTTATTCATAATCAATATCAACTTTGTCCTCTTGAAAGTAATCCCCATCAGATATAATGCACTTGTGCTAGCACGTTTTCCTATTTTGGAAGCGCTTCTGAAATTCACTTTTCGTTATGGTGTTGATTCCATTTTTACCTTATCAGCGGTGGTAAAACAATGTAATTTCATCATTCTCTTCAGCCACAGGAATAGAAAGAAGTCGCAGGGGGCCATGTCAAGTAAATACAGTAACTGAGGCAATATAATAATTTTGTTTTGTGCAAAAAAATCATGAAAATGCATTGAGGCGTGAGTGGGAGCATTATCATGATGCAATTTCCATGAGGAGTTTTTTCCACAATTCTAGTCATTTTCTTTGGATGCTTCATGCAAACAGCACACAACTTCTAGGTACTATTCCTTATTGATCGTATGACCATAAGGCAGGAACTTGTGATGCACTATTCCATTGCAATTGAAGTGCCCCAGCAGATAAACGCATGAGCCTAAATGAGGGAATTTGGATTATTATTTATTTATCATACAGCTTTTAGTAACTGCAGTCTCTGAAGAGATGTCTGGTCTGCATTTGATTCAGCCCATTTCATTTATGCAGAGAAGCTGAGTCTTTGGGGAACTGGAATCTGACGGGGAAAAAAAGGAATTTGGATGAAAATGGCTATTGCCAGTAGTAACGAACCAATTCCACACTTGCCTAAGGTGAAAATTGGAAACTACAGAAAAGCCATTTTCAAGACTGCTGGCAGATGTATTCAAACTGTTTCACTTCCCGAATCCAGGGGTTGCTAACCCAGAACCTCAGCATCCACAGCTACCTCAGTTGGTGTAAAATTGGGAAAAAACTGGTCATTGTACATTTTTTAAAAATAAAATACACTGCAACAAAAGACTGAATTCTAATATTGCATATTTTTCATTAATCGTGCATGTTAGGTGATTTGATAGTGCATGAATTCATGCATATTTTAAGATTTAATTGCACATGAAATTCCTGGCTTCAGTTGTTATAGTGCTACCAGGGCGAAAATAGAATTTGACCAAAAGGGGGGGGGGGGGGGTATGCAGAGTACAGTCAGCTTGGACAAATTCAAGCAGCCTGCTGAAAAAGTATTTTAGAAATGATAAAACTATAGAATGTGCTTTATCACATATCTCTTCCCCTCTCAACAACGTAACTGATTACCGCCCGGGTAACCAGTTTGGGTGATATTTTACAGACACATCCAAGTGTATTCTTATGGACTGTAATTTAATGTTATTTGTAATGATGTTTGCTGCTGTGCTGCCTTGTGAACTACTGAAATATTGCAAACCCACAGTTCTATAAGGCTCCAAATAATGACTCCAGTGCTAACATTAAACTACTATAGGTAGATAATTACGCTACTATAGTAGTATGTACATACTTTTAACTTACTATAATGCTAGTGGATGAATCAAAATTCTTACTTGTAACAAACTTACCCATTATTAGAAACTATCAGTACAACACACAAAAACAAACAAACACCGTCCAAACAGGCATTGAAGTCCCAACGGTACCGACCAGGTGCTGTGTCATCCTCAGCCCTTAGCTGTCACTGGATACAGGTAGGGGGGGTTTGTGGTCAGCACACCGCACTCCTAGCCATTCTCAGTTTTTGTGACCAATGTCGCTACTTCTCATCAAGTAGCTCTTCAACTGGCCTCACAAGGCGTGAGTGCACCCCACTTTCCAACGGACTCGGCAGACCCAGACAGTGATCTATCTAAGTGCTAGCCAAGCTCAGCAGTGCTTAACTTCTGTGATCTGACGGGAAACGGTGTTACCTCTGTGGCAAGGCCATTGGCCACCGCACTCAGCACAATAAATAACAGCAACACTTAAATTCAGTGACAAGTACAAAATGAACTAATTAATGAAACAATGGCAGAACTGAAGTAAGGCTAATAATGCACAATAGTTGGTCTTGGATAAAGTAGAGATAGGTGATAGCCAATAGTGCCATTGATGGTTTAAATCTGTCAACCCTCTTGTTGACTTGAAAGTGCATTACATTTTTTGTTTTGTTATTGAAGATCAAAATATCTTTCCATTTCATTAAGGTGATACAGAGGTCCGACACCAAGAAGAGAATTTTTAAGGTAGGTACACAGCAAGAGCCATGGATACTTTTGCATCCTGTTTTGAATAGCAAAAAGCCACAGTCAACATTTCAAATGTGGTGCTTATAACACTACCATTTACTACCAAATTAGCAGTATACCAATAATGTTACTCCTATGAAAGAATGCTTATTTGACCATGACCATGTGGAGTGGAAGAATATCAGACTTTTGTTTCCCCCCAAAGATTTCTATTGAAGGGAAACAGTAGCAGAACAAAGGAGAATCGAACCAAGATTCTATTAATAATAAAGTAAACTGCAATTACCCCGTAAAAGGATACGGTTGATAGCCTAATTAGGCAAAGCTGTATCAAGGACTAGCACACTTCACAAAGAACGTTAACTATTAGGATTGACTTTACTTAATACTGAAATTCTGTATTACTGATAAGATACAAGGCAGTAGTGCAATTTAGCAAGTAATGTATCTGTGGTTGGACATGAACTACACATGAGTAACATTAATACATTTAGGCAACAACTGGCTCTCAATAACACTTACTACCTGTACATTACAGTCAGAAGCTAATGATCATTGTAGGTAAATGATTACTAATGGTGGAGCAATACTAACTTAGACAATGGGTTCTTTTGCCAGCTTAGTTATTGGAAATAATCATCATTTATATAGTTTTCAAGTGCTTGTACTTTTTGGAGTGATTATTATTTGTACACTCAAGAGCATACATGTTCTTATACTATTTAGCTCAGGTGGGACATGTGGTACCAGAATCCAATATAGTTTGAATAGTATAGTTCACACGTTATATGAATAAAAATAATACTTCTTAATTACTCTTATTGTAAGGCTGAACACTTCAGTGACAACACAATGTGAGAAACACAATTAATTATATACACTCGAAATTATAAACTTTGAAACCTGTACAATAATTAATCCTTGTGCTGACCATTCAAAGTCTATTAGACCGTACATCAAAACTTATGCTCACTAAATAATTATGAAATTTGCTGTACCAAAAAGTTTATTAACTGTTGTGAAAGTTTACTGAAATTACTTTTCAGTTCAATAATTCAGAAATACCATAGCACTTGGGACAGGAATCTGTCTAGGTAAATGACTAAGGATAAAATACTAGTGCTTAACACAGAGTTTATGTAACACAAACTTATTATTGAAAAAGAAACCACACAACTGTTGTTGTTGTTATTGTTGTTGTTGTGGTCTTCAGTCCTTAGACTGGTTTGCTGCAGCTCTCCATGCTACTCTATCCTGTGCAAGCCTCTTCATCTCCGAATAACTACTGCAATCTACATCCTTATGAATCTGCTTAGTGTATTTATCTCTTGGTCTCCCTCTATGATTTTTACCCTCCACGCTTCCCTCCAATACTAAATTGGTGATCCCTTGATGCCCCAGAACATGTGCTACCAACTGATCCCTTCTTCTAGTCAAGTTGTGCCACAGATTCCTCTTCCCAGTTCTATTCAGTACCTCCTCATTAGTTATGTGGTCTACCCATCTAATCTTCAGAATTCTTCTGTAGCACCACATTTTGAAAGTTTCTATTCTCTTCTTATCTAAACTGTTTATCATCCATGTTTCACTTCCATACATTGCTACACTCCATACAAATAATTTCAGAAAAGACTTCCATGACACTTAAATCCATACTCGATGTTAACAAATTTCTCTTCTTCAGAAATGCTTTACAGCACTCAACTGATCATTTGAGATGAAGTTAGTGGCAGTGTTTTTCTGCTGTGGCTGTTCAAAAAAGGACACAAAAGTATCCACGTCTCTTGCCGTGTAACTAGCTTCGAAAATTCTCTTTTTAGTGTCGAATTTACGTAGTACAGAGCCAGAAAATTATACAATGGATAAGCCAAATTACACCTGCATCTGAGGCTATGTTATATAATCTTGTAGTTCTTCTTGCCTCATTCAGTTCCCAAGATGCAAACACTTCGTCTTCCAGCCACTGACTGACTCTTGCCACAAAGGAGCCTCGTTGTTCAACCATCAATTCCATCTTTTGTGTTCCCGACAAGCTAGTTTCATTGTAGATGGGCTTCCCTCCATGTTTTACATGGTTGGAAACCTACTTTCCCTATGCTTGAACCAGTAATACAAGTGAAGTTTTAATGTTTCATCCTTTTACAGGACATTATTTTTTAAAATTGCAGCCCTAGATTCATTATATTGACATAAATCAACATAAATAATGAATAAAACATTTAAACAATGGAAAGTCCAGGATAGAATATGAGACTATTATTAAAAGAATAGTTGCTACTCACCATATAGTAGAGATACTGAGTTGCAGGTGGGCACAACAAAAAGACAGTCTTTCTGTTGTGCCTATCTGTGATTCAGCATCTATGTTATATGTTGAGTAGCAAATAAAACATTTATATAGATGTTACATCAAAGAGCTTGGTGATACAGAAGTCACATTGAGTGAAAAACTGAAAAAGAAGTTAGATAAAACAAATATAGGTACTAACAAAAATGCTGTTACATGCTGCACATTATTCCATTATTCAAGCAAAATTAAACGTAAATTCTTTGATCCACTGGAAACATGTATAACCTTTTTGACTGTCAGCAATAAACTAAACATTCAAAACAGCTGAAAATACAAACATACATGTACCAACAAGAAAAAAAAATTAAATTTGATGTATAAAGCCCATGAAATTAAAAAAAATCCTGTTACTTTTTGATCACACCTCATATATGCAAAACATAGGAAGCCATACAAATTACATAAAACCAAATATACATTAAGATGCCTGTATACAAGCAAAAGAGTAAGGTAAAGTGATGGTAGCATGATACATAGCGAGTTAAGTATGTCATAAAGGCCCAGTAGTGCACAGGAAATTGGCTAAAATTAAAGTGCATGTACAGCGCACACATTCAGTAGCCAACAAACTCGAACATCAAGGCACCAGAATCAGGAGCTTCAAAAAGAAAAATCTATCTTTAGACATTGAAAATAAAGAAATACAAAAATGTAAAAAAGGAAATATGCCACATACAATAAAATAAATCCCCTAAAAGGTGCTATAACAGTCTTCTCCCTCACTTCTCTCATCCCAAAGGGGCAATACTAAAATATCCTGTTGTGCAAGATGATCTGTAACAGAAAACAGAAAGTATCACTGCACCAACATTGTAAAAATTGGTAACATTAAATCATAATACACTTGATTTTTACTAATCTAAAGATCTTTTGGATGAAATGATGAGAGTTATGAACCTTTTTGTTTGGGAAAACAGTCAGTTGATAACTCAGACACATGAAAATAATTTGCAGAAGTTAAGGAGAGTTTACTGTCATCCAGTTAACAGGAGTGATAAGGAAATGAATGCACATTTTTCCTTTGCTGAGCATGTGGTAAATATGCTGGAGACATATTACTGTAATGCAGCAGTGAGGCTTACTACGTAAAATTCTGAAGTATAGCATTCAATGGCAGCTGAATGACAGGATGATTATGTATTTGGTGGCAGATTTAAGAATGGACTTGATGCTATGACTGGCAGCAACTCAGAACTTAAAATGATGCATAGGGCCAAGAAGAGGGTACCCATAAAAAGTGGATAATAAAGACCAAGTGACTTCAAATTTTACTAACAAAAAGTTAAGATCAGAAGAAGTATTAATCGTTCATCCTGACAATGGTAATACATCAGTCATCATTTATAGAAAAGACTATATCACTAAGACCTCCAACATCCAACAAATAGATGATGACCCTACCTTGTTCCAAAAATGAGTGATGAATCCTAAGATACCAACCCTTTGTGCTCAAATTAAAAATAAGGACAGTTGACTGATATGTCTGTTAATTGACGGTATAAGGGACCTATGTAAACCTTGCTCCAAATACATGTTGCAATTATTATTTAAAACATGCCTATGAGGACAATTTTGCAATTTCTAATAGGAAGGAGTTAGTTCAGATTTTAAATGACAAAACTTTCCCACCTGATTGCAGTTTGCTCTCTCTGGATGTTAAAAACTTTCACACAGATGTTCCTTTGAATGAGACAATCATTATTATACAAGAATTCTTTTTAGATATCATTGGATGAACTCAGGTGAGACAGAAGTAGCAGTTGCATCTCACAACTGCTTCTATTAACAGTCATTATCGTTATGAACAGAATGATGGTTTGGCCATTGGCAGCTGCTTAGCAGGTGTCTCACAGACATTTTTGTCAGTCATTTGGAGTGTAAATATTTTAGGCAGGATGATAGCATTTCTGATCAGGTCCTCTTCTGTTGCTGTTATGTGGACAATATCTTTTTGTCTTCAATGGCCCTGTCTCTGACATTCCATTACTAACCGAATAATTTAATGCCTTACACCCAAACATGGTATTTACACATGAAGCAATGAATCATAACAGTACACTTAATTATTTAAACTTGCAGCTTCATCTTGATGGGGATGGACTTCTAAATGACATCTATTATAAATCCATGACTAGCAACTCTGTAATTCACACCTCATCCTGACATTCTCACCAGTGCAAAATGAGCTTTTTCAGACATGTGGTACACTGCATTAGTGAGATACTGCTCAGCCCATCTTCCATAGAAAAAGAATAAGGGAACTTGAAACTCAACACTGTAAGCATTCCTTACAGTTCTTCAGTAGTAGATAAAGTGTGTAAAGAAAAAACACCAGCAATAGAGCGTAAAGGTCTTACCGCCTCATTATTTTTGGAATCCAAATTTATGAGCATTCTGTTCATGGGGAATCTCTCCTATGAACTGGCTAAGCTTTTTAGAAACCAGGACATGTATGTTGTATTTACTGTTGGTAATAAAATTCAGCAGACATGTGTCCATTATGAGTGCCCCCACAGAGATAAGCATGCAGTATCTGGTGTGTACAAATTGGAATGCAGTGATTGTGAAATGGCATATACAGGCCAGACTGTCAGAATGGTTAAGACTAGGTTCAGTTAACTAAGAAAGGCCAGGCTAAACAGCATTCCACTTTTGCTGAGCATCTTAAGTCAAGTGGGCACCAGTTTCCCACACTGGAAAACTTGAGTATTATCTCTTGTTCAGAAGGCGAAAAGGCTGAATCTGCTCGAGGTGTGAGGAATTGTTAAACACCTGTATGTAGATCAGGCTAATTTGCTGAACGATCAACTGAGTAGTAAAAATTGAGTGTATTGCAATTCATTGTTACCAGTTTTTACGATGTTGGTGCATTATACTTCCCGATTTCTGTTACGTGTCACCTCACACAAAAGGATTGTTTTAATGCATATATACAAACTGAAGTGATGAATGAAAATTTGTACTAAGGGCGGGATTTGAAACAGGGTCTCCTGCTGACTAGGCAGATGTGCTAACCAGTATGCCACCTTGATATGTGGCTTTGCACTATTGCGCGGACTACCCTAGTATGTGTCCCTCCTCAGTCCACATTCCCATTCACATCTCATTTGGTATTACTCCTAGACATGAACAGCAATAGACTCTCCCAGTTGTCCAAAGCCACCATGCCAGGGTGGTGTAGTGGTTAGCACATTTGCTTAGTGAGATGGAGACCTGGGTTCAAATCTCAGCCTTAGTACAAAGTTTCATTCATCATTTCAGTCTGCATATATACATCATAGATGTTTGAGGCTTTAAAAGGTCTGTGGAACCATATAGTTTCATTTGATTGTTTTAATATTGCCCTTTTGGTGTAGGAGGAGTTTGGGGAAGATTGTTATGATGTTATTTAGGAGCTTTATTTTATTGTATGTGACATATTTTCTTTTTTACATTTTTATATTTCTTTATTTTATGTGATATATTTTCTTTTTTACATTTTTATATATCTTTATTTTAATATCCAAGAATAGTTCTTTCTTTTGGAGACTTCCAATTCTGGTGCCTTGTTGTTTGAATCTGTTGGTTATTGAATGCATGTGCTGTACATGCACTTCAATTTTAGTTAATTTTTTACACATTACTGGGTCTCTATGACATGCTTGACTCACTATGTATCATGCTACCATCACTTTACCTTATTCTTTTGCTTGTATATGGACATCTTAATGTATATTTGGTTTTATGTAATTTGTGTGACTTTTTATATTTTGCATATGCATTTTAGTTTATTTATTTTATTTAGCTTTATACTCATGTTTGTGTCTTATAGCTAGTTTTGCATGCTGTCTGGTTACCTCTACCATACTAGCAAGTGCTATGTGTGCTTTTTAGTCTGTGACAGTCATATATATTTGAGTACAAAACAGACCTATTGTGCCATGTGCAACTGATACCGTGTTTATACTTTTGTAAGTGTGGTCCTATGCTGTGCTGCTGTGGCCATCTGCTTAAGGTAAATGTACTGTTTCTTGAAACTTTCTTAAGTTTTCCTGTCTTCTACATACATGTTGTGCATTATCGTCATAATTTCTTTCCTTTAATTAGGTCCAACTCTCGTACTTTAAGACTATATGACAGATGAGTTTTATATCCAATTACTTTTCCATAAATTTTAACATACATTTTAGTTTAATTATTTGCATAGTAGAATAAGATAGGATGATGTTCCTCCCTGCATTTATTGTTTTCAATGGCTTCTTTACTTGTTTTGTAGACAATATGATTATGTCCCAAATGGGTGAAATGCATTATTGAAATGAAATAACTTTACAGTCAAGACTGTGTTTCAAGTTCAAATAATTCAAAATGATTGTTATACCAACCAGCCAGAATGAAATGTAATAAATTTTAGAATTTAAATGAGAGAATACTACCTACTGGTATTTCCTGTAACTTGGTGGAAATATTTGATAATAAAATTTGCAACTGTCTCCTATAGTGGTTCAAATTTTATGATATCAAAGATCTTGTTGGCACTTACTTTTGATGCTGTCTAACTGAAAAGTTGCAGTGTTTTGCATTAAGAAACTCAGTCAGTGCATACAGTGAAACAGCATCTTCAGAATGAGGAAAAATCACTGCAGGTGTACCAAGGGGATGAATACTGGGTTCAACCTTGTCCTTGTTTTGTTTAAATGACTTGACATCATATTTCCAAGAATGAGGTATTATAGTCCAGCCTTATAGAGAGCTTTCAAAATTTGAAAATGTAAATAAAATTTTCTTAAAAGCTAATAACTGGTATTTAGCAAATGGACTGTCACTGAACTTCGATTTTAAAAAAGAAAAAAAAAAAAAAACATGTGATTCTGTACTTGGGATTTGGTGATTCTGTATTTGTGATTCGGTACTGCACAAGGCCTCACCACACCATTAAAAATGATGCATGAGGGTAAAAAACAAATGAAAGAGATTATTCAAAACTATCAGGTCTTTATATTGATCAGAATCTGAATTAAAAGTCACATGTTGCAGATCTAAACAACTATACTCTGCAAATTTTACATTATGAATATTAAATTTTGTAGATGAAACTGTCAAAAGATTGCCTTACTTTTCCTGTTCTTTCTGTAATGTTATAGATCATCATGTTCTGGTAACTTGTAACTGAGGAAGAAAATGTTCATTGCACAGAAGTGTGTAATAAGGATATTATGTGGTACTCACTCCAGAATCACTTATAAAAGCTCTTTAAATACCTGGACATATTGACAACAGTTTCACAATACATTTACTCCTTTGTGAAGTTTGTTTCCAGCAATCCTGAAGATTCCTGGCTTTCTGTTGTATTGGCAAGATTGCAATGGATAATGAGAACTGTTACTGCAAGCAGCATGCTGACACCTTAGCATCTGCCAGCTGATTTATTGGTCCTTCAATTGTTATGTCTGAGCTGCCAGTTTCTGTAGTATCACCTAAAAAATAGTGGCTTGCTACAATATCTCCTTCCTTTGTAACACCCGGTCCCTGTGTCTTTAACTTAGACCAGTCTGCAAAAAGATTCTGTCTACACAGACAACAATGCATAATATTTAGAATTTTTCTCCTCAAGCACTAGGTGGAATGAGCCACAAGGTTCAGAGGCTGTGAATTTACTCTACAGCTTTTAGCTCTCTGGCTCCAAGTTCATACATGCACCACAATGCTCCCAAGTCTTATCTTATAACTAGTAGGTTACATCTTCCATTCTCACTTTTAACAGTCAAAAAGTTCCTCGTAAAATTGTACATCATGACTTACAGCTGCTACCATCACCTCTCGTTAGATGTGCCATCATGAATTTTCTGCACACTTCACTTAACACCACACCGATTTCTCAAGGATCCTATGTCCATCATTGGAAAATATTTCATAACACTACTCGTATTGCACTGTTCATGCACAGCAACAATTTTCACGCTCCATATCTATCGTTTGTACCTTGTGCACGATTGGTGATACCATCTATTGAGATCAGCACTACCGAGGGCTCACTTGCATGGATGGCTGTCCACCTAAGGTAGATAAAGGTTGCACAAAACAGTCAGAGCTGCTACGGTGCTGGATATTGTGACATTCAAGGTCACGGCCATCAGATACTGTTTCTTGATTCTGCTTCACACCGAAATTCATCCTTCTTGGGTTGCTAAGAGTTGGTTCAGGAAGAGGATTAGGTCCAACTTCATGGTGTTATTGAGCTTGGTGAAATTTTTCACTGGGTACACTCATAGCAGTTTTTCTGGCCAGTGCACCAGTGTCTTATGTTTAACCTAGTCATCTCAGTAACGATGGCTGGTAGATGGAATGTCAGTCCTGCCATGTCATTAACTGTGTCATAATTAATAACTCACTGCTATGCAGTTCAAGCCTCTTTGCCCCTGTGAGTCTATCCTGCTTGTAGCAATTTGCTCCCAACTCTACAGTGTTGTACACTGAGTAGATCCAGTGTAGCCCTGCTTGCTAGAAGTAGGATTGAGACTCCCTAGATGTCACACTGATAACCCTAGCCACCTGTTTTGCCTAAGGACAACTGAACTTCACCTGTGCCCATGCCAGCCTGCATTACTCAGGTTAGGCATATTGTAATCTTTGTAATACTTTCTGTCAGACAGTGCTGAAGTTCCTCTGCCACCATTACTGTGTGCCCATCCTCATCCTTTGATAATGGCATTATTTCCTTTGTTACTACCTTTATAAATTTTCCTAAGATTCCCCACCTTAATGTGTAAAGTTGAGTGGTGAAACTCCTAAACTGTGTGTGACCGTTAGCAATTGGGTACTGAATCAGCACATATAGAATGCTTGGTCTGTCTTAACTTCCCCTGTTGATATGTCATAGTACAGCAATAAATTTTGCTTGCACGACTCTGTAATGACTACTACTTCTGGTGGTATCTCCTCCTGTACATTCCATAAACCAATCAGATACTGCTTTGGGCAAAAATTGCTGAACTTAATTTTCCATGTACTGTGTAGCGAATGGCTCTTTGGAAACTCACCATTACCACCCCCTTATCCCAAATGCTGTTGGCTAACTATTATAGCAACATTGTGTCTGTTACCCTCATGCCCACTACATCCACTCAAGAGTGTATAATTTCTAGAGCCTGATTCATGGTGTCGAAGTTGACTTTGCTTACTGCACTACCTCATTCATCAGTTTCCATAACACATGGATATTATTCAAACCTAGTGTTCCAAAGTTGCCAGCTGAGTGGTATGCCACTCCACCACCACCTCATTCCCATTTTGCAGTTCTGAAAATGGTTTTCAGTAAGCTTCCCCAAGCATCTAACCAACCCCTCTTGCACTGCTGCAAGGTGTGTGGCTCTACATCTATTGTTTGCTGCATCTGCCCTCATAATCGTTTGTATGACTTGTGCAATTTATTGCATTCACCCCAGTTCTCTCTGAAAACACTTTTTCTCTCTGTATCATGTTTCAACTCTGAAAACACGTCCTAAAATCTCCTCACCTAGCTTCTTATCATCCATAAGTTAAAAACTAGTGGCAGTGTACATTGAGGACCAGTGAGAACCACATCTTCTTGCCTAGTAAAATGCAGTCTACTTTCCAGTTACCAGTCTCTGAGTGACCTCACTGCACCTTGGGTGAAGAGGTAAAGCACTGTCACCATGAAAACTCCTCTCATTCTCAACTCTGGTACACAGCAACCCATCAACAGGGAGCCACAGTTATTCTCACTTCCCTCTATGGACTGTCTACTGTCACCTGACATAATTCTTACACAATCATTGACCATGAAACCTATACATAAAACTACAATACCTGAAGCACACAAGAGCTTATTCTGTACATTCTTTTAATAGCACAATGCTGCTTCCTAACAATCACAATCTCTACATCTCAATGCTACCTAACTTCACAACCAATCTGCAACATACTGCAAAATGCACACAATATTACACCTAATTTCCTCAACCTTAATTAGTATGATACTTCTTGCACAGTTCACGCAATGTCATTGCGCCCCTCCTTACTCTCACCTCTTATCTCCTTTTTGTTTGCTGTGGGTGCTGATACTAATGGCAACCTTGAAAAGGTTGTATGTGTCCAGTGTGAAATGTTGTTGTTCTAACTGGCAACTGAAGCTTGACACTGATTGATGACATTGTGTCCATCACTTGGTACATCCCTGGTAATTTGTCACAAACATTTTTGTTTTACCCTTTGGGGTATAAGGAATTGATAACATCACCAATTGCCCTAGCATAAACTGCATGTAATTTTCCAGTACTTTTCCCTACTACATCTTGCCCCTCAAGGGCTTTGTTATTTGCTTTCTGCACATGCCTCCATACTTCTGTTAGTGTCTTGGCGAAACAGTGAACTGGCTGTCCGTCCTTAAGCCTGTCCCACGCGGAGTTAAGATTCGCTGCAGTACTTTTTGTGGCTCATGTGACAGCTCCCTTGAGGACTCTGTTGTTTGCTAGCAGGCTGCCCTGCAGGGAGCTGTGTGTGTTTCCCGTGATAGGTCAGGTGCCATTTTTCTTGTGAGGCCCAGTCGGGTTCCCTGCATGCTACCTACACTGGCCAATCAGGAGTCCTATTTGGCGACTGATGTCACAACGTACAGGACGGGAGCTCTGAGACATAACGTTGGCTGACCTGCGATCTTTCTTAAAGGATTGTAAAAGAAACTGTTCGGAAAAAAAAAAAAAAAAAAAATCCCACACGTTATAGTTTCATTCGCCAGCTTCATGATGAACTGCCTATAGTTTCGTTAACTGTCATATTTACTGTGATATTTTAGGATTACGTAAACTACCGCAAGAATTTCTGGAAGTTTACAGTGAAAAATAGAGGTCGCTATGAATTTGCGTTTGTTGCTTGTTAGGTCATATGTTGCTGCATTTGAAACGTAGCAAACATACTGAATTTTCCTTTAAACATTGAAAATTGCTGCTATCTATCTTCAATACAAAGAAAATTGGTCGTAAGTAAGGCGCCTTGTCCCGAGCTCCCGCGCCAGCGAGAAGGCTAGAACAAAATATTCACAAAATTCCTTGTATCTCGTAAACGGTTTCAGATACCAAAGCAATATTGTGGCAAACGACAGTATTCAAACAAGAGAGTATTTCGCCGTATGATTAATATGCGATATTCAAGCGACTACAGATTTTTTTCTTTTTTTCAATTCAAACAAGAGAGTATTTCGCCGTATGATTAATATGCGATATTCAAGCGACAACAGATTTTTTTCTTTTTTTCAATTGAGTAGCCCAGATGCAAAAGCCGCTAACTGCATAAGCGAAACTGAGATAATCGCGAAAAACTCGCCCCATTCGAACTATTAAAGACTTAATTTATTTTTCAAAAATAAATAAAAAATAATTAATTACCGGTACTCAGTGTTAATGGCTGAAATCTGCGATGAAGTTTTATACATTAAAATCTCAAGTGAAATATGACTTAGCGATTTTTGCACCCGATTAATGTAGTTAGCGGCTGTTGCAAATGTATCGATCCAATTGTGAAACAAACATTCGGCTGCAAAACCCGCTATTCGGTAATATGTTAGGAATGAGAGAAGGATGGAATTTAATTGTTGCGAATATAAACAATACGTTTTATTTCAAAGAGAAGTCTGAAAATTCAACAAAACTGGCAAATAAAAATACGAAGGTGACATTATTTTATCAAGAGAAACTGACTTATTTAATGACAAAAAGAGATCAGAAATGAATGTTCAACATTAAGCTTTTTTTTTAAAAAAAAAAATACATCTGCGTGCTTTCGACACCAAAAGATGTAGGAAATATAATAAGTTCCAAACTACATCTTAGTGAAACATCGATAAAATTTTTAGAAAATGATAAAATTGGTGGAAAGTTGCATCTTAAAACAGCGAAAAAAATGAAAGTGGCTGAAATTTGCTTTTTAGTGGCATCGACCTCAACATTGTCCATCAACTCAAAATCGCTTCCTGTTTTTTCGTTCTGAGGGCTGGCAGCAGTAGGAGCGACCCTAGTAGTGCTTTCCTGCTCGTCTAAGAGTTCGTCGTTGGTCGCCCAGCTTTCACCAAACTGGAGATCCAAAAGCTTTTCGAGGTCTCCGAAGATGGCTTCTGAAAGTTATACACCTGGTGTGATTGGTGTTGGGCCGTTTGCTTTGCCAAAATTTTTTTCCCTCTTCAGGATGCTCTTCCCCCCTCCAGTGAAAACGATTTTTTTGGCTTTTTGCATCTGGAAATGCCAGTCACTTTCACTAATCTTTCCGTATGTGTTATAACAATTAGTGTCAACACAGTTTTCATAGTATAATATTGCTTTAATAATACTTTTCATGTTGTTCTCTTTCTGTTCTGGAAACATTTCTTTTCCACTCATCTCTTTTCTGAGAGGGATCGTCACCCTTTGTCTCGTTCTGGTTATTTTCAACTACTACTACGGGTTCGATTTCTTGCAGAATTCATATTATTCCAATTACTCACACGTCGTTTGTACCATCTTCTGCATTTAAACCGTACATAAATTCGCTCATTTTCTTCAAGAAACTAACGCAAGTACATCAACACACACACACACACACACACACACACACACTGCTGGTCAGCTGGACTGTGATTGTGATCACCGGTGTATTTTTCAACAGATTATCGGCAGCGAAAGTTTCAGTGTTGCGTACGTGTTCGCTACAGCACAGTCAGACCTAACTCTGAATAAGAAAAATATCCCTTCTAATTCTAACAAACTGAAATTTAGGTTTGAATGTCTAAATTGGTAAGTCTGACGTCAAATAGCGTGCTTTGCAGCAGGACATGGCACGGCGACCGCCATGCCTGTTGAACTTGGCGGACTTTGTTCCCGCAGACAATGTGCAGTTAGTGGCCTTTTCAACCGCACACGATTTTCTACAGTCATTTTCAACGGTTTATAGCGGGTTTTGCACCCTAAAACCTGTTCCAACGTGCAGGAGCCGAAAAAATCTATACGGCAGTGTGCTCAACTCAAAATCGACAGAAAATGCGTTTAGCTGCTTTTGCATCTGGGCTATTCAATTGAATAATGTATTATTTAAGTGCCCTCAATAGCTGGTAAAACGAGAATTTCTGTGGTTTTGGAGTAATATATGTGCTGGTAGGTTTCTTGGGGAATCGCAGCCCATTCTTCACTGAGTGCTTCACTCAGGAGAGGTATCGATGCTGGTCAGTGAGGACTGGCACGAAGTCGGCGTTCCAAAACATCCCAAAGGTGTTCTATAGAATTCAGGCCAGGACTCTGTGCAGGCCAGTCCATTATAGGAATGTTATTGTCATGTAACCACTCCGCAACAGGCCGTGCATTATGAACAGGTGCTCGATCGTGTTGAAAGATGCAATAGCCATCCCCGAATTGCTCTCCAACAGTGAGAATTAAGAAGGTGCTTAAAATATCAATGTAGGCTTGTGCTGTCATAGTGCCACGCAAAACAACAAGGGGTGCAAGCCCCCTCCATGAAAAACACGACCACACAATAACCCCAACGCCTCCGAATTTGACTGCTGGCACAACTCACGCTGGCAGATGACGATCACCGGGCATTCGCCATACCCACATCCTGCTATCGGATCGCCACATTGTGTACCGTGATTTGTCACTCCACACAACGTTTTTCCACTGTTCAATCGTCCAATGTTTACACTCCCTATACCAAGCGAGGCGTCGTTCAGCGTTTACCGGCGTGATGTGTGGCTTATGAGCAGCTGCTCGACCACGAAATCCAAGTTTTCTGACCTCCCGCCTATCTGTCATAGTACTTGCAGTGGATCCTGATGCAGTTTGGAATGCCTGTTGATGATCTGGATAGATGTCTGCCTATTACACATTACGACCCTCTTCAACTGTCGGCGGTCTCTGTCAGTCAACAGAAGAGGTCAGCCTGTACGTTTATGATTAGATTAGATTAGATTAGATTAATACTAGTTCCATGGATCATGAATACAATATTTCGTAATGATGTGGAACGAGTCGAATTTTCCAATACATGACATAATGAGGTTAATTTAACAACATACTTAAGTTAATATAACAACTTTATTTTTTGTGTTTTTTGTTTTTCTTTATTTCTTGTTTTTATTTTTTTATTTTTTAAATATTTTTGTTTCCTTTTTTTTTCTTAATTTATATCTAAAAATTCCTCTATGGAGTAGAAGGAGTTGTCATTCAGAAATTCTTTTAATTTCTTCTTAAATACTTGTTGGTTATCTGACAGACTTTTGATACTATTTGGTAAGTGATCAAAGACTTTAGTGCCAGTATAATTCACCCCTTTCTGTGCCAAAGTTAGATTTAATCTTGAATAGTGAAGATCATCCTTTCTCCTAGTATTGTAGTTATGCACACTGCTATTACTTATGAATTGGGTTTGGTTGTTAATAACAAATTTCATAAGAGAGTATATATACTGAGAAGCTACTGTGAATATCCCTAGATCCTTAAATAAATGTCTGCAGGATGATCTTGGGTGGACTCCAGCTATTATTCTGATTACACGCTTTTGTGCAATAAATACTTTATTCCTCAGTGATGAATTCCCCCAAAATATGATGCCATATGAAAGCAATGAGTGAAAATAGGCGTAGTAAGCTAATTTACTAAGATGTTTATCACCAAAATTTGCAATGACCCTTATTGCATAAGTAGCTGAACTCAAACGTTTCAGCAGATCATCAATGTGTTTCTTCCAATTTAATCTCTCATCAATGGACACACCTAAAAATTTGGAATATTCTACCTTAGCTATATGCTTCTGATTAAGGTCTATATTTATTAATGGCGTCATACCATTCCCTGTACGGAACTGTATGTACTGTGTCTTATCAAAATTCAGTGAGAATCTGTTTACAAGGAACCACTTAGTAATTTTCTGAAAGACAGTATTGACAATTTCATCAGTTAATTCTTGTTTGTCAGGTGTGATTACTATACTTGTATCATCAGCAAAGAGAACTAACTTTGCCTCTTCATGAATATAGAATGGCAAGTCATTAATATATAATAAGAACAACAAAGGACCCAAGACTGACCCTTGTAGAACCCCATTCTTGATAGTTCCCCAGTTTGAGGAATGTGCTGATCTTTGCATGTTACGAGAACTACTTATTTCAACTTTCTGCACTCTTCCAGTTAGGTACGAATTAAACCATTTGTGCACTGTCCCACTCATGCCACAATACTTGAGCTTGTCTAGCAGAATTTCATGATTTACACAATCAAAAGCCTTTGAGAGATCACAAAAAATCCCAATGGGTGGTGTTCGGTTATTCAGATCATTGGACTGGTGAAAGCATATATGGCATTTTCTGTTGAAAACCTTTCTGGAAACCAAACTGACATTTTGTTAGTACTTCATTTTTACAGATATGCGAAGCTACTCTTGAATACATTACTTTCTCAAAAATTTTGGATAAAGCTGTTAGAAGGGTGATTGGACGGTAATTGTTGACATCAGATCCATCCCCCTTTTTATGCAAAGGTATAACAATAGCATATTTCAGTCTATCAGGGAAAATGCCCTGTTCCAGAGAGCTATTACATAGGTGGCTGAGAATCTTACTTATCTGTTGAGAACAAGGTTTTAGTATTTTGCTGGAAATGCCATCAATTCCATGTGAGTTTTTGCTTTTAAGCAAGTTTATTATTTTCCTAATTTCAGAGGGAGAAGTGGGTGAGATTTCAATTGTATCAAATTGCATAGGTATGGCCTCTTCCATTAACAGCCTAGCATCTTCTAATGAACACCTGGATCCTACTATATCCACAACATTTAGAAAATGATTATTAAAAATATTTTCAACTTCTGAGTTTTTGTTCGTAAAGTTTTCATTCAATTTGATGGTAATACTGTCTTCCTCTGCTCTTGGTTGACCTGTTTCTCTTTTAATAATATTCCAAATTGTTTTAATTTTATTGTCAGACTTGCTGATTTCAGACATGATACACATACTCCTGGATTTTTTAATAACTTTTCTTAATATAACACAGTAGTTTTTATAATTTTTGATAGTTTCTGGGTCACTACTCTTTCTTGCTGTCAGATACATTTCCCTTTTCCGGTTACAAGATATTTTTATACCCTTAGTAAGCCATGGTTTGTTACAAGGTTTCTTACGAGTATATTTAACTATTTTCTTGGGGAAGCAGTTTTCAAATGCATTTACAAAAATGTCATGAAATAAATTATATTTTAAATTGGCATCAGGTTCATGGTACACCTCATCCCAGTCTAACTGCTGTAGGCTTTCCCTGAAATTTGCAATTGTTAAATCGTTGACTGAACGTACTACTTTGGAGGACTGTTTAGTATTGCTGAATGGAGCTATGTCATATATTGTAACTGTACGTGTCCTGTACGTGTGCTGTACGTGTCCCTTCACGTTTCCACTTCACTATCCCATCGGAAACAGTGGACCCAGGGATGTTTAGGAGTGTGGAAATCTCACGTACAAATGTATGACACAAGTGACACCCAATCACCTGACCACGTTCAAAGTCCGTGAGGTCTGCGGAGCACCCCATTCAGCTCTCTCACGATGTCTAATGACTATTGAGGTCGCTGATATGGCGTACTTGGCAGCAGGTGGCAGCACAATGCACCTGATATGAAAACGTATGTTTTCGAGGGTGTCCGGATACTTTTGATCACACAGTGTATTTACATCAGTTGCTGCTTTTTGATTCTGTTGCAGTTTCAACTGCATCAGAATCCCAGTGAAATGAATATTTATAATCTCAGCTGTATTTTGGCGAAAGAAACAGATCAATATGGCAACAAAAACTCTTATGTATTACCGAAAACTCGTCACTGATAACGTTTCTCAGAAGAAAAATAGAGGTGGTGAGAAGTCTGGGGAAAATAAATCGCTGCTTCGGTTGAAATTTCGTTGAAATCCTATACCCCAGTGTATTTTTCCACTGAAACTGGGCAACGTATTTTATTTATATATCTAAAAAATGTAAGTAATAATGATAACAGTTAACTTCAGATAACACGCCATCTTTTCTTTCCTTTTCCTATGCAGAATGAGGGATTGTACTTTTCACCACAAAAATCTTTTAGTTTGTCAATGCTATTGGTAATCTGTACCCCTTGAAGGGTAGATGACAGGCTTTTGCAATTTAAATGTTTTCATATTTCTCAGATCACTGAGACACAAAAATGAAATTCTTCAGCCAGTGCCAGTCCACATCATTCATTATCATACATACACTGGGGAAAAGAATTTCATTAAAATTTCAACTGAATTATCGATTTATTTCCGCCAGATTTCTTATTCTCTTTAATTTTCTTCAGAGAGACGTTATCAGTGTCCAGAGTTTAGAGTAAACGGTAAGTTCTCTTGTTGCCACGTTCAGATTTGCTGCGAAACAGAGTTGGTAAATATTTATATCGCTGACATTCTAATGCAATTGGAATTGCGACAGAATCATAAAACAGCAACTGATGGAAAGACAAGTCAATAATTATGAAAATTCCTTTTATTGGTATAAAAATAAAACCACAGTAATTCTCTTTTCACCAGCTATCGATGGCATTTAAATATTACATTACTTCAATGAAAAGGAATTTAGTCACTTGAATATCGCAATAGATATGGAAGTTTGGCATATTAATCATACGGCGAAATACTCTCCTCTTTGTGCACTACCATTTGCCAAAATCTTGTTTCAATATCTGAAACCGTTTTAAGGAATATCTCTTTCTGGCTTTTTCGCTGGGCGCGAGTTTGGGAAGAAGCACTTTATCTGAAATCCATCTTCTCGAGATTGGTAATAGTTAGCAGTATCATTGAGAGCTTAAACAAAAATTCAATATAGTAGCTACGTTTCGTATGCAGCAATGTATGACCTAACACGTACCAAACACAAATTTATAGCAACCTCTATTTTTCACTGAAAACTTCGAACTTCTTGCAGTAGTTTACTTTTTCCGAAAATATCACAATAATATTAACGAAATGATAGGCAGTTTATTAGGAAGCTGGTAAATGATGCTATACGATGTGCAAGAATCAATTTTTTGTACCAAATACGTCCTTTACAATAGTTTTAGAAAGATTGTAGTTAGGCCAGCTCGTGCTGTTCACAGAATCAAGCCAGCCAGCTAGCTTCCGCGCTATATCCTAAGAGGTTCAGCGTGTGAGGTAGCCATCACCCCCACCTGCAGGCCAGCAGTCACGTGCATCATCTAGCAAACTTGCGGAGAACCTTAATCCGTGTGAGACAAGTTTTACTGATTTTCAGTGTTATCATGTCAAACAGTGAAGGCATCTTTCTTCCATACAACACAGGGAAAGACCCAGAACTAGTGTGAACCTTCGATTTGTAAGCTGCCATAACAAATGTCAAGTATGTTTCCAAATCATCATGATGAGAGTTCACATAGTAAATCTGCATTCTGTCAGTAGTATGACACACTTGTTTCTCTCTGCCATTAATCTGTGGGTGCAGCGGACTAGCTCTCAATTTCAAAACCCGTAGCAAATGCCACAGTTGTTTCATCAAGTACGACAAAATTTGTTCCCTGATCTGTGATTACCAAGTCAGGTACACCAAACTTGAGCAACGTGATGTTGACCTTGGCTTGCACCACTATAGTTGCTTGCTGATTCAGAACAGCGATCATTTCCTCTTACCATGAGAAGTGATCAGTTATCGTCAAAATGAAATGGTTTCCCACTGTACTCCAGTTAAAATGGGCCTATGATATCCATTCCTAAGAGCTAAATGGTTTAGTTGCTTCTAGTAGTCTTTTTAATGGTACTTGCTTATGGTTCGTATCTACTCACTGTGCACACTGTACACAATTCTTTACGTATTGGACAGTGTCTTCTTGCTTCCATTCCACCAATACCATTCACCACCATCTGGTTTGTTGCGCTCTGACCTCCATCCCCAGACAGAATGCGGTCATGTGTTTCCCTTAATACTTCCTCCTTGAGCTTAGCTGGTAATACCATGTGCAACTCCAACCTAGTTGACTTACATAACAAGTTATCACAAATCCTGAACTGCAGCATCATGTACAGCTTGCAGTCGGCTTGCACTGCTTGCCACTCAGCGAGGTCATTGCGGCCTAGCATCTCAATTACTATTACCATCCTGCTCAAACCATTGGCTTTCTGTGTGTCTTGCCTAACTTATGTACAACTTCATGATCAAATTTGCTCAACATCGATGCTCACCTCGTGAGCCTACTAGAAGTGTCCTTCAATTCTAATAACCATTTTACTGCTGCATGACTGGTTACCACCTTGAATTTCTTCCCATACAAACAACGCCAGAATATATAATTCAATATATTAAGCTGATCATTTCTTTCTCTGTTGTGAAATAGTTCTTTTCTGCCTTATTCAGTTGTCACGAAGTGTAAGCCCACAGGATGTTCTTCACCATTTAGTACCTGACTTTAAAACACACCCTATTCCCTGATTGGAAGTGTCACATGACAGTACAAACTTTTTCTGATAGTCTCAAAAATATTAACATCAGGCTATATGTGTCAAAGATTCTTTCAACCCATTGAATGAGACTTGTTACTCCTTCGCCCACTCAAATTTCGCACCTTTTTTCAATAGTTGCATGAGTGGCTGTGCAACATATGCAAACACCTTCACAAATTTTGTATGATAATTAGAGAGCCCCAAAAAAACATGCAGCTCTTTATTCACCTTGTTGTTGTGGTCTTCAGTCTGAAGACTGGTTTGATGAAGCCCTCCAAGCTACTCTGTCCTGTGCAAGCCCCTTCATCTCCGAGTAATTATTGCAACCTACATCCTTCTGAATCTGCTTACTATATAAATCTCTTGGTCTACCCCAACGATTTTTACCCTCCACTCTTCCATACAGTACTGAATTGGTGATCCCTTGATGTCTCAGAATGTGTTCTACCAACTAGTCCCTTCTTCTAGTGAGGTTAGGATCTGAAAAATCTTGTACCGAGGTCAGTCTTTACCCCTTCTTTACCGATTATATGTGTCAAGTAACCAATTTCCTCCACGACAAAAGGATACTTCTCCTTGCTTGTGATGTGCATCATGTAACCTTTGAAAACATGCTCTCAGATATCCCTCGAGAAGACAATTATATCATTGAGGTTCGTCAAAAATTGCTGACGTTTCAGCTCTCTTATTACCTCATCCAAAATCTGCTGAAATGTTGCTGGCGTATTCTTTAATCCAACGGGCATCCTCTGGTATTGATAATGACACCAGGGAACGTCTTCGCCTGGTCCTCTGGAACCACCTCTAACTAGTGGCACCCTCTCCTAAAATCCATGACAGAGAAGTATCGGCACTGTCCGAGGGTAATTGATGATACCCATGATATTCCAGTATGAGATTTTCACTCTGCAGCGGAGTGTGCAGTGATATTAAACTTCCCGGCAGATTGAAACTGTGTGCTGGACCGAGACTCGAACTCAGGACCTTTGCCATTCGCGAGCAAGTGCTCTACCATCTGAGCTACCCAAGTACGACTCACGCCCAGATGTCACAGCCTTACTTCCGGCAGTACCTCGTCTCCTGCTTTCCAAGCTTCACAGAAGCTCTCCTGCAAACCTTGCAGAACTAGCATTCCTGAAAGAAAGGATGTTGCGGGGACATGGCTTAGCCACAGCCTGGGGGATGTTTCCAGAATGAGATTTTCACTCTGCAACGGAGGGTGCGCTGATATGAAACTTCCTGGCAGATTAAAACTGTGTGCCAGACCGAGGCGGTAGAGAACTTTCCCGCGAAAGGCAAGGGTCCCAAGTTTGAGTCTTGGTCTGACACACAGTTTTAGGTAGGTAGGTAGGTAGGTAGTTAGTGTTTAACGTCCCGTCGACAACGAGGTCATTAGAGACGGAGCGCAAGCTCGGGTTAGGGAAGGATTGGGAAGGAAATTGGCCGTGCCCTTTCAAAGGAACCATCCCGACATTTGCCTGAAACGATTTAGGGAAATCACGGAAAACCTAAATCAGGATGGTTGGAGACGGGATTGAACCGTCGTCCTCCCGAATGCGAGTCCAGTGTGCTAACCACTGCGCCACCTCGCTCGGTACACAGTTTTAATCTGCCAGAAAGTTTCACCCATGATATTGAGTACTGGGTATGAATCTGCTACCGTTTTACAATTAAGATGACAACAGTCACAGCAGAGTCTATATTTTTGGAGCTGTATGATGACTTTTGTGGATGAGTATAATGGTGGCTCCCCATGGACTATCGCTTTCTTCTATTATTCCATCGGCTAGCTGTTGTTGGTTGATGAACTCCTCCATAATTGCCTGTAAGGGCTATGGTATATGATACAGTTTCAGATATACTGGTGCTTCATTTCTTGTTGGAATTCGATGTCGCTACCTTTTCAGTTCCTTCCAGACGCTCTACCTTCTTGCATAATGCAGATTTAACAGCGGCCAGTGGTCATGGTTCACATTTGCCATGTTCCAATCATCCTCCTCTATTTTTCGCTATGCCCGCATCTCGTGGTCGTGCGGTAGCGTTCTCGCTTCCCACGCCCGGGTTCCCGGGTTCGATTCCCGGCGGGGTCAGGGATTTTCTCTGCCTCGTGATGGCTGGGTGTTGTGTGCTGTCCTTAGGTTAGTTAGGTTTAAGTAGTTCTAAGTTCTAGGGGACTGATGACCATAGATGTTAAGTCCCATAGTGCTCAGAGCCATTTGACCCATTTTTTTATTTTTCGCTACGTACAGTCCCTTTGTAAGATTCATTTCACTGGCGCCAAAATTATCTAAATTCACAGATACAATTTTCTCGCCGTCTCCATCTTGTATGTGCACAGTGCTTATTCTCACAAAACAACGTAATGGCTCTATTATACACAACTTATCATTAGGTAACTCAGGCCCTGCATTCAATCAAAGCAACTTCCCAGTGCCCCTTGGCACAATATCATGTTAATTAAGCTTTAGTGCTTTTGTATGCAATTTAATTGATTTGTTCCCGTAGTCAGAAAAACGATGCAACAGTGTTTCACTGGTGACAGTTCCCCCAGCTGGAATGTCGTCCCTCTAAATTCCACCATACGTCGCTGAAGGTCAAATCTGTCATAATCTTAGAGAAAGTGTAATCCCAACTTACATGAGACACTACTTCATCACATTGTTCAGAATGAACCGTCCCAATCTGAAAATTTAATACTGCTGAACCTTATGTCTTCACATCATTGTGTCTCATCCCAAGCAACCTATGGTGTGGCAGGTTCAATATATTCTGACCTGTGAAGTACTGGCATACCACTGACACATGCACCCCTGTTTCCATCAAAAACTTATATTTTCTGTCTCTCAAAATTCCCACTGTGCCACATTTCGCCTCTGCACACGTATCTGTAGCATCAAAACTTAACAGGAATGCTGCTCGGCAGACTTAGGGTTCTCTTTTGTGTTTAATATCTGTCCACTTACCCCATGTCAAGGTTTATCAGTGCTTCCACCGTCCCATTGTTGGCATCCAGTCACATCATATCTACCTCACTGAGGCTGCCAACAGTGTTTCTGGACATGCCCTGATCGTCTGCACCTATGACATTTCATATTAGTGGAAAGCACCCCTCGCTTGTCACACACACATGTTGCTATATCAGTTCCATAGCCAGCCTAACAGCAGTGTATAAGTCTTGCAGGATACATGTCTGAACCTTTCTAGACGTATCGAGCGACAGGCCACTCGGAAGGTATCTATTGCCCTATCTTTGGCTTCTTGGAGAACAATCTTATTCACCTCGTCAGTGTCCCCCAATTCGTATATTTGTACATTACTCTCGCGATTCCTATTTGCGAAACTTTCTACTGTTTCACCATGCTTCTTCTGGCTTAATTGCTCACAGAAAAATCTCACAAACTTTTGCTTTTTATGCCGTTGTAGCAGGCCTTCCTTCAACTGATTAAATGACCGTGCATTCCTCAACCCCTCTGAACACCGAACAAACGTTTTTGCCTTTCCAAACAATCATAATTTCGTTACCCGCAATAACTGATAATTTGACAAACCTCCCATCCACGCTAATGGTACCATATCATTCAAGAAAGATATTACATCCTCACTGACTTAACAGAAACGGAAGTAATTAAGTTGGTTGTGGCTGGAACCATGTGAGTACCAGTCTACTCAGTTAACGCTAACTGTTTATCTTTAATCACGATATGCCCTAATAACTCCATCTTATCTGCTTTCAACCATGCTATTTCATTAAGTAAAAACTGTAAAGCGTCCTGCTGGACTAAACCCTGTGTCCCAAACTCTGTTACTGTGGAACCTTTATTCGCAGTATAAAAGAAAATATAACACAGCATCAGCCAACACTAGCCCACACACACTCACAATTACAATACAATAACCTGCACTTAATGCTTCATCATGAGCCATCTCGATTCTGTGCTTGTCTTAGTCATATGGCCATACTGGTGACAACTAAAACACACTACTACAATTGACTCAGCGCACGGTGGAGTGTGCCCAAGTAAATTACATTGGGAACACCTTGCAAAACAGCTTTACTGACATAACATTAATATTCCACCTAGACCCCATCTCCTCTGCACACGAAAATATAATCAAACAGTTCGTCCACTCATCCTTACTGTGTGATGATACTTCGAATGCGGCTGTGACGTTGTGTTACATGGACATCGAGTCTGTGCAGCACTGGGTTTCGGTTGTGAGTCGTGGCGGGGTTGCAGGCTAGTGGCAACTCTGATAAACAACATCAAAAACCAAAAATGGTTCAAATGGCTCTGAGCACTATGGGACGTAACTTCTGAGGTCATCAGTCCCCTAGAACTTAGAACTACTTAAGCCTAACTAACCTAAGGACATCACACACATCCATGCCCGAGGTAGGATTCGAACCTGTGACCATAGCGGTCGCGCGGTTCCAGACTGTAGCGCCTAGAACAGCTCAGCCATCCAGGCCGGAATCAAAAATCAAATATTTTATTTAAACTCACGTGACTACATTCATAGCGCCACGGTGGGGCAGCCAAGGACCCTCTCAGCATGTGGTTAGGACGGCGCGCTTTGCATAACCATTTGTCGGTCAGTAGGTCTTGACGTCTGCATCCAGGAAAGTTTGTGCCAGGAGCTCGTTCAGCGATGCATCCTAGTTAGACGTTGCACGGCGGCTCACAAGAGGTGCCAGCGATAAGGAAAACTTTCGGAATAATTGCAGCAGTCGACAGCCTCCAGTGATGGATCGTTTCTGTGGGTGACGCACATGGTGCCAAGGCAACCGAGCCAGTGCAGAAGGGTGGGCGAATGCAACGTCCCTATCTCGATCTGCTGCCCTCCAGGGCAGAAGTTTGGCTACTGGTGGAGTGAAATTGGAGGCAGCGCACCAGAGGAAGGAGGACTTGGTGCTAGGTAGACATCGCGGCTCAGGAGGCTCGAACTCGTAGCGACTGATCGCTGTGCCATATTGCTCCGGTACCTAGTGCAGACATTTGTCGCAGTAGGCGCTGCAGGGCTGCTGGTACCTCTGCTAAAACCGACTGTCATTTGTAGGGGTTATGACCTCACATGTGCTGACACACTGCTTCCAGTATGTTCGGAACAACAAATTCATGGCCCAGCGACGCAGAAACACTTTGGCACATCTTACAGGAGCCTTGCCTTACTGCTGCATTGGCAGGATTGCGGTGCTTGGACTGGCCCGCCTCGTAATGCATAAAGAGCCCTGTTTTTGCCAGCAGTTTGCCGACATCTTCGCCGGCGGCTTATGGCTATTGCGACTTAGCTGCTAGTTACCGCAGTGCATCTCAAAATATAGTAGCGGCACTAGAACTTTTCAGCTCTTCTGTTATTTTTCATTTCCCTGTTTCAGTCAGTTGTTGCCTAATGCTCCCTTTGAAATTCCCCTCAACCTTTTGTTCTTTCAATTCACCCAGGTCCCATCTCCATCATTTCCTACCTCTCTGCAATTTCTTCGGTTTTAATCTACGGTTCATAACCAATAAATTATGATCAGAGTCTTCGTCTGCCCTTAAAGTGTTTTGCTAAAACCGACTGTTAGTTCTGTTATTTTTCATTTCCCTGTTTAAGTCAGTTGTTTTTCTTTCAATTCAACCAGGTCCCATCTCCATCATTTCCTACCTCTCAGCAATTTCTTCGATTTTAATCTACGGCTCATAACCAATAAATTATGATCAGAGTTACCAGAAGGAGATTTTCACTCTGCAGCGGAGTGTGCGCTGATATGAAACTTCCTGGCAGATTAAAAGTGTGTGCCGGACCGAGACTCGAACTCGGGAGGTTCGCAGGAGAGCTTCTGTAATGTTTGGAAAGTAGGAGACGAGGTACTGGCAGAAGTAAAGTTGTGAGGACGGGGCGTGAGTCGTGCTTGGGTAGCTCAGTAGTAGAGCACTTGCCCGCGAAAGGCAAAGGTCCCGAGTTCGAGTCTCGGTCCGGCAACAGTTTTAATCTGCCAGGAAGTTTCATGATCAGAGTTTTCGTCTGCCCTTAAAGTGTTTTGAGCCGGCCGCTGTGGCCGAGTGATTCTAGGCACTTCAGTCCGGAACCGCGCTGCTGCTACGGTCGCACGCGTGACCGCTACGGTCGCAGGTTCGAATCCTGCCTCGGGCATGGATGGGCGTGATGTCCTTAGGTTAGTTAGGTTTAAGTAGTTCTAAGTTCTAGGGGACTGATGACCTCCGAAGTTAAGTCCCATAGTGCTCAGAGCCATTTGAACCATTTTTGCTACGGTCGCAGGTTCGAATCCTGCCTCCGGCATGGATGTGTGTGATGTCCTTAGGTTAGTTAGGTTTAAGTAGTTCTAAGTCTAGGGGACTGATGACCTCAGATGTTAAGTCCCATAGTGCTTAGAGCCATTTGAACCATTTTGAAAGTGTTTTGCGGATTAATATCTTATATTGTAATATCTGCTGTACCATTCATTATTTATCTGTATCCCTCGGATGCCCCCACGTACTTCCCGCGTATACAACCTCCTTCCAAGATTCTGAAACCAAGAGTTACAAATAATTAACGTGTGTTCTGTGAAAAACTCTGCCAGGCGTTTCCTCTTTCCTTACTTTCCTCCAGTCCATGTCTCTTACTATTTTTCCTTCTCTTTCTTTTTATACTATCGGACTCCAGTCCCCATTAAATTAATCTTCAACTCCCTTAACTATCTGAATAATGTCTTTTATTTCATCATACATTCTTTCCGAGCTCTCTATCATTTGCAGTGCTAGTAGGCCTATATACTACTGCAGAAACTATCTTGGTTGCGGTAATGAATTCACCATACTGTTCTTAGTAGCTTATTCACATTCTCATTTTCTTATTTCTTATTGAACCTAATCCTGCAGTCCCTTATGTGACATCGTGTTGATAATACTCTACTGACCAGATGAGTTGTTCATACTGCCACTGCTCTTCACTATTCCCACGGCACTAATAAAATAAAACCAAACGACAGACTGCTCACATTCGTCATTGACTTCTCCCCAGCGGAACTGAGCTACTAGGTGCCAACTTGATAATCATTGTTTTTGGGTGCAGAGCTCGTTGATTATTCTGAATTATTGACATCTCCTTAACATTGTAATATTATGCATTCCTGCGGGATAGGGAATCTTGACTTCCTGAAGTGCGAGGTATGTCAGTCTGATAGTAAATTTTAATGATTTAAATAACGCTTTGAGTAGTTTTGTTATATCCAATATACACTCCTGGAAATTGAAATAAGAACACCGTGAATTCATTGTCCCAGGAAGGGGAAACTTTATTGACACATTCCTGGGGTCAGATACATCACATGATCACACTGACAGAACCACAGGCACATAGACACAGGCAACAGAGCATGCACAATGTCGGCACTAGTACAGTGTACATCCACCTTTCGCAGCAATGCAGGCTGCTATTCTCCCATAGAGACGATCGTAGAGATGCTGGATGTAGTCCTGTGGAATGGCTTGCCATGCCATTTCCACCTGGCGCCTCAGTTGGACCAGCGTTCGTGCTGGACGTGCAGACCGCGTGAGACGACGCTTCATCCAGTCCCAAACATGCTCAATGGGGGACAGATCCGGAGATCTTGCTGGCCAGGGTAGTTGACTTACACCTTCTAGAGCACGTTGGGTGGCACGGGATACATGCGGACGTGCATTGTCCTGTTGGAACAGCAAGTTCCCTTGCCGGTCTAGGAATGGTAGAACGATGGGTTCGATGACGGTTTGGATGTACCGTGCACTATTCAGTGACCCCTCGACGATCACCAGTGGTGTACGGCCAGTGTAGGAGATCGCTCCCCACACCATGATGCCGGGTGTTGGCCCTGTGTGCCTCGGTCGTATGCAGTCCTGATTGTGGCGCTCACCTGCACGGCGCCAAACACGCATACGACCATCATTGGCACCAAGGCAGAAGCGACTCTCATCGCTGAAGACGACACATCTCTATTCGTCCCTCCATTCACGCCTGTCGCGACACCACTGGAGGCGGGCTGCACGATGTTGGGGCGTGAGCGGAAGACGGCCTAACGGTGTGCGGGACCGTAGCCCAGCTTCATGGAGACGGTTGCGAATGGTCCTCGCCGATACCCCAGGAGCAACAGTGTCCCTAATTTGCTGGGAAGTGGCGGTGCGGTCCCCTACGGCACTGCATAGGATCCTACGGTCTTGGCGTGCATCCGTGCATCGCTGCGGTCCGGTCCCAGGTCGACGGGCACGTGCACCTTCCGCCGACCATTGGCGACAACATCGATGTACTGTGGAGACCTCACGCCCCACGTGTTGAGCAATTCGGCGGTACGTCCACCCGGCCTCCCGCATGCCCACTATACGCCCTCGCTCAAAGTCCGTCAACTGCACATACGGTTCACGTCCACGCTGTCGCGGCATGCTACCAGTGTTAAAGACTGCGATGGAGCTCCGTATGCCACGGCAAACTGGCTGACACTGACGGCGGCGGTGCACAAATGCTGCGCAGCTAGCACCATTCGACAGCCAACACCGCGGTTCCTGGTGTGTCCGCTGTGCCGTGCGTGTGATCATTGCTTGTACAGCCCTCTCGCAGTGTCCGGAGCAAGTATGGTGGGTCTGACACACCGGTGTCAATGTGTTCTTTTTTCCATTTCCAGGAGTGTAGCTGATGTACATACACATGTCACATAATGTGAGGAACACTGCTGTTTTGAGAAAGAAATTGTTAATGTCTCGTTTCGAATTCCACTGACTTGAGGTTGGTAATCATCAACTGGAGGTTAATTCTTTTCTTCGATTAAAAAAAACTAAAAAAAGAGAATCCCAGACATACGGAAAAACCGTTGCTTGCAAAACATTCTTGATACTTGTTGTTGAATAATAATTCGATGCATTAATAGAGTAATTAATAATCGGCCCTAACTTGGTAAGATGAGATGAATGAAAGTGAAGCAGCAGACTCTTTAAAACAGGAGTATCCAACCTTTTAGCTTACTTGGGTAGCACTAGAAGAAAACGAGTATTTTTGGGCCGCACATAATATGGGCTACTTGACACTAACAATAACCGCTCGGAGAGGAAAAAGAAAGATAAATAAAAATTTAAGAAAAACAGGATGGACCGATGAGAGAGTGCATCGTGTAGCTGGATTTTCAAATTGAAACTATTCAATTACCGAAAGAATACTTTTTTTACCCATATGTGATTGATGCTCACTTCTTCGGCGCATTGATACTTGCTTTGGGCTGCATGCGGCCCACGGACCGCGGGTTGGACACCGCTGCTTTAAAACGTGCATCCAAGTATCTCTGACACTCTGCACTGTCTTTTCACGTGCTAGTCGTGTAGTGAAATATTATTGATGAAATTCTAGGGAGAATAAAATAAGAATGAGTCTGGCAAAATATAGTAAGCTGTAGAATGTACAACAACATAGCTAGCAGTATTTATTTTATGGAATATCTATGGGCGTTTCGAAACAGACTACCATTTTAAAACAACACACCTTTTCTCCAGTGGCTTCAAAAAACCAGAAGTATACGCACCGTAATACAACAATATGTGGCTATAACGATTATTCCGGAAGTAGTACTAGATGAAGTGTATGAAGTCATTCGAGGTACAAAGAAAGGGGAAACAGAAGGCGCCTACAGTGGAGTTGTGACAGAAATGATTGAAATTTGGTGGGGGGAGGGGGGGGCAAAGTAATACAAAATGATCTTGTAAAATAGTAATTTAAAGGATGCCTGCAGAGGAATAAAATTTCCTAAAAGTGGTGAAATGTTATTACTCTATTTCATAAGAAAGGAGATAAACAAGACATATTAAACAATAGACCTTATCGGCCTCTTCTCCTTAATGTACAAGACGGTCACTATCTTTTCGCCAGAAAAAACGTTTTACTCGAGCAAATGAAAAACCCAAGCTTTAAAAGTGGATATAGGGCAATGGACTATTTGTAAATCCTGAATGAAATTACAGAAAGAAGCAAATAATTTCAGTTATCACTTTGTCTGCGATTCATAGCTTTTTAGAGAGCTTTTGATTCAGTTCCAACCAAATCTGTACCAGCAGCATTTGACCTGCCGTGCGTTAGTACAGTGAAAAATATGTACGTTAATGTACGAGACTTTTGTTGGGGGTGGATTGCTGGGACGCAGAGTTTACACCAAGTAGTCGAAATTTCGGTCGCAAGCAGGAATACGACAGCGTAGTAACGAACACGGATGGGATATTTAAAACCAGCAGGAAAAGTGCATCCACTATGCTGCTAGCGCTTTTCAAGTGAGTCAAGCGCCATCATTCAGCCATTCGCATTTAAATTAACCGACAGATCCAGACCCGGCAATTAATAAAATCACTGGCAGTAGACGGCTCAGGAGCTGTCTTCTCTTCAGTGTCTTGTGTTAGTTATGAGTTTCTTGTTAACTGTGCATTTTCAGTTTTTGACATTCGAGAACACAAAATAAAACATATCACTCTGAACTCGTGTATATTTTTTATAATTACTTTACTTACTTACTTAATGTCCGTAAGGTTGCTTTGGGAGAAAACCATCAACTGCACAGGTCCGGCAAAGCGCTACAGCACAGCACGAATGATTCGCATTGAAGTTTGTACTGCGAAATATACATTCTATTTACAGTGGCAACAGCATATCTTAGTTACTTTATTGTCTGATAAGAGAGAGACAATGTTTACCTCTGTCCGATCAGTCGCGAATACTGCGTTCAATTTAGAGAGATCGTCAGAGATAAGCGCATTATGTTTTTAAATAGAGACACCTTCGACCAGGCAGGGACAGGACTGTGGGCGAAGTCCGAGTCCAAAGTACGCCGGTGCGTCGCGCTGAGGACGCCCAGTCCAAAAAGAAGTCGACGTTTAGCAAAAAAGAATCACAGCAGATAAAGTAAAGAGCTCCTCAGCACGTGCAAAAAGGCGCTGCGACTGTGCTAATCAGTAGCTCTCTAGCGGCGCGTTGGTCTGTCTCAAAGAGCATTAGATAATTTTTCCACTCTCTTGTAATAATATGTCGAGATGGTAACTACGCTACCTTTCATCAACTTAACTCAGAAACATATAGAGTTACGAAAAGGGCACAGCCTATAACAAGTTTGAACTCGATAAGAAGAGGCATGAATGCGGCTGCGACCATTTCTAAAGAACCATCAATGCACTTATCTTAAATGATTTAGAGAAACTGCAGAAAACCTAAATACGAGGGTTGGAACTTAAATAGTGGCAACTATTTATTCACAACCGATACAAAAGAATTACATGATTGCCAGCCGCTATGGCCGAGCGGTTCTAGACGCTTCAGTTCGGAACCGCGCTGCTGCTACGGTCGCAGGTTCGAATCCTGCCTCGGGCATGGATGTATGTGATGACCTTAGGTTAGTTAGGTTTACGTAGTTCTGAGTCTAGGGGACTGATAACCTCAGATGTTAAGTCACACAGTGCTTAGAGCCATTTGAACCATTTAGTTACATGTTTGCACCTGTTACTGTCCTTCAAAGTAGTCACCAGCCCTGTGTAGAACTCGTTGCCAGCGATGTGGAAGGCGTAGTATACCGTTAGCAGAGGCTGTTCTGTTGACGGTGCGAATGGAGCGGTCTAAAGTTATGGTGATTCTTGTGTACGACTGTGATGGTGTTATCCCAACGCATTACGTTCCTCCACGGCAGACCGTCAATGCACAGTATTACTGTTCGGTTTTGGAGCATCACCTGCGACCAGCTTTGCGAAAGAAGCGGCGACACTTTCTGCGCAGCCCACCCATCATTTTACACGACAATGCACGGGCGCATACAGCGCAAGCTGTGGCTGCTCTATTCGGTCGATGGGACTGGGAAGTACTGTACCATCCACCATACTCCCCAGACTTAAGTCCTTGTGACTTTGATTTGATTCCGAAGATGAAGGAACCACTTCGTGGCATTCGCTTCAGAACTGTTCCAGAGATTCGACAGGCAGCACATCACTGGCAATGGTTTCTACACAACGCTGGTGACTACTTTGAAGGACATTAACAGGGGCAAACATGTAACTCTTTTTTATCGGTTGTGAATAAATAGTTGCTACTTTTTAAGTTCCAACCCTCGTATATATGTCAGAATACGATTTGTACTCTTCAGTTCTTATCGAATGTTGGTGCAGTAGGCTACCAACTACATTTCCGAGCACTGTATACACGTCTGAATATTACTGAGTTGTTTACACGACTCATTTGGGGTCATCTGTAAAAATACTCCGAGTTTTGTGTTGCTGCAGGAGAAGGCCATCAAGAGGGTTGTTGAACTTTGTCCCGAGAATATGCTGGAAAAATAAATTCAGAAAACTTGAGATATGTGCATGGGGAGTAAGCAGAAGAAATTATAGGAGTCCACCAGTGACGCGTGATAGGACCATTAACTATTCGTGCTGTAATTTAATGACTTAGCAGATAGTATTAATTACATTATCAGGCATTTCGCAGGTTTGGAAGTGTCGATAAAAGTTATGGCAGTATCTAGAAGGACCTTTAAAATATTCAGCGTGCTGCAAAAGCCGGCAACTAGCACTTAGTACAAAGAGTTGTAAAAATATGCACTTCTCAAAACGTCAATAGAGTGACTGCATTTGACTACATAATTAATGAATCACAGCTGGGGTCATTTGTGTCACACATACATATAGGTGTAGCAATCACCAGGGTCGGATTTACGCACAAGCCAGGTAGGCCCTGGATTTAGGGCGCTAAGAGGGAAGGAGGCGCAGAGAGATCTCAGTCGTCGCTATTTGGTCCTACACAAAAATAAGGGCAAGCAATTTGAAAACGTGGAAGGCAAGTCTGCAGCACTGTCGATAACGTGGCGTTTGTTTCATTGTTGAATTCAGTCGGTGGGGGATTGTTTAATGTTGCTAGTCGCAACTAATGTATAATAGACGACTTTCCTGCGCTAAAAATATGATTCGGATTGTTGTTATTCTGATTGATTATAACATTTAAATAGAATTTACAGTCAGTATTGCCAAAAATCTCTTATTTATTTGTAACTGAAGCTTAAAAATAATTAAATATCAAGATCTTGTCACGTGATCGAAAACGCTATGTTATTGGCTGATGCTCTTGTGATGTCACAGTCTAGGAGTACGAGGCCTACGAGAAAGGCTGACCGCTGCGCGTACGTCATGAAGGTAGGCCGAGCTCGCTCGCTCACTCAGCTCAGCAGACGAACTGCGTTTCTATGCGTGGTAACTTGTAACTGCGAGTATATGTAAAAACCAGAATTTCATCTTCTATTGGAATCCACTATTATAGAATATTACTGTTATTAGTCCTACAATGATAGAAAATCAATAGGCCTACTTATAATTTGTTACTGTTGTACACCTTCTATTGGATGATGATGATGATGATGATTAGTGTTTTAGGGCCCACAACAACGAGGTTATAAGCCCGTTCCCAAAATAAATGTTGACGAATGCAGCCAAGATATGTTAAACAAGGATAAATTCATAGCCGATCTTTGCAAGAATTGTAAATGCTCAAATTTCAAGATTGGACACAGTACATCAAAACAGGTAGATAAAACTAAAAATAAAATACCAGTACAAAACAGGTAAAAATAATTAACTGTGGCTGGCTGACCACTTACAAATAATGGATGACCTATTGGAATCCACTATTATGGAGTATTACTGTTATTAGTCCTACAATGAAAGAAAGTCCACAGGTTATGAGGTTTTCACGTACTTTTACTGCAAACAGTTTAGCTATTCAGTGACGTGAAACGCAATTACAACTTTTAAGTAACAATAGGAAGGAATTTTGTGAACGCTGATAGTTGAAGCCTTGCGTAAGTTGACGCGTTTATGCGCCACCTATTTAGAGCGGCGATATGCGCAACGACGGACGTTCTTTTCCCTGCTCCTCCAACATCATTAAACTCGCTCAAAACTAAGGAACTGTGAAACTTTTTCAAATGCATCCATATATTGTTACTATGTTGTCGATTATCAGTCATGAGCTACGACCCAAAGCACAAATTATCAGCAGAGTTACTGTCCCCATCAGGCGTTCCGCGGCACACTCGACATTGGATTTGACTACAGTATAAGTGGTTATATGTTCGAATCCTGGAAAAATCAAATATTTTTAAAAGCTTTACATGAAATACGAAAACAGCGTTAGCAAGAACTGATTGTGGCAGTTATTTCGATTGTGGGATCTATTATACATAACTTCACATTAGTCTAAGTCTGAGAAACGGACAACAGAGGATAAATGCATTTACTTTGCGAACAAACAATTCACTTTTTTTGGAAAGCATTGCTAGTTGTGAAGATATAACCATATGTCCACAGTACATCGATATTTAAGACAACAGGTTATACAGATATCTATAAAGCGTGCACAACTTTCAGGTGATACAAACGTAAGGGCTGTGATGTTGGTGAGTGTAAACTAACATTGGTGTCTGAAGCAGACTTACTTAATCTTTGTATAAGATGATAAAACTGCAAAAGTTTAAACAGTGAAAATCCTAGGTAGGCAGTACAAACATAAAAATATAGTTTCTAATATGGTAAAAAAAGTGTGGTCACATTAACTAGAAAATATATTTTTGAACATGATGCATGTGAACAGCAATTGCAAATGTAAGCCCATGTAAACAGCAAGGAAAACACAATAATATTCTGTTTATGATCAGTATGGTAAAGTTTTGTAATTGTGATTTGGTTTTAACATGAGAGTACTTTGAGTCGTTTTACAAATAAATTCAAATGTTCTTTCGGGTTCGATTCGAGCCAGCGATCTATGGACATTGTCTTATAAAATTTGACGGTTTAATGGTTTAACAACTGAGCTTCGGATAATTAAGGTGGTGTTAAGTAAAATGACAATTTTCATGAGGAATTTAATTTCATTGAATGACACTGTTCTACGTTGTAACTGTGGGAGAGCATATTTTGGAGTTAATGTTAACTTCACAATCCAAAGTATTTTTAACTATGTTAGTGAACTTGTGCGTCGACATGGAGGCAATTTACCAGTATAGTGCAACCACATTTTATACATCTTCTCATTCTCTGCAACACTAAAAAAAATTTCAGGAGTTTTTGTAGATGTATTTGTACACTATGGAACTACATACCATTTGTAATCCATTTTCCGAAACGTTAATTCCAAAACAAGACATCACTGCGAATTAACATTATGACACTAGGAGTAGCGAGCTAGCCAATGACGTCATAGGCATCACATGACTCGAATAGAGCGTTTTAGTGGGCTTTCAAATTATTTATATTTCATTTCCGTTTTTATAAAAGAATACTGAAATTCAAGAGGGGAAAAAAGCATATTAGATGTATAAAATGACATAATTAATCATTTAAGACAATTTCCAGAAAATGTCAAATACCCTATTCTGTTTCACGCTGATTCGTGTACAACCTGACATTGTTCTGATTGTTAGTCGTCAAAATTGCGCATGTTACTTATTATTGCGTTTACCTTTTTTTTCAAGTATTCTCTCCAACGGGATGGGTGACATGGAAATAAATGATGTACAAATTGGGAACGAACAAGAAAAAGGAAGATGCCATTAAGGCTAAGAGATTTGGCGAATATTTTCGTAAGCGTGAAAATGCAAATCTGAACAACCGCGATCGGTAGTTGTGACATTGACAGGCAAGGTGAAATTTTAACACTATTTAATGAAAGGTTTGCTGGCAGTAAAATGTTTGGCGACTGATGGGAGCCTGGAAGCGCCATTGTTGTTGGTGTAGATGCTGAAGAGGCATTAATGACAGGGGCTTGCGATGGTGGCATGACCATATTTTTATTATGAAACTTAACCTTCCGGTGGGCACGGTGTTCTCTGCTATGAAATCGGGCACAATTTATCAGATTAATAACATAACTTATTCGCTTGACTTTTTTTTTAATTTCCAGTATTTATACGTGTAATAAAAGACAAATACATTTATAGAAATATAAATATGACACAAGTGCACAACAACAACAAGAAGAGTATTAATGATTAAATTGTCTCATTATCATTGTTGGACTGTAATAACAAATGAGTAATTTCACGGCATTCAAAGCAAGAAGTTTTGGTTTGTGTCAAAGAGGTTGGATTTTGATTTATTTTATAATGATATTTTATAAATCTTTTATGTATGTGTACATTTACCATCATTTCCTTCTGATTCCACTTCAGTTTTCTTCAGTTATTTCGTCTTCTGTTCTTCACACATTGACCTGTACAGTTTTAGCCTCTGCTGAAGAACCATTACAAATTCGTGAGGTCTTCATACTTCTTCAAACCCTATTAATCAAAAGTGTCACAGGAGAGTTTCTCATCTACTATTAACGTTTTCTCAGAGAGAACAGGACTTCTGGCAGTTCTGTACAAACACAGAAAGTAATTCATTTGGATATCTTTAAACGTGTTTTTTTTTTTTTAAAGGAAATTATACGTCTTAAGTAACCTGCTATGATCAGGTACATCCCACATGTATTTTACATTCTAAAGTAGGCTTGTATTACTTATGAGGATATGTTGGTTAACTATGCAATATAATGTTGAAATGAAACGAGAAGGCACGCAGTGTCTCATACTCGGCAGTCAGCACAAATTTGATAACAGAGCAGTCACTCCAATACTGAAGCACATAACAATAAAAAATAGTGCGGAGAAGACACGCTACTAAGGGGACAACATCGTTTCTGTTGATTGGTAACAAGTAATTGACATAAAATTTCGATATGTATCAGTTTGACCAGCGTGCCCAATGTATTGTTAATTCTGTTGGGCAATAAGACTTGTACAAATACTTAAACGTCGAAATTCGAAAACAAATGAATATGATGTGAAATGGAGGGACCAAGCAGTCTCAAAATAAATGTGAAGCAATTCAGTTGTATATGAATTAACATGGTCCTGTGCCTATTCAGATGCACCCAAGAGCTACTGCGTCCAACGGATGCGAAGCGCCTTGACCCTTCTCGAGCGATACAGAAATGTGAAACAATAGAGCGTGCTAGACATGTGAGAACGCCGATGGGAAGATGTCATTAGCTTGCAGTGAGCCTAAAGCCACCATATCAACAGCGCTTGTATCCAAGATACAAGAAGGTGGGCTCTAAATTCAAAGGCATCGGCGATGCCTTTAGTACTGCCATGACAATGTAATGGTGGTAGTGAACCACAGGATTCTGTAGTTGAAGTAACTCCAAAATCGAATCACATCATTTCATTAAAGATTGACGCAAGTAGTAAGTGAGAACGTTGAGCGCAATAAGAGGTAGTTACATGAACAATGTTTTTGACAGATTAATTTAGTATTTACGTACCCTCTTACTACTTTTATATAGCATTTTATTCTGGGTGCACTGAACAGAGTCGAATTAATTGAAATTTTTGTCAAAAAGCGAAAATGTTCCCTATCGAACAGCTTCTCTTGGTTTCCGAGTTTCAGGCGTCTCACTCTGTGTACATGACACATCATGATGACTAATTTTGGAATTAACTCAAGCGTCTCATTTCCTTTCAGGTCTCTAGTAAGTACACAGGTGAAGATAGAAAACATTTTGTTAAATGGGTGGTTCTCTCCACTTTTTGATGCACTTATAATTCCACCAGATTCATTGCCACAGTCCTTCAGTCGACCTACTCACGTAGAGTTTACAGAGAATATGGGTCGAAAGTTTGTATGTATGGATGGTGTTTGAGTGGTAAAATTGAATCGAATTTAGTCATTTTCGTCTGTTTATTTCTCATGCAAAATAAATTATTTTCTTAAAACAGATTTTAAAAAATCACTTCACTTTACAAAAATAGACAACAAACCTGTACATCTTGGAGATGGCTAAAGAAGGTCAAGAAAAGTCAAATGAAGGTCAAACCAAGGGTGAACGTTAAAAAAACGTGGATATCAAACGTTAGTAATATTAAAAAACATTTTCCGTTGGTATGACCTTTGTCGACCTTCATTAGTCATCATTTGTCTCCAAGATGTCCAGTTTTTTGTCCGTTTTTGTTGTTAAATTTTTTTGGTATCCAATTTTTTGTGTCGCAAATTCTAGCCGTCAAATTTTCTGTCGACTTTTGCTGTCCAGATTTTGTGTCCTAAATTCTAGTGTACTCAGATTTAAAAATAAAAAGCAAATTAAGCGTCAGTCAACCACTGACAGCATCTAACAATTACCAACAAATAAAAATTAAATCCATCTTTTGTAAATTCGACCACCCCTGTAATTTTTTATACTGCCTTTTCCAAATTCGTTTTTTTATATCATTTATTGTTATCTATTTCGCTTTGTTCGCTAGAATCTGACTGGCCTTCTTCCAAATGACATTTATTAATTGCCTTTAGGATCTTTTCTTATATATTTCTCTATACTACATATAATTACCTATTTTAATTCTTCAGATACTTTTTTTTTAATTGTAAACAGTAATTTTTTTCACAACCATTTTTATAAAAAATTTCATCTAATAAACTATTTGATTTTTCTCTTGTGTCTTGGTAACACATTTTATTCTTATAAAATAGAATTTCTGTTTGCCTCCACTTATTACTATTTACTGTTATTGTTGTTGTTGTTGTTGTTGTGGTCTTCAGTCCTGAGACTGGTTTGATGCAGCTCTCCATGCTACTCTATCCTGTTATAACAATAGTGAAATGTCTGTGGAAATTTGGTGTAGGAATCGAATAAGGTACCATCCTATATATATATATATAGCTAAAAATCTTTCCCCCCCATGAACCATGGACCTTGCCGTTGGTGGGGAGGCTTGCGTGCCTCAGCGATACAGATGGCCATACCGTAGGTGCAACCACAATGGAGACGTATTTGTTGAGAGGCCAGACAAACATGTGGTTCCTGAAGAGGGGCAGCAGCCTTTTCAGTAGTTGCAGGGGCAACAGTCTGGATTATTGACTGATCTGGCCTTGTAACATTAACCAAAACGGCCTTGCTGTGCTGGTACTGCGAACGGCTGAAAGCAAGGGGAAACTACAACCGTAAATTTTCCCGAGGGCATGCAGCTTTACTGTATGATTAAATGATGATGGCGTCCTCTTGGGTAAAATATTCTGGAGGTAAAATGGTTCCCCATTCGGATGTCTGGGCGGGGACTACTCAAGAGGACGTTGTTGTCAGGAGAAAGAAAACTGGCGTTCTATGGATCGGAGTGTGGAATGTCAGATCCCTTAATCGGGCAGGTAGGTTAGAAAATTTAAAAAGGGAAATGGATAGGTTAAAGTTAGATATAGTGGGAATTAGTGAAGTTCAGTGGCAGGAGGAACGAGACTTTTGGTCAGGTGATTACAGGGTTATAAATACAAAATCAAATAGGGGTAATGCAGGAGTAGGTATAATAATGAATAAAGAAATAGGAGTGCGGGTTAGCTACTACAAACAGCATAGTGAACGCATTATTGTGGCCAAGATAGACACAAAGCCCATGCCTACTACAGTAGTACAAGTTTATATGCCAACTAGCTCTGCAGATGATGAAGAAATTGATGAAATGTATGACGAGATAAAAGAAATTATTCAGGTAGTGAAGGGAGACGAAAATTTAATAGTCATGGGTGACTGGAATTCGTCAGTAGGAAAAGGGAGAGAAGGAAACATAGTAGGTGAATATGGATTGGGGGGAAGAAATGAAAGAGGAAGCCGCCATGTAGAATTTCGCACAGAGCATAACTTAATCATAGCTAACACTTGGTTCAAGAATCATAAAAGAAGGTTGTATAGCTGGAAGAATCCTGGCGATACTAAAAGGTATCAGATAGATTATATAATGGTAAGACAGAGATTTAGGAACCAGTTTTTAAATTGTAAGACATTTCCAGGGGCAGATGTGGATTCTGACCACAATCTATTGGTTATGAACTGCAGATTGAAACTGAAGAAACATCAAAAAGGTGTGAATTTAAGGAGATGGGACCTGGATAAACTGAAAGAACCAGAGGTTGTAGAGAGTTTCAGGGAGAGCATAAGGGAACAATTGACAGGAATGGGGGAAAGAAATACAGTAGAAGAAGAATGGGTAGCTCTGAGGGATGAAGTAGTGAAGGCAGCAGAGGATCAAGTAGGTAAAAAGACGAGGGCTAATAAAAATCCTTGGGTAACAGAAGAAATATTGAATTTAATTGATGAAAGGAGAAAATATAAAAATGCAGTAAATGAAGCAGGCAAAAAGGAATACAAACGTCTCAAAAATGAGATTGACAGGAAGTGCAAAATGGCTAAGCAGGGATGGCTAGAGGACAAATGTAAGGATGTAGAGGGTTGTCTCACTAGGGGTAAGATAGATACTGCCTACAGGAAAATTAAAGAGACATTTGGAGAGAAGAGAACCACTTGTATGAATATCTAGAGCTCAGATGGCAACCCAGTTCTAAGCAAAGAAGGGAAGGCAGAAAGGTGGAAGGAGTATATAGAGGGTTTATACAAGGGCGATGTACTTGAGGACAATATTATGGAAATGGAAGAGGATGTAGATGAAGATGAGATGGGAGATAAGATACTGCGTGAAGAGTTTAACGGAGCACTGAAAGACCTGAGTCGAAACAAGGCCCCGGGAGTAGACAACATTCCATTAGAACTACTGATGGCCTTGGGAGAACCAGTCATGACAAAACTCTACCATCTGGTGAGCAAGATGTATGAGACAGTCGAAATACCCACAGACTTCAAGAAGAATATAATAATTCCAATCCCAAAGAAAGCAGGTGTTGACAGATGTGAAAATTACCGAACTATCAGTTTAATAAGTCACAGCTGCAAAATTACTAACGCGAAATCTTTACAGACGAATGGTAAAACTGGTAGAAGCGGACCTCGGGGAAGATCAGTTTGGATTCCGTAGAAATGTTGGAACACGTGAGGCAATACTAACCTTACGACTTATCTTAGAAGAAAGATTAAGAAAAGGCAAACCTACGTTTCTAGCATTTGTAGACTTAGAGAAAGCTTTTGAAAACGTTAACTGGAATACTCTCTTTCAAATTCTGAAGGTGGCAGGGGTTAAATACAGGGAGCGAAAGGCTATTTACAATTTGTACAGAAACCAGATGGCAGTTATAAGAGTCGAGGGGCATGAAAGGGAAGCAGTGGTTGGGAAAGGAGTGAGACAGGGTTGTAGCCTCTCCCCGATGTTATTCAATCTGTATATTGAGCAAGCAGTAAAGGAAACAAAAGAAAAATTCGGAGTAGGTATTAAAATTCATGGAGAAGAAGTAAAAACTTTGAGGTTTGCCGATGACATTTTAATTCTGTCAGAGACAGCAAAGGACTTGGAAGAGCAGTTGAACGGAATGGACAGTGTCTTGAAAGGAGGATATAAGATGAACATCAACAAAAGCAAAACGAGGATAATGGAATGTAGTCAAATTAAATCGGGTGATGCTGAGGGGATTAGATTAGGAAATGAGACACTTAAAGTAGTAAAGGAGTTTTGCTATTTAGGGAGTAAAATAACTGATGATGGTCGAAGTAGAGAGGATATAAAATGTAGACTGGCAATGGCAAGGAAATCGTTTCTGAAGAAGAGAAATTTGTTAACATCGAGTATAGATTTAAGTGTCAGGAAGTCGTTTCTGAAAGTATTTGTATGGAGTGTAGCCATGTATGGAAGTGAAACATGGACGATAACCAGTTTGGACAAGAAGAGAATAGAAGCTTTCGAAATGTGGTGCTACAGAAGAATGCTGAAGATAAGGTGGGTAGATCACGTAACTAATGAGGAGGTATTGAATAGGATTGGGGAGAAGAGAAGTTTGTGGCATAACTTGACCAGAAGAAGGGATCGGTTGGTAGGACATGTTTTGAGGCATCAAGGGATCACAAATTTAGCATTTGAGGGCAGCGTGGAGGGTAAATATCGTAGAGGGAGACCAAGAGATGAATACACTAAGCAGATTCAGAAGGACGTAGGTTGCAGTAGGTACTGGGAGATGAAGAAGCTTGCACAGGATAGAGTATCATGGAGAGCTGCATCAAACCAGTCTCGGGACTGAGGACCACAACAACAACAACAAAAATCTTTAACAAGCTGAGACAAAAGTTGAATTTTTATGTGGGCACCAATGTAGAGCTACCCAAATGCGTGCTAAAAACAGAACTAACTACAAATTTACTTACTAAAATAATTTTAATTAAAATAAATGGAAAAACTAATTAGTCCTAGAGATGTAATATATAGTGCCTTGTGGGAATGCATAGATGCACGCACATAACAAAGGAAGTTATAGAAAAGGAATGGTTTCTGTTATTATTTGGTTATTTAGGATATAATGTTTACCACATTTATAGTGCAGAAGATGATATTTAATTCGTCTTTTATCGAGATTATTGTATTTGTAAATATAGAGCAAGTTTAGTTGGAATGAATATTAAATATCCAATATGCTAAAATTTTTAAAGAGAATAATGTAGTTATTCCAGAAAAATTCATAACAGTTAAAACAGATAAATTGCGAGCACACACACATAAAAATAGAACAACAAACACAAGACCTTCCTTGCGCTTATTCGGTGTTGTTTTAATTCCATCACGTTTGATTTTACTTGTGCAATTTAGATCTATTTTATGTTATTTGGATCTTTTCCTCAAGTCAGTAACTGGAACAGAAATAATCCTGTATATTTTCGAATTCAAAAATATACCTGACTCCTTCCAATAATTTTCAATGGCAATATTGGATGTAGTTAGATCTAATCCTTCTTGTAGATCTACTAGTTGTTTACTGGTTACCTACATATGTGAACTTCTTTTTATCGTTTACCACAAAAGCATAAATTTTGTAAACTCCACTTGTGGTAAAATCTATCCATTGTCATTTAAAACATTTTTTTATTTCTTCTTCCTTTTCTGTAATTTTTGTTAATTTTCCAAGCTAGTCTTGTGTTCTTCCTTTAAAGATTGTGTATTATCCAAATAGTCTCTTTCTTTCTTGCATGCTTAAGTTTTCTAATTCTTTATCTCATTTTTAGAAGGTTCTAAATAAACCTTATTACTCAGTTTAATTACCTTGACTGTATATGGATAAAGTTGCTGTGTATATTTGTTCTTTTTCTACACACAAATGGGATAACATTATTTGTTTGTATTAGTATCAGTTCTTCAATATTTATTTCTCTGGGTATTATATAAAATAAGCTACTATATTTAGAGAAATATGCATCTCCAGATTTTATAAAGCATGTTTGTTTTACAGAAATTACACTCTCTGTCACTTCAAAAATTTTATTTGCTTAATAGGCAAGAAGTTAAAACTATAAGCAGATAAAACAAATTTAATCAGTTTTTCTCATTCTTCCTTATTATTCTCTAATGAATATATCAATTTTTGCTACAATTTGGCTAATGGCAGGGAATAAAAAGAAGCATTCTCAAAATATTTGCTGTTATTTATTATTAATACTACACAGACCGTTAATGGATCGAATTTTTGTTCTTTCTGGATTAGCATAATTAGTATAATTATATATTGTTGCTTCCAGTCTTGTAACTCCATTTTCTTTAGCTAATTTAGAAGCAAATGTTTCCTGTCTGGACAATTTGAAAAATCTATAATGGATTGCCTAGCTGGACTTGTTAAATGGCAAATAAATTTACTGTTGATTTTTCACTCTAGAATTAGAATTTATTTGTGCTAAGCATCTTTGCCTACAGAATCATTGTTGTTAACTATTGCACTATATTCTTCTTTATACTCTCCTCACATACGAAAATTAAAATTATTTGTTATATTGTTATATACTTGCACATATCTTCTTTGTTAAAAATTACCACATTGTCTTGTGCTATGTCTAAATCTAATAAATAATAGTGTTCTTTACTAAGTTCTTGCAGCATTTGTGGTAGTTCTTTTAATGTGTTAATCTTGGTATCTGCTAATTCCATCTTGTAAGGAATAAAAACTGAATTAGTATATTTACTTCTTATAATATCCATATCTACATTAATATCTTATTTAGTCCCTTTATGTGTTTTTGTATTCGAATCTAAAAGAAGAGGTAACTTAGCTTTAACAGCATGTTTCGCAGAACGAAATTTAGAAAATACTCCTTGCAAGAACTTACTGATGGTTAAAATGATTCCTTCTTAAGTAAAAATTGATTTTCGCCTACATCTTTTGTACAGTGTATTAAAACTATAATTTTAACTACTATATTATGGCGAGTTATTTCATTTATAAATTTACCACCATTTTATAAACAGCTAAAACTGGAGATGTTCTCAAACAGTCCTCTTTCATTAAGCCACCCAGTATCAACCGAGGTATCATAAAGGAGGTGGTTTCTCTTTTCAGGCACGGAATGATTTGCATGAAAATAAAGAGTACAAGGGAATGTTTTCCTCCACAACATTTCGCTTTAGTTGTGAATCATCTCCTGTCCATAATACTTTATCTATTGGCGATGAGATTTTGGGATAGTTGATTATGTATCCTTTGCATTAACAACTCCATTTTGCACCATGGTGAAGCGACTGGCATAGATACCTCCTATCGTGCTCTCCTCTTAAACATATTGCATGTCTTCCATGCCTCCTGTTCCTAGCATCTAGTGTGGCCTGGGTAATACATCTAGAACATATCACTAAATCAACATTGATACAGGACATTTCTATGATACAAAACTAAAGATAACTGCGATTAAAAATTCCCTCCTAAAGGTAGTCGGTCTTTAATAAATGCAATGCCTGTGCCAATAAGTACTCACGAAGAAAAGCGCTCCTCATATCTATGTTGTATGAAGTCTTCTCTAAACTTCACTGCGCATTACCATCTTTACATATACTTTACTGTTCTAAAGTATTGCACACCCTTGATTGCAGTGATGTTCTTTTGTTAGTTGCACATCTTCACGCATAAACGTATATGTGTTTATTTTTTTTTTGGGGAGATGCCTAGCAACAACTTGGTCTCATACTACCGAATATTGCCTTCAGAAAGTGCTGTGTGTTAACTGAGGTTTGGCATTCGCTAGCTTTGATGTCAAAGTATTACTGGATCTTTTAAATTTTCTTCCTATTATACGTGCGTGCATCTACTGTCATGGTGAAAACTCAAGAATTAACCCCTAAAAAGAAAAAGTGCAACGAAGTTTTACACAACGAAGGCCTAAACAACATTGAAACTGCGAGGAGATTAAACTGTTCGAGGTCGACTGTGAGTTGAAATCTGCAGCAGCTGAAGCCCGAACGACATTGGAAAATTTACCACGAAGCTGTACCCATATTTCTTCACCCTGGGAAGACAGAATACTTCGTCGGCAAAGTCGGAAAAACTTCAGTTGAACTGGCAAAAGCTTGGCAAGAGGCAATGGGAATTGATTCCAGCTCATCAGTTGTTAGGAAAAGACTGAAGTTGTCAAGAAGAAGCCTTTCTTAACCGCTGCAGTGAGGATAAATAGGTTTGCATGGGCCAGACTACACATAAACTGGACAAAGAGCAGTGGAGAATTATGGTATATTCAGCTGAAAGTCGATTTTTCCTGATGAGTGACAGACCACAGCTCATCAGTTGTGAACGCAATGAAAGGATGGATCCTGACTGTCTTGTGTACACCACGAAACATACATACCAAGGTACTGGCAAGTTGTACATTGTTCTGGGAACAATGAATAGTGATCAATACGAAGTTTCGATTCGGCACCCTCTGATTTTCACTGCACTTGATGCTTTCCTGGATGTGCAGTGGATTTTCATCAGGATCTGACACCATGCCGCACATAAAAAAGGAAAGCTTTGGTTGTTTTATTTTTATAATACAATTTCCAATGATTTATAATGTAACCTACTATCCTTCTATCCTTATTTAATAAATGTTTCAAATTTGAACAAGGAATGGGTTTTTAGAACTTCTATAGCAAAATTCCATAGGGATGTGCAATACTTTAGAACAGTAGTGTACCCTCCTATTGTGTCAGTCCAAAAAGTTTCGAGACTGGGCTACTAGTAACAAAAAGAGAAAAGTTAAGATGACAGTTTAAATACTATACATTTAATATAATATATTTAATATATAGTGTCCCCCAACAGAACACACATACAATCATACGAAATTATGAGAAAAGTTCTTCCTTGGGATGTTGTTCAACTTGTGCATCACATTGGCTTGAATGTCTTGAACACTTTATTTGGAGATGTTGCTCCATTATGATTTGTGATACAGCAACATGAACACAACAGTGCTACACACCCAGTACTTATCACTGCTTGCTCAAAAACTGAATGGTCAAATGAACATTTTTTTACAGTTGTTAGTTCAAGCTGCTATAGTAGTTGCTACTTTGAAGTCACTTATATGCCACAAATAAAATCGGACTCAGAACGTTCTGAACAACTGTGTATATTCAAAGAATGATTTATAATGTAACCTACCATTAAATCAATGTCCCTGTCTTTTCTTAACTCTTCGTATCCCACTGTTAGCCTGTCTGCATATCCCACCAGCTACAGTTAATTTTCATCACAGTCATTATTATGTCATCCTCTCCAGTCTATGTCCTGACATATTTATTTGCTTTTCTGTCTATCTGGAAGAAGGAAGATAGGTTTCCAGTCAACATCAATATCATTAGAGACAGAGCACAAGCTCGAATTGTGTTAAGGATGATGAGGGAAATCGGCTGTGCCCTTTCAAATGAACTATCCCTGCATTTGTCAGGAATGATTTAGGCAAATCACAGAAAACCTCTATGGATAGCTGGACGTGGGTCTGAATCGTCGTCCTCCACTCTGTCCCTCCGAGTAATTCCCAATACACATTTGTCCGTTGTTCACTGGACAACCATAAGTTTTTAAAAAGTTTTCGCAATAAAGTCCATATCTCACTGCCCTAAGTCAAAAGTGTCAATACACCCTTGCTGAAAACTTTCCATTTCAGACAAACTGGAAACTTGGTTTTGAATTCTCTACTCCATTTATCAAAGTCATGCATAGTTGCTTTTACTAGTCTACCTATTTTCTTCCCTGCCCATCCAGTCACATGTTCAACTGCTCTAAATAACAGCACAAGGGACTGTCAGCTAGTCACAGACGAAATTATTGAACTGAAGAATAAGTATCGATTGCAATTTTGGCGATATTCATATGTTTCTGAAAATTCTAGACTCAGTTTCAACAAAATTTGCACTAAATTCCCTGGAAAACCAAGATATTTAGTCTGGTTATGTTAATTTGCTGAATAGTATGCAAATCGATATGACAGATTCCTTAATACTTCATTAAATAGTGGAAAAATTAACTATTTAACGATGTATCAGATAACGAAAATTGGTATCACCAAAATTATTCATAGCAGCCCCTGAGAAAAGTCCCAGACACTTGTAATAGTAAAATAAAATAGTAATACGTATTAATGGAACATATCAGAAACTCTCTGTCTTGTTGGTGAGATTCTATTGCACTCTGCAAGTATATGTAAACTCCAATAACAAATGGAAGTTTGAAAGTAGGAGTGGAAAACATTATAATAAGGCTGAAAGTAAATAATACAAACTGACAAATATTCTTGTATCAACAGTCGGCGTGATTTTTTTTCGGTTCTCTATTTTCATGAGAAATATCTATGGCAGTTTGAGAAATATGTCAATCTCAGTATATGTTAACTGTTGTTGGCTGAAAGTTATTCAATCGGTTTTAGTCTGAGGTGCTGAAGAGCAAAAGAAAAATGTTGAAAAATCGAAGCAAGTAGAAATACCAGTATTTAAAATTAAGAAAAAAACTCTCTGATAACAATTTCTTACTGTGAAGAGGGAAAAGCTGGGCGCAGCAGCATTAAATGCGTTTAATGTAATTAAATATGGATTATATAATATGTATCTACGAAGTGAAAGATTGAAATAGATGTACTACCGACGCAGCCGTCGGCTAAATGAACAACCTTATTAAAACTCAGTGGGTACCGGTAGCACACCTGTTACCTTTGGACCTCTGAACTTTGTAACGCTACACTTTCTCTAACTGTGACTTAACTCTCGCTATCGACAGTCGTTCCGCAAGAGGTAGCCCTATTCTGCTTCAGATTGAGAAGTGATAAGCCTAGTTTCCACATCCACTATCTTTAGCGTAAACGCTGCACCTGCAACTGTGCGTCAGCTGGTAATTATCGATGTCCAGCGGTGGTTGCAGTATCGATAAGTCGATGCGTACTTTGACCCGTGACGCAATGGTGGGGGCAGGCGGCGTCGCGTGTATACAAGCGACGAGCTCAGCTGTCTGCCATTCGCCGGCAGGCGTAGCAGAGGCGAAGTGCAAAGCACGAGGATTTCCGCAAGACGTTTCAGCCCATTCTCAGGTAGGTTACCATTAATTTCGCTTGTTACTTGTAATTAGACCTGTAATTTACGCCACCCCTCAAACCGCAATTGTGCAACGTGCCAAAGAGAACATTTAAAACAGTGGACGACTACCTAGGCAAAAGGGGACATCTCTTCCAAAACAGACACTGACTGGAAATCGGCGCCCTAGGGTAGTTATAAATATTTGATAGTCAACAACCAGCAATAGAAGGTTTCACTGGATACCAATCCACTTAAACAAGCTTTTCGCGCAATGATTATGTAACTTAAGCCACAATTCAGGGACTTGTTAATAAAACAATGTCAAGAAGCCTGAATAAATTTGTATATGTAGAGATTGTACATATATTTTAGCTGAACTATCTACTAGCACTTCTTCATAGTCATTATCATAATATTACTTTTCAGTTACTTCGGTTTTTTCCGCCAACAATCCGACGTGATAACAGTGTATAGAGCTCTGTTTATTAAATGTAACTACGGTACTAGACTTCGCGTGATGCCTATGAACTTTGTGCCATGTCTTGTGAAATTTTGCCATCTACATCTACATTTATACTCCGCAAGCCACCCAACGGTGTGTGGGCGAGGGCACTTTACGTGCCACTGTCATTACCTCCCTTTCCTGTTCCAGTCGCGTATGGTTCGCGGGAAGAACGACTGCCGGAAAGCCTCCGTGCGCGCTCGAATCTCTCTAATTTTACATTCGTGATCTCCTCGGGAGGTATAAGTAGGGGGAAGCAATATATTCGATACCTCATCCAGAAACGCACCCTCTCGAAACCTGGACAGCAAGCTACAACGCGATGCAGAGCGCCTCTCTTGCAGAGTCTGCCACTTGAGTTTGCCAAACATCTCCGTAACGCTATCACGCTTACCAAATAACCCTGTGACGAAACGAGCCGCTTTCTTAGGCAGTGCGCGAAGAAAGAAGAGGTGTACCGTAGAAGGCCTAAGTTTAGTAGTCGACAGACATATTGGCTTTATTCAGAGCGAACAACGAGCGTTTTCCAAAACGGGTCTAAATCTGGAGGTGAAGTGGAAAACGAACGATAATTTAGCGTACCTTAGATGTCGAAGTTACTACAGACGGAGCACTATCTCACTTGAACAAAGGTGTTAGTGGGGACAGACTGTGGCTGTGTTCGAAGGGCATCTTCTGAAAGCTCTCGTAAATATATATTATATGAACTGCAAAAAGATAATTTAGTGAACTGTCGATTGCAAAGCTAGAAATGGAGCATTTGCTTAGCTGCTCTTGAGTGCCGAAGGGGATTCACCGCCCCAGTTTGGAAACCACTGCTCTGGAGTTATGACGGTATTACAGTCCAGTCGGTCATAGCTCGTAGGATTCCATCTGCTACTGTTTCCAGATGTGAGCAAGTCTTTCATCTGAATGGATGTGTTTTCCGACATGCGTAGGTATCATCATCTTTTTTCTTTATTTTCATTAAACGAAAGTCGTGGTTATGTGACGATTAACTAACATGTCGATAGAGGAAAAACGAACTATTTTGGAAGCCAGCTTACATTTAAGGCTGACTCTGTTATCTGTACGTTAGTTACAGATTATTTCCTAGACTTGTGACATTTTTGTATGTAAATAACTGAAGTCACATGGCATTGTTAATTAGGAATGTTGTCTTGTTCGCCCACTCTAGCACATTCCTCTGTGAAGAGTTACCGTTTTAGTGTGTGTGGCTGTGACATGTGCAAGTAAAACGTAGTGTTATGTTGTTCACAAGAGAAAAAGGATAGAGTGAACTCTGTTGCTAGAACACAGCCTTCTCCTCTCTAATAGCACCGAGATGAACATTCTCATACGAAGGTCGAATCACTTTCAACAATGTTTATGACCGCAACACATGAGATATTGCAGAGAGGACAGCAACTCAATTAATCAGATTAGAGCATAGTGTAGTAATAAGAGCATTTAGGTCATAACTGTTTCTCCACTTGCTGGTCAAATTGTACCGATTATCTTTCTTTCGTCTTCAATATTCGTCCTGTGTCCCTTCTGGTCGAGTGATAATGCCTGCCAGTGCTATGGATATGATCTTTTATTTTCTGCAACTAGAAACATATCCTCGTAAATGAACAACGTATACCTTACCAATTCTAAAACAGAATTTATGGCGGGATTCTTCATTTGCGTATCACTATGTTATTTGTGTGATTTTCCAAATATGTTCTCATATCTCAGTGCCACTACTAATACATAATCTCTTATTTTAAATTTAAATGATGACGGATATAAGGTCCTCTTAGAAATGCATGACATGACAGCTATTTCTCAATACTTTTCACTTTTCAGAAAATAAGCTATTACTCTTGCATGAGCTCACAAATATGCAAAAGCATGAGGAGATGTTGATGCTATAAAACAATGGCTGTGGCAAACAAAAGATTCTCGTACCAGATGTAACCAGAAACACATGTGAAGCCTTGCCATAGAGCTGCTCAGCTTACCTCTGCCTAATAAAGGAGACGGAACCAAGTGTCCGCAGTCGTGGTGTTATTGGACGCAAGAAGGAAATGGAATGAAGCTTATAGGGCAACATCGACAAAAATAATCATTATTTACTTATTTATCACTTTACTTTGGACCCCGGCCGCCAAAGCTACTTGTGCTTATACGGATGTAGTATCTGCTCTTTCGGACATAAGAGACATCATTAATGACCTGCAGCCGTCTAGAACGAAATTAGAATTATATATTAATACCTTCAGCTGCTACAGGGCGTTGATATATATCAACGAGGACAGGAGAAAATGTGTGCCCCGACCGGGACTTGAACCCAGGATCTCCTGCTTACATGGCAGACGCTCTATCCATCTTTTTTTTTAAAATTCATTTTGTTCGCTTTCGTTCGTTGCATCTGCTCGGGGCGGACGGCGTAAGACATCCGTTTAAGTTCGTTGTTGATCGATCAACTCAGTTTTTTATTACAGAGGGCAGCCAACCCTCTGACCGAACACGTTGAGCTACCGTGCCGGCATTCATCTGAGCCACCGAGGGCACAGAGAATAGTGCGACTGCAAGGACTATCTCGCGCACGCCTCCTGCGAGGCCCACAATATCACCTTGTATGTCCACACACTACATTCGTAGTGTCCCACCCCAAAATACTCATTACTCGTGGAAGACATTCTTATCAAGTCCCGCAAGAATTCGGACATGTCCGAAAGAACAGACACCATATCCGTATAAGTAGATAGTTGTGGCAACACCGACCATGACCCTCTTCTTCTATGCGGATGCACACATATTCATCGAACTCTTACGGGACTTAGTAAGAATGTCTTCCACGAGCAATGAGTGTGTTGGGGTGGGACACTACGAATGTAGTGTGTGGACATACAAGGTGAGAATGTGGGTCTCGCGGGAGGCGTGTGTGAGATAGTCCCTGCAGTCGCGCTATCCTCTGTACCCTCGGTGGCTCAGCTGGATAGAGCGTGTGCCATGTATGCAGGAGATCCCGGGTTCGAGTCCTGGTCGGGGCACACATTTTCACCTGTCCCCGTTGATGTATATCAACGCCTCGTAGCAGCTGAAGCTATTAATATATAATTCTAAATCCAAAGCTGCTTTGATACGGAAGGAGTCAGCTGATAGTTTACAAAATACAGTTTGGAACGTTTGTAAACAACATAATTAATAAAATACAAATAAAGAGTTTTCAGAGGGAAATAAATAACGCATTACGCGTAAAATTTCGAAACTACTGCGAGGAACTCCTGTGACGAATACTTGAAACATTATGGGCTTTGGTTGGTGTCACAAGGAAACTTTTCAATTTGGATTTGTCATTCAGATTTTTCAGTTCTCCTGGAAGCCTGTTGAAAATGAAACTTACTTAACTATGCACAGCTTCCTGTGTAGTGCTTAAGGAACTCTTATCCAAGTGCAGATCGTCTTTCTGTGTAAATGTTCACTGTATGGATGTTACAGTTTCTTCTGACTGAGGCAATACTGCCAACAAACAATCCCTTGGTGGTAACTACACTCCCGGAAAAAATTAGTACGCCCTTTTAGAGGTTTCCAGTTCAGTCAGGGTTTATTGTTCCAACAGTGCATATGGAGTTCATCAAATGAGTGCTTACAGACCAATAGCACGATCGGTCCTGAGATAACAGGTACTGACTCATGCTGGAACACTCACGTTACTACGTCGTGTAGCCTCCACGGACGGCAATGCAGGTGCAAATTCTGGCATTCAGTCGATTGTGCATATGACGAATACTGTCCTGGGATACGATATGCCACGCCTGCTCGACCAGTTCATGTAATCTGCAAGAGTTGTTGATTGAGGAGCTGCACGAGTCACTTTTCGTCCCATCATAATCCCTCACATCCCCGAATGGAGAAAAGCCTGGAGACAGTGCTGGCCAGGGACGCTGCTGCACGTCTAGCAGAGTGCGTTGAATTTCACGGGCAGTGTGTGGGCGACCATTATCATGCTGGAACAACACATCACCTTCCTGTGGAAGAACAGCAAAAGAACAGATCTAACGACATTCTGCACGTACCGAGTGTTGGTTAGTGTCCGCTCCAGAAACACCAAAGGTGGACGAGAGTTGTAGCTTGTGGCACCACAGACGATAAGGCCTGGGATGGGGCCAGTGTGTCTTGGACGAATGCAGTCTAGGAGTCAGCGCTCACCAGGACTACGTCATACGCACAAACGACCACCACTTGTGTGCAGGCAGAGTCTGGTTTCATAGATGAAGACGACGGCGCGCCACTCCATCTTCCAAGTGTATGTAATGTGAGGAGGACCATGCGAGAGGCGTTCAATGAATTCGAAAGTAAAGTTCTATGTACTGACTTGGCAGAAAATACTAAGAAATTTTGGTCTTATGTCAAAGCGGTAGGTGGATCAGAACAAAATGTCCAGACACTCTGTGACCAAAATGGTACTGAAACAGAGGATGACAGACTAAAGGCCGAAATACTAAATGTCTTTTTCCAAATCTGTTTCACAGAGGAAGATTGCTCTGTCGTTCCTTCTCTAGATTGTCGCACAGATGACAAAATGGTAGATATCGAAATAGACGACAGAGGGATAGAGAAACAATTAAAATCGCTCAAAAGAGGAAAGGCCGCTGGACCTGATGGGATACCAGTTCGATTTTACACAGAGTACGCGAAGGAACTTGCCCCCCTTCTTGCAGCGGTGTACCGTAGGTCTCTAGAAGAGCGTAGCGTTCCAAAGGACTGGAAAAGGGCTCAGGTCATCCCCGTTTTCAAGAAGGGACGTCGAACAGATGTGCAGAACTATAGACCTATATCTCTAACGTCGATCAGTTGTAGAATTTTGGAACACGTATTATGTTCGAGCATAATGACTTTTCCGGAGACTAGAAATCTATTCTGTAGGAATCGGCATGGGTTTCGAAAAAGACGATCGTGTGAAACCCAGCTCGCGCTATTCGTCCACGATACTCAGAGGGCCATAGACACGGGTTCACAGGTAGATGCCGTGTTTCTTGACTTCCGCAAGGCGTTCGATACAGTTCCCCACAGTCGTTTAATGAACAAAGTAAGAGCATATGGACTATCAGACCAATTGTGTGATTGGATTGAAGAGTTCCTAGATAACAGAACACAGCATGTCATTCTCAATGGAGAGAAGTCTTCCGAAGTAAGAGTGATTTCAGTGTGCCGCAGGGGAGTGTCATAGGACCGTTGCTATTCACAATATACATAAATGACCTTGTGGATGACATCGGAAGTTGACTGAGGCTTTTTGCAGATGATGCTGTGGTGTATCGAGAGGTTGTAACAATGGAAAATTGTACTGAAATGCAGGAGGATCTGCAGCGAATTGACGCATGGTGCAGGGAATGGCAGTTGAATCTCAATGTAGACAAGTGTAATGTGCTGCGAATACATAGAAAGAAAGATCCCTTATCATTTAGCTACAAAACAGCAGGTCAGCAACTGGAAGCAGCTAATTCCATAAATTATCTGGGAGTACGCATTAGGAGTGATTTCAAATGGAATGATCATATAAAGTTGATCGTTGGTAAAGCAGATGCCAGACTGAGATTCATTGGAAGAATCCTAAGGAAATGCAATCCGAAAACAAAGGAAGTAGGTTACAGGACGCTTGTTCGCCCACTGCTTGAATACTGCTTAGTAGTATGGGATCCGTATCAGATAGGGTTGATAGAAGAGATAGAGAAGATCCAACGGAGAGCAGCGCGCTTCGTTACAGGATCAATTAGTAATCGCGAAAGCGTAACGGAGATGATAGATTAACTCCAGCGGAAGACTCTGCAGGAGAGACGCTCAGTAGCTCGGTACGGGCTTTTGATAAAGTTCCGAGAACATACCTTCACCGAAGAGTCAAGCAGTATATTGCTCCCTCCTACGTATATCTCGCGAAGAGACCATGAGGATAAAATCAGAGAGATTAGAGCCCACACAGAGGCATACCGACAATTCTTCTTTCCACGAACAACACAAGACTGGAATAGAAGGGAGACCGATATAGGTACTCAAGGTACGCTCCGCCACACACCGTCAGGTGGCTTGTGGAGTATGGATGTAGATGTAGATGATCCTCTGGCGGCACCAGTCGACATGTACACGTTGATACTGTAACGCCAGACAAAGGCAGGCTAGAGATGTGCGCGTCTGTTGTCCCTTCACTAATAACCGGTTCGCAACAGTTCCTGTTGACACGTTTGAGCTCAAAGCCCACTTTTTTGTGCAGTGGTAGCTGTACGATCTGCCCCTGCTGCCTTTACAGTATGACGATCCTGGTGGCCGTCTGTGCTGTGTGGACGACCAGAATCTCGGCTACGGGTGAGAGAATGTTCTCGTGAACATTGACACCAGCATCATTGCACAAGTGACGTAGCATTTCCAACTTGTGTGACAGTTCTCCTAAAGGACCATCCTGCCACTCGAAAGGCCACGATCTGACCCCTTTCAAATTCTCTCAGTTGGCTGTAGGAAGCACGAGTGCATAACCGTGGCATGGCTGCCTGCTTGCTTCACACGTTTGCACCATACTGAGCCTTCTGGCTGTAACCATTCCCTATTAAGGGGTACAAATATATGCCGCTCTGGTAGCTATTTCACGACGCTATCTGTTCGCGGACGACGATGAAGCCATTATCAGCACATCTGCTATTCTTCACGTCGCTTATGCCGTCATAGGATCAAAATCGACGTCGTCTTTCCATGTGTGCTAATTTTTTCCGGCTGTGTATGTACAAGGATGCCAGAGTTAGAATTCCGAGTCCGCAGCTCGTGGTCGTGCGGCAGCATTCTCGCTTCCCGCGCCCGGGTTCCCGGGTTCGATTCCCGGCGGGGTCGGGGATTTTCTCTGCCTCGTGATGACTGGGTGTTGTGTTATGTCCTTAGGTTAATTAGGTTTAAGTAGTTCTAAGTTCTAGGGGACTGATGACCATAGATGTTAAGTCCCATAGTGCTCAGAGCCATTTGAACCATTTGAAAGAATTCCGAGACAGCTGAAAAACGGCTTCACTAATTTCGCGAACTGACACCACAGAAAAGTCCGACCGCCTTTTCCTGGCGAGTGGACATAATTATTCCAAAATGTAACAAAACACGTGATAACAGCATGAAAGTAACAACAGTAAAAAAGCTTTCGAGTTTCAGTATCAGAGGCAGAGGATAGTTTTCTTCAAGCGAAGATAACAGCATTAAGTTTTTGCACAAGAAATTGAACGTCATACTTCCAAGAAAGCTTTCCATTTACCCTTAGCCGTGAGTTATTTAAAATGGTCGACTTCATTGACCATTCGATAATCTTGCCGCAATAAAACTTCGCTTTTACAAGAGTCACGTGTCAGAAACTGTATGGACTGAGTTTTGTTGCATTTAAACGTTAATCTATTCTCTGAAAGCCACGTGATGGTATTACCGATTGCCCTATTACCTACCTCATTAACTCATTTATATTACGTTCCACATGCTTCACAATAAAACTTGTGTCTTCTGCAAAGAGAAAAAAAATGGATTCATCTGTCATTTTTAGAGGCAGGGCAATGATATACGTCTAAAAAAGGAACGGACTCATAACAGATCTCTGTGGCATCCCCCCTTCCAGTGTACACACCAGCGAGATTGGCTTTAAGCAGTATGGGACTTAACATCTGAGCTCATCAGTCCCCTAGACTTAGAAATTACTTAAACCTAACTAACCTAAGGACATCACACACATCCATGCCCGAGGCAGGATTCGAACCTGCGACCGTACCAGCAGCGCGGTTCCGGACTGAAGCGCCTAGAACACCAGTGAGATTCGTACCTCTTCCTCGTTTCCTGACGTTGAAGGGCAACCTTCTGCTTTCTAATTTCCAGATGTGAAATGATGTTTCTCCGAATCACTTTTGTTAAATCAATGAAAACACTGTCCACAACCTACAGTTTAGACCTCCTAGTGCCTCACCAACAAAAGAACAAATTACAGTCCCTGTATATGCTCCTTCCTTGAAGCTGGTCACTAGCTCAAATTAGGAGCAATTCGGCCGTGACCTAGATAAACGGATCATCAATACAGTCACATCAAGTGCTTTATGTAAGTCACAGTAAACGTAAATAAGAAGGGACGGAAACCAATGAAAGCCGAGAATACAAGTTCAGTTTCTTAAACATTGCGTCATCTCACTCGACTGTTCGATGCCGAAAGAAACAACGGCGGATGCTTGACGCGTCCAGGGAGGCGGGAGCGGCAGTTGCAAACGGCGGCCGAAGCTGCTGAGTTGCCCAACTCACTTTCCGCGCACGCGTCGTTTTAGCTCTCTGTGATTGGTGCCAGCGGACGTAATCGTAGGTATATAACCGGGAAATAGTTCCAGCCCCGGCAGTCAGTAGTTTTGCTCCTGACGATGATGGCGGAGTTAGCCATCGAAAGCTCGAGAATTTTATTGGAACGGACGCAGCTTGAAAACCGAAAAGATTTTATTCAGTCATGCCATCTTGAAAGACTCCGAGGACAAATGTCTTTCCGCTACGATGAGGAAGTCTTGAGCAGTGTGAGACTGCTGGAAAAACTTCGCAGGAAGAAATCACGTCTGCTAAGTTCTCTAGCATTTTTGCAACCCTGTCGGGACAAGAAGGTAATTCCTCGCTTTACTGTAGTTAAGCACCACATCGGAACTGTTGCAGTGGGCAGAATTTTGAAGAGGACAAGTCATGCAATAGTTAGACAGCGGATACGGCAGACGAGATATGAGCTTGCCATCAGTTTTTGTCATCAACTTTGTCGCCATTCGTTTGGGAGTGGGTAGACGTAGCCACAGCAGCACAACTGCGTGCTAGTTTGTGCAAGACAGCGTCTAACCAAAGTAACAAGTTTGACTGCTTAACTCACGGAGGAACTGGCCTGGAGAATGATAAGACCCTCAGAACAGTTGTTAATCTCTCCAAACAAGAACTGGAGGACGGTTCTGTGGCAGCGCTGAGTAAAGGCGTTAATTTTTCGCCAGTCCGCGACGTCTGCCTATTTTGGAGATTATTAGTGGTATAGAGCAGTGCATTCGGCATCTCTCCATGATGCAGCTGAGCACGTCAGACTAACCGCCAGCTCTTGAAAGCAAAGCCACCGAAATCAAATATTAGCCAGGAGGGGCGACGTGGCTTACGCTTATTGCGTGAAAACGAGAACTTGGTTGCCTTGCCAGCCGACAAAGGAAAGGTCACCGTGGTTCTAAACATTGAAGACTACCAGCTGAAGATGCTAAATTTATTAGATGACGAGTATCGGAAGATTAGTTGCGATCCGACACAGGCCTTAGCCAGGAAGATATGGAAGTTGAAGGAATCTGGCTTACCAGATGAAGTGGTGAAGAAATTAATGCATCGCGCCGCCAGACTTTCCAAGCCTTATGGACTACCGAAGATACATAAGGAACACGTTCCTCTTAGGACCACTGCTAGTGCAATCAGCTCACCCACCTACAGACTGGGAAAACGTCTTGCGGGATTATTAGCGCAAAAACTCGGTTATTGTGAACGCCATGTTGCAAACAGACATTTGTTGAAAAGCTCAAGAAAATGAAAATAGGTCGAAACGACGTAATGGTTAGTCTGGACATGGTGTCATTTTTTAAGAGGGTTTCAGTACAAGACACGCTGGATCTTTTGGCCCAACAGTCTCCACCTAGAATCGTCAAGTTGTTCCTTCATGTTCTAACGACAACGTACTTCTTGTACCGCGACGAATATTGTGAAATAACGGATGGGACGGCCGCCTTGCTTCCTTAGGTACATCAATGAAACCTTCCTGAAATGGCCTCACGGTGAAAATACACTGCAGCATTTCGTGGGCCACATGAACGGCGTCCATCCCTACATTAAATTTACCATGGAGATTGTGAAGCATGGCAAGCTGCGGTTCTTAGATGTTTCAGTTGAGCAGAAGGCAGGAGGCCGGCTTGGTCATTCAGTCTACAGGAAACCGACGCACATTGATCGATATTTGAATGACGGTGGTTTTCATCACCCTGTATACAAGAAAGCGGTCCTGAACACGTTAATACACAGAGCCAAAATTATTTCTGACGACGACCACCTACAGTCTGAATTGCAGCACTTGAGGCACGTGTTCAGGGTGAAAAGCTACAGCAAAAGAGACGTTACAAACGCTTTCAGGAATCATCGAAGAAAGGCGCCTTGTGAAGCGGCAGAAGAAGCCAAGGTGACGGGTTTCCTGCCATACTGTGGGGCAACGAGAAACAAGTTTGGACGTGTATTGTAGAGACATGGTTTGAGACCAGAGTTCCGGCCCGCCCCCAAGATACGATATATGCTGCGACCTGTTAAAGACACCACAGCTCTTCGTGTGCCCTGTGTGTATGGTATCCCTTGCGAGTGCGGTAGCATCTATATAGGCCAGACAATTCACACAGTTGCAGAGCGTTGTACTGAGCGCAAGAGACATATCAAGCAAGGGGATCTGGCCAGCCGCGCGGGATTAGCCGAACGGTCAAAGGCGCTGCAGTCATGGACTGTGCGGCTGGTCCCGGCGGAGGTTCAAGTCCTCCCTCGGGCGTGGGTGTGTCTGTTTGTCCTCAGGATAATTTAGGTTAAGTAGTGTGTAAGTTTAGGGACTGATGACCTTAGCAGTTAAGTCCCATAAGATTTCACACACATTTGAACTTTTTTTTGATCTGGCCAAATCAGTCATAGCTGAGAAGTTGATTGAAAACGGGCACAAAATACAGTTTGAGAGCACGAGAGTCTTGGCTCATGCGTCAACATACTGGGACTCCACTATAAAAGAGGCGGCTGAGATTTTAATGAACAGCAACAATTTCAACAGAGACCAGGACTACTCAATGAGTAGAGTGTGGAGGCTGGCTTTGGATGTCGAAAGGAAAAATGAAATGTCGTGTGGCTATAGCTCCTGTCGGGTAGACCCTTCACCTAGAAACGACGGCGGATGCTTAACGCTTGTAGGAGGCGGGAACGGCAGTTTCAAACTTGGCGACGGCCTCTCCCACCACCTGACGTCACTCGGTCCCGCGGCGGGCCGGAGTTGCTATGAGCTGCCCAACTGGCTTTCCGCGCTCATCGTTCGGCCCTTTCTGCTTGGTGCCAGCGGCCTTAATCGTAGTATACAGGGTGGTCCATTGATCGTGACAGGGCCAAATATCTCACGAAATAAGCGTCAAACGAAAAAACTACAAAGAACGAAACCCGTCTTGCTTGAAGGGGGAAACCAGATGGCGCTATGGTTGGCCCGCTAGATGGCGCTGCCATAGGTGAAACGGATATCAGTTGCCTTTATAAAATAGGAACCCACATTTTTTATTACATATTCGTGTAGTACGTAAAGAAATATGAATGTTTTAATTGGACCACTTTTTTCGCTTTATGATAGATGGCACTGTAATAGTCACAAACATATGGCTCACAATTTTAGACGAACAGTTGGTAACAGGTAGGTTTTTTTAAATTATAATACAGAACGTAGGTACGTCTGAACATTTTATTTCTGTTGTTCCAATGTGATACATGTACCTTTGTGAACTCATTTCTGGGAACGCATGCTGTTACCTGTAAATACCACATGAATGCAATAAATGCTCAAAATGATGTCCGTCAACCTCAATGCATTTGGCAATAAGTGTAACGACATTCCTCTCAACAGCGAGTAGTTCGCCTTCCGTAATGTTCGCACATGCATTGGCAATATGCTGACGCATTTTGTCAGGCGTTGTCGGTGGATCACGATAGCAAATATCTTTCAACTTTCCCCACAGAAAGAAATCTGGGGACGTCAGATCCGGTGAACGTGCGGGCCATGGTACGGTGCTTCGACGACCAATCCAACTGTCATGAAATATGTTATTCAATACCGCTTCAACCGCACGCGAGCTATGTGACGGACATCCATCATGTTGGAAGTACATCGCCATTCTGTCATGCAGTGAAACATCATGTAGTAACATCGGTAGAACATTACGTAGGAAATCAGCATACATTGCACCATTTAGATTGCCATCGATAAAATAGAGGCCAATTATCCTTCCTCCCATAATTCCGCACCATACATTAACCCGCCAAGGTCGCTGATGTTCCACTTACCGCAGCCATCGTGGATTTTCCGTTGCCCAATAGTGCATATTACGCCGGTTTACGTTACCGCTGTTGGTGAACGACGATTCGTCGCTAAATAGAACGCATGCAAAAAATCTGTCATCGTCCCGTAATTTCTCTTGTGCCCAGTGGCAGAACTGTACACGACGTTCAAAGTCGTCGACATGCAATTCCTGGTGCATAGAAATATGGTACGGGTGCAATCAATGTTGATGTAGCATTCTCAACACCGACGTTTTTGAGATTCCCGATTCTCGCGCAATTTGCCTGCTACTGATCTGCGTATTAGCCGCGACAGCAGCTAAAACACCTACTTGGGCATCATTATTTGTTGCAGGTCGTGGTTGGCGTTTCTCATGTGGCTGAACACTTCCTGTTTCCTTAAGTAACGTTAACTATCCGGCGAACGGTCCGGACACTTGGATGATGTCGTCCAGCATACCGAGCAGCATGCATAGCACACGCCCGTTGGGCATTTTGATTACAATAGCCATACATCAACACGATATCGACCTTTTCCGCAATTAGTAAACGGTCCATTTTAACACGGGTAATGCATCACGAAGCAAATGCTGTCCGCACTGGCTGAATGTTACGTGATACCACATACTTATACGTTTGTGACTATTACAGCGCCATCTATCACAAAGGGAAAATAGTGGTCCAACTAAAACTTTCATATTTCCTTAAGAACTACACGAATATGTAATAAAAATGGGGGTTCCTATTAAAAAAAAAATAAACGCAGTTGATATCCGTTTGACCTATGGCAGCGCCATCTGGCGGGCCAACCATAGCGGCATCTGGTTTCCCCCTTCAAGCTAGACGGGTTTCGTTCTTTGTAGTTTTTTCGTTTTATGCTATTTCGTGAGATATTTGGCCCGGTCACTATCAATGGACCACCCTGTACAAGCGGGAAATAGTACCAGCCCCGGCAGTCAGCAGTTTTACTTCTGACGACGATGGCGGAGCTAGCCATCGAAAGCTTGAGAATTTTCTGGGAATTGACGCGGCTTGAAAACCGAGAAGACTTTATTCCATCTCACTCGGCTGCTTGGTTTAACGTTTCTTTAAAATATCCTTAAGTGAATGCTGAGACGATTCGTTCAACACAACTAGGCCAATTCCTTTCTCTTTTTGTGCAAAGGTGTCCATTGTTAATAACCCAGGTGCCGACGGATGATGGAGTCTAAAATCCTTCCTGTATACAACTTGTCAAGTGACAGTAACATCGTGAGGAAAGTGTACATACATAGAAATGTTCTCATTTCTTTCAGCTGGAGTTGCACTAATATTGCTAAAGATCTTCTAACTCGATAGCGCCAACGTGACGAGAAATATCGAAGTCTGAATACGCAATGACATCTGGAGCAAGACGCGTCAGATATTGCTTGGCCCACCAAATCTAGAGTGCTGAGTGTATTCTAAGACATCATCTGTCTGCGTAGATAGCACATTTTATGTATGATAAGAACTTCCTAAGTTAAAGCAGATAACTGACACTACGCCAAATATCTACATTCAAAAAATGACCTCTCGGTGAAAGTGGAATGACATTTTGTGTTGATGGAATTTGCTGAGAGAATGCTGGCAAAAGTGCCTTTAACAAAAGCACGCTATCAAAATCAGCATCTCTCTTGGGTTCCCGAACACATTCTTTGAGCACTGAATGACTGGAACACATTGTCATGCTTTGATGAGTGAAGATTTCAGTTGACGGTATTTGGAAGTTACGACGTACCATGACCCATGGCCTGTAGTTATCACAAACCATTGTGTGCGTGTTTTGATTGACCTAATCATTAAGTAAACCTGAAGGACAAGTTAGATAAAGTAATATATCATATTAACTACTTGGTGGAAATGAATGAAAATGCGGGAGCATGTTGCCAGAAGTCTCGCAGTCGTGCACTGAAAGTTGGACGTTATACGACGCGACATTAGCGCGACTATAGCGCCAAATTGGACTGGCCCGGTAACATGAGGCGGCATGACTAAGTAAAAGACAGTGTGTGGCAATCAGCGAGCACTTTTAGTGGTGCTCTTTACTATAAAATGGCCTTGAGATAACATAGGGATGACTTCCGACGGGGCAGAATCATCGGGAAATTGGAAGAAAGATGAAGTGTGTCGAGTATAGGTCAGGAGTTTGGTATTGCCCACAGCATTGTTTCACATGTATGGGGCAGGTACCGAACGACAGGCACAGTTGCCTGAAGGACAGAAGGTGGTCGAGCTTGCTCTACTCCACCCACGTTAAACAGGGGGTGCAATTGCAACCACGTTCATCAGGACAGCAAGACGCGCAGTCAGCACGTGCAGTTCGGCTGACAGCCGCACATCAACCGCACCTTTCGCGATCTGGCCAAGAGCATAGGGGTCGCGTGCTCTTCTCGGCTGACAGCAGGTTCAATCTGAGTAACGATTCTGAACGTGCCATCATAAGGCGAGAGGTGGGAACACATAATGCACGAGGGAATATCGTCGAACATGGGTGTACTGACCTCCAAATCTTTGAACATGGTGCACTCACCGTTCAACATTATTATGACACTGTACTCCTTCCCCACGTGCGTCTTTTCATGCTGCATTTAGACGTGACTTCATTGTAATGGATGACAATGTGCGACCGCATCGAACAGCCAGGTTTAGTAGTTCTCGGAATTAGAGGATATTCGGCGAATGGACTAGCCAGCCAGTTCTCCCGACTTAAATCCCATCGAGCACGTGTGGGATGCGTTAGGGAGATATATTGTAGCTCGTCCACAACAACTCCTTATCAACCTAATGGTCAGCATGGGAGCACGTTGCAAAGCAAGCATTGTTGTCCATGATGATCACAAAGCCTATTAAGAACCATGTTCCGCCTTTTGTAATCATAAATAGCGATGACTTCAGTCATTTCTGTCATTTCTGTTCATCTCATTGCATGTTTCTTTCAGTTATATTCTGAACTATACTGAAGCAGTTCTTTCTTTGTATAGTCAAAGTTCTTTCGAGCTATTTTACTTGGTAGTGAAACATCATGCGAAACTTACTTTCGTCCTTAAGTTTTGCCCACGAGTGTATATACGCCGTGGTCTTTATGCGTTTTCATGGCATTTTACAGAGTGAACACGCGTCGTGTCACTGGGATAGAGTCGTTCGCATTTGGTTGTTTTGACCGCTTGGAGAGTGTCCAAGAACTACCTGGTAACCTTGATAGATTGAAGTATGTGCCAATTGCAACATTGCACAATTATGGGTGAGTTACTGAGACGGCAAACCTGAACCTAGATCCGGCAAATTCTTGATTCTTGTCGCTGTCTGTAAGGTATCAACAATATTTGACAGGGTGAAGAATGTCCAGCATGATATTAGGCCAAATGCAACACAGTATGTGACGACCACAGCCAACACTCCTGAGATCCTACGTCGTGCTACACAACTAACAAGTAAAGGCAACAAATTCATCCACAAGAACACATATGTGAGTTGCATGATTGAACTGTACTACGTTATAAGTAGTAGAGCAGAAAGAAATCTAAAATCATTCGCTCTCATGCAGTAAACAAATTTAATAACACCTTGCATCTGTGAAAAAGTAAATTGCATGAAACTAATTATTATCAGTTTCATTTGCTGACAGCGAATATCACAAAAAACTGAAGCTTAGCTCCAATTTTTATTTTACAAGGTAGGGAAAGGAAAATAGAAGAAATTTATTTTGCCGTCAGTGTATGTGTAATTGTTACATACGACAAGAATGGAAAAACGTAATAAAATATTATTCAGTGAAGATGTAATACGAGCTCCATACATTACTTCAGTTATGAAACTTCCTGGCAGATTAAAACTGTGTGCCCGACCGAGACTCGAACTCGGGACCTTTGCCTTTCGCGGGCAAGTGCTCTACCATCTGAGCTACCGAAGCACGACTCACGCCCGGTACTCACAGCTTTACTTCTGCCAGTACCTCGTCTCCTACCTTCCTCAGATGGTAGAGCACTTGCCCGCGAAAGGCAAAGGTCCCGAGTTCGAGTCTCGGTCGGGCACTCAGTTTTAATCTGCCAGGAAGTTTCATATCAGCGCACACTCCGCTGCAGAGTGAAAATCTCATTCTGGATTACTTCAGTTAGTATTGCAGGTACCAGTTATTGCAATTTGTTCTTACGGTTTCTTCTAAAGAGATCTTGATGTAACACTTCAAAAAATTTTGTAAAGAAAATGAATCACAAAAGCGAGGTTTATAAGAAACTAAGAGGAAAATACGATTGGATGAATCACAACTCAAAGAAGGTATCTTCATTTTTCCACACATTCGAGAACTTTTCAGAGATGACCTGTATGATGTAATGTTACAAGCCGATAGACAGGTCCTCTGTAAACTTTTTAAGAATATTTGTTTCAATTTCTAAGGAAATAAGAGAGGACAGAATTGTAAAGAGCCGTGAGTGAATTAAAATCGCTCAAAAGAGGAAAGGCCGCTGGACCTGATGGGATACCAGTTCGATTTTACACAGAGTACGCGAAGGAACTTGCCCCCCTTCTTGCAGCGGTGTACCGTAGGTCTCTAGAAGAGCGTAGCGTTCCAAAGGGCTGGAAAAGGGCTCAGGTCATCCCCGTTTTCAAGAAGGGACGTCGAACAGATGTGCAGAACTATAGACCTATATCTCTAACGTCGATCAGTTGTAGAATTCTGGAACACGTATTATGTTCGAGCATAATGACTTTTCTGGAGACTAGAAATCTACTCTGTAGGAATCAGCATGGGTTTCGAAAAGACGGTCGTGTGAAACCCAGCTCGCGCTATTCGTCCACGAGACTCAGAGGGCCATAGACACGGGTTCACAGGTAGATGCCGTGTTTCTTGACTTCCGCAAGGCGTTCGATATAGTTCCCCACAGTCGTTTAATGAACAAAGTAAGAGCATATGGACTATCAGACCAATTGTGTGATTGGATTGAAGAGTTCCTAGATAACAGAACACAGCATGTCATTCTCAATGGAGAGGAGTCCTCCGAAGTAAGAGTGATTTCAGGTGTGCCGCAGGGGAGTGTCATAGGACCGTTGCTATTCACAATATACATAAATGACCTTGTGGATGACATCGGAAGTTGACTGAGGCTTTTTGCAGATGATGCTGTGGTGTATCGAGAGGTTGTAACAACGGAAAATTGTACTGAAATGCATGAGAATCTGCAGCGAATTGACCCATGGTGCAGGGAATGGCAATTGAATCTCAAAGTAGACAAGTGTAATGTGCTGCGAATACATAGAAAGAAAGATCCCTTATCATTTAGCTACAAAATAGCAGGTCAGCAACTGGAAGCAGCTAATTCCATAAATTTTCTGGGAGTACGCATTAGGAGTGATTCCAAATGGAATGATCATATAAAGTTGATCGTTGGTAAAGCAGATGCCAGACTGAGATTCATTGGAAGAATCCTAAGGAAATGCAATCCGAAAACAAAGGAAGTAGGTTACAGGACGCTTGTTCGCCCACTGCTTGAATACTGCTTAGTAGTATGGGATCCGTACCAGATAGTGTTGATAGAAGAGATAGAGAAGATCCAACGGAGAGCAGCGCGCTTCGTTACAGGATCAATTAGTAATCGCGAAAGCGTAACGGAGATGATAGATTAACTCCAGCGGAAGACTCTGCAGGAGAGACGCTCAGTAGCTCGGTTCGGGCTTTTGATAAAGTTCCGAGAACATACCTTCACCGAAGAGTCAAGCAGTATATTGCTCCCTCCTACGTATATCTCGCGAAGAGACCATGAGGATAAAATCAGAGAGATTAGAACCCACATAGAAGCATACCGACAAATCCTTCTTTCCACAAACAATACGAGACTGGACTAGAAGGGAGAACCGATAGAGGTACTCAAGGTACCCTCCGCCACACACCGTCAAGTGGCTTGTGGAGTATGGATGTAGATGTAGATGTTATGAAAAACTTGGCCTTCATGACCACCTCGATTTCCTCCATGAACATTGAGGAGCTTTTCTGACGTAAGAGATAATTTCATCTTGATACTGCAATTAGTCATAGAAAAGAGCGGATAGGTGGAAAAAGTGCACTGAAGGCTTCTACGAGGGGTTCTGATGACTTGATAGAAGAAGAAACAGGAGTCGACCGGAAAGAGATAGGGGATCCACTATTAAAATCAGAATTTAAAAAAGCTTTGAAAGTCTTAAGATAAAAAAGGGCAGAAGGAATAGATAAAATTCCATCGGAATTTCTAAAAGCATTGAGGGAAATGGCAACAAAATGACTTCACGCTGGTGTGTAGAATGTATGAGATTGACAATATCACCAGTTTTTCGGAAAAAATATTATCCACACAATTCCGAAGGCAGCAAGAGCTGGCAAGTGCGAGAATTATCGCACAGACAGCTTAACAGTTCATGCATCCAATTAACTGCCAAGTATGATTTACAGGAGAATGGAAAAGAAAATTCAGGATCTGTTAGTGGACAGTCAGTTTGGCATTAGGAAAGGTAAATACAGCAAAGAGGCAGTTCCGACATCACGGCTGATAAAGGAAGCAAGCCTTTAAAAAATCATTGGATTTGTCGACCTGGAAAAGCGTTCGACAGTATAAAATGGTTCAAGACGTCCAAAATTCTGAGAAAAATAGGGGTAAGCTTTAGGGAAAGACGGATAACAGACAATACGCACAAGAACCAGGAGGAAACAATAAGGTTGAAAGACCAAGAACGATGTGTTCGGATTAGAAAGGGTGTAAGGTAGAAATGTAGTCTTTCGCCCCTGCTGTTCAATCTAGGCGCTTCAGTCCGGAACCACGCGGCTGCTACGGTCGTAGGTTCGAATCCTGCCTCGGGCATGGATGTGTGTGATGTCCTTAGGTTAGTTAGTTTTAAGTAGTTCTAAGTCTAGGAGACTGATGACCTCAGATGTTAAGACCCATAGTGCTTGGAGCCATTTGAACCATTTTTGAATGAGAGATCTGGAGAATGTGCTGGCCAGGTGAACAGTCGACACCATCTGCACCGAGGTAGGTCAGGGCAGAACTGACAATACGTCGTCTTGCATTATCTTCTTGAAAGGTAAGACGACACTGACTTCGAAGACAGGAGACATCCATCGGCCGTATCACGTCATAAACATATTGGATCATGTCCAGAGGCCATCGTGAAATGTATCCAATGGCATCTCGTGCTATAACTTGAAGTATTGGCCCCGTGTGACGATAACGAATGCATTCTGGCAACGTTCTTTCTCCTCGAAGCTTGACGTTCATTGTAATACTGCAGAAGGAACCGTGATTCACCCGACAAGACAACGTGGTGTCACTCCAGTTCCACTGTCATCGTTGGGCGACCGTCGGCGCGCTACTCTACCACCGCTTCAAGGAAAGCCAAAACAATATTGTCGCCGTGCTCAACAATCCGAGGTGCTCCAGGCGCTGTTGCACGTTGCACTCTTCGTGTGGATACTTGTCATGCAGCAAACAATCCTGTGCATGAGACGGCTCTACGATCCTGCACAGCCGAACCAACAGTATGTCCTACCGCTATGCTGAGACCTGCATTGCGTTGGATATGACCCCTCCTGAAGCCATCGATTCCATGTTCGCATAACAATCGTGGGTGCCCGATCAACGCGAGACGTAATATTGCGGAACAATAAACTACACCGTCAATAGGCCATAATCGTGCTGCCTTCGAAATCGGACACGTGCCGGTAGACGTTTACCTGCTTGCCGAGACATAATCAGATCTTCACATAAGTATCCAACATTCGAATGCGATCACTGAATGAGATATCCTCTGCGTAGTCTTTCTTTATGCAGGGTGATCAGAAACAGTCGGAAACTTGTAAGACCTTGCAGGGTAGGTCGTGCTGAGAAAGAAATGTTAACAAAAAAATTCGATACGTTGCTCCATTTTCCAGTTAATTAGCATTAAAGTTAGCCAGTCAGGTCGTTGCGGTCCGCAAGAGACAATGTTGTCAAACATTATCTTGGTTTCGTTTCCTAAAACAACGATATAAAAAAATGGATATGGACGGTAGTAACGATCGAACCCGAGCCACGGCTGCGCAGTCTTGTGCGTAATTATCTACGTTACGAGAACACCTGACACTAATTGTATCTGGCGGGCCGCTTGAATTTGCGAGTTCAACTGACTGATTGACGAACTTCAATATTAACCCGAAAATGGCGCAATTTATCGATTGTTTTCTTAACAATTGTTTCTCGGCGTAACCTACACTGCGTTCCTTACAAACTTTTCAGACTGTTTCTGACCACCTTGTATATATTATGTGGATGGTGTTACTACTGTGCTGACTGTGCGATTGTGCTGAAATGCCGATCAATTACATACCGAAGCACGTGATATAGTTCACACCAATTCGACGCTTTTTACACGCCGCCTAGAGGCATTACAATATTAAAGACCAAGACTATACGAGGATTGAAACTTTAACTGTGACTACTGTTTACTTACAGCTTCTTTAAAATAGATAAGTGTTTCAGAGTTTTATTATCCTTCAGAGTAGTAACCAGCACTGTTTATAACCCGTTGCCAGCGATGTGGATTTCGTAGGATAGCCTTAGCAACGCCAGTTGCGTTGATAGGTCGAGAGGAGCGGTCTCTTGCCCGACGAATATCTGTAACAGTTCTGAAGCGAATTCCATGAAGTGCTTCTCTCATTTCAGGAAGCAAGTTGAAGTCACAAAAGTCCGAGGAGTGTGACGGATGGTACAAAACTTTCCAGCCCCATTAATCAAAATAATGAGTCACAACTTGCACCATATTCGCCTGAGATTCAGATCATATTTTACTATCCACCAGCGTGAAACGTCTGATACCAAGCACTATACAACAATTGTCGAAAGGGTTCAGGGCAGAGGAGGGAGCGTTAAGGTCTGTGGAATGTTTTCGCTTCTTTCTCTTGGTGATCTCGACATTGTGGAAAGTACAATGGATCGACAAGTATGCATCTGTCATTAGCCTTCTGCCGTCGAGCAGTGTGTCAGCAGTGTGTCAGCAGTGCGCAAGTAGCAGCAAGTGGCTTATTTAGCGTTCATTTAAGTGTAGTAGTCAAGTTGAAAATTTGTTTGGGTGTTCTTAGCGCACTTGTTTAGTTAAATCCGTCAAATCATTGTGTAGTTTCGTAATTAGCAGGGGCAGATTTGCATTTTAATATCTGTGACGTGTAAAGTCGCATAGTCGTCTGTCATTTGTTTATTTCTTTCAAATAGTCTTTGTACGTTACTGACAGTACAGTTAGCCTTCTGCCGCAGAGCAGTGTGTCAGCATTTACTAGGCAGTCTCGTATTTTAATAACCGTTTAAATTTTGTGTCGAATTGTTTGTGCTCTCTGTAGATTAGTTCAGACGTTCTTTGCTCAACAGTATTTAGCATGGATAGGGACTGCGACAGCTGTGTTTGGATGTGGGCTGAGTTGGCATCCCTTCGCTCCCAGCTCCAGGCAGTGTTGGCTTCAGTCACACAGCTTGAGGCTGTTGCCAATGGGCATCACTGTGGGGGTACGGACGGGGGTTTGTCGGGGACGGCCAGCTCGTCCCACGCATCCCCCGATCGGACTACGGCTGTGGCTGCCCAGGATACTGCCCACATTGAGGTTGACCCCTCACCCGTGGTAGAGTGGGAGGTCGTCTCGAGGTGTGGCAGGGGGCGAAAGACTTCTGGAGGGCTGAACGGAAGGCCTCTCCAGTTTGTCTGACGAACCTGTTTCAGGCTGTGTCTCCGGCTGATACTGGTCTTCGGCCGGACATGGCTGCTTGTCCTGTTCCAGAGGTTGCCCCTCAGTCTGCAAGATCCGGGCGGTCGCAGAGGGTGGGCTTACTGGTAGTTAGGAGCTCCAATGTCAGGCGCGCAATGGGGCCCCTTAGGGATATGGCAGCAAGAGAAGGGAAGAAAACCAATGTGCACTCCGTGTGCATACCGGGGGGAGTCATTCCAGATGTGAAAAGGGTCCTTCCGTATGCCATGAAGTGTACAGGATGCACCCATCTGCAGATGGTCGCTCATGTCGGCACCAATGCTGTGTGTCGCTATGGATCGGAGGAAATCCTCTCTGGCTTCAGGCGGCTATCTGATTTGGTGAAGACTGCCAGTCTCGCTAGCGGGATGAAAGCAGAGCTAACCATCTGCAGCATCGTCGACAGGACTGACTGCGGACCTTTCGTATAGAGCCGAGTGGAGGGTCTGAATCGGAGGCTGAGACGGTTCTGCAACTGTGTGTGCTGCAGATACCCCGACTTGCGCCGTAGGGTGGTGGGGTTTCGGGTTCCGCTGGATAGGTCAGGAGACCACTACACACAGCTGGCGGCTACACGGGTAGCAGGAGTTGTGTGGCGTGAATTGGGCGGTTTTTTAGGTTAGACGGCCTCGGGCAAGTACAGAAAAGGCTACGGCCTCAAAGGGTGCACGGCAAAGTCAGGACATGCGAGGACAAAGCAGCAATCGGTATTGTAATTGTAAACTGTCGAAGCTGCGTTGGTAAAGTACCGGAATGTCAAACGCTGATAGAAAGCACCGAAGCTGAAATCGTTATAGGTACGGAAAGCTGGCTGAAGCCAGAGATAAATTCTGACGAAATTTTTACAAAGGCACAGACAGTGTTTAGAAAGGATAGATTGCATGTAACCGGTGATGACGTGTTTGTCGCTGTTAGTAGTAGTTTATCCTGTAGTGAAATAGAAGTGGATAGTTCCTGTGAATTATTATGGGTGGAGGTTATACTCAACAACCGAGCTAGGTTAATAATTGGCTCCTTTTACCGAGCTCCAGACTCAGGAGCATTAGTGGCGGAACAACTGAGAGAAAATCTGGAATACATTTCACATAAATTTCCTCAGCATGTTATAGTCTTAGGTGGAGATTTCAATTTACCAGATATAAACTGGGACACTCAGATGTTTAGGCCGGGTGCTAGGGACAGAGCACTGAGTGACATTATACTGAGTGCACTATCCGAAAATTACCTCGAGCAATTAAATAGAGAACCGTCTCGTGGAGATAACATCTTGGACCTACTGATAACAGACAGACCCGAACTTTGCGACTCTGTAAGCGCAGAACAGGGAATCAGTGGGAATCATAAGGCCGTTGCAGCATCCCTGAATATGGAAGTAAATAGGAATATAAAAAAGGAAGGACATCAAAACGAAAATTTCTGTTCCGACACTGACAATGTTGAGTGTTTATGGAAAAACTTCAAGGCAATCGTAAAATGCGTTTTAGACAGGTACGTGCCGAGTGAAACTGTGAGGGACGGGAAAAACCCACCGTGGTTCAACAGCAAAGTTAGGAAACTACTGCGAAAGCAAAGAGAGCTTCACTGCAAATTTAAACGCAGCCAAAACCTCTCAGACAAACAGAAGCTAAACGAAGTCAAAGTTAGCGTAAGGAGGGCTATGCGTGAAGTGTTCAGTGAATTCGAAAGTAAAATTCTATGTACCGACTTGACAGAAAATCCTAGGAAGTTCTGGTCTTACGTTAAATCAGTAAGTGGCTCGAAACAGCATATCCAGACACTCAGGGATGATAATGGCAGTGAAACAGAGGATGACACGCCTAAAGCTGAAATACTAAACACCTTTTTCCAAAGCTGTTTCACAGAGGAAGACCGCACTGCAGTTCCTTCTCTAAATCCTCGCACGAACGAAAAAATGGCTGACCTCAAAAAAGTGTCCAAGGAATAGAAAAGCAACTGAAATTACTCAACAGAGGCAAGTCCACTGGACCTGACGGGTTACCAATTCGATAGCGGAACAAACACTGGTAGCAGCTACTTCTGTAAAATATCTGGGAGTATGCGTACGGAACGATTTGAAGTGGGACGATCATATAAAATTAACTGTTGGTAATGCGGGTGCCAGGTTGAGATTAATTGGGAGAGTCCTTAGAAACTGTAGTCCATCAACAAAGGAGGTGGCTTACAAAACACTCGTTCGACCTATACTTGCGTATTGCTCATCAGCGTGGGATCCGTACCAGGTCGGGTTGACAGAAGAGATAGAGAAGATCCAAAGAAGAGCGGTGCGTTTCGTCACAGGGTTATTTGGTAAGAGTGATAGCGTTACGGAGACGTTTAGCAAACTCAAGTGGCAGACTCTGCAAGAGAGGCGCTCTGCATCGCGGTGTAGCTTGCTGTCCAGGTTTCGAGAGGGTGTGTTTCTGGATGAGGTATCGGATATGTTGCTTCCCCCTACTTATACCTCCCGAGAAGATCACGAATGTAAAATAGAGAGATTCGAGCGCGCACGGAGGCTTTCCGACAGTCGTTCTTCCCGCGAACCATACGCGACTGGAATAGGAAAGGGAGGTAATGACAGTGACACGTAAAGTGCCCTCCGCCACACACTGTTGGGTGGCTTGCGGAATATAAATGTAGATGTAGATGTAGGAAACATGCCCGCCCCTACACGCGGTTTATTATTTCCTCGCTGCGATGGCATCTGCTAGCAGGACAGTGCAACGTGTCACAGTACTCGCAGGTTTAATGAGTGATTCGGAGAGAACCAAAATGAGCTTATCGTACTCCACTGGCCACCAAACACCCTAGATTAAAACCCAATCGAGAATGTGGGACCACCTTAGTCGGGCTGTTCGCGCCATGGATCGTCAACAGAGAAATCTAGCGCAGCTGGCGGCGGCATTGGAGTCGGCCAGGCATCACATCCTTGTCGTTACCTCCAGAAGCTTACTGACTCTCTTCTTGCACGTCCACGTGCAAAAAGTGGCTATTCAGGCTTTTGACAGGTGGTCACATTGTGACTGGACCTTGCAGATTCAAGTTCGTGCCTTTCGATCCAGCAGCACCACACTAGAGATCTCAGTTATGGAGACAGATTTAACTATTATCTACCTCTACACCTATATTCTGCAACCCCCCTTCCAGTGTGAGGCGGAGGGTATTTCAGGTACTACAATCTATTTCTCCATTCCCTGTTCCATTCGTTAACAGCACGAGGGAAGAATGATTGTGGATAAACTAGCTCTAATTTCTCCGATTTTCTCGTTGTTGCCATTTCGTGAGACGTATATGGAAGCAAGTAACACGTTGCCCGATTCTTCCCGGAACGTACGCCCTTGTAATTTCAACAGTAACTCCAGTCGTAAATCTGGTATGATAGTCGGTAAGCTCGTATTTTGTTCTCTTAGCGGCTGTGGAAGAATGTATCTAATGCCACCCTGAAATCAACGAACGCGATATCAACCTAGATGCAAACGTCTATGGCAGTCTGGATCTCATGGACGAACAGAGCGGACTGAGTTCCAATATCTCTTCGGAGTTCATGCTGATTTAATAGAGGAGATTTTCGTTCCCAGAAGTGCCCAAATACATGAGCGTAAAACATGTCCCGTAAAGATATAGGTGTTCATTCTTTCCGCGCTCTATACGAGAATGGAATAATAGAGAACTGTGAAGGTGGTTCTGCCAGGAACTTAAATGTGATTTGCAGAGTATCCATGTAGATGTAGATAATTCTACAGCTCTTAACGTCGGTGACGTAGGCATATAATTATTTGCGTTTGTCGTACGATGTTTCTTGAAAACGAGAATGACTTGAGCTTTTTTCCAGTCGCTAGCTACCTTTCGTGACTCCTTCGACCTACGCTAAACTGTTACAATAAGGCGACGAAGTTATTTCTCATTATTTCTGTAGAATCTCACAAATATCTCGACCGGTCCAGGTGCCTTTGCACTTTTAAGCGATTGCAGTTGCTTTTCTATTCCACGATCACTTATGTGAATATCTCTCACCTCTGCGTTCGTGTGACGACTGTAAGGAAAAACCGTACTACAGTTTACGCGGTGAAACAGTTTAGGAAGACAGAATTCACATGTGAGACAACAAATTATTGGTGTAATAGGTAGAAAAAATTGAAGAAATCGCATTTTCAGTTTGCAAAAATGTGAAGCAAAAATACGGAGGTTCCCAAGGCGTAATTTCCCCAGATGGGATACAACAAGCGATGCGACACCCTTGCGGAGAAGAAAGCACGATCTATTTTTACGTGCGACACTCGTGTACCCTCGCGTTCCCATTGGGCAATACGTCAAGCGACACTGATCAGTGGGCAACTGAGGGATGAAACTGCACAAATCATTACGTCAGTTGCAGTCATGAGCTCTTTCGAACAGGAATTCAGTGTCTGTTATCATTATTTAGAGCTCAGCAAACTGAAAACGAAGCGGACGACTGGGTGTCCCTGAACAATTACATCATTGCCAAATATATCTAGACTGTAATTTCGAGTGGATTCTGTCTAAATAAACGTACATTCCAAGAATTTCCAGACATATTTTACTTTTTGAAGCAACTAATATGAGGAATTCTGACGCAGTGGGACACATATTTACGACTTGCAGCTTCCCCTGATGAGAAACTACAATAATGTAAGTGCATATAAGCGTGTAGCTGACTTTAAAAGGCCACTATAAAAAGTTTATAAAAAAAAACATCCAAGAAGACTGCATTCAGTGCATAGCCATAATGATAACATAAGAAGCTCAGGATAACGCTTTTACACGAATTTAATTTCACGGTTGAGATCATGATTCAGAAGCGACAATATTCGGAAAAATGTTGCTACATTTTAAAAAGATTAGCAGCAATAAATGATGCAGTTACAATGGGTGGACACTGCCTACGGGTAAAAAAATGGATTTGGTCAACTAGGAAAAGCCCATGATGTTGAACAGTAATTTTTGTTTTAGATCTCTTTCGCGCCGCATAAAGTTTCCTAAAATCGGGGACCAAAGGCTGAAAAACATCCGGGCACCATCACCATCATCAACTAAAGACGATAGATCTGTTTCCTTTTTAATAAGCTTTTTTTTCCTTTTCAGACGTTCGGTATCACTGTTGTTTGTTTCAACGCTTCTCTTTGGATATCCATAGGGGCTTTTCTGTAGAAGCTGAACGAAAAAGCTAATCTGGAACCGTCCCCATGTTGGCGTGGTATAACAGAAAGTACCGTTCGGTTCTATACCGTGAAGCGAGCAGCAAGACCTATTGCTCGGGGCGAAACAACAGTGACACACCTCAATGCTGTATAGCTGTTTTCTGTTTGGGAACCAATTTTGTCGCCTGAACTAGGTCTCTGCGTGTTCCAGCACTACAACGGGTGTTGGTCCTGTGCTGTATCGCTTCTGTGGGACCCATGCCTTAAAGACGGGACGTGCATGTTCAGTGGAGACTGGCATTTGTCTGAACTTCTGGGCCTGCTTCCTGGCAGACAAGAATGATAGGAAGATATGCGGCGTTTAAGATACTGGACTCGTATGTAACAGCTACCACCGTCACACCTTGTCTAAATATCTGGGAGGGAACCCGAAAAATTTCTAGCCCAATGTAAAATCGCGTTCCGTATTACCCTCCTGAACCCACCGATTCCATATTCTGCTATCAGTCATTGAATCTCGACCAACGCGAGCAGCGATGTCGAGATACGATAAACCGCAATCGCGATAGGCTACAGTCCGACCTTTATCAAAGTCGGAAACGTGATGGTACGCATTTCTCTTCCTTACACGAGGCATCACAACAACTTTTCACCAGACAACGCCGGTCAACTGCTGTTTGTGTATGAGAAATCGGTTGGAAACTTTCCTCATGTCAGCACGTTGTAGGTGTCCCCACCGGCGCCAACCTTGTGTGAATGCTCTGAAAAGCTAATCATTTGCATATCACAGCATCTTCTTCCTCTCGGTTAAATTTCGCGTCTGTAGCACGTCATCTTCGTGGTGTAGCAATCTTAATGGACAGCAGTGTAAGAAAGACGACACGTTGCAGCAAGACATAGGCCACACTCTCTCGGTCTAGTGATGACTGCGATGGCAACCGCGAGGGTATTAGGAAGGCGATGGGCCGGGCATCAGCTGCACAGCTCCTGCTGCTCATAAACGGGCAGGCGTGACCAACAGCTGCAATTAAAGCGGCAGCAAAGGCAGACGGCCGACGCATCCGTCGTCCGTCCTGCTGCGACCGGTAGCCCCCGAGAAGCCATACAAACGCCACTAAGCGCTTTATAAGTACCGTGCCTCCTTACTAGCCGTCCTTTGTCTACCGAAATGTAGTCCAATGCTCAGACAAAGACATGAAGCTACTTTCCTCCAAGTAGTTTTTCTAATTTTTTTATATACTAAAAAAATTACGATTGCACCAAACATTCAGCTATGAAACTGAAAATGTTGAGTTCAAATGCACAAAATTCGAGAGGATTATGAATTACGCCGTGGACAGGTATATGCCGAGCAAAGCTGCATTAGTAAGTTCCACCGAAAGCAAAATCGGAAATTTTGGTCTTACGTGAAGGCAGTAAACGGATAAAAGGAATTTGTCCAGTCACTCTGTATCCATAATGGTACCGAAACGAAGGATCAGGCCAAAATACAGGGTATTTCAAAAAGTATCACTTGGTTTGGACGATGATAACTACGAAACATGGGTCGTGCCGGTTAGGAAATGTGTGTTGTTTGAATGGGCGTAGCCTGGGGTTTCAGAAAATCGCCGTTACATATCAATCATTGCGTCTTCTCTGTTTGCAGTCAGTCAGAAGTAATACGGCGTCCGCTCAACAGAAAGCGTTCTGAGTGCCGCAGTTTGCATTGTGTGTGTCAGTGATTTCGGCCCGGCGTGTTTTCCGACGTCGTTTTGGCATTGGTTCAAAATTGCTCTGAGCACTATGGGACTTAACATCTGAGGTCATCAGTCCCCTATAACTCAGAACTACTTAAACCTAACTAACCTAAGGACATAACAAACATCCATGCCCCAGACAGGATTCGAACCTACGACCGTAGCGGTCGTGCGCTTCCAGACTGAAGCGCCAAGACCCGTTTTGGCATTGATCCACATGCGCCCTTAAACATTCGTCGTGGGTATCGCTAACCTGAAGAGACAAGATGCTTGTGCAAAGATAAAGAGCGCCGATCGACATCGCACTTCTAATGACATCATGGAAAGAATTCAGCAAACGTTTGAGGGTAGTCCACGGAAGTCTAGTCGCCGCGCAAGCAGAGAACTGCTAGTGCCTCGTACGACTGTCTAGCGAGTGTTACGGTCGTTTGGTCTACAAACCGTACATGACTACAATTAGTGCAAGCTCTTCGGGCTGTTGTTGAAAGGAAACAGGTTGACTTCAGCAATGTTCTGCAGAAGGACATGGAAGACAATACATTTTTACCACGATTAATTTTGAGTGATGAAGCAACATTTCATGTTAGCAGTAAAATACACCCTTTTACCTCATGACATAAAAGAAGTGAAGAACAGAATAACAGCCGCCATAACGCCTGTAAAATCAGTTACAGAGCATAAATTTTATGACGAATTTGGCTATCGTCCAGGTGTTGTTTGTGTTGTAGCTGGTGGACACGTAGAGCATTTGTAATAATATAGGTAAAAATTTAAGATTTTGTATTTTCCAATCCATCCCATATTTCTAGTAGTTTTTATCAATAAATATGGAGTTTTGAAATCAGGTCATTCATTTTTAAACACCCTGTACTTCATACAGTTTTACGGAGTTGTTTCACTGAGTAAGATCGTGTTACGATTCTTCATTTCAATCGTCGCACGATCACAAAACTGAAAGATTAAGAGAGTAGTGATCACCGGATAGCAAATGCAACTTAAACTGCTTAACAAAGATAAGGCAGCTGCACGTGATGCGATCCCTGTACCATTCTACATAGAGTACATGGAAGAACATACTCCTCTTCTTGCGGCAGTCTACTGCCGTCTGAACGTTCCAAGCGATTGGGAAATTGCTCATGTCATTCCATTTTTAACAAAGCTTGTCGAACATACGTAGACAACTAAAGATCGATGTCGCTGCCGTCTATCAGTCGTAGCATTTGGGAATACTTTTTACGCTTACTTGTCATGATATTTGCGAAAAATGAAAATCCGCTCTGTAGGAATAAACATAGATTGCGCAAACAACGATCTTCTGAAACCCGGCTCACTTTTTTCACTCGTGAGAACCAGATGGCACTAGATACCGGCATACAGGTTGATGCTATCTTCGTATAGTTCCACAGTGCGTTCGACACAATTTCGTACTGTTGCCTAGTGAACAAAATACGAGTGACAGAATTATCAGACCAAATTTGAGATTGGAATGAAGATTTAGTACCAAATAGGAAACAGCATGTCGTTCTTAACGGAGAGAAAGTTAATAACGTATCGAAAAGGCAAGTTGCAGGGCCATTAACTACTCACAGTATACATAAATGGCCTAATGAATAACGTCGGAAGCTCCGTGAGGCCGTTTGCTGTTGTGTGCACGGAACTCGCAACGCTTGAAACTTATGGCGTAATGCAGGAAGGTCTTCTGAGCGTCTACTATGCTTGCTACAGGAATTGGCAGTTGACCCTTCCATAAACAAATGTAACGTATTGCTCAGTAATAGACGCGAAGGACCTGTTATTGTCTGAATACGTGATTGCCTACTAATCATTGGAACCAATAAATGAAAACAATTGTCATGGGGCGAGGGAGATACCGATCCACTGTATATATGACTTGTTTTCGGGAAGAGAGGGATTCCAGTCTCTGTACAGCCATCTTTGTTTTCATTTATTTAAATTTAAAATTGTCAACATTCAGTCATCACAAACTTTGTTCCTGGCTTTCATGCGAGCTGCAGAGCACAGAGTATATAAAAAATTACATTTCGTGGTTTCTTTCAAAACATTTCAGTGAGGGAGTTACTGAAACAAGACTTATCGCGATATTCTTGCCCAAACCGAGTTAGCGCTTCTTTTCCTATTCTTTAATTCTAAAGTTCTTTCCGTCATCACAGATCTGTGACATTATAAGAGGCGATCAAAATGTTTCCGTCCGAAGCCCACACTATCTCCTCGCGAACATTTGAGTGCTTATACCATCTAGAGTTTTGAATCATGTTCATCATATCATTCTGAATATTTCTGACTGTAGCCATCGCGTAATTTCTGCCGTAGTCATGTGACTATCGGCGTCTTGTCCTCAATGTTGTTCGCTGTACCTGACGTTCATTGTGGTACGACAAGGGAGCGAAATGTAGACACTAACGCAGGAAAGCTCCCCAAAGTAACTAGAACAGTTGGAGAAACTTAACAGTCTCGTTGTTGACTATTTCAACCCAACACGAAAAGCTTTACTAGGGTCGTAAATCACTGTTGGAACCAATACGTGAGACACTCTTTTTTCAGCAAATGAACCTTGGACGAAGCACTTTAAAATGAGTCCAAAACCGCGTCAAAGAGCTTGTTCAAGTTCGGGACTGATGCCCCGAGTAAGGGGGTAATTCTGAAGCATGAGGCAGAAAATATCCAAAGTTTTAAAATGGCTCTGAGCACTATGGAACTTAACATCTGAGGTCATCAGTCCCCTGGAACTTAGAACTACTTAAACCTAACTAACCTAAGGACTCCACACACATCCATGCTCGAGGCAGGATTCTAACCTGCGACCGTAGCGGTCGCGTGGTTCCAGACTGACGCGCCTAGAACCGCTCGGCCACAGCGGCCGGCTCCAAAGTTTTCAGTGTGAAGGATGAACGCCATCACTCCAGGGTGAATGGCGGACAGTGGTGGGCTCGCGCGTGCCTGGCCGAAAGGCGAAGGTGGGATCTGACCGCGTGGCAGCTGCCTTACCCCTTTCCAACAGGTACGGGGTGCTTCCTAGTGGTGATGACATCGTTTCCGAGCCACCACAGGATGCCTCGCCTGTTGGGCCAGTGGCCGATTCTCCGGCAAGGTCCCGACAGTCACAGAGGGCGGGCCTATTAGTTATAGGGAGCTCCAACGTTAGGCGGGTTATGGAGCCCCTCAGGAAAATAGCGGGTAGGTCGGGGAAGAATGCCAGTGTGCACTCGGTGTGCTTGCCGGGGGGTCTCGTCCGTAATGTGGAGGAGGCCCTTCCGGCAGCTATTGAACGCACTGAGTGTGACCGGCTGCAGATAGTAGCACATGTCGGAACGAATGACGCCTGCCGCTTGGGTTCTGAGGCCATCCTTGGTTCCTTCCGGCGGCTGGCTGATTTGGTGAAGACAACCAGCATCGCACGCGGAGTGCAAGCTGAGCTTAATATCTGCAGCATAGTGCCCAGAGTCGATCGCGGTCCTCTGGTTTGGAGCCGTGTGGAGGGTCTAAACCAGAGGCTCAGACGACTCTGCGACTATAATGGTTGCAAATTCATCGACCTCCGTTATTGGGTGGAGAACTGTAGGGCCCCCCTAGACAGGTCAGGCGTGCACTACACACCGGAAGCAGCTACTAGGGTAGCAGAGTACGTGTGGCGTGCACACGGGGGTTTTTTAGGTTAGAGGGACCCCCCCTTGGGCGAAACGATAAAATACCTGACGGCTTACCAGAGAGGACATTATTATCGTTGATAAAGAACGTCCGTCCTCAGAGACCAAAAACAGGAAAAGTTAACGTAATATTGGTAAACTGCAGGAGTATCCAGGGCAAGGTTCCTGAATTAGTATCTCTTATTGAAGGAAATAGTGCGCATATAGTATTAGGAACGGAAAGCTGGTTAAAACCGGAAGTGAACAGTAACGAAATCCTAGACACAGAATGGAATATATACCGCAAGGATAGGATAAACGCCAATGGTGGAGGAGTATTTATAGCAGTAAAGAATTCAATAATATCCAGTGAAGTTATTAGCGAATGCGAATGTGAAATAATCTGGGTTAAGTCAAGTATCAAAGGTGGGTCAGATATGATAGTCGGATGCTTCTATAGACCACCTGCATCAGCAACCGTAGTAGTTGAGCGCCTCAGAGAGAACCTGCAGAACGTCGTGAAGAAGTTTCGTGATCATACTATTGTAATAGGGGGAGACTTCAATCTACCAGGTATAGAATGGGATAGTCACACAATCAGAACTGGAGCCAGGGACAGAGACTCTTGTGACATTATCCTGACTGCCTTGTCCGAGAATTACTTCGAGCAGATAGTTAGAGAACCAACTCGTGAAGCTAACGTTTTAGACCTCATAGCAACAAATAGACCGGAACTTTTCGACTCCGTGAATGTAGAAGAGGGTATCAGTGATCGTAAGTCAGTGGTTGCATCAATGACTACAAGTGTAATAAGAAATGCCAAGAAAGGAAGGAAAATATATTTGCTTAACAAGAGTGATAGGGCACAAATCGCAGAATATCTGAGTGACCACCATCAAACGTTCATTTCTGAGGAAGAGGATGTGGAACAAAAATGGAAAAAATTCAGAAACATCGTCCAGTACGCCTTAGATAAGTTCGTACCGACTAAGGTCCAAAGCGAGGGGAAAGATCCACCGTGGTATGACAATCATGTACGAAAGGTACTACGGAAACAAAGAAAGCTTCATCATAGGTTTAAGAGTAGTCGAATCATAGCTGATAAGGAAAAGCTGAACGAAGCGAAAAAGAGCGTAAAGAGAGCAATGAGAGAAGCATTCAACGAATTCGAACATAAAACATTGGCAAACAATCTAAACAAGAACCCTAAAAAGTTTTGGTCATATGTAAAATCGGTAAGCGGATCTAAATCCCCTATTCAGTCACTCGTTGACCACGATGGCACCGAAACAGAGGACGACCGAAGAAAGGCAGAAATACTGAATTCAGTGTTCCGAAACTGTTTCACTGCGGAAAATCGTAACACGGTCCCTGACTTCAGCCGTCGCACGGACGCCAAAATGGAAAATATTGAAATAAACGATATCGGAATTGAAAAACAACTGCTATCACTTAGTAGCGGAAAAGCATCCGGACCAGACGAGATACCCTTAAGATTCTACAGTGATTATGCTAAAGAACTTGCCCCCTTTCTATCAGCAATTTATCGTAGATCGCTGGAAGAACGTAAAGTACCTAGCGACTGGAAGAAAGCGCAGGTCGTTCCCGTTTTCAAGAAGGGCCATAAATCAGATGCGAATAATTATAGGCCTATTTCGCTTACGTCAATCTGTTGTAGAATAATGGAACATGTTTTGTGTTCTCGTATTATGACGTTCTTAGATAATACAAAACTCCTTCATCATAACCAACATGGATTCCGCAAACAGAGATCATGTGAAACTCAGCTCGCCCTATTTGCCCAAGAAATTCACAGTGCCGTAGACACTGGCGAGCAGATTGATGCCGTATTCCTGGACTTCAGGAAGGCATTTGATACGGTTCCGCACTTACGTTTAGTGAAAAAAATACGAGCTTACGGAATATCGGACCAGGTTTGTGATTGGATTCAGGATTTCCTAGAAGAAAGAACACAACATGTCATTCTTAACGGTTCAAAATCTGCAGATGTAGAGGTAATTTCGGGAGTACCGCAGGGAAGCGTGATAGGACCTTTATTGTTTACAATATACATAAATGACTTAGTTGACAACATCGGTAGCTCCGTGAGGCTATTTGCAGATGACACGGTTGTCTACAAGAAAGTAGCAACATCAGAAGACTCGTACGTACTCCAGGAGGACCTGCAGAGGATTAATGCATGGTGCGACAGCTGGCAGCTTTCCCTAAACGTAGATAAATGTAATATAATGCGCATACATAGGGGGCAGAAATCCATTCCAGTACGATTATGCCATAGGTGGTAAATCATTGGAAGCGGTAACGACCGTAAAATACTTAGGAGTTACTATCCGGAGCGATCTGAAGTGGAATGATCACATAAAACAAATAGTGGGAAAAGCAGGCGCCAGGTTGAGATTCATAGGAAGAATTCTAAGAAAATGTGACTCATCGACGAAAGAGGTAGCTTACAAAACGCTTGTTCGTCCGATTCTTGAGTATTGCTCATCAGTATGGGACCCTTACCAGGTTGGATTAATAGAAGAGATAGACATGATCCAGCGAAAAGCAGCGCGATTCGTCATGGGGACATTTAGTCAGCGCGAGAGCGTTACGGAGATGCTGAACAAGCTCCAGTGGCGGACACTTCAAGAAAGGCGTTACGCAATACGGAGAGGTTTATTATCGAAATTACGAGAGAGCACATTCCGGGAAGAGATGGGCAACATATTACTACCGCCCACATATATCTCGCGTAATGATCACAACGAAAAGATCCGAGAAATTAGAGCAAATACGGAGACTTACAAGCAGTCGTTCTTCCCACGCACAATTCGTGAATGGAACAGGGAAGGGGGGATCAGATAGTGGTACAATAAGTACCCTCCGCCACACACCGTAAGGTGGCTCGCGGAGTATAGATGTAGATGTAGATGTAGAAATGTACAGTGATACACTCTGCAGTGTCATCGTCAGTTGTTCGACATCTAGTACTGCATATTTGCCTCCTCCAGAAAATTCCATGTGTTAGGAGCTTAAGGTACAGCATCCATGTTGCTCTTGCATGTTTCATAATGTCAGCTGCACACAATCCATTAAGTTGTCGCTCGACTTTTTTTTATCTATTGGAATCCAGCGGAGATACTTACTTGGTCCATCTATGATCCATTCACTCACCTGCCTTTCATTTTCATAGTAATCGTCACTGCAGTCTGTCTCTGATCCATTTTCTCGTATTACTATTTCTCCTAGCAATTCCCAATGCGAATCTACCAGACGGTCTCGTAGCATTTTTCAGTTTTAGAAGTGTTTTCGCATTAAAAGTTCATATCTCACTGCCATAAGTCCAAATGCGAAATACACAATAACTGTGAACTTTGCGTTTTATACACATTGGAACTTCTTGAAAATATTGTATAGTTTGCCAGACGTTGTCTTTTACCACCCTTAGCACAAAAGCTCATCAACTGTTTCTATGATTTCGGTTTTAATTTGACTTGTTTCCACTTTCAAACGCTCTTTATTAAGCTGCTCTTTTTGTTGCTGAAGTTTGTGTATCTTACAGACAAAGTGAGGGTCTCGCGGATATTTTCCATTAACATGTCGTTTTTGCAGTTTGAGGATTTGAAACCTTCCCCTAGAACTGCTGACAATAGTTCTGGGGAGGCATAATTTATTTCTCCTATTCCTACTTCACTACCGAATTTTTTACTATTTTGATGAAGTCTGACGGACGCTGTGAGAAGCAGTGAGATGTATGTTCTTGAGTTTACTGAGACAGGTTGAATCTATGCTTCGTTTCTCAGTGCATATTTAGTGCAGATTTTGTTGAACCTGAATCGAAAGCTTTCTCAGAATCTACGAACACACGACAACGTGGCGATTCTAACTCGTTGCTTCATTCTCTAATTTCTTTCACGATATGCCAATGATCCATTGGGCTGTATTTATTTCTAAATCCGGCTGTTTCTTTGCTTGACTGAAATCCAACTTTTATTGTATATATGCGGCTGTATATGCTTTTCGTGGGTATCCTATGAATTTTCATTATAGCTCCTCACATCATTTCAGTAACATTTCTAGCAAGTACTGTTTAATTTGTTATATTCTATCTTGTTCAGTTTATCGTTTACTGCGACCTCACACATTCTGATAGAAGCCGTGTTCCATTTGAGATTATTTTTTCTTCTGCCTTTTTCTGTATCACATCTATTGTTGTTTGTCGACTTCCCGTTGTTAAATAACTAGCCATTCATTTATGGCTCTATAATCATTTCCTGAGCTGTGGAGATGGCTGCTTAACTTAATCTGTATACAGTATCTCCTACTGTTAAAAAAAATCCTCATAATCGCGATCCGGATTTTCCTGCTCGATGAGTTTGTTTATTTGCAGATTTGTATATATTTTACTGTATATTTTATTAATCTGTGTGCACTTGATTTTATGGGATAGTTAGACCGTCACATACTGTATTGTTCATTTCGTGTTTGGAAAAAAATAATTCATTTAATTTTTAGTTCAATTTTCTCCTTGCCATACCCATTGTGTTTTTATTATTTTGTGGAAGAATAAACACGTTCTTCTTCTCTTCCGATAGTAGTACTATACGAGAGATATTCACAAAATGTCAGCTATTACCTGGAAAAAATCACACTGCGAACATAGTATTAGTGTTACTCGTCCTTTATATTTTCCCTCTCCAATGCGACACATGTTTGCCAACGGTGGATGACTTGACGGAGAACTTGGTTGCAGGAGTCTGCATTTTGGCTGTTCAGGAAATGCCCTGCCTTGAAAATCACCTCTACCCTCTTCGCCCCCCTTAACCCTCTCCAAGATGTAATTAACACTTCTCTTCTCAGTTCTTAGAAAGCTCATCTTTTCATCCCTTTTCAATATATGTGTAGCAATATTAGGTTGTCAATCAGCAAGTTTCATTGTGCGTTCACAACGATAAATGAACACACAGTGGGCAGATAGAGTTCTGAGAGGAATGAGTGATTTCCTTAAGATTTACAGAGAAAATGCGTGTGAGAACTGTTATTGTATGCTGAAAATTTCTTCACAGACTATAACTTCACAGACATGTTATGTTTAACTTTGGAATGACAAAATTAGCCCAACAAGCAAGTCATGAGGCGACATAATTTCTCCAGTGCGAAGAGACATTTAGTAGTAAGCCTTGTCGACTCGGGAAGTGGTATCATCTGTGACTGGAAGTAGTAACTATATTGATCTAATTTCAAAGAACATTAATTATGATGTAATCTGTCGAGGTCACGACAGGTATTGACCGCAGCGTTTATAAAGCAGTTATTCTTGCATTCTCTGGTCTTGAAACATGCGGCAGTTACTGTACAACATGAGACAGTACAATTCAGTATTGCCGCCTCTGTCTGTATAACCCAGACAACATACACTTTTCTTTCAGAACTGAGCACTGAGCGCCCTAGTCATATTACGAACCACTGGCAAAGATTTATTTCCTGGGTAGCAATGCATTATAGGTACTGGAATCAGATAAGAACTAAAGGTCCAAACCCATGAACGTACTCCTACTAAAAGACTTCCGAATTACGAAGATTATGCATCATCACCCAAATAAAGAAAAGATAGCCTAACACTTCGTCTAGTAAATAATTATATGCACTTCAAAGAAATGAGATTTTCGCTGTGAAATAGCACCATCAGAAGAAAGGAATAATGAAAATTTAAACACTTTACCTATTCGTTTGAGGCAGTGAGAAAGAGAGCACTTGATCACTTGAAGGAGAGAAGGAAGTACCGTATCCTATTTCAGAAACTATCCCTGCATTCACCTGAAAGTGTTGTAGGGATAACATGGAAAACCTTAATTAGGATTACAGAATAAGGATTTGAACTCCGCTTCTTCCAGTGCGAGTCTAGTGTCTGAATCATTGCGAAACATCTCCATGCGCTGTCTCTAGTCAACAATTTGAGAATGAACTAACCTGTCTCTGTTACGTATATATATTCATTAATGAAAGATTAGGCTGTTCATTAACAAACAATATCTCAGCGGTTTATGATATAAGGAACTAGGTAAATTGGACATTCTATCTTCGAAATTTTTCTGATAATCAGAATTCCTAGTCAAAGCGGGTATCGGTCAGGCTATTCAGTGATAGATACCAGTGTCGACCAGTTTAAACCGTCACACTGGCTCAGGTGTCATTAGAGTTCAATGCGTCATTGTGAGGTGTTTGAAGCTTACATTACATACAGAACAGAGGACTTGTCGAGTGTCTACAATGAGGCCACGGTATGGAATGCAGCACCGGACGCCAGGTGAAGTACACACGACTGCCAGCATGCTGACGCGTTAACGGAACTGATTGTTCCAAGACGGTGGTCCCTTTCGAATGTAAGGCAATACCGTTGTAGCTACGCTATAGAAAACAAAATGTCGCTGGACTGGTTGCTTGTATTAATACATAGTGGTTATAATTAAACTTTCGCTACTTGAGACAGTGTACACGGAAAACTATTTGCCGTACGGGTATCCAACTTTATAGGAATTACCTGCAGACTCTTCGCTGCAGGATTTGTGTTGCTAGCAGTGTTAGTGTCATGACTTGCCGTTAGGCACCGCTACTGGTACGGCGACATAGGTTGAAAAAAATGGTTCAAATGGCTTTGAGCACTATGCGACTTAACTTCTGAGGTCATCAGTCGCCTAGAACTTAGAACTAATTAAACCTACCTAACCTAAGAACATTACATACAACAATGCCCGAGGCAAGATTCGAACTTGCGACTGTAGCGGTCGCGCGGTTCCAGACTGTAGCGGCTAGAACCGCACGGCCACTCTGGCCAGCACATAGGTTGAATTAAGACCTCAAGGACCATGGACATGCAGCGTGAACGACACTCCGTAACATATTTAAAAAAAATCTAAAACTTGGCCAATCGTCCCAAAGTGTGTGGCCATCAGATTGAACCTGTGTGATTTCTGGCTGTGGGATTACCTGAAGGACAGGGTTTACCAACAAGAGACTAACAAAAATGGTTCAAATGGCTCTGAGCACTATGGGACTCAACTGCTGAGGTCATTAGTCCCCTAGAACTTAGAACTAGTTAAACCTAACTAACCTAAGGACATCACAAACATCCATGCCCGAGGCAGGATTCGAACCTGCGACCGTAGCGGTCGCGCGGTTCCAGACTGCAGCGCCTTTAACCGCACGGCCACTTCGGCCGGCTAGACACTAACACACCTTAGAGATTGAAGATGAGTGTAGTGAGGGATACAGCCGACATCCCACATGAGATGTTTCGGGCAGCAGTAGAGCAATCTCTAGTGCAGTTCGGGGCTGTCGTGGTTGCAGATGGTCATCACATCGAGCAATGTTTGTAACCTGGAATGGAAACTTGATACCCATTTAACATATGTTACCCTGTCATGTGGAAATTGAAATGTGTTTCTTTCAGTGGTTTATTCGTTATTTCTCTTCCGCATGTCCTTGCAAATGTTTCCTGTGCTACTCGTTTTGCATGGGGTCTTCTCAAGTAGCGAAAGTTGAATCATAACCACCCTCTATATGGGATGTTTTTTTTTCTTTCATGGCACAGACTGAGGCATGTACTGAAGAGGGTTGCTAACAATAGCTGCTTACAGATCATGTCAGTTTACGCGCACTCGAATTCATACAAAGTAACAACGATTTCGCTCGTAGCGCTAGCAGTGCTCGAGTCCAGGTGCGCGTTGTAAAGAACTGAGAACAACCTAGCTACCATGTTCGCCTGATATCGTGTTTAAGTGATGCAGCCGATATTTGCCGCCTAAAGATAATAGGGGATTGTGGCCCACACTCGGTATTTTCCTAGATTTGTACTGTCGATGAACTGTAGCAGATGAGATTGAGGGAACCATACTCGGTGTTTAGTATCTATGTCGAGACTTTCGTTTCACTACAAGCATTATCTATGGAGGGAGAGTAGTGGAGCATTAAATTGAATATAATCTTCTCTTGATAAAGAGTCCAGTTGACAGTGTTCTCAGCCCTTGACAAACACTTACTTCTGTTAACTTTCCTGGTGCACTCAAAAAAAAAAAAAAAAGAACTGGAATACCAGTTTGTAACACAGCGTCACAGGGAAGCTGTTTCAGAAAAGAGTCAGCACAACGAAACCGACTGAAGCTATAACCGATAGTGATATCTTTCCCAAGGCTGTATGCACATACAACATGACGCATCCGTTTTCTCTCTTCAGATATCAGCAAGCGGTTTTAATCGGGAGGTTCACAAGTCAATTTGTATCGCTCAAAGTCCTTTAATTGCACGAGCATCAGGATAATCATGTGGACGATAGGAAACAAGTTATAAGACTATGTTGTCAAGCTACGGAATGAGACAGTCAGAGTATCGTGTCGACTGTATCTGTTTTTATCGTGAGGACAACTGCAGATAGCAAGTGAAAGCTTTAGTGACTTGCCTCGTTTACGTCTATACATGTTTATTCGTTTTTTATGCTCAGTAACCAGTCAACATTATCCGTTACTGGAAATCAGTGCATCAAATTTTAATTGTTGTGTTATTGTTCAGCACTTTGTCATTCGAAGGGTTAGTTACATTCTCGAATTCTGATAAGATTGTGGTCTATTGCCAGTTTACGTATACACTATGTAAAGGTTGTTGTATCCACTAACAACATACGTAATTTATGTTAATTATCGGCTGTGTGCAAGTTGTGGTGGTGGAGGCGGGGGGGATATAATCGAAATGATCATTTCATCTATAGTTTTATGAATATGACCATAATGATACGCACAGAAATTCACAGAAAAGTGATGGACGGAATGTACTTGTATGTACAAAAAACACCAAATTCAGTATGTGTTTTTTCTATAAGGGGCAGTCAAATGAAAAAGAAACAGATAGAAAACAACAAGCAAACTGTTTATTATTCCAAAAGTGGTCGCCGTAACTATTAATACATTTTATGCAACTGTGAAACAAGACGATCAATGGATTGCAGTAGCCTACGGAACCATGATTGATCGCAGGCGTGCACCTTTTCGTCTGAAGCAAATAGACTGCCATGAATGTCTTTCTTCAGGTCTCCAAAAATATGGAAATCGTATTGGGAGAGATGCGGACTGTATTGAGGACATGTAAGGATCTCCCAGCGAAACTGCTGCAGCCAACTCGAAACAACCTTGTAGGAGTTTCGCCGGGAAGCCCTTATATATCCTTCATACAGTCCCGATCCCTCCCTAAACGACTTCCACATGTTTGGAGCCCTGACGAAGGACATTTGTAGCTCTGGATTTACTTCAGATAAAGAGGTGCACGCTTGCAAACATTCATGGTTTCCTAGACAACTGCAAACATTTTCCTAAGAATCCGTTGACCGTCTTGTCACACAGTGGGATAAATGTGTTAACAGTTATGGCAATTACTTTTTTCCATCTGTCTCGTTTTCATTTGACAGCCCTTACATATTGCATCGGAGCTTATTTCCTGGATGACACATCCTGCTTCTGGCATGCTGGATAATGTTTTCCAATAATAAATATAACTGTAAACTCACTCTCGAAAATGGATTTTGGTTTCTCTCGCCAAGAAAATTTTTGGAAATTTGTGGTGTGTTCCTATGGGACCAAAGTGCTGAGGTCATCGGTCTCCAGGCTTACACACTACTTAATCTAACTTGAACTACCTTAACGCTAAGGACAACACACAGAACCATGCCCGAGGGAGGACTCGAATCTCCGACGGGGGGGAGCCGCGCGAACCATGGGAAGGCGACACAGACCGCACGGCTTCCCCGCGTGGTCTCACCAAGAAGCGCAAATATTTTAAAATAAGCCACGTCAATCGCTATCTTCTGTAGAGAAATTAGTTAACGTCTGTCTCCTACAGAGCTGGCACTTGTATCATATCTGTGCTATTAAAACATAGATCAAACAGATTGCGCTTGGCTTTTCACCTACTTGTGCAGCCCATGAACCTATTGCTGGGCAAGTTTTGCCGAAATAAACGTATTACACGTTATCCATGAGACGATGGACCCATGTGGAGCGAAATTCACGGATCATACCAAAACCTTTCGTAACGTCAAAAACACCTGCAACCGAAAACGAATTGCGGCACGATACGTCACTTTACGGGTTGCACCTTTTTGTGTGTGTGTTGCTCTAATGGCGTGCTAGGTACTGTGGCGTTAGTATTTTAATGTGTACCTACAAACAAACATTTAATTAAGTACGTAACTTTATTTTTTGGAGGTGATAAGTAACACTTTATAACTACTGCTCATATATCGTCCAACTGGTATAACATGTACTTCAGTACTCCGCAAGCCACCTGACGGTGCGTGGCGGAGTGTACATCTGGTACCAATAACTAATCTCTCCCCGATCGTGTTCCACTCGTGAATGGCGCGTGGGAAGAATGATTGTCGGTAAGCCTCTGTGTTAGCGTTACGATATCGCAGTGAATGTGGTGTTAACAATAACGATGCACTGTTCCTTTGGACATGCATTCATCGTGTACAGTAAATTGTTACATGAATGTCATTTCATCATGTAAGATGTAAAATTTAAACGTTCGTTATACAGTAAGCTCTTCTTTAAAAACCAAATTTCTTGAATAAAAAATAATATCACGTTGTATGAAGAAAAGTCGCTACGCCAGTGTTTCACAAGTTTCTCAATTTAATACACAAGCAGCGCCCTTCTTTTATCGTTCCTTAAAGGGATAGCGGTTATCGCTGAAACATCCGGTTTTCGGTTATATCGATTTTTTCAATGCCAGTTTAACCTGAGTGCTAAATCTAGTCAAAATAACTGGTTTCTGAAATAACCATTTTTGCTTTACTATTCCTATTACTTCCTGTAATAAACATAGAAATCGAACAAAGACTGATAATTACGACTCTCTATACCTTCAAGATACATAGAATGAAAATATTAAATTCAGTAAGCAAATAAAAGAAAATTTAGTCCATCCACCGTTTGTTGCTTTTCTCAAAAAGTGGTAAGTGGTTGAAAACTACAAAAAATGACCGGTATTCTCCTAGTGGTTCTAATTTTTTGAAATTCAGCTGAAAAATCGTGTTGTACAAGAGGATCATACCACTCTTTTGGGCATTACGATTAGTCGGTGCTAATGAGTGATAACCGGGGTTGAAGAACTGTATTTTTCGTTTTAATTTGTCCGTTTCCAAGGGCTACAATCAAATAGAGGTATATTATGTAGACACGGGCAACAGATCAGCTGCTCTCTATTTTTATTGTAAATTATGAATGATTTATTAAGTTTTCTCACATGACGTCGCAAGTGTGTTGTGGCCCCTCGCATTCTTAAGCAAATGGAGCCTTACACTTCTTAAAATACTTCTTAAAATACTTCCAGACTAGGGACGGAGCCATTCTGTAATACAACCAATGACCGACGACGACAGCAAGAAACCACTATACAGACTACATGAGGCAAGTCTCGCACAGTGCATGTACACGCTTACTACCCAATAGGCTACGCCGCGTAGTTTCTCCCATTTTCTATAATAAGAGATTTCAAAGCAATAGAAATTTTACCAAAAAATTTACAGTTTTTTTTAAAAATTAGCACTGCTGCTATAGCCAATTGATATTTAGGTTATTTTACCCGGTTATTAAAAAAATAAAAAACACTTGTTATAACTGAGATCAAACAAATACTAAAAATGCCGGTTATTCAGAACTAACATTCCAATATCGGTTTTAGCCGTTCGGTTTTTCGCATTCCTAGTTCCTTATAAGTTAGTTAACTTTGCGGCTGTGGTTTGCACGGAAGCCTGCCATTGTTCTTACTTTTATTGACGTCCAGACTCCCATTATGCTTAAGGCTAATGCTTCGATAACGATCTATAAACTTTTTACTGTACGTAAGGTTTCGAGTGACTTACGGGACCCTTGCACTCCGACTTAAAAACCTTAAGTATCTTACATTTTACTAATAATTATTTTAACTTATTCACTAATTATTATTATAAACCTCATAGAGATTCCTGACCGGGCCCTCATCGACGTGTGAAATGAAAGCATTAACTTTGTATAAAGTCTTACTCTTTTGAAACATACACGTGACTTCGCATCATGTCAGACATAGGAATTTATGAACCTGGATTCCACGATTAGCTTGTTATTCACGTGCAGAGCTGCCCGCAAGTGGTCTGGTCGACTTGTCTGTTACTGCAAACCTTATTCTTCGTGAATTATCGGTAGGTACGATGATATTCCGTAGTGGCGTGCTACACATGGAGTCTAAAGTGACCAATAACTACGCAGGCGCAGACGAGACTGCCTGCGTATTGGTCAGTATACACGCCAAACATAGTACTCAGCTACAGATTCAGGTCGCTCGGTCAATAATTACCGCATCATGGAAAACAGAGTTTAAGATATTTAAACCATTTATGTAGCCAGCCTCTGAAATATTCTAAAAAATATTACATGTTGTGCCCGATAAGCTCTCAACAACAGTACGGACATTTTCCAAGAAGCATAAACCTATTACTGTTAACTAATAACACCACTATACCATTAATTTCGGTAACCACCTGTTTGTTGTCAAGGTGAATTTATAGTCAAAAGAATAAACAAACACATGATTAAGATGTCACTGAGGAAAAGGAAAGTAGTAATAATAGGAAGTGGTGCCCAACGATTTTTATTGCCGCTATCGATAAGTAGTGAACTACCAGATAGGTGTCATCAAATACATTTTACGTAAGTATGGTTACAATTTGTAAGGGAATACTAAGGCAATGCTGTTCGGCAAATAACTGAAACTAAGTGAATCGTTAGCGGATTCTGTTCTATTTCTTTTTGTGCTCATCTTTGGTTGCTGTCCGTAAATACCGAAGTCAAAGTTTCGGGATATAACTACAGCTAATGGAATTATACTGATGCTTCTTGTTTTAATTAGGATATTTTTATTCTGTCAAATGGTTGCCATAGTGGAACACAAACATTCAGCATCGCTCCGTGCAATAATTTCAGGCATGAGATGCTGAAAACTATAGAGTTTAATGGAGTTGAATTAATTCGGCATAATCAGCCTCAGAAGGGAAGACAAAAAAATATATCGTCCTGTTGATGATGAAATCGTTAGCGGTTAGCAAAAGCTCGGACTGGGCAAGGATGGATAGGGAGATAGGCTGCGTCCGTTTCAACAGAATCATCGTGGCCTTTGCCTTAACCGTTTTGGAGAAACAGCAGCAACAGGAAGTTTTCTGGTTCCTGTATTTCATAAATAAAAATCGAGCTAGATATATTAATCATGTGATAGAAAGAAGCACAGATACTTATCTGCTAGCCAAAATCAAATTAACTTACTGTAACCAATGCATTTCGATTTGTGTAGAAGCGCAAACTGTCAGTTCACTTTTCTAATTCAGTAGTCATACGTTCTGACATAGATATTTAAATTTCACACTCTACCCCATACGTCTGTAGTTAAAAGGTCATCACATATAATTTTAATGTCATTTGCTGGAAGTCTACATCACTTTCATCAATAATACACCCAACACACATAAAACAAAGAACTGAAAATTATGTATATGGCGCCGTCTTACCTTCATACCGCTATGTCGCCCGAACTTAATTTTTTCTTAATATCTTTACCGTGTTCATGAATTCCTAAATTGCGGCATCTGGTTAAGATTTAAGATATCGCTTTATCCTCTTGTGTAAACTGAGTCATCTAGCGCAACGTGATTCAGAAAGAGCTCATATTAAAGCTTTCATCTTTTTTTGTCTGGCAGCGAACTTAATATATCTTTTACAAAGACTTTATTGAGCCTTGCTAGCATTAACCACGCTACGTCACGTTTGTAAGATTTCGCGCCATGCAAAAATTTATACATTGAATGACACTGTATTTTCGTCGATTATTAAAACACATACTCACTGTAATCGTATTTTCTTACAATATGCGCCTTCGTGTTGGCTGGCAGGTTGTTGTGATCTATAGGTGCACCTTACAAACAGAACCTGAGTCTATCCAACAGACATACACTATTTCTATACATTGTAAGTAAAGCTGTCCTCAGTCCAAAGATTGATATGATCTCCAAATTACTTTAACAGGTAGGACAATAACCCATTAGAGGTGGGATATGCTCTTACCTTTCTCCGATGTGTGGAATACAACCATTTACAGACGACCTGCAGTTTAATGAGGAATCTGGAACTCATTATATTTATCATATCATCTAAATCACACAGGCATTTCTAGAGAAGAGTGCCTAGTCATACTTATATCATCTTATGTGTAAAAAATAATAATATTCCTCCAAGAAAAAGAAAGCTGTTGTCAGGTGAACAGCCTTATTCGTGTGGACTCGCAACAGGTCTGCTTATGTCTATGTAGACGGTTACGGAAGCATTCTTATTGCGTATTTGCTGCTCAGTATTGGAGAATGCTAAGAAATGAGTGCAGTTGATGTTAGAAATCTACAAATCCCTGTTAGACAAAGTGACAGGGATCAGCACCTTCCGCAAAGAAATGGCTGTAGTTCACAACGTTGGCTGAAATTTATGATGAATGGTAAGCTACTTTTGGTCGCTTGGGGTATATTTGGTAACTATAGTAGTCCAGTAACTTTTTCATTTGTTTTCCGTCTTGCAACACAGTCACACCTCATTGCAAAGAATTTCATAGCTGGCCAAACCGAAATACGCCTCATGCATTTTGTCTACAGTACCAAGCGCAAGTCGCTAAAAACGAGGGCACAACCTTTAGGTCCTCTAACAACGCAGGCTTTTTGTGTTTTGACTGACTGTGCATGACTACTTTACATGGAGACCAATATCTCGATCATCTACCAGGTACATGCCAGTTGCAAACAGCTTACTGAGTGAACTTTATTTTATTGTGGTGTTTTCAGTCTTAATTTGTTAAATGGCAAAGTCTTGTGCAGCGTTTGGTCACACAGGGAAGTAGGTGGAAAGCATAACATATCGCTCCAAGGTAAAGTTATTTTAAAAATACCAAAATTTTGCTGACACCTTTTCTTAGATAAATTCACTGACTTGTAGGCTGAAGCTAATGAATACTGAAAGTAAATAGCTTAACATTATCTCTCTGACATATGACTGAGATATCCAGTGAGATATTCCTGAACACGAGCCATCATGTGACGTTCTTCCAATCTATCTGTAGCACGAATCAGCAAACCAGTGTTTAATAGTATTAGTTGAAAACAGTCTTGGTTGCAATTTTAGTTTTTTTTATTTATCAACTACGCGTTTCACCTTATTTAGTCATCTTCAGGCTGATCTTAATTTGGTATTTCGTAGGACGATCCTTTAGACAGTGTAACTAAAGGGCATCGTCGAGTACATCAGGCCAACATCGCCTTCGTTTACCTCAGTAAATACTTTCTAGACCAAATTAAGATCAGCCTGAAGATGCCTAAATAAGGTGAAACGCGTAGTTGTTAAATAAAAAAAACTAATATTGCAACCAAGACTGTTTTCAACCAATACTAATACTATCATGTGACAGTAATGATGTTATTGGGTAATGGTTGGTTGGTTGGTTGGTTTGGGGAAGGAGACCAGACAGCGTGGTCATCGGTCTCATCGGAATAGGGAAGGATGGGGAAGGAAGTCGGCCGTGCCCTTTCAGAGGAACCATCCCGGCATTTGCCTGGAGTGATTTAGGGAAATCTCGGAAAACCTAAATCAGGATGGCCGGACGCGGGATTGAACCGTCGTCCTTCCGAATGCGAGTCCAGTGTCTAACCACTGCGCCATCTCGCTCGGTATTGGGTAATAAACTAAGATTCACTGAGAAAGTATTGTGGAATTATTGTTTTAAAATGGGAGAAAACTTACAGAAAATAAACATTTGTCTGTCATCTGATCTTGGGTACTGATCGCCTATATTCAGTAATGGATGATTATACCATGCAAGTTTGAGGTAGCGCTTACGATTCATGAAGTTTCCTTATGCTACACTACAAGGCACTAATGAGATATTGGATTCTCGATATTATAAGACATTGAAATATTTTTTTTTTTGCAAAATAGCTACAGTTTATGTGAACTGACAATTTTAAGAAGCTTCTACTCGCCTTATACGTACGTATATTTCAGGCAAGCTTATAATTTAAGACTGACAGAAAATAAGACACAAAGGGAGATGTAGGTACTTCTAAACTCCACATACCAACTTTTTCCCGAAAACAGGGATGCAGCAATATGGTAAATAACATCAGTAGTCACGTTTATATGCAAGTGAAATAAAGAGTGGCACAAGGCTGAGTTTTCGATCGTACAGAGAAGTTTGAAGCTTTCTGTTTCATAAAGTTACTTGCGGTCTTCTTGTCTCCTCTCTGAAACTTCGATTTGTGTGCGCGGAGCAAGTGTTAATGTACACGAATTATTTGCGCTCGTGTTAAGAGTTTTGTTATTATTGTTACCTACTACGATTAATGTAAGAAAACGGGTAAAACCAGCCAGTGGTACGATGAGTGCTTCTGCCGAAATTTACTAAATGCGCCGCGACCCACCTTGTTCGACAAAGGAAACACAATTTCGCTCTGTAACACGCCAATGCCAATCAATGACAGCTTGTCATAGTAAATATGTAGATATATAGGAAGGGAGGTATGAATTAAGCATGTTTGAAATACCTAGGGTGCCTTCTTTCAAAATCGAAAAGAACACAAGAATGTGACTGGCGTAATTGTATCAACATACTGCAGCAGTTCTGTCGCCACATGTGGGAAATGAGAGATGATAGTGGGAACAAAAGAAGTACAGCGATGCGGTCGCACAAATAAAGAAAATCTGATGACTTGTGTGAGAGCAAGTTGACTTCGGGATGGAACAGGAAATGAAAATTCGACTGTCTCGGTTTCTAGAAGGACGTCTTTTTATCCATAGCGTTCAAATAACTGCCTGCTCAACTGAAACAAACGTCGGAGTAATGCAACTTTTAGCAGCTTGTTAATAAGTTATTTGTTTGGCGTAAAGGATTAGACATGTTGCGTTTAATATTGTGCAACTTTCGGACTTTTCCTTACGTCAAGCAAGCGCAGCTTGTTTTTGAGTGTAACAAAATACAATCTTCTCAGTGGTCGACGGGGATCTCAAATTATGATCTTTGCCTTTCGCGTGTATGCGCTTGTCAGTGCAAAAGTGAGCACACTTCGGCGGCCGATTCAAAGCTTTCATCGCTTGCTATACATCTCCAAACAATGTAAGTTATAGCATGTGGATAAGATATTTTCTGTTGCATAATTCGTCTCACATGTACTATAACTAACGCTGACAGGAGGAATTTTCTAGAACTTAAGAGATGCGAAAGAAATTGTGTACTGTCACAGCTTGGACTCTAGTGAAGCAGGGTATACGACCTGTCGACTTTGACCAATGACGTCATACATTACTCATAGATAATAATGTCTTCACTTTCAGCCATAGATAATAAAACAGGTCTGTGTTCCGGATAAGCGCTATCATCGTACATTAAAAAAATTGAACGTGATTTTAAAAGAGATCGCTACATATTGCTCAAAATATTCTTCGTGTGTATGTTGTTGTGGTCTTCAGTCCTGAGACTGGTTTGATACAGCTCTCCATGCTACTCTATCCTGTGCAAGCTTCTTCATCTCCCAGTACCTGCTGCAACCTACATCCTTCCGAATCTGCTTAGTGTATTCATCTCTTGGTCTCCCTCTACGATTTTTACCCTCCACGCCGCCCTCCAATACTAAATTGGTGATCCCTTGATGTGTCAGAACATGTCCTACCAACCGAGCCCTTCTTCTAGTCAGGTTGTGCCACAAACTTCTCTTCTCCCCAATCCTATTCAATACCTCCTCATTAGTTATGTGATCTACCCATCTAATCTTCAGCATTCTTCTGCAGCACCACATTTCGAAAGCTTCTATTCTCTTCTTGTCCAAACTATTTATCATCCATGTTTCACTTCCATACATGGCTACACTCCATACAAATACTTTCAGAAACGACTTCCTAACACTTAAATCAATACTCGATGTTAACAAATTTCTCTTCTTCAGAAACGCTTTACTTGCCATTGCCAGACTGCATTTTATATCCTCTCTACTTCGACCATCATCAGTTAATTTGCTTCCCAAATAGCAAATCTCCTTTACTACTTTAAGTGTGTCATTTCCTAATCTAATTCCTTCAGCATCACCCGACTTAATTCGGCTACATTCCATTATCCTCGTTTTGCTTTTGTTGATGTTCATCTTATATCCTCCTTTCAAGACACTATCCATTCCGTTCAACTGATGGTCCAAGTCCTTTGCTGCCTCTGACAGAATTACAATGTCATCGGCAAACCTCAAAGTTTTAATTTCTTCTCCATGGATTTTAATACCTACTCCGAATTTTTCTTTTGTTTCCTTCACTGCTTGCTCAATATACAGATTGAATAACATCGGGGAGAGGCTACAGCCCTGTCTCACTCCCTTCCCAACCACTGCTTCCCTTTCATGTCCCTCGACTCTTATAACTGCCACCTGCTTTCTGTACAAATTGTAAACAGCCCTTCGCTCCCTGTATTTTACGCCTGCCACCTTTAGAATTTGAAAGAGAGTATTCCAGTCAATATTGTCAAAAGCTTTCTCTAAGTCTACAAATGCTAGAAACGTAGGTTTGCCTTTCCTTAATCTTTCTTCTAAGATAAGTCGCAGGGTCAGTATTGCCTCACGTGTTCCGATATTTCTACGGAATCCAAACTGATCTTCCCCGAGGTCGGCTTCTACCAGTTTTTCCATTTGTCAGGACTGGCTCTCCCAAGGCTATCTGTAGTTCTAATGGAATGTTGTCTACTCCCGGGGCCTTGTTTCGACTCAGGTCTTTCAGTGCTCTGTCAAACTCTTCACGCAGTATCATATCTCCCATTTCATCTTCATCTACATCCTCTTCCATTTCCATAATATTGTCCTCAAGTACATCGCCACTGTATAGACCCTCTATATACTCGTTCCACCTTTCTGCTTTCCCTTCTTTGCTTAGAACTGGGTTTCCATCTGAGCTCTTGATATTCGTACAAGTGGTTCTCTTTTCTCCAAAGGTCTCTTTAATTTTCCTGTAGACAGTATCTATCTTACCCTTAGTGAGATAAGCCTCTACATCCTTACATTTGTCCTCTAGCCATCCCTGCTCTTAGCCATTTTGCACTTCCTGTCGATCTCATTTTTGAGACGTTTGTATTCTTTTTGCCTGCTTCATTTACTGCATTTTTATATTTTCTCCTTTCCTCAATTAAATTCAATATTTCTTCTGTTACCCACGGATTTCTAAAAGCCCTCGTCTTTTTACCTACTTGATCCTCTGCTGCCTTCACTACTTCATCCCTCAAAGCTACCCATTCTTCTTCTACTGTATTTCTTTCCCCCATCCCTGTTAATCGTTCTCTAATGCTCTCTCTGAAGCTCTCTACAACCTCTGGTTCTTTCAGTTTATCCAGGTCCCATCACCTTAAATTACCACCTTTTTGCAGTTTTTTCAGTTTTAATCTACAGTTCATAACCAATAGATTGTGGTCAGAGTCCACATCTGCCCCTGGAAATGTCTTACAATTTAAAACCTGGTTCCTAAATCTCTGTCTCACCATTATATAATCTATCTGAAACCTGTCAGTATCTCCACTCTTCTTCCACGTGTACAACCTTCTTTTATGATTCTTGAACCAAGTGTTAGCTATGATTAAGTTATGCTCTGTGCAAAGTTCTACCAGGCGGCTTCCTCTTTCATTTCTCCCCCCCCCCCCCCCGACCATATTCACCTACTACGTTTCCTTCTCTCCCTCTTCCTACTGCCGAATTCCATTCACCCATGACTATTAAATTATCGTCTCCCTTCATTATATGAATAATTTCTTTTATTTTATTACACATTTCTTCAATTTCTTCGTCATCTGCAGGGCTAGTTGGCATATAAACTCGTATTACTGTAGTAGGCGTGGGCTTCGTGTCTATCTTGGCCACAATAATGCGTTCACTATGCTGTTTGTAGTAACTTATCCGGACTCCTATTTTTTTATTCATTATTAAACCTACTCCTGCATTACCCCTACTTGATTTTGTATTTATAACCCTATATTCGCCTGACCAAAAGTCTCGTTCCTCCTGCCACCGAACTTCACTAATTCCCACTATATCTAACTTTAACCTATCCATTTCACTTTTTGAATTTTCTAACCTACCTGCCCGATTAAGGGATCTGACATTCCACGCTCCGATCCGTAGAACGCCAGTTTTCTTTCCCCTGATAACGACGTCCTCCTGAGTAGTCCTCGCCCGGGGATCCGAATGGGGGACTATTTTACCTCCGGAATATTTTACCCAAGAGGACGCCATCATCATTTAACCATACAGTAAAGCTGCATGCCCTCGGGAAAAATTACGGCTGTAGTTTCCCCTTGCTTTCGGCCGTTCGCAGTACCAGCACAGCAAGGCCGTTTTGGTTAGTGTTACAAGGCCAGTTCAGTCAATCATCCAGACTGTTGCCCCTGTAACTACTGAAAAGGCTGCTGCCCCTCTTCAGGAACCACACGTTTGTGTGGCCTCTCAACAGATACCCCTCCGTTGTGGTTGCACCTACGGTACGGCTATCTGTATCTCTGAGGCACGCAAGCCTCCCCACCAACGGCAAGGTCCATGGTTCATGTGCATTTATTTATATAATTGGTTGTTTGCAATTCATTCGGTACTTAATTTCATTCTTATTGATATTGAGGTAATTTGGACTATTAGTTTCTTATTTTAGGATAATTTTTTGGTAACTCATTTTCGTTTGTAGTTATGGATTTATCTAATTCGGATGAAACTGGATGATTTGAGACAGGCTACGGGCGTAGACATGTTGGCGACGATATGTTTTTTACAAATGTGTGGTCTCGTTACCGAGTATGTTCGATGTCGTGAGTGCGGCGAACATACGCACCTCGCAAGTGTATCTTGTCGCCGTACTCACGACTTATTCGTATGGCGCTGTAGCAAAGATCGGTTATGGCGGTCCATTAGACGAGGGACGTGGTTCGAAAAATCTAAGCTCGCCTTGAGAGACATTATGAAAATCACGTACTGTTGGTGTTTGAGATATCTTCTGTGGCTGTGTGTCCATGAATGTCGTGAGAGTAAGCGTACATTTGTGGATTGGTATTTTGTAGGTAAGTTTGTGGGGAATACATCAAATGTAGGGGGCCGTTGGGGGGGGGGGGGGTGTGTTATGGTAAATACTGACGAATCGCACTTTGGCAAAAGGAAGTACAACAGGGGGGATTATGCGTTTGAGGAGCTGTAGTTTCAGGTCAAGAGTGTGACGATGTAATGTTTAAAGAAGTACCCAATCGAAGGAAGGAAGTTTTGGTCAGCTTAATTGAAGATCACGTTGCAGAGGGTTCCATTGTAATTTCAGATGGTTTTTCTTCATATAGGGATTCAGGGGAAAGGGTTTATCAGCATCTCGTAGTTAATCACAATATTGAGTTCAGATCATTATCCCAGGGGCTTGCACAAATAGCATAGAGGGTTATTGGTCAGCTGTGAAATCTCTTGTAGGGAAGGGGAAACGCCGGATTTCCACACTTCAAAGTCACTTAGACGAATATTCATGGAGGCGTAGTATTCCACAAACATATTGCCCGTTTAAATGTTTTGTTAGCTAATTTCACATTAGGATGGGGGTGAATGTGTGTGTGTGTGTGAGCGTTTTCATAATGTTTTGTTTGTTGTGTATGTGGGTATGTGATTTTCGTTGATGTTCTTCTAGGCGAGCTTCGGTTCTTTTAAGAAGTTCCCGTGTGGTAAGTTCAGTTTTCAATCTTTTTCTTTTACTGCATTTGACTATTATGACGTATTTCATTGTTGTATTACACCATAACGTATGTTTTCGTGTACTCCAGTACGTAAGAGAAATTTCGCAGCTGTCGTTCTTCTTTCGTTTCCCAGTACTAGTATCGGTTTCTCGAATTTATACTAGCAATTTTAAAGGCGAAACGCCCACACAACTAAAATTTGTATCCCGTCCTTCTCCGTCCTTCAGTTGACCTTTACACTGACACTACCTATTCGAAAAGAATGACATGTGTAACATTGATGAGATTTACCTATATATGTCAACTGGAGAGCAGGATACAAATGTTGTGTGTAGCTATATAGCTCAACTAAAGAATGGGATACTATTGTCACTGCTGTGATCAAAACTATAACTTTCAGTCGATTCTGTTAGCATCGAAGGCGAAAAAAGAACTGTACCCCATAGTGAAGTACGGGATACAAATTGTATATGTGTCGTCTTATTGTCTCTTCGCGTAGTTCAACTGAGGTACAGGTTGCAAATGTAACGTACGTCCATTTCCACGTTTTCGTTAGCAGTGTACATATACCGGGTGATCAAAAACTCAGTATAAATTTGAAAACTTAATAAACCACGGAATAATGTAGATAGAGAGGTAAAAATTGACACACATGCTTGGAATGACATGGGGTTTTATTAGAAACAAAAAAAAGAAAAACACCCCATATTGCTAGACGCGTGAAGATCTCTTGCGCGCGTCGTTTGGTGATGATCGTGTGCTCAGCCGCCACTTTCGTCATGCTTGGCCACCCAGGTCCCCAGACCTCAGTCCGTGCGATTATTGGCTTTGGGGTTACCTGAAGTCGAAAGTTTATCGTGATCGACCGACATCTCAAGGGATGCTGAAAGACAACATCCGACGCCAGTACCTGAACACAACTCCGGACATGCTTTACAGTGCTGTTCACAACATTATTCCTCGACTACAGCTATTGTTGAGGAATGATGGTGGACGTATTGAGCATTTCCTGTAAAGAACATCATTTTTGCTTTGTCTTACTTTGTTATGCTAATTATTGTTATTCTGATCAGATGAAGCGCCATCTGTCTGACATTTTTTGAAAGTTTGTATTTTTTTGGTTCTAATAAAACCCCATGTCATTCCAAGCATGTGTGTCAATTTGTACCTCTCTATCTACATTATTCCGTGATTTATTGTTTTCAAATTTATACTGACTTTTTGATCACCCGGTATATAGGTCAACGGAAGTATGTGATACAAATATTATGTACGTAGCTCCTTCTGCCACCGGTAGTACTACCATCTACGTAAGAACAGACTATTAGTGGTAGCGGAGGCGAAAGTGTAAGTAGGCTGTTTAGGTTTTTATATTGGTAACGCCACGTATCGCTCTGTATGAAAATCACTGGCTGTGCTGTGTGCAGTCTGTGGCTGATTGGTATTGTTGGAATATTCGCTATTGTAGTGTTGGGCAGTTGGATGTGAACAGCGCGTAGCGTTGCGCAGTTGGAGATGAGCCGCCAGCAGTGGTGGATGTGGGGAGAGAGAGATGGCAGAATTTTGAGAGCGGACGATCTGGACGTGTTTCCATCAAAAGAGTAAATTTGTAATACTGGATATCATGAACTATATGTATGACGACTTTTGAACATTATTAAGGTAAATACATTGTTCTCTATCAAAATCTTTTATTGAGCTCGCAGTATTGGCGCTCGCTGTATTGCAATAGTTCGAGTAACGAAGATTTTTGTGAGGTAAGTGATTCATGGTTATTGTTAGTCAGGGCCATTCTTTTGTAGGGGTTACTGAAAGTCAGATTGCGTTGCGCTAAAAAGATTGTGTGTCAGTTTAGTGTTGATCAGAATAAGTAAAGAGAGAAATGGCCGAGTACGTTCAGTTCTGCTCAGCTGTTTGAAAATCAAATAACGTACGAGATTTATCAGCACAGTAATTCATTAATTTTTCTAAGCTGATGCTTCAAAAGATACAACACATGTACAATTTGTATCCCGTGCTTCAGTTGACCTATATAGTTAAACTGAGCCGGCTGCTGTGGCCGAGTGGTTCTAGGCGCTTCAATCTGGATCCGTGCGACGGCTACGGTCGGAGGTTCGAATCCTGCCTCGGAAAATGATGTATGTGATGTCCTTGGGTTAGTCAGGTTTACGTAGTTCCAAGTTCTAGGGGACTGATGACCTCAGATGTTAAGTGCCATAGTGCTCAGAGCCATTTTTTTGAGTTCAACTGAACAACAGGATAATGCTAACGAAATCGAAGTACGCTATACTTGTATCCCGTACTGCAGTTAACCAATACAGTTCGAATGGGGTTCGAGAGAGAATCCATATATATGTGACGAGAGGAATTCCATGCTACCAATATTTCCATCCATTTTCTCCCCTTCATTTTCCACAGGTATAATACGATACAAACACGCGACATCCTTAACGTGAAAATACTACTTGCCTTGATGTATGTCAACTATATTTTTCGTCTCTCGTATTCCTTTGTTTCTGAAAAATCTACAGCTCTTTCATCTGCGTAATAAATGCTCCCTCGCCAGTTCTGACGTCATTCTACATCTATATATCTACTCCGCTAGTCACCATGCGGTGTGTGGCGGAGGGCACAATTCGCGCCAAAGTCATATCCCCCCCTGTTCCACTCGCGTTTCACACGAGGGAAAAACGACTGCCTGAACGCCTCAGTACGGGCGAGCCGACGGGTTGTATCCCCTGCTTCACTAGACCCACAGCTTGGCATCGAATCATTAGTCCCATTCGGATAAGTCAGTTTGAGCAATGACTATGAAAGAAAGAAATACCCTTGCGATTTCGACTCTGGAGCCAAATCGAAATCACATCAACATTACATTCTTTCACAAGTGAAGTACCGGAATAGGTAGTTCAAACCAAGTGCTGAGATGATTCCTTTGAAGAGGAAATGATCGGTTTCCTCTCCTGTCTTTGTCAAATTCGAGATTGTGCTCTGTCGTTAATGATATTGTCACTGATGTGATGTTAAAACTTGATCTTCCTCCCTTCCTTCATAATCCATCACAAAGTTTCACATCACTAAATTCTTTGCTAAAGAAAAAGAGGCGCGACTGCGGTATTTTGCGAGCACGTATACGTATGTACAATGACGATAGTGGCAAGAGAATGGTGACAGTGATAATAGACTACTGTTGTTATGGGAGAAGTGGATGGATGGCAGGATTTTGACTGCTCAACATCTTGATCTTACTGTGATCTTACGTGTTCAACTATAGAAAATACTCTTTTGATATACATGAAATAGTGATGTAGAATGTTCAGTATCTCTACGTAGTGACAAACGCTAAATTTATAATCGGAGGTATTGAGATTTTGATTATGGTCTGGACATTTTTCGTAACCATATATCTCCTGCTGTTTCTCTATACTGACGTAAGTGGGAAGCGTAACAACATGAAACTCTAGTCTGATATTTGTGAAAATTCATGCAGATGTGCATCACATAACGGTTAGCAAATGATAAATCTTTCACTCTATTAGAAACTGATGTGCGTCGTCATTAGAAGCATGTTGCTGTTGTGGTCTTCAGTCCAGAGACTGGTTTGATGCAGCTCTCCATGCTACTCCATCCTGTGGAAGCCTCTTCATCTCCGAGTAACTACTGCAACCTACATGCTTATGAATTTGATTAGTGTATTCATCCGTTGGTCACCCTCTCCAATTTTAACCTCCGTGCCTCCCTCCAGTACTAAACTGGTGATCCCTTGATATGTCAGAACGTGTCCTACCAGCCGATCCCTTCTTCTAGTCAAGAAGTTGTGCCACAAATTCCTCTTCTCCCCAGTTCTATTCAGTACCTCCTCATTAATTACGTGATCTACCCATATAATCTTCAGCATTCCTCTGTAGCACCATATTTCGAAATCTTCTATTCTCTTCCTGTGTAAACTATTTATCGACCATGTTTCACTTCCATACATGGCTACACTCCATAAAAATACTTTCAGAAAAGCCTTCCTGAACCTTAAATCTATACTCGATGTTAACAAATTTCTCTTCTTCAGAAACGCTTTCCTTGCCATTGCCAATCAACATTTTATATCCTCTCTACTTCGACCATCATCAGTTATTTTGCTCCCCAAATAGCAAACCTCATCTACTTTCTTAAGTGTCTCATTTCCTCAGCATCACATAATTTAACTCGATTGCATTCAATTATCCTCATTTTGCTTTTGTTGATGTTCACCTTATATCCTCCTTTCAAGACACTTGTCGGTACGTTCAACTGCTCTTCCAAGTCCTTTGCTGTCTCTGACAGAATTACAGTGGCATTGGAAAATCTCAAAGTTTTAATTTCTTCTCTATGGATTTTAATTCTACTCCGAATTTTTCTTTTGTTTCCTTCACTGCTTGCTCAATATGCAGATTGAATAACATCGGGGAGAGGCTACAGCCCTGTCTCACTCCCTTCCCAACCACTGCTTCCCTTTCATGTCCCTCGACTCTTATAACTGCCACCTGCTTTCTGTACAAATTGTAAACAGCCCTTCGCTCCCTGTATTTTACGCCTGCCACCTTTAGAATTTGAAAGAGAGTATTCCAGTCAATATTGTCAAAAGCTTTCTCTAAGTCTACAAATGCTAGAAACGTAGGTTTGCCTTTCCTTGATCTGTCTTCTAAGATAAGTCGTAGGGTCAGAATTGCCTCGCGTGTTCCAATATTTCCACGGAATCCAACTGATGTTCCCTGAGGTCGGCTTTTACCAATTTTTTCCATACAGTTTCTGAATATCATCTTGAGGAATTTCTTAGCATGCCTGAAACATATGCTTTGTCACTTCATCAAGACTGCTGGCAAGAAAGCAAATGTCTTCCCATCGCATCCCAACCATGCTTTGTAGAAGAAAGATGAAGAAATCGAGCAGGCCAGTCAAGAATCTGTAGATCTCAAGGCATATGTGATGTGAACTGAACTGTAGTGCTGGATGTTGCGTAATCCTGGTAGACTGTTTCATGTGGAACCCTGGAAATGAAGAGTATGGCAACATATTGGCGAGCATTCAACCTTCCTTCAACATTTATCAAATCAATGTTTTTCTCTTATCCAATAGCTCCCCACGCAGTAACTCCAGTAGTTGGAGGGTTATGGGTCTGGGGCATCGATGTTACTGCCGTAGACACAAGCAAGATTCATCATTGAAAGCCACTGAATACCACTCAATGCCGCAACTGACTATGGGTCTATACTAAGCAATTATCTCCTTTCTTTGGTATGGTGTCAGCAGTAAATGAGACACAGTAGCTTAAGATCTCAATAAAGCTTCCAATAATCTAGACACAAAGGAATCATTGACATTAGCTGTTGGTGCACATTGATTTAAATCGACGGGGAAGTTGAAAATTTGTGCCGGGTCACCTGCGTAGTAGGCAGATGCGCTGACCACTGTGCCATCTGGACACAGTAGTATTGCAACTGCACGGGCTACCTAGCACGCCTCCCGTCAGACCTGAACTCTCAGTTTATCTACTCCACTGATGCAGTGACCCTTGCTGACTATCCTCATTACTCGCGCCATTTCGCCGATTCCCGTAAGAATTAGAGCGTGGGGTGCGTGTTCGAAGGAACAGTACCACATACACAGATGGACCAAAACATTTTTGACCACCGCGTAATAGCTTTTTTGTCCGTTTTGGAGCGAAATACATTTCTGATTCTACGTATCAAAGATCCGAGAGTTTCTTGGTAGGTTTGTGGAGGTTCACAGGTCATGTAATTCCCGTAAATAACGGGCCGCTGATTTGCATACGCGGTGATGGCGGCCGCTAGCGACAAGATGGGTTCCAAAGGATTTACATCAGGCTAATATGGTCGTCGAGGCATCAGGCTTCGAGATGCGGACAATTATACTGCTGAAAGATGACATCGCCATCGGGCAAGACATCAAGCATGAAGGGAAGCAGGTGGTTCGCAGGTGCCTTCTATTACTACCACAGGTCCCATGCAAGCAGGGGAAACTTTCCCATAGCATAATACTGCTCCCATCAGCCTGCATTCGTGGTGCGCTGCACGTTTCGAGCCGCCGTTCACCTCGATGGAGGCGTTAGTGGAGACAACCATCGACCTAGTGTGTCAAAAATGTGATTCGCCTCAAGACTCGATAGGTTTCCATTGATCGGCGGTCGAATCCTGATGGTCCCGCCCAACTGCAATCATAGTTGACGATGTCGCTGTGTCATCTCGTGAACTCGCAGGGGTGGTTTGCTGCGGAGCTTCACGTTCAACAACGTACGATGAACGGTGTGCTCCGAAACACTTTTGCGTGCACCAGCATTGTGCTCTTTCGGCAGAGGTGCCACAGATTACTATTTATCCTACTTTACGGAGCAGACAAGCTTCCGAACTCCACGTTTTGTGAAGATTAGAAGTTCACAACAGTAACAGTTCGAACAGTTTCGCCGTTTTAGAGGTACTAGTTGACTGGCTCTGTGTAATAATAATCTGTACTTTGACGACGTCACTTATCACAGTGGATTTGCCCATGTGCAGCCCATATCTTCGTTAGGGTGATTCCCTATCCGTCTACGCTGCCCTTACATACTTTTCATAGCATGTCACGTGCCCATAATGTCACTATGCGGCATCCAAACTCGCGATGGGAATGGTCATAATCTTTTGGCTTATCAGTGTATATAACTGAGGCAAGGTTGACCAACTAATCACTTCAGTGCAGATGGATACCACGCTCGAACTCTTACGCGAATCGGCGAAATGCCGCGAGTGATGAGGATAATGGGCGAAGGAAACTACATCAGTAGTGTGTGTATAAGTTGAGAATTTGGGTCCGATGGGAGGCATGCTAGGGTAGTCCATGCAGTTGCGATGACCACTGTGTCTGGATGGCGCACTGATCAACGCATTGCCTCGCAGCAGGAGACCCGGCTTCGACTTCCTTGTCTGGCACAAATTTTCAACTTTCTCCATTGATTTAAGACCACGCCAGCTAGCAGCTAATGTCATTTATTTCTGTATCTCTTCATTCATAGTGACTGCAGAATCAAAATTGTGTCTGCTCTTTCGGTCATGAGCGAAAGAATAGACACCATATACACTACTGGCCATTAAAATTGCTACACCAAGAAGAAATGCAGATGATAAACGGGTATTCATTGGACAAATATAGTATACTAGAACTGACATGTGATTACATTTTCACGCAATTTGGGTGCATAGATCCTGAGAAATCAGTACCCAGAACAACCACCACTGGCATAATAACGGCCTTGATACGCCTGGGCATTGAGTCAGACAGAGCTTGGATGGCGTGTACAGTTGCAGCTGCCCATGCAGCTTCAACACGATACCACAGTTCATCAAGAGTAGTGACTGGCGTTTTGTGGCGAGCCAGTTTCTCGGTCACCATTGACCAGACGTTCTCAGTTGGTGAGAGATCTGGAGAATGTGCTGGCTAGGGCAGTTATCGAACATTTTCTGTATCCAGAAAGGCCCGCAACATGCGGTCGTGCATCATCCTGCTGAAATGTAGGGTTTCGCAGGTATCGAATGAAGGGTAGAGCCACGGGTCGTAACACATCTGAAATGTAACGTCCAGTGTTCAACGTGCCGTCAATGCGAACAAGAGGTGACCAAGACGGGTGATACGCCAGTGTGGCGATGACGAATACACACTTCCAATGTGCATTCACTGTGAAGTTGCCAAACACCGATGCGACCATCATGATGCTGTAAACAGAACCTGGATTCATCCGAAAAAATGCCGTTTTGCCATTCGTGCACCCAGGTTTGTCGCTGAGTACACCATCGCGGATGCTCCTGTCTGTGATACAGCGTCAAGGGTAACCGCAGCCGTGGTCTCCGAGCTGACAGTCCATGCTGCTGCAAACGTCGAAGTGTTTGTGCAGATGGTTGTTTTCTTGCAAACGTCCCCATCTGTTGACTCAGGGGTCGAGACGTGGCTGTACGATCTGTTACAGCCATGCGGATAAGATGCCTGTCATCTCGACTGCTAGTGATACAAGGCCGTTGGAGTCCAGCACGACGTTCCATATTATCCTCCTGAACCCACCGATTCCATATTCTGCTAACAGTCATTGGATCTCGACCAACGCGAGCAGCAATGTCGCGATACGATAAATCGCAATCGCGATAGGCTACAATCCGACCTTTATCAAAGTCGGAAACGTGATGGTATGCATTTCTCCTCCTTACACGAGGCATCACAACAACGTTTCACCAGGCAACGCCGGTCAACTGCTGTTTGTGTATGAGAAATCGGTTGGAAACTTTCCTCATGTCAGCACGTTGTAGGTGTCGCCATCGGCGCCAACCTTGTGTGAATACCCTGAAAAGCTAATCATTTGCATATCACAGCATCTTCTTCCTGTCGGTTAAATTTCACGTCTGTAGCACGTCTTCTTCGTGGTGTAGCAATTTTAATGGCCAGTAGTGCACATTCCAGTAATCTGTTCACGATGGGCTGAGGTTTCATTTCCTGTAATCTCTGGCCAGCTACCAGCTGGTGTCATCTGTTTATTTTTCAGAGGTAGCTGAACAGCCCTACCATCGTCTTATCGTGTACTTCTTGAGGAAGGATCGGTGCCAACTCACCCTGCCACAGTGTTGCGCTGAGCCCATTTCACCACCACTGTTTCTGCAGCCACTGCATTACAGCCAACTACCTGTGTGTCTACAAGACGCTCCCACGTTCGTCATGCCAATGATTTTTCTCAAATTCCGAAAAGTTGGATGTGCACATGTATGTCCTCAAAAACTTCCCGTAGCGTCAGACACACGGAAAAGTTATCATGTACTCACACCGTCCGTAATCTACAACAATTGCTTCTTCCCGTACTGAAAATAATCTTACATAAAAATCTCTATGTCCTACAGGAAGGACCAGCGTTAGGCAGAGGTTGCAGTGTTTGATTTCTAAAATTATAGGTACCGGAACGCACCTCTTCGACCATAAAACCCACCCGCTTCCTCCACGGCCATGAAAACCACGTGACGATTTTTGAAAACTTGTGATAAAACTTGCAGCGAGAAATAATTTTTTAAATGAAATACTGTTCTGAAATTCAGATTTTTAAAATATAATCTATATATACAGGGTTATTACAAATGATTGAAGCGATTTCACAGCTCTACAACAACTTTATTATTTGAGATATTTTCACAATGCTTTGCACACACATACAAAAACTCAAAAAGTTTTTTTAGGCATTCACAAATGTTCGATATGTGCCCCTTCAGTGATTTGGCAGACATCAAGCCGATAATCAAGTTCCTCCCACACTCGGCGCAGCATGTCCCCATCAATGAGTTCGAAAGCATCGTTGATGTGAGCTCGCAGTTCTGGCACGTTTCTTGGTAGAGGAGGTTTAAACACTGAATCTTTCACATAACCCCACAGAAAGAAATCGCATGGGGTTAAGTCGGGAGAGCGTGGAGGCCATGACATGAATTGCTGATCATGATCTCCACCATGACCGATCCATCGGTTTTCCAATCTCCTGTTTAAGAAATGCCGAACATCATGATGGAAGTGCGGTGGAGCACCATCCTGTTGAAAGATGAAGTCGGCGCTGTCGGTCTCCAGTTGTGGCATGAGCCAATTTTCCAGCATGTCCAGATACACGTGTCCTGTAACGTTTTTTTTGCAGAAGAAAAAGGGGCCGTAAACTTTAAACCGTGAGATTGCACAAAACACGTTAACTTTTGGTGAATTGCGAATTTGCTGCACGAATGCATCAGGATTCTCTGCCGCCCAGATTCGCACATTGTGTCTGTTCACTTCACCATTAAGAAAAAATGTTGCTTCATCACTGAAAACAAGTTTCGCACTGAACGCATCTTCTTCCATGAGCTGTTGCAACCGCGCCGAAAATTCAAACCGTTTGACTTTGTCATCGGGTGTCAGGGCTTGTAGCAATTGTAAACGGTAAGGCTTCTGCTTTAGCCTTTTCCGTAAGATTTTCCAAACCGTCGGCTGTAGTACGTTTAGCTCCCTGCTTGCTTTATTCGTCGACTTCCGCGGGCTACGCGTGAAACTTGCCCGCACGCGTTCAACCGTTTCTTCGCTCACTGCAGGCCGACCTGTTGATTTCCCCTTACAGAGGCATCCAGAAGCTTTAAACTGCGCATACCGTCGCCGAATGGAGTTAGCAGTTGGTGGATCTTTGTTGAACTTCGTCCTAAAGTGTCGTTGCACTGTTATGACTGACTGATGTGAGTGCATTTCAAGCACGACATACGCTTTCTCGGCTCCTGTCGCCATTTTGTCTCATTGCGCTCTCGAGCGCTCTGGCGGCAGAAACCTGAAGTGCGGCTTCAGCCGAACAAAACTTTATGAGTTTTTCTACGTATCTGTAGTGTGTCGTGACCATATGTCAATGAATGGAGCTACAGTGAATTTATGAAATCGCTTCAATCATTTGTAATAGCCTGTATATATATAAAGAGTAATGTCCTTTTGGTTGTTCATAATTTATACAAATTTTCAGTTTTATTCCGATCTTGATGAAATTTTGCAAGACAAGAGGAAGATCACTGTCTACAAGAGATTTCATAATATGACTTGAAATATACATGTGTATGTAGTATATAAAAGGGAAAAGTTGTCACCAAAAATCTCTAAAAATTCTTGGCCAATTTACTATAAATTTCTACACGATCTCCTAATGAACATTTGGGCGGACATAGGCTATATATTTTTGATATGCACCATAAATACAGTATGTATCCCGAACTGTGCCGTAAACTTTTCGAACTTTTCGTGTAGTGCATCAAACACAGTCAACTTGAAACAGTGAAAACTGAGTTGAAACAATAGAGAAATACAGTGAGGTACTTATCACAAAAGTTACAACAGATGGCGCAGTACTCAACAGATTGGTGAAGACGTATTCGTTCGTCGCTTTGCGTTGGCACCCAGCGATTCAAATATGCCCTTCGATTTAAGGCGATTGCAGTTTGCCATGCGGTTTGCCTTCGCTATGAGTATCAAGACACAGGGCCAGTCACTTTGTATGGCAGGGAGCACCTCGTTGGTCACGCGTTGTCACGTTCACTGGTGCCCGTGCAGCGGGAAATTATAATTACGTTGCGATTAAATAGAAATGTACTATTTTAAATCTACGAAAAAATAACTGCGAGGTGCTGGAAAGCCGTTGCGGCGCGTTCGGGCCGAAGTACTGGCGGCTTGGGGAGGGGTGGGGGGGGGCTTAAGCGTGGCGTAAGTACGCTGGGCCCAGATGCCTAACTAAATAGAAAACAAAGGAAAAGGAAAGAAGATAGGGTTTAACGTCCCTCCGACATCGAGGTTATTAGAGACGGAGCACAAGCTTGGGACGGCCGCTGTAGCCGAGCGGTTCTGGGCGCTTCAGTCCGGAACCACGCTGCTGCTACGGTCGCAGGTTCGAATACTGCCTCGGGCATGGATGTGTGCGATGTCCTTAGGTTAATTACGTTTAAGTAGTTCTAAGTCTAGGGGACTGATGATCTCAGATGTTGAGTCACATAGTGCTTAGAGCCATTTGAACCACAAGCTCGGATTATGTCAAGAAAGGAAATCGGCCGTGCCCTTTCAAAGAAACCATCCCGGCATTTCCCTGGTGCGATTTAGGGAAATCACGGAAAACCTAAATCTGGATGGCCGGACGCGGGTTTTAACCGTCATCGTCCCGAATCCGAGACAAAAAATATAAGTCAAACGCAAGTTTTAAAATCTGTACCTACGATTCTGTACAAGAGGCTTGAGCACTTCACTGAACCTGTGGGATTGTTTTAATGATTGAATTAATACCAAATGCTTCTACTTTGCATGCAAGGCTCGACCAATACGTCAGACTCCGGAGAATAAAAGATATTTTTATTGCATACGTGCATCTGTTGTAATACTTCTGAACATATTTTAATTTCCGGCAATTGATATCAGATTCTAACGGAAGATTTTTTTACTGATAGTCACTTTTATTGTCATTAGACCATTAGGCCATTTAATCATCAAATAAGTTTATTTCTAACCTTATCACACTTCTACATTCAATAATATGTACGAGAATGAATGTACGAATTTTAAGTTTTACACCTCTCTTCAACTTCTGGTTTTGTATGCAGAATGAGCTGCGGTGCACGTTTTAACACTTTTCGACTAGTTTCATTTGACAGATAAAGAATATAAATTTTAAAGCAAATTAGCTAGTAAAAGAATTAAGTGTCCTAAAATCGTTTTTGTTTAATTTGCACACAAAATAAAAGCGTTAAATACTTAAAAAGTTCAATTAACTGAAATCTACAACTTTTGTATTTAAAAAGATTAATTAATTGACATCAACAACTTTTATATTTAATATTTTCTTTTCGTTATGTCAAAACGATTTACGTCCTTCTTGATTTGATGTTATCAGGGAAGCAAGAACAACATTGGTCAAGTCCGCCGCTGCCTGCGCCGTAACAGGGTTTATTGTGCTGTATAGTTCCCTAAGTCTCTAGTAAAGCCAACCAATGTATTTGAACAGTGCAAGGAGATCCTTTACCAATGCTTTGCTATACACAATTTCTTCGGTTCTGGTTGAGTTGAATGATCTGTCTTTTAATCTCCAATGCTTCGCATTCGAAGATCAAATGTGGCGCGGTTTCCTCGGCCACACCACACATCCTACATTTGAATTTTTGTTCTATTATCCCCATTGTATGTAGGTGTTTCTTGAAATTCCAATGGCCTGTCAATAGCCCAACCATGAGTTTCATTTCTCTCCTGTTCAAGCCCAGGATTGAGAGACTTTTCGTAGAACATGGCTTCGGCATCAATACCTTGCCATGTTGTTGCTTCTGGACCTTAGCCCAATATTCTACAAGCTGTCTCTTTGTCCAGTCTCGCAGTTTTATTTTGATCATCGCCGTGGCAATTGTCAGGACAGGTTCCGGTCCAATAAATGGTGTCATCGCCCCTATCCTGGCCAACCTATTGGCTTGCTTATTACCACTAATCCCTGAGATACCAGTGACTCACAATAGGTTCAAAAAATGGTTCTGAGCACTGTGGGACTTAACATCTTAGGTCATCAGTCCCCTAGAACTTAGTAAACCTAACTAACCTAAGGACATCACACACATCCATGCCCGAGGCAGGATTCGAACCTGCGACCGTAGCGGTCCCGCGGTTCCGGACTGCAGCGCCTAGAACCACACGACCACCGCGGCCGGCCGCAATAGGTTTACCCTAGTGATTTCCCCTAGCTCCGCAAGGACTTTGTGACACTCTGCACAATCTCTGATCTTGTTGCAGAGGCTGCCAGTGCTTTCAGGGCTGTCTGAAAAAAATGAAAATGCTACGACCTTTGTAGCACCTCGGCAAATTCTCCTCCACACACACCCTGATAGCAGATATTTCTGCTTTAAACGCAGTAGCCATCTTCCCTAGAAAGATTGCGCTCTCCAGCATTAGGACGACATTGTAGACAAAAATCTTCACGTTTCGGTTATTTTAAAACTGATTACGATTTTGCTTTTGTTTACTTGAGAAGGCAGCCGGCAGGCTGAGTACTGTCAGCATGCTTCTGCTGCGAGCTACATGTGCTACCAGCCCAGCGATCGGAAGCAAGTTTTGAAAAGCCGAGATTACAGTATTGAATTCGTGCGAGTGTGGACATTGTAGTTTTTGTTGTCTTTTGTATTGTGGCTTGCCGCTACTCGTAAGTAGTGTTCAGAAGCTAGGCTGCTGGACGGTCCCCGCTATTTGGTAGTTATGTAGAAAGTTATGTTTTTTGTATCGTCGCATCATACCGTTTTAAAAGTTTTGTTATAATGGGAAACGAATGATCCGAGTGTGAGACATATGTTACAACATCATGTTATCAAAAGCCAAAGCGTAAGGCTGAAAAAGACAAAGCAACGAAAAAGAGATACACATTGTTGCCCTTTCTGCCACGCAACTCGCTAAACGGGCAATGCTGTGGTAGTCAGAAGGACACGGAGATGACGTTGAAGCCTCCGTAATTGATAGAGAGCAGGATCAATTCTCAGGAACAAGGTACGTCATTAGTTAAGACAGTTCCACTTATAACCGTTTAAGGTTGTCGTGAAGGTATGTACTTATGAATGACACTATCGTGCAAAAATTAGTGTCATTTTGCAAAATTTTTCAGATTTTGATATGCATGAGAGAGTAAGGGACGCAGAGGTGGAACCACCTCGATCCAGAAACAGTCGTCAGTTACGGATGGCATTTGCGTTGGGGAGGAGCGCACACAAAGAAGTGAAAGTGGTAGTATCAGAGCAAGCGGCAGTGACAGTGACGAAATCGTTCCAGAAAACGCTACAAATAATTCAATACCTTCTCTTGCTGACAGTACGGGTAATGTAACCGATGATGATAAACAGAAGGCCGAAATTCTAAACCTAGCTTTAAAAAACTCGTTTACGGTAGAGGACTGCAGCACCCTTCCCCCTTTCAATCATCGAACAAACGGTAGGACGCCTGACATAGTGTTTAGTGTATGTGGGATTGTAAAACAGTTAAGATCCTTAGACGCCAGGAAGGCACCTAGCCCAGACGGTATCCACGTAAGACTTCATGTTGACTATGCTTCAAATATAGCACCATTCTTATCCATCATCTATCAGAGATCATTGGAACAGCGGAAAGTTCCACGGGACTGGAAGAAGGCCCAGGTCATAGCAATCTACAAAAAGGGTAGAAAATCGGATGCACATAATTACCGGCCAATTTTACTGACATCGATTTGTTGTAGGATCGTGGAACATATTTTGTGTTCAGACATAATGACCTTTCTAGACTCTGAGAAGCTCATCTGCAGAAGCCAGCACGGTTTTGGGAAACAGCGGTCATGCGAGACACAACTGCCCCCCCCCCCCCCCCCCTCTTTGTGCATCATATACAACAGGCTCTAGACACCGGCTCCCAGGTTGATGCCATACTTCTCGACTTTCGAAAGGCGTTCGACGCAGTTGCGCACTGTCGCTTGCTATAAAAAGTGCGCGCTTACGGTCTACCCGATGACATATGCGGTTGGATAGAAAGTTTTCTAACAGGCAGGGAGCAGTATGTCGTCCTGCACGGAGTGACTTCAACAGAAACAAGTGTAACTTCAGGTGTGCCCCAGGGCAGCGTAATAGGTCCTCTGCTTTTTACGATTTACATAAACGATCTGGTTGATGGTATTGACAGCGGACTTAGACTGTTTGCCGATGATGCTGTAGTCTACAGAAGAGTAGTATCACACGAAAGTTGTGAACAAATCAATGAGGATTTGCAGAAAAAAATGCGTGATGTAATGACTGGCAGTTATCTCTCAATATTAGTAAGTGTAACCTACTGCGTATAATAAAGTGACAATCCTCATTCATGTACGATTACAAAATAAATGCCCAGTCTTTGGAAGCAGTAACGTCCGTCAAGTATCTGGGTGTGACTATTCGAAATGATCTCAAACTGAATGATCAGATTACACAAGTAACTGGTAAGGTGAACTCTAGATTGCGGTTTATTGGTAGAATCCTGAAGTGATGCAGTCCTTCAACAAGGGAAATAGCTTACAATATGTTAGTTCGTCCAGTCTTGGAGTATTGTTCGTCTGTATGGGAATTTTACCAGTTGGGCCTGATTCAAGAGATTGAGAAGATCCAAAGAAGAGCGGCAAGATTCGTGCATGGTACATTTAGCCATCACGAGAGCGTTACAAATCTCATAGAAAGTTCGAAGCGGGACACACTTGCAGATAGACGGCATGCTAAACAGAAGGGGCTGCTCACTAAATTCCGAAATCTGATCTTCACCGAGGATGTAGAGCATATATTATTACCACCAACTTTCAAATCACGCAATGATCACCATTCAAAGATAAGGCAAATAAGAGCTCGTACTGAGGCGTTCAGACAGTCGTTTCTCCCTCGCGCGATCCACGAGTGGAACAGAGGGGGGGGGGGGGGGGGGGGGGGGGGGGGGATTATGACTTTGGCGCGAATTGTGCCCTCTGCCACCCATCGCTTAGTGGCTAGCAGGAACATGTTTTAACGGCTAGATTGACATGGAGAGAGAAGCTTTTAGATTTCGATATCATCCCTTCACAAGCTATCGGACACAAGGTGGTCTGCGAGGTCCGTGGGCCTATGCAGTGCGCGGATAATACCGTGCCTGCACTTGCTAAGCATTTGCCAGGATTACCAAGGGTGGTTGAACTTGCTTTTAACTTTAATTTGACTGCGGAGACACATTCTGAACTAAGGGCATTCCGAAATGTTAGAAATCATATCAATGTGTCTTGATGTCCTTAGTGTAGTACGAAGTATTACTGTTACTGCAATAAACATACGTAACATTGTGCTTCAAGTGAGGGGAGCCGCAGTAGGTGTTTGACGTGACAGTATTAAGATTCTAGCGGAAAATTTCGGAATATCACCTAACTTGAACGTAGCACTCTTGGCCCTGACAGTCTGAAAGGCAGAAGGAAACGTGTTGTACATCAGACACCAGAAGAAGATTTAAACCTGAGCCCAGAGAACAGTATTAAACTGAATGTCTTCAGTGTTATTCTAATATAGTCCTAGGAAACTTAACCATAAGGTATGTTGCCGTAGACAACGTGATGGAAAAATTTGATTTTCTGGTCATTGTTCATCCTTTACCAGGTATATAAATCTGTTGAAGAGATGCTCGGTGTCTTCATCTGTTGTTACACAAAATTTGATGCCAAATTTATCTTTTTTACTAGCCATTTATTGTGTAAATCTGTGCCTGTACGTAATGGGTAAGAAGAGTTCATCAGCTGTTATATTTTAAACTTTTATCGCTGATATCAAAGTGTAAAAATGTTAATAATGTCCCTAAAGCTCTCTCTTGAGATTGTTTTGCAAAAGAACTAAGGGCCTCAGTTTTCTGCCACAAATTATCAATTTCAAACAATAAATACATCTAGGTCAGAAATAGAAAAAATGCAAGCTGTTTTCCAGTTGTCCATGAACTTTTGTCTGTACACAGTTTTATATGTTTTATTATTGCATTATCTACAGCCAGCACAGTGAATTTTGATGTCTGTATTTGTAAGTGGCAGTTATTCTGCTCTCTGACATAGGTAAAACATTTCTTCCAGGGGCATTAAGGTTCTGATTGTAAGTCTCTCATTTTGTCCTGCTTTTTCTGTATTGGTTTCAGATGACATCTCTTCATTAATGGTACCCTGGTTTTACTGCAAGAGTTTATCTTACTGCAGTAACAGTCATTGGTCCAACTTCTCCAGAACAATTCACAATTACTTCCACTTGATTCAGCACCTTATGGAATATAATAATTGCTCCATGTTTCAGCTTGTCTTTCAGTTTCACAATCTTCAGATTCTTTCTCTGTAACTTCCTGCATATGTTCTAACTATTCCATTACTTTCTTGTCTGATAGCTTATGAACAATTATTAAAATATTTATAAAGACTTATACACAACCAAACACTATAGTGAAATGCAATAACTGGCTCAGAATGTAACATCACATCACCTTTTGCATAGTAAAATGTAGTCAGCTTAATCAGCTCAGAAGCTTCAGCATACATTGTAATGTCATGTTACTGTCACGTGCAACATAGCTGAGCATTTACAGTACTCATGGGCAGCACAGGTGTGAAAAGAAACTCTTTTATGATTGAAATTAGCACTGCCAGTGCTCTGGACATACAGTATACAATAAGACTGATGAGCATAACCACAGGTCTGTAAATTTTACAGCACAGTCACTGGTAAAAAGAAATAAAAGCCACAAATTTTAAAGATTTAAGAAAAAAATACTTTTGTTATAGGCAGCCACAATCTCTAAATGGTCAGTTCGTCTGCTTACATGTTTCAGGTGTTAAAAGGTAATTGTATCAAAAACTAATATTTTACCCAAGTTGAGTCATACAGTTGTAATATATCTCTTCTCAAGTGGCAATAATCATAAAGGTAAACATTAATCAATGCAGGTGCATTTTTGGTTAAATATAATACCAGTCTTGCACTATGTAATTATAACTTGGAAGAAATAATTACAAATGATAAAGATTTACTTATTTTTTCTGTCTCACTTCCAGCTCTGTGTCCAAAAGGCAGGTTTATTGTTGTAGTGATTGAAACACTTTGCTGCCTTACATGTTTTGATATTATTGTTGTACTGATCCCCCTAATCAACAAGTTTGAGATGATGTCTTTCACCAAAATGAAAACTGAACGAGTGGTATTCACTTCTCCCATTTTGGGGAAACCTGTTTTGTTCAGAGTCTAGAGCAGGCAAACACAAAAGGGTAGAGGTCTATTAGTCATCACCGTTTCAAATGCTTGGTGAATGATGATGCCCCTTAGGGAGATGGCAGCTAGGGACAGGAAAGGACACCAGGTGCATTCAGTGTGTATGCCTGGAGGCCTCATTCAGTATGTTGAAGAGATATTCCAGCAGCCATTTAGGCAACCAGCTGCAGACTGTGATGCACATTGGAACAAGCGATGCCTATCATCTGGACTCTGAGGTCATACAGGGCCATTCCAGCGACTGACAGAGAAGGTTGAGAAGACCAGCCTCATGCATGTAGTTTCAACGTAGCTCTCACAATTTGCAGCATCGTCCCTAGAACTGATTATAACCATTTGGTTCTGAGTCAAGTGGAAGGACTGAACCAAAGACCTCATAAGTTCTGTGACAAGCTAGGCTGTGACTTCCTGGAGTTGCACCTTAGGGTTGAGAACTGTAGGGTCCCCTTGAATGGGTCAGGTTTGCACTACATGGCAAAGGCTGCTCCTCAGGTAGCTAACAACATGTGAGGTGCACCCAAGGGTTTTTTAAATTAGGTGACTCTCCATCCAATACAGATAACAAATACCTGTAGAAACCCAGAAGTATCAGTGTAAGATTGAAAGAAATGCTTCCTATAGGTGTAGTGTTAAAATCCTAATGGTTAACTGCCAAAGTATTTGCAACAAAGTGCTGAAGTTTGAAGCACTCCTGCAAAGCAGTAGAACTTATGTAGTACTAGGTACAGAAAACTGGTTGAAACCTGAAATTGATAGCAGTTAGATTCTTGTGGAAAATTTGAGCGTATACTGAAAGGATAGGCAAATGGAAAATGGGGGTGGTGTATTTGTTGCAGAAGACAAGAAACTTAAATCCAATGAGATAGAAACTGAAGCTGAATGTGAGATGGTTTGGGCAAGACTCAGTATCAGGAGTGGGCACACAGTAATAACTGGATCTTTCTGTCACCCACCATACTAGTCTCTGATGTAACAGAAAAGCTTAGAGAAAACTTCAGTTCACTTGTAGATAAATTCCCCAGTCATACTGTAATTGTCTGTGGGGCTTTCAACATCCCATTATTTATCAGGAAAATTACAGTTTTGTTAGTGGTGGGCATGATAAGACAACCAGTGAAATATTACTAAATGCCTTCTCTGAAAACTACCTAGAACAAATAGTTAGGAACCCTACTGATGATGAGAGTACATTGGACCTACTGGCAACAAACAGACCTGACCTCTTTGAGGATGTCCACATCAAAACTGGTGTCAGTGGCCATGACACAGTTGCAGCAACAGTGATTTCCAAAGTACTAACGACATCTAAAACAAGCAGAAAGATATATATGTTCAGTAAACTAGATAAAAAATCAGTAGTATCATATTTCAGTGAGGAACTTGAAACTTTCAGCACAGGACAGGAGTTTGTAGAGGAACTATGGCTCAAATTTAAAAGAATTGTTAACCATGCACTGGATAGATATGAACACAGTAGAACAGTTCATGATGGTATGGACCTTTCATGGTATACAGTCACTGTAAAGAAACTTCTAAAGAAATGGAGATTACTGCATAATAAGTGTAGAACAAAGCATATGGCTATAGATAGAAAGATGCTAAATGAAAAGGGTTTGGCTGTCAAGAGAGCAATGTGTGAGGCCTTCAGTGGCTACCATTCCACAATATTATCAAATTATATTTCATAAAACCGAGAGAAATTCTGGTCATATGCAAAGGCTGTTAGTGACAACAGAGTTAGTGTCCAGTCCCTGGTGAATGAGACAGCAACTGAAATTGGTGGTAGCAAAGCAGAAGTTGAAATGATAAACTCAATTTTCTAATGTTCCTTTACAAAGGAAAACCCAGGAATACTGTTCCAACTTAATCCTATTACCATTGAAAAGATGAATTAAACAAGTATTAGTGTAAGTGGTGTTGAGAAACAGCTGAAATCATTAAAATTTAACAAAGTTCCATGGGCTGATGGAATCGCTATCAGATTTTATACAGAATTTGCATGTAAGTTAGCCCCTCTTCTAACAATAATCTGTCATAGATCCCTTGAACAAAAAACCAATAACCTTGACATTGACTTCTTGTAGAATCTTAGAGCACATTCTGAGCTGAAACTTAATGGGGCATCTTGAACAGAATGATGTCCTCAATGCTAACCAGCCGGGATTCCAAAAAAATCAATTACGTGAAACTCAACTCACACATGATATCCGTATTGCCAAAAGTACAATCATGTGGGGTAGCAAGTGAAATCTATGACTGGATTGAGGACATTTTGAAAGGGAGGATGCAGTATGTTATCTTGGATAGAGAGTCATCATCAGATGTAGAAGTAACTTCAGCTGTGCCACAGGACAGTGTGTTGAGACAGTGTGTATAAACGACCTTGTAGACAATAGTAATAGTAACCTCAGACTTTTTGCAGATGATGCAGTTATCTGTGATGAATCACTGTCTGAAAGAAGCTGCACAAATTTCAGCCAGATCTTGCTTGATAAGATTTCAAAGTGGTGCAATGATTGGCAACTTGTTTTAAATGTTGCACAGTAAAAAGTAATAAATGAGAGTTTTCAAATACATACAACGTTATTTTTATTCAGATAAGTCATTGTTGTCAAATATGTCTGCACTAATGTGATATTTTTTAAATGATAAATCTCACCCAAAATTTTATGCTTAATAATTTATCAATGGGGACTTAACATTGTTTACTTGCAAACTGAGTGCACTCAACATAAGCCAGCATTGACCCGTCATTGTTTACTTACTGGGTGAACTGTTTCAGTTTTTTATACCAAGATCTGCATTAATGACTTCTGCAATAATAAAGTATAAGAACCTCAAAATAAGTTTATGATTCAGCAAAATATAAAATTAATTTTAGCAAGAACCCTAGTGCAACATGTAAACAGTGTTAAGGATGACCCTAAACATTTCTACCATCACTCTCCTCTTGTAAATTCATATCATCTATTGTAGGGAACAGAACTTAACATTATTTAATGAGCCCCTCAATCAGGTCATAAATACCCAAAGGTGTTGACTGGCTGCTATGTCAGTCTCTGCCTTGTGGCATCACGTGAAAGTAATATGGAGGAGAATGTTTTCTGCTCACCACTCTCCTGGCCATTTTGCCAACTTCTCAGACCTTGGAGTCGCTGTTTCTCATTTGAGTAGCTCCCAGTTGGCATCACGAGGCCGAGTGCACCCTGAACCAGTTCTCCCACCAAGGAAAAATCCTCAGTAGTACCAGAAATGGGGCCTGGTTCCTCTGTATGGTGGGCATCTATGATGACCACTCAACTATAGAGGCTGAGTTAACATTGTTTACTTGCGTAAATAAATGTTCACATTTACCTGGTTAGCAACAACTTTTAAAATGAATTTACATTCAGGAACATATTTTGGATCCATCTGAGTCATAGTTACCCACCCAATCCACTGAATTGTACAAATTGTCCCTGACAAACATATTCCAAACACAAATGCTGCACTTATTGCTACTGCCGGCAGCCATGTTTTTGGCACTTACCACTGTTTACACACCCTGAAAAGTTGCTGTTAGCAAGAATCAGAAATTAGTGATGGATCTGCCATGTGTCAATTTATTGTGGAACTATCAACTAATGTGGATAAAGTACCTAACTTAGCAAGTTTTACATCCATTAACTGAATTAGTACTAGTTAATCTACAGACGTGCAGAACTCCTTTTCCTATCTATAAATACAAAGCATGGGTAATTTCTTTTGTTTGCCCCATTTTTTATATAGCAGACATTTCAGTTTTTCTTTTTTTTTCACTGTGTGTACTAAGGTCACATCTGACCATAACCTGCAACTGCACCCTCCATTTTTTTACATATGGTATTTTCAATCTTGTGGAGACGTTCTACAACTACATCACAGATCTCAGATCTTGATAAGATTTAAAGTGGTGCATAGATTGGCAACTTGCTTTAAATGTTCAAAAATGTGAAACTGTGCATTGCACAAAACGAAAAAAATGTAGTATCCTATGACTATAATACCAATGAGTCACTGCTGGAATCGGTCAACTCATACCAATACCTGGGTGTAATGCTTTGTAGGAATATGAAATGGAATGATCACAGAGGCTCAGATGTGGATAAAGAAGGTGGTAGCCTTCAGTTTATTGGTAGAATGCTGGGGAAGTGCAATCAGTCTACAAAAGGAGGTTGCCTACAAATCCCTTGTGTGACCTGTTATAGAGTATTTCACAAGTGTGTGGGACCCATACCAAATAGGACTAACATGGGGTATAGAATATATGCAGAAAATGTCAGCATGAATAGTCACAGGTTTGTTTGATCCATGGGAAAGTGTCACAGAGATACTGAAGAAACTGGACTGGCAGACTCTTGAAGATAGATGTAAACTACCCTAAGAAAGTCTTCTAACAAAGTTTCAAGAACTGACTTTATATGATGACTCTAAGAGCAAGCTCCAATCCCCTTCATATTGCTCACAAAGAGATCATTAGAATAAGATCAGAATAATCACAGCACCCACAGAAGCTTTCAGACAATCATTCATAACACACGTCATGGGTGATTGAAACAGGAAGAAACCCTAATGACTGGTACAGTGGGGTGTACTGTCTGCCATGCCCTTTGCTATGATTTGCTGGGTATATATGTAGGTGCCGAAAACATTGTTTTTCATAATAATTTATAGTGATACTTACTGTGTTTTCGTTGTAGCCGTATTCTGTGGTGCATACTATTGAAATATGTGAAAAGAGAAGCTCTGCTTCGAGTTTTGAATTTTGTTTGATGTGAACTGGGTATATTGGTGCAGAATTTTTAAATCTCAATATATTACAGTTATAAGGCAACAATAATTCTGGGCATTCAGTTTTAATTCTGAATAGATTACAACTGCTTTTTAATCACTGTAAAGTTTGTGTAAGTCAATAGAAGAATGTATGTAATCATTGATGTAATATTTCATCTTTTTGCAGGTTCTGTATATTTTGTCGTCACTGCTGCAGTAGAGATGACTTATTCTTACAGTTCTGTGTCTGCTGAAGAACAGGAACCTGTCAGCTACTCCTTCAGCAGGTTCTTTAAGAGGCAGTGTGTAAGTAAAACTTGTGGTTACCATTTAAAAACATTTCTCATAGTAACAGCTTAAAGTACCCATGATAAAAGAGCAACCTACATCTGTAAGAAGAGGGGACAAGGAATGACAGTGGAAGAAGAACCATTGCAGTGCAATAGACAGTATTTTTAAAATATTGAAGAGATACCAAGTCTTGAAACTGATTTTAGATCACATGGAGATGAGGGGAGACAGGCAGAAAGAACAACACACAATGAACTGCAATAAGTGGCACAAAAAGATCTCAGGTTTTCATAACTTACCGAAAAAAAGAAACGTGTAAGGGACAATTGGTAGCTTAATGTCATGGGCCTTTTTCTGTTCACCTTGCTAGTAGACACAGCAATTTCTGTTTTGAATGGAAAACGTTCCTTTTACTTTTCACTTGTTATTTTACTTCTCTACAGGTCCCTTTTACCTTAAATATTTTATTTTGCATTTGTAAATAGTGTGAAAGATCAAATCATGAATGGAACTATTAGTATAGCTTTATACACTGAGGTGACAGAAGTCATGGGATTGTGATACACACACATACAGATGGCATTAGTATTGTGTACACAAGGTATAAAATAGCAGAGGATTCGTGGAGCTGTCATTTGCATTGGTGGAGTTGTCATTTGTACTCAGGTGGTACGTGTGAAAAGGTGTCCAATGTGATTATGGTTGCATGACAGGAATTAACAGACTTTGAACATGGAATGGTAATTGGAGCTAGATGAATGGGACATTGCATATTCAAGAACACAAAATTTCAGGCATTACCTCTTACCACATATAATGCAGTGGCCGACGGCCTACATGTAATGACTGAGAGCAATGTTGCTTACAGACAGTTGTCAGCGCTAACACACAAGCAACACTGTGTGAAATAATCACAGAAATTAATGTGGGATGTATGACAAATGTATCTATTAGGACAGTGTGGCAAAATTTGGTGTTAATGGGTCATGGCAGCAGAAGACAGACGCGAGTGCCTTTGTTAACAGCACGACATCACTTACAGCACCTGTCCTGGGCTTGTCAGTATGTCGGTTGGACCCTAGATGACTGGAAAACTGAGCCCTGGTCAGATGAGTCTATATTTCAGTTGGTAAGAGCAGATAATAGCGTTTGAGTGTGGTGCAGACCCCAAGAAGCCATGGACCCTAGTTGACAACAATGCACTGTGCAATCTGGTGGTGGCTCCATAACGGTGTGGGCTGTGTTCACATGGACTGAACTGGGTTCTTGATTACTTTCGGTTACTTGGAGACCATTTGCAGCCATTCACGGATTTCATATTTCCAAACAATGATGGAATTCTTATGGATGACAATGCACCATATCACTGGGCCACAGTTGTTCACGATTGGTATGAAGAACATTCTGGACAATTCAAACAAATAGTGTGGCCACCCAGATCAGCTGACATGAATCCCATCATGCATTTATGAGACACAATTGAGAGGTCAGTTCATGCACAAAATCCTACACTGGCAACAGTTTCACAATCATGAATGGCTTCAATGGCAGCATGGCTCAATGTTTCTGCTGTGGTCTTCCAGTGACTTGTTTAGTCCATATCATGTTGTGTTGCTGCTCTATCCTGGGCAAAAGGAGGTCCAACATGATACTAGGAGGTATTCCATGACTTGTCACCTCATTGTATAATAGTGGCTGTAAGGAAACTGCAAATATCAAAATATTGAACACTAAATGAAATTAAATGTATGTGTTTTGAAACTAGGGAGCAGAGTATTTGATTTGATTTGATTTGATTTTTCATTCATTCCTGTTGATTGCATATTGTACAAGTAGTGTACTAGTAATATATGGCAAGTCAAGTGAAATAGTACAGTATTATGTGAACATTTTGTATATTACATGTATAATAGTTTACTTATTTTCTAAAAACAGCTGGATGCTTGTAATATTAAAACACGTATTTTACTGGCATAAATTTAAGTGAATGGGTAAAATGGCAAAATAAATAAAAATAAACATTTTATCCTAATGTCATACATAAATAAATAAAATTACATCTTACCATCATGATTCAAATTGAAATTCAAAACCTCTTTTGAGAGTACGTATTTTAGCATAATGACATAATCAATGTTACATTTTCTTAGAAGTATACAATAAAGAAACAGAAAAGACTTCAAAATCAGATGGATGTGTCACAAATTGTAGCTAACTTCACAACACAGTATGTAGAAACACTTCCCCATCATAAAGGATATGGGTCAAACAAGACTCACCCTTGGTGCAGATAGCTCCTTGAAACATTACATCCATTTTATGTTTATGAAATTTTACAATATCAGAAAGAATGGCCCAAGTGAGAGCAAACTCAGAGCATGTGTAGAAAAATTTACTATCAATTAGTGACTTAAGATTGCAGACAAATAATATGTGTGTAGGCCTAGCAACACTGTCTCTTGTATGTGTGCACTGGTCAATATCTTGCTAAACTTATTTGTGAATAGCGATGAAATGACATAGAAACTTGAAACTAAATACCAGTATACTTTGTTGATGCCAACAAAGCATTTGGACAGAATGATCAGCTTTGAGGAGCTGGGTTTGTCAAACAATGAATCCTGTCTCATATAGCAAATGTTGAATGGAAAACAGACAGTTGTATTGGATAGCAGAAAAGATGTCTGAATATCATCAGAATGGGGTGCCATCACATGTGGAGTGCCACAGGGCTTAGTTCTGGGCTCCCTGCTTTTTATTAATTTTATTAATGCTCTACCACTTTGAACAGAATATGGGAAATTCACCATCTTTGCTGATGAGACTGTGCTACTTGTTGATAATTTTTCATTAGAGAAACTTTAGGTGTAGGCTAAAAAATGTTCTCAGGGATGTTGTGAACTGGTTTAATATACATGGTCTTTCTGTTAATCACAGTAAAACAAACTGTATTCAGTTTCAGACAACCTCTAAAGAATGAAAAAATAGGAGAAAAATTAGATGACCTGTAGATTTCTAGGATGAATAGTTCAAAACACTTGGGCTTACATATTGATAGTAAACTAAACTGGTCAGATCACATCCTCTATCTGTGCAAAAGACTGAATTCTGAAGCTTGTGCCTTACATAGGTTTGCTCTTATGGAACCCATTAAATCTGGTTATTGCAGTTATTTTCATGGCTACTGCAGCATATGAATTAATGTTTTGAGGGAAAACAGCCACTACTAGAAAAGTACCATACTCACAGGAAACAGCCATGAGTCAAGTCCACCCTAGAGCCAATTGCAGAAGTCTTTCTAAAGAAATTGAAATCCGCACATTCAGTGCACAATATATATTGTCCCTGACGAGTTTCATAAGGAAAAAAAGGTCCTTTTTAAACCTAATAGTGTATATCATGGCCATAATACTAGAAGAAAGAAAGATATCCACTATGAACGTACAAACCTGGACACGGAACAGAAGGGGTTCCATTTCAGTGGCTACAATATTTTTAAAGCCATCCCTTCACAAATTAAGTGTTTAGTAAATGATGAGCTCTTGTTCAAAAAGACAATGCAATGCCCATTGCAGGGGTGATTTAACACTATAAAAGAGTTCCTGAACCACAATGAATAGTACCCATCTGCCTGTAACTCTCAGATACATTCCCAGATCCGTATTTGTGATTTTGTCTATTTATTATTGTAAACATATCTAATTTTCTATATTAGATTCTTGTGTTATTTATCTGCAAAATTTATTTTTCTGTAACAGAACCTAAGTTATATATTGAGGTGACAAAAGTCATGAGATAACTATATGGATGTACACAGATGGCAGTAGTATCATGCACACAAGGTATAAAACAGCAGTGCATTAGTTGAGCTGTCACTTGTACTAAGGTGATTCATGTGCTAAGTTTTGCAACGTGGTTATGGCTGCACAACAAGCATTAACAGACTTTGATCATGGAATTGTAGTTGGAGCTAGTTGCACGGGACATTACATTTCAGCAATCATTAGGGAATTCAGTGTTCTGAGATCAACAATGTCAACAGTGTGCCGAGAATACCAAATTTCAGGTATTACCTCCCATCACAGACAAAGCAGAAGCTGACAGTGTCCTCTTAATGATCGAGAGCAGCGTCGTTTGCGTAGAGTTGTCACTGCTAACAGGCATCCAACACTGTGTGAAAGAATCACAGAAATCAATGTGGGATGTATGACAATCGTATCCAGTAGGACAGTGAGGTAAGATTTGATGTTAGTGGGTTATGGCAGCAGAAGACCGACATGAGTGACTTTGTTAACAGTATCATTTCACCTGCAGTGCCTCTCCTGGGCTTGCAAGCATGTCGGTTGGACCGTAGATGGCTGAAAAACAGCGCCCTGATCAGATGATTCCCAATTTCAATTGGTAAGAGCTGTTGAAAGGGTTTGAGTGTGGTGCAGACCCCAAGAAGCAGGGACCCAAGTTGTTAACAATGCACTGTGCAAGCTGGTGGTGGCTCCATAATGGTGTGGGCTGTCTTTACATGGAATGGACCAATTGTTGACTGGAAATTGTTATGTTCAGCTACTTGGAGACCATTTGCAGCCATTCATGGATTCAAGATTAAAAAAAAAAAGGAATTTTTATGGATGACATCGCACCATGTCATAGGGCCACAGCTGTTCACAATTGGTTTGAAGAACATTCTGGACAGTTCGAGCAAATTACATGGCCGTCAGATTGCCTGACATGAATCCCATCAAACATTTATGTGACATAATTGAGAGGTCAGTGTGTCCAAAAACACTTGCATTTGCAGTGCTTTCACATTTACAGATGACTATAGAGGCAGGATGGATCAATAATTCTGCGGGGTACTTCCAACGACTTATTGAGTCCATACCATGCTGGGCAAAAGAAGGTCCATCATTATATTAGGAGGTATTCTATGACTTCTGTCACCCCAGTGTAGATACTTTAATAAGAAACTGATTAGTACTATTACAGAATACCATAGAATGTTACCTCAACAAATTTGTGGGACTGACGTGTTCCATATCCTGAGATGTATTCACAACATGGATCATCAGAACACAAAATAAATAGATAAAATAAAACAACCAATCTTAACTTCTACCTTGGACTATAAACAAACTATGTGGTGGGGGATTCACTGAAATATACCCACATCCTCTTTAACCACAACAGACACTTTCTCAAAACTGTCTGCTGCACTTTTGTAGAAATCCGGGTAGTCTAGAATCTGCAGAATCTGCAGGGGAGTTGTATCTGGGCAGCAAGTGTTACATCAGGAAGGTTATGGAGCCTGAGATCCTGTACCTCTGCCAGGAAATTCCACATGCCATATTTCAAAAATACAGTGTCAGGTCACTGGGTCAAGGAGAGTGCAACCCTTCTTCAAAGAACAGTGGGTGTCACTTCTACCTTGGACTGCACATTATCCTGAGACATCTTATTCAGCTGTGTTCTCCAACAACCATATCTTTCTGCAAACACTTATAATAGTTTGTGGATCTATAAACAAACTATGTGGTGGGGGATTCACTGAAATATACCCACATCCTCTTTAACCACAACAGACACTTTCTCAAAACTGTCTGCTGCACTTTTGTAGAAATCCTGGTAGTCTAGAATCTGCAGAACCTGTTGCAAGGGAGGGTCTGGGTATTTAAGGATTTATTCCTGAATTCGAGAGTCAGCTATATTGTGCACGATGGAATCATGAACCATTATATCACTGTAATATCTGCCACAGTCAAAGTTGAATTGACACAGTCTAGTAAGGCCTTGCACTTCAGTCACCCACTAATGGTACGTCTGTCCTTTTTGTTTATGTGATCTAAAGAATCTGTAAGGGGCAACTGGCACTTATCCTCATAATACTTTGTAAGCACCTGCAGCAGATCTTTGTATGTTACTAGTTCAGAGCAGGGTGTGGGGAAAAGTTTGGTGCACAATCTAAAAGAAACCACTCCCACTGTGGCTGAGAAATAAGAATGTTTGTTGGTACATTGTATGTGATGTGCTGCAATGTGTGCATTGAACTGTGCAAGGTATTCTGCCCAGTCTTCCTTCATATCATCAAACTCATGAAGGGGCGATGCATATGCAGGTTGTGCAGGCGACGGTGCTGCCCTTGGGTCCGGCATCTTGTGTGAGGTCTTCAGCACCATCATAAAGCGATTCATCACTTTAAGCAGTTGTGCCATTTGTTGACTCAGAAACTGAATAAACTGGGTTAGGTCAACTGTAGGCAGCACAGGCGATTGTGGTGTAATAGCCATTTTGAATTAAGCTGTGCATGGAAGACAAACAATGAAAAGCAAAAATAGCAAGACAATGTAACACGAAGAAAGCAAGAAGGGAGTGCAAATGCTGCAACTTTGGAACCTAGAATATAAAGAGCACAAGCAAGGCAAACACAAGGTAGGCAAGAACTGCAAAAACCAAGCAAAAAGACTACAGAACAGGAATAAGTAAACTTGAATACTTGAAGACTGCCACACATGAGTACAATGACTTGTTGGCAGATGTTGTGAGTGAGTTTGTACACAGCAGTAAGGAGAGGTGAGCTACAGAGTGGAGGGGCAACTGTCATCGTAGAAAAGCTGGACAGGTGCAGAAAAGATTAGTGAACAAGAAACACAGCAAACAGAAGATTTACTTATCTTGTATTTCTTTGGATGTATGAAGACTATTTACAAATGATGCAGCAAGAAATAGACTCCAGTTACCAATGTCATAAGAACAATCATGGACAAAGATGTCATAGCATAGTGGCTCCAAGTGCAAGTGGGCTGAGTGGCTGCCACTGACCATCCTATATTGTGGCGGATGAGGGCACTCGTAGTACATGCTGTGCTGGAGGTGTGGATCATCAGGCATGCTCCATTGCATCTGCCAGATTCTGCATGACTGGTATTGATGTTGGACAGAAACTCATAATTCTATTGCCAGCTGTGATATGCTTGTAAGGTGGTACTGATATGTGGTACAACATCTGCCAACTAGATTAATCAAAATCATGGGAGCAGTTCAGAGGTATCTTAACTTTTTCATCGTTGTATATATACAAAACAATAATGTACATCACAAAAGGTAGTGAGGACTGGATTACAAATGCTAGTGTACACACCCACAATACAAGAAGGAAGAATGAAGTACGGAGCATACCCCACCGACTGGCAATGCTAGAAAAAGGACCCCAGTACTCTGGTATCAGACTACTAAGAAGTCTGCATAAAAACCTGCAAGATAGTGTACTTCACAAGGACTTTCCAAAGAAATTTAAAGACTATCTCATTGAAAAAGATTTTTACAGTGTTGCAGATTACTTATGCCATTAAATTTAAATATAATGTTATTCATTATCAATGATGTTAAAATGCAAGCTAAATGTGTAGAAAAATAAGTGATAATGAACGGTAATACTTTGACATGTCATATATTACACATACATTCGCTGTACACAATGTAATCTTACAGGATCAAATAAAATTCAATTCAAGTTTTCTTACGAGGCTGGATTTGTTACAGATAGGGTCAGTCAGTATGAGAGTGTTATGGAAATGCTCTGCAAACTTAGATGGGAATACTTGGATGAAAGAAGGCAATCTTTTTGCAAATTGATACTGGAAAAGTCTAGAGAACCAGGATTTACCACTACAGAGTAATTCCACTACCTCCAATGTTCATCCTGCCTAAGGACAGTAAGGACCAAAGAAGACAGATTAGGCTCATATAGAGGTGCACAGAAAATTATTTCTCTCTCACTCCATTTTGCAAGTCAGATAGAAAAGTGTATGATGGTACTATACAGTGGATTGAAAAGTATGTATGTGGATGTAAATGCAGCTGTAGTACAGCATTTTGAGTTATGAGGAGGGAATCCAGAGACATCTTCAGAAGATTTTTAGTTTCTCCACACTTCAAAGGTGCTTGAAAATCATGAGAAGAGTAAAATAAGTGCATAGCATGAGTGTATGAACTGAGTTAAGCATACCATCAATTGCACTTAAGTGTGGGAAGACGTAAGTAGGATGTATAATGTAAATAGCATGTCTCTGATATGTGTTATACTCAGGCAAAGTCTCAGACAATCCCCAGAATCATTATAAGGACAATGGCAGAACATTAACCTGGTGTTACTTCCACAGCTTGATGGGCACCAGCCATCTAACATTACTAAAAATAACAGAGAGAGGTAGTAATAAAGATGAGTATAGCTGCCATTTGTGCAAATAGGAGTGACAGTGTCCTCTTTAAGAGGTTCCATACACTGAGGTAATGATCTGGTATGTTCCAGTACTTTAATAAGGAAATCTGCCTTGGTGTCTTTAATCAAATGTGGCAGACAAGACAGTATACATTTTGAGAGGGGGAGAGAGGGGAGAGGAGGAAGAGGGAAGAGGATAGATAGGGGTGTGGAGGTGGACAATACTAATTCCTCATAAACCAAAGAAGACCTGTACTTATATCATAACATGCTCTTACTAACAGTGTGAAAAAGATCTAGGAGTGAGAACTACCATCTAACCTAGATTCTGGAAACCTAGATGTTCCTTATTAACCTCCAGTGTGGGCTTAGAAAAAAATCATTCCACTACTGATAACATGACATAAAAGAGTATGCCACTCCAGATTTTAGCCAGCCCATCACCCTACAAGATTATGCTCATAGGTTTTTGAGATATAAAAAGTCATTATAATGCAGGAGCACTCTTAAGTATCTGTGGTGTTTCAGAAGAAGGCTGCACAAAAATTAAGACATAAAGACAGGTATCAGTGGGCAGAGACTCTCTTGAGGTTTAGGTCTGTAATATGTGCCACAGCATAGTTGCAGAGTACATCACCAAGGAACTGTCAGAAGATGACATATAATGGAGGGATATGTGCATTTTGTGTCCTTGAATTTGGTAAATGTTGTGATGGTTCAGTGATGATTTTGTGCCAAATATAAGGTAAAAGCTCCAAGTGTGAAGAAAACAAACTAACAGAGATTGAGGAACATGTGTAGGAATCATTTGTGAGGTGCCCAAAGAAATTGGTGGCATGTGTGAGTAGATAGATAATGGCAGATACTACGCTCAACTGTTTGACACCTTTTATGGAAACATCTGTGTGTAAATCTGTATTGGCTGCAATTGTTAAATGTGCTAACTACATATTATAAAAAGCTTCATTCTGGCTTTTGCAATGATTTGCAGCAGCTACTGGAGGAAAAAGCTTTTCACAGAAGCTAGTTTCCAGTGGGGAGAACTTATGATGTGGTTGGAAAGGTGAATTGTCATAATGTGAATGTTTAGGTCAAATAATATGCACACGAGATTATGAAACATACATGTGATTCACCTAAAATTAACATCTTATGTAGCTTGTCCTCATCAAAAGTTTATAGACCATTTTTCTTTGTGACTTAAAATGACTGGTTTCATGCACCTGGATGGACTAGTTCATTAGTTACATGTTCCATGGATCATTTGGCACAATAGGTCATAATGATTCAGACTGAGTCATTGTCCATTCATATTGCAAATTAATTTGTATGTATGGTTACATTCTGAACATTTTGAAGTTTTTTACAAAAAGAAAAAAGATATAGATATGTGAGTTAGTAATTCCTACTCAACACATTTTACTCATTACTGTAATAGAAATTATTCTACAGAATAGAGGGTATTGTTAAGGAGCAACTTTCTCAGTTTGCCTTCAAATTTTACTTTGCTGTCTGTCAGACATTTTATATCACTGGGTAAGTGATCAAAAATTTTTGTTGCAGCAACAGCTTATGCCACAATACAGCAAGACAAAGGAGACTTCATTTTGCAAAATTTTCTTTCAGACATTTGTGATTACCTTGATGCTGAGCTTCCTCAGTGATGGATTGGGCATACTAAACCATCACGAATCTCCTCCTCTTCAGTGACCCCAATGTCACCTTAGTTACCTGCATGTGATTTCTTCTTAAGGGATTATGTCAAAGACATGTGTTCATGCCTCCATGACCACTTAATTTGGAAGAGCTGCAGGAAGCATAATGATGCAATTATTGGTGTCAACCGTAATATGTTGGGATGCGTGTGGCAGGAGTTTGACTGTTGTACTGACATTTGCCACATTACAAATGATGCCCATATTGAGCACCTGTAACATCAGTTAAAAACGTGTAGAGATGCTCTAGCCATAGGTACATGTCTAATACCTGTATTTCTCATTATTTATACACAGCTATGTAGTATGAGAACTTCATAAAATAATAGTTGGAAATGTTATGAACATTTACTGTAAGATATGTTTTTGGTTTTTATAGTTTGTTGGAAGATGCAATGTCTTTAATGCAAGTAATCATACAATACTTTTGACAGATGACACAAATGTTATTTATAGCTGGGTTTAGGAGATTGTAATGCAATTGGTTAGTAACCATGCTGGACAGTTGTGTTGAAAGATGAACTGAGTATGACTGATACTATGGGTACAGATGTACGTATTTAGTTTTGAATTTTATTTATCCTTTGTCCTCTTTATTTGCTAACTGTGTGTTATTTGACTGTACATCTCCATTGTGTCCCCAATTTTCTAAATTAGGAAAAAATTAAGAGAAAACTATTGAGGCACTGTAGTTCAAGTTAATTCTTGGTTTACCTATTTCTTTTTGGTGGTTTCTTTACCTCCTGGCTAAATAAATATTTAATATTCCATGTTATCTTAAACATAAGTTTATCAGTTTTCAGAACAGAAAACTTGGGGAGTAAAAATGAGATCTGCATGAACAAAATCCAACAGACTTGTTTCATTTTCTGATGTGATAGTAGCAAAACTATACTATAATACTATTCTGTAACCATTGTACAACTGCGAATATGATTTTATATTGAGTATTACTAGTTTCCATTTGATCCTAGCTGTACAAAATTGTGGAGCTGGTAATACAGTACAGTCAAGAAATTTGTGCCTGAAAATGTCCAGGGAGAAGAAAACAGTAGGTATTGGATAAAAGACGGACAGTGGATTACCCAACAAATATTTGTCTCATGAGCAATGAATTTGAACTTTCAGACCATCGGTTTTGAATCTGTATAACTAAAGAGACACTAACAGTGGAAAGAGTGTGAGGTGACAAAATGAAGGGAAAACAAGTGGCTCAGAAGCCCAAAGAAAAAGAAAGCACCAGATGAAGAGAGACAGAGTAATGTGTAAAATGAACTTGTTTCAGGTTAGACTCTGAGATCAGAGAGATTAATTATCTAGCCATATATTATTACTCAACATTGACAAATGCACAATGTCAGCACATATGACATGAGAGAAATATACTGAAGAGTCAAAACACTATGATAACCTGCTTAATAGTATCAGTTCACTTTTGGAATGCAACATAGCAGGAATTCTGCATGACACGTCCATGACATGCAAATCCATATGGCACCTGATATCTCTGCATAGGTCATGCAATTACAGGCCAGAGGATAGTGCACTTGGAGCTGGTGCCCAGTAGCATCCCAGATGCACTCCATTGGTTTCATATCAGGCACATTTGGTTGCTAAGACATCAGTGTGAGTTAACTATACTGCTTCTCAAACCACTGTAGCATGGTTTTTGTCTTGTGATGTGGACAGTTATCCTGCTGGAAGATGTCATCACCATCAGTGAAGACATCAATCTTGAAGGGATGCAGGTGGTCCACACTAATGTTCACGTAATACGTAACTGTCATGCTGTGTTAGATTACGGTGATAAAACCTGTGGAAGCACAGGTGAATATTACCCAAGGTACAATACTGCACCCACCAGCCTGCACCTGTGGTGTGGTGCAAGTTTTGAATATCCATTCCCTGGATGACAGCATATCTGGATGCACTCATTGATCTACAGAAGCAATAAACATGATTCATCTAATCAGCAATGTGTTTCCATTGATGCACTATCCAATCTTGATGAGGAAACTGTAATATGGGGACTGGATGTTTCCTGCAAATAGAATTTATTGCTTCAGATTTTGGCTATATTTTACTAACCCAATTTCACTCCCTTAAGCTGTCAGCACACGGACTGTGCATCAGAACGTTGAGCGTTGAGTGTGCTGAGTTTCTGACGTCATAGCATGCAGCACATTTGGGAGTCTTTCCAAACATGCAGAGCAATATCTAGCATGCCAGATATTCTGAGCATGTGTCTGAGCATTCACCAATGAGTTGGCACAATACCACCTATGTCACGTGCACGACATCTCCCTTCGGCAAAGAGTTGTGAGGTACCATATTGGCATTCATTTCAAGCCTTTACATATATAAGCCGTTTCTGTGCATTAGCAAATTGAGAATCACTGGAAAACCTGTTGTTAGCTGTGTGATTCATTCCAATAAAATAATGAGAAACATCATATTCATGGAAAAAGAATTATTGTAACTTGCAGTATGAGAGTATGCTATTTGAAGATTCACCCAAAACCCATTGTTATGGTGCAATTTGTTATAATTAAATTTCAATCGGTAACATATCTGTGATTAAAGTTTTCAGCTAGTGGTAACATGCTGTGATTGGTTATTGGCAGTGTGTTGTTTTAGCATAGTGAGTAGTGTCACTAATCCACACAAAGATTGAAATGTAGGGCAGTGGTTCACATCAAAGAACTTTCAATTTTTTTTGTCCTAACATTTGTGTTTTCATTATGTTCTGATACTTTCTTATTAGTTTAATATAAGTATATACTATAATATTTGATGTTATGTAAATATAAGTTCACCTTTCTTCAAGGTGTGAGTTTGTTTGATTGGCTTAATCTAGAGGACAGCTTCTGCTACTTGTATAAAGATATTTTGCTACTTTTTCTTTTATGCTTCATAATTCACATGTTCCAAAGATTCTGCCACTGGGTAGGAACAGTGATCAAGTAAGACTGACCTTGGGGTTTTACTAAAATGTGGGAATGATGAATATCTTATGTGGAGAAGTATTGCAAATCTGTATCTTACTGTTTGTAATGGAACTTCTATAAGCCTGTGTCCTTATTGATTGGACATGGTACTTTCCTTTTCGTGGATGATGGAGGAAATGTGCATTTTAATAGAGGTAATGGGGAAATTTTACATACACCCTTTTAGTAAACAGTGTGATTTACGAACTAGAAACATCCTGCAACTGCTGCTGGAGTGCGTTGTGATTGCATATACCAAATTGGGGCCCACATACTGTATTCACAAGTCACATCATTTCTAAGCATTCAGCAGCACTTTGACCTTAGTATGCTCAATGTTGACGTTTGACAGCACGGTCTGTGTGCCGACGGCTTTAGTATAAGTGAATGAGTAAGAAATTGAGACTATTGTATTACTCCCAGTTTAATTCACAGTAATTCTCCATTCTATGAGTATGTTGTTTGGTTATCTGTACTCTGACAAGCATACCAGTGGAATTGATAGACCACTTTAAATCTTTGCTGACATCAGTCACATATGCAGTTCAAGCACCACATAATTAAAAAATATCTTCTATGCACTCGTGAGACAAGACATTTTACAACTGCTTGCACAAATATTTCCTCGTTAAGTAAATTGTATTGTAACTGTATCATGTTCATTCATCCACTCTCTACTAAAATGACAAGGAAGAGGTGTGGTTCAGTAGTTTCTTGATACTCTAAATATCTTTTGTCGTAGATGTGTCTTGGAACGAGGTCTACAGGCAGTTTAAAAACAATGTGCTTAGCACAATTTCATTCAAATTACAACTGAATCTCGTTATTATTTAAATATAACAAATACACAATTTGTCCATTTGTAAGATTAAAAATTATAAAATAGTTTTCTTATTCTTATAGCAGTATCATGAAATCTCTATACAATATTTTAAGACTGAATTTTATTTTTTTGATTTTTCAGCTGTTGATGCATAAGACTGTCAGAAACATATTTTCTGAATGGTCACTTACATTCATTGTATTTTGCTTTGTGTCTCAGTCAGTATAGTTGAATCTGAATGTCTTCTCAGTGGGAAATGCGTGCTTTGTATCTCCTTTTCTTGAGCTGTTGCTGGTGCACTAATTAATTATGGTTGTGATAATATAAAGCTCTTCACAGTTAACAAAATATATCTTCAATTTACAGAATAAGTTAAGAAGAGCAGCATATCCAGTTCCTTTACAAACTTCAATTGCAGCTGTTGGAGTTTTCACAGGCCTCCACTATTACAACTATGGACCAGTGCCAAAGATTGTGTCACATATTGCTGTAAAAATCAGGTAAAACTATTGTGGCATTTTATAGAGACTTATGGCAGTTAAGAATAGTCCCTGTAAGAGAAAACATTACAATAGCCTAAACGTTTTGGCACACTTCAAAAAAAGAATTTCATTGTTCTCTAAACCTGTCACTTGGGAGCAAATTTATAGTTGTGATACATTTTGTTGCCTAATGTCCTTTTTTCTACATATTGCTGCTTTATGATAGTTAAACGGTGTTGGGCTACAAAAGATCCTGTGCGTGGATTCACAGCCATCAAACATTGATTTAAAATGTTTTTTTTGTTTCACTAAGGCTGTATATTGCTTGAATTAGATGCTTTATTCACCATTGTTTTCCATTTTCAAATGTGAATGTACATATATATATGATCATACATATGCTATTAATATGTGGGGATAACTAGCCCAGCAACGATCTGTAGTGTCTGTTAGTTCTGCTACAAGAAGTATCTTTGAAGTTACTGTCATTGGTGAGATATCTGTGTTCATTTACAGATGTGTATTTGCACTGTAATAAATAAAAGATAATTCTGTACATTTAATTTCTGTGTATGTTGTTTTACATGTTGCGTAAACCTTAGTTATGTAAGTGGCAACCCAGACATGGTATGAACATGCAATCTTCTGATCTGCAGTCAGTTCACTACCAAGATTACCAGCAATCTGGAAACAACTTTATTAATGTTTGCTGATACCACAGGAATTTCAGTCAACAGTCATCAAAATGCATAAAACCCTGTACTTACCCAAATAATCATAGTGATCTGGAATCAGCAAGATGGATCACAATTTGAACAAAAAGTGACGCCAGCCATGGACACAAGATAAACAACAGGCAGATCATCATCACACAGCAGTTAACAAGCCACATTGAAACAGTTGGTATGGCCATGGCAGCAGTATGACATTCAAACAACTCCACAAATGCTACAGCTGCCAGCATACCCCACCACATTGCAGCTGTTGTATGTATCAGACAGGCATACAGGCTTGGCTTCCTGATTGCATGCTTACAGCTCAGTGCACATCTGACTATAAGCTAGATGAACATTCATGCTTGAAAGCATTAACAACTCATCTATAGCCACAACGTACTGATTATTGACTTAGGACTTGGTACCCCTTTCACATGGACATTTGTATTAAGGTGTTGCCAAGCCAATATTAAGCATCAGCTTCATTGCTCATTATGTATTAATGGAATATTCTACAGCATAGTAATTGGCATACAAGGGTATCCTGCCTATGGCACAATAAGGAGGATAGACAACACCAATGCTTATGACAACCTACAGAAGTAGTCTCTGACTGATGTACCAATACCAACAGAGCATAGTGGTGTAAAGCACAACACTGTGCATCATATTGGTACCACAACTGTAAAAGCCATTTTGAAGAATGCTGGCAGAATTTTCCTAGAGCACGAAACAGAATGCTCCAAGCTGGGATATTCATTGTTCTGAGTGCCTGTGGTCTTCACCTTTGCACCTAGTTCACATAAAAGACTGATCGTGATGCCCCTGTAGTGATTACCATACTTTATGTGACAGGACAGTCCCAGGCAGGTGCACTTTTCTGAACGTCCAAGATTTCAGGTGAGCATTTGCCACCAGAAAAGTTTTCAACATCACAAATTGTTGCAGAGAGTTCAACAAAATAGATGTGGCACCTCATGACATCTTGAAGATAGCAATAATTACACTCTTTGACCTGTTTGAATTTTTATTTATGCCATTAGGTCTCAAAAATGCAACAAGGACTGGGCAACATTTTGTGGATGAAGTGTTAAAGGAGCTTCCATTTTGCTTCACATTTCTTGATGAGATTCTAGTGTTGTCATTAAACTCCCAATTACATGAAATACATGTGCAGCATGTGTGTCAGCAGCTATATAACTACTGTATAGTACGGAATGAAGAGAAGTTTGTCATAAACAAAGCAGAAGTAATGGTTTCAGCAGATGACAATTATCTATTACCGGAGAAGACAGCAGCTCTACAAGCCTTTCTGAAGCCACTAGACTACAAGCAATAATGATGTTTCCTGACAATGGTCTGTTTATATCACTGACACTTCCTGGCAATGGGGGCTACACAAACACCACTTACAGGTGTGATTTCAGGACACTTCATCACAGGTCAGCAATCTCTCAAGTGGATCCAACAGATGGAAAAAGCTTTCTGCATTCTTCAAGTGTGTCTAACTAGAGTGCAGTGCTCCTTGCTCATCCATGGCCATCTATGCCCCTGTCAGTAGTCAAATACAGTAACCAAACAGCAATAAGTGCAGCCCTACATCAACAAATCAACCAGCAATGGTGTATGTTAATTTTTTTTCAAAAAGTTACAACCAGCAGAACAGTGTGAGAGAGAGCATATAACAGAGTACTGCTTGCAGTTTCACAGTTTATGAAACTTTTAATTATTTCCTAGTGCGAAGGTCACGCTGCGACAATGTACACCAAGCACAAACTGAAGATGTGTGCCACATAAAAGGAGCAAGAAACATCGTGACTGATTGCTTAACTCTCCACCACTCAGACTGCTACAGACTGCAGCTACAGCATTTAGTGGCTGAACTTTCCCCAAGACTGCACATTACCCAAATCCCAGTGCCTGGCACCAAGTTAACACTGTCATGCAACAACTCTTAGCAGAAGCCGATTTCCTGCATTTCACCAAAACTCCAAAAAGTTTCTTTTGACAATGTTCACACTCTGAGGCATCCTGGAACAAATATGACCACTGTTTTGTGGTCATTGATTAAAAAAGATGTCTGTATATGGGCATGTTATTGTATTCGTTGCTATAAAGGCAGACTGGGATAAAATGCGCTCACTGACATTGGACAGTTTAAACAGTGTCTGCCAGGATTTGAACATCCAAATCTGTGATAGCTACAGATATCTTTTCACAGTGGTGTTCAGCTGTACACAATGGATGGAAGCTATACCCATTGAGGACATTTCTGCTGAGACAACAGCAAAGACATTTGTTGCCACCTGGATTGCAAAACTCATTTATCCTTTCCGCACACTACAGATGAGGGCCAGCAATTCAGATCTCTTTTGTTCGAAGAACTGTCCAACATGTGTAGCATACAGCATCATCATATGGTAAGTTACCATCCCACCAATAATGGATAGTAGAAACGTGACGCAGTTCCTAAAGGCAGCTGTCATGTGCCACAGGGAGATATGGGTCCCTTGGTCTTTTTAGGCCTCCTCACAGTGCACTAGCTGGACATTGGAGCATCAGTAACAGAAATTGTGTTTGGTGAACTGTTACCCATTCTGGCAGACTGTCTCACACCTGCACTGCTGCCACCTGCAGCAGAACTGCCACAGGTGGTTCAACAGCTCCAAGACAACATAGCCAAGATCCATCACCCACCTGCTTCGCATCATGGCAGATGCCCCAATTTTGTTCAGTACACTGTGGGTGGATGTACTTGCATTATGCTCCACACATATCTCCTCAAATTACACTCCACCCACTGAATGTTGGTCCCTTTCCAGTGTTGCAATAAGGAGATCACACCAATGAGATCTTGCATCGGCAAAACTGCAAAGGTCTCTCTTGTGTGGGTCAAACCAGTGTGGGTCCTCCTCCTACAGGACATCATGCCAATACTGCAAGCCTTACCATGCATGGAGACATCTGTGCAGACATCACCTAGTTGCAACTTCCTCCATCAGCCAGCAGCCATTTCACTGCCACGTGCAGTAGCTGCCCCATGGTCAGCAATCTGCACAAGAGCTGGCCAGAAAATAGTGTTTTATTTTCCTCACATTCCATGTTCTTTGCATAATGAGGTTGTGGGAATAATTAACTCATCAACCGATTTTAGGGTGTGTTTCCTCTGGTACACGGGGTGTCTTAGAAGTTACTCACAATGTTATCAGTGGTCGTTTGTGGATGTTGATGTGTTGCAAAAAATAAATGGTACTTCTGTATGCTTCAGTTCTATGTAACTTTTTTGTGTGGTATGTAAGCCTCATCCACTGGTAGATTGGACATGAACTCAAAAATAAAGAGGCATGTTCCAAATTTATTGTCAATCCATTAGGACATAAATAATCTTGCAAAATATAATACTAGGAAATTGTGTTCATATCTGTTGCCTAATGACTATACAGTCCAGATATGTTATAGTGTACCATGTAGGTCTGGATCAAATTACCAGAACCAAGTATTTGTGTGGCCTTTGGTTCTGAGCCATATTTTATAACAATATGCTTCTAGCAACTAACTGCAAAATCCAACAATGACAAATAATGTTAAGAGCTTCTTAAGAGTGTAGTTTTCCTGTTCAGTAACAAACAAGAACACTCACAGAAACAGTAATATTTCAATGTACTTAATTGTAATTGGCATTTGTCAATTCACATGTGAGCTAAGTAAGGTTGACTGCTTACCCCAGCAGCAGCTGGGTAAGTAGCATGGCCACTGTGGATTTAGAGGTTGTGAGAGAGGAAATGTTTTTGGGACCCTCTCTTAAAGTTTTGAAAGGGAAAGGTAACCTTTGGAGCTGGTCAAGCTAGAACACAATGATTCTGGTGTGATAAGTGGCTGAGCGCACAAGCAGAAAATTTATTGGTTTTCTTAGTTTACACAGGCATTTACAGGTATACAGAAAAATTGTACTTTCTTTTTCTTAAACATAAAACAAATAATCCTTAAAACATTACAATCATGCAAATTTATAAGAATGTTGACTGAAGTTCTTAACTTCACAAGTTTCCTTTTTTTAAAGCATCAGAACCAATAACCTGTTAAAAAAACTTAATATAATTCAAAATATTTAAAGATAATTACTGAAAATCTGAATTACCCAAAATTTCCTTTTCCTTAAATGCTGTAACCAATAATCTAAAAAAATTAAAATCATCCAAGGTATTTAGAATAATCATTGAAGCTCTAGATTGCCCAAGTTTTCTTTTCTTTAAACATTAAAAACAATAACTTAAAAAAATTATAATATTCCAAAGTATTCTTTTTAAAACAATTAAGCTGAAGTTCAAATTAACTTTCACATTATTTAACCATAACTGGCTATAGGGATACTGACATGTGAATAATCAATCCGATTATCATAAAAACAGTGTTAGGGTAGTTATCAGAAAAACCTATAACAAAATTTAACTACAATTTACAGAAGCATAACATGTGCTGATGCAGTTGCACACAAATCAACCTTTCATCAGTATCAGACACATCAGTAAGTGGGTCACTTTACTACATTCCCAAGCTAAGAACAATCACTGCAAATGACAAATTATCACTACCAGTCTTAACCAACTTTACGTTCACCCTGCCTCTTCAACATGAGACATTTTGTAACAATATGATTTAACATAGCTTTGTGATCACAGAAATTTATTCACCCCCTTACGTGTAAATTTCAGCCGGTGGAACCTGAAAACATATATTCACAATTATGAAGTGCCCTGAAGCTGACATCACTTCTCTAGAATACCATGCACATAATTCAATATGATTTGTCAGACCGGAAAGCATCCAATAGAAAGGCATCCCATTAGCCACATGCAACATGGAAATTTGCAGAACACTGCCAGGGTACAATTTCATGACACTACAGCTAATGATAAGCCCAATCCACTTTTCAGTGCTACATCCAATATGATGTGTCCCAAAAGAAATGGGAAATATGCTCCTGAGACTTGCCAACCAAAAATAGCTAAATTTAGAGGATGGCCCGGCTTGTGACTGGATTCGATCACAGACAGATGAATTATTGTTCCAGTGGAGGTGAATGATTCAGTTCAAATTCCAAATGCCAATCTCACCAAATTCAGCAGCAGTTGAGGCACTAATTCTGATGTGATGCACTTCTCACCATCCACTGACTAAACAGCAACATCTGGGCTGCCAATCCATCAAATACACAATGCTACAGCACTTGCCATGCTTCAAGCACACAACTAGCATGCGCCTTGCCCTCACTACGTGGCTTACTCCACCCTCCGTCATCCAGAGTGCCAGTTACCTAAGGCTTGCCCAGCATGTGCTTAAAACTGCTATCCCTGCATGGCATATCTGGCCACATAACTATTTTTATTTGCATAAAGGCACACTGATGCTAGAAATCAATAATTTGGGCTGCTGGAAGTTGTAATCAATCATGGTACTTTTACTTGGTAACAACCACACAAATCTAGTAAATGCATCTATAATGACAAACACATATTGATTACCATCCTTAGTGCATGGAAACAGACTGAGATGATCTATGAATAATGTATCCATTGGCTTAAATTGCCTGGTGGAACATAAAAGCTCTTTCTTTACATCTGTATCCGCCTTTATTTCAGTTTTGATCTTGTGCACACCCAAATGCTCTCAGCACAAGGATTGACGGAAGTAAGTGAAAATGGCAGGCACCAGTTTTTGCAGGACATAAATCTTTAACCTGTCATTGTACTTAGTACAGTAACACAACTGCTACTTGTGCGAGAAATAGCCTTCCACCTCATGTCCTCCCTTCGACTGTTCAATAACTGGATTTAAATCCTGGTCTCTATGTTGTTCCTTCCCTAATTCTCCAAACAGCTCAGGAATCTTGGTTAAAATAGCTGTCACCACTATTCCTACTGGATGCTCTGGATGCTCCACCACAGCTTCCACAGGAGGTGGGGCTGAGGTAGTCTCATTTGGATCTTCCATAACAATATCCTTGAACATACAACTCAGGGCATTCACCACCTGATTGTGTGTGCCCCTAATATGTTCAACATTTAACTAAAAGGCTGAAATTTGAACTGCCCTGTGGGCTACTCTCCCAGTCTTACGTGGCTGCACCAGGACCCAGCTTAAGGCTTGATTATCTGTTTCTACATGGAATCTTCCATGTTCGAGGTAGAATCTAAACGTCCCCAAGGCATACAAAACTGCCAATGCTTCAAGCTCATATACCGAATAATGAGTCTGAGGTCCTGATAACGCCCTCAAGGCCTAAGCTACAGGCCTACATTATCTCTCTTGCTCTAGCAGGAGAACAACCGTGACACCAGAATTAGATACGTCTGTTTGTACGATAAATGGCAAATTGAAATTAGGAATGCCAAACACAAGGAAATTACTCAAGGCACATGTCAATGCCTCAAATTGCACTTGCTGTGAGTCCCCCCATTTTTACCTTTCACCCTTCTAACGAAGTCAGTTCTGGAGAGCAACAGTTTTTACCATTCCAATGAAATGAACTATGTTTTTTTCATTCCATTGTCTAGGAAACTTATAAATTGCTTGTGTTCTGCATTGGCTGACATTCATCCTTTCAGCAGACGCAACATACTCTAGGAAGGAAATCTCTTCTTGCACTAACATGACCTTACAGGGTCGCATGGTAAACCCAGTTTCCCTAAGACGACTCAGAACTTGCCTGAGGTATTCTAGATGTTCTTGGAAGTCCAAACTATATACCACTATGTCATCCAGATAATTGAAGATGCATTTAAACTTGAGATCTCTTAATACTGGACCCAATAAACAGGACAGCTCTGCAGCTCCCGTAGCCAAGCAAAAAGGTACCTGATTAAACCCAAATAATTTATAAATGGTACAAAATGCTGTTATCAGCTTAGACTGTTCATCAGACAGTATGCTTGATTTAAATCAAGAACAGTGAAGATCTGTGCTCCAGTAAACCAAGTAATGCAATTTTTTAGGTCAGGAAGAGGTCCCAACTCCAGTACTATCTTTTTATTCAGAGCCCTGTAGTCAGCTACTGGCTTAGACCCAGAGGCATTAGGCTTGGGCACGAGTAAAATAGGTGCTGCATTAGGCAACACAGATGGCCTAATCACTCCATGTTTTAACAACTGGTTGAAAATCTCGCGCAATTCCTGCATTTTGGGTGGCAAATGCTGGTAAGATGGCCATCTCACTGGTATATTATCCGTTAAACTGATCTTACAATGTATTTCATTAGTTACCCCTAACAGATCAGTAAGAACCTGCAGAAACTCCTTTAATAAACCAATTAACTGCTGAGCCTGGTTGGACAGTAAATGCTGAACATCGAATGAATTTTCTTTAGTTCGAATCTGACCCACCATGGAAGAATCCTGGTGAGCACAATGTGGAACCCTTTCCTCAGGCAGAAATTTAAAATACAACCCCTCGCTGGAATAATCTAGACAGCACTGGGTCTCATAAAACATTACATCCTAATATTGCTGTTGCATAGACAAGGCTTGCTCTCTCAACTTAGATATAACTTCAACCTTCTTAACATCCCCATTTATTGAATGGACATCATTAATCCTATTGACCAAATGATCTGCCAGAGCGTGCAATCATGTGAGCTTGGCACAAGAGGGGGAGGAGCCTTCCACTAGGGCAATACCTTTCTGAATGACGACAAGCAATGATGAATATGCTGTACTTGTAGCACTTACCTCCTTGACTGTCTGCAAGGTGATGTTTACAGGCTTCTCCAATATCCCCTGCAGCCACTGGCATACTTCCACAGTTGTGCCCTCCTCCGATGCCTTTCTAATCATGAGCTTGTACTGCAAGCAATCCTTATGTAGATACTTCAGCCCCAGGACACCTCATGAGTCCATATTAAACCAAAGCTGAAACCATAAAAACAGCAAACAGTACCAGAATAAAACAAAACACTTCCTTACAGTTCTAAAACAACATATCTTAAATACATCAGTTTATCCCTGTGTTAAACTTTGTAATTATGCCCTGTGCTAACATTTGGGATCTTTTCTTAAGGTTTTGAAAGGGAAAGGTAACCTTTCAAGCTGGTCAAACTAGAACACAACAATTCTGGTGCGATAAGCAGCTGAGCACAATAGCAGAATATTTATTGGTCTTTCTTAGTTTACACAGGCATATACAGGTACATACGGAAATTTTGTACTTTCTTTTTCTTAAACATTAAGCCAAATAATTGTTAAAACATTAAAATCAATCATGCAAAATTTTTAGAATATTGACTGAAGTTCTAAACTTCACAAATTCCCCCCCCCCCCTTTTTTTTAATAGCAGAAACAGGAACCTTTTAAGAAAACTTAAGATCATTCAGAATATTTAAAGGCAATTACTGAAATTCTAAATTACTCAAAATTTCGTTTTCCTTAAGCATTAGAACCAAAGACTTAAGAAAAGTCCAAGATATTTAGAATAATCACTGAAGCTCTTGATTGTCTAAGTTTTCTTTTCTTTAAACATTAAAACCAATATCTTTTTTAAAAATCAAAATCGTCCAAGATATTCTTTTTGAAACAGTTAAGCTTAAGTTCAAAGCCCTTTTCACATTAGTGCACCATAACTGGCCATAAGGACACCAATATGTAAATAACTTAACGGCAGTTCAACCGATCCAGTTGTTAGAAAACCAACATTAGGATGGTTACCAGAAAAATCTACAACAAAATTATTTACAATTTACAGAAGCATAACATGCACCTGCACACAAATCAACCTTTCATCAGTATCTGATACATTGGTCCGTGGATCACTTTACTACAGTCCCAAGCTAAGACAAACAATGCAAACGACAATTTATCACTGCCAGACTTAACCACTTAACCTCACTCTGGCTCTTGAACATGAGGTAGTTTGGAACAATACTGTTAAATGTAACTCTGTAATAACAGAAATTAATTAACCCCCCTTACATCCAAATTTTGGCCAGTGGAACCTGAAAACATGTATTCACAATTACAAAGTGCCTGAAGCTGAGATCAATTCTCTACAATACCATACTCATAGTTCAACATAGCCCAGAAAGTCTACTACAGAAAGGCATCCAATTAGCCACATGTAACATGGAAATTTGCTGAACATTTCCAGGGTACAATTTCTTGACACTACAGTCAATAATAAGCCCAACCTACTCTTCAGTGCTATATCCAATATGATGTGTCCCAGAACAAAAATGAAAAATTCTCCTGAGATTTGCCAATGAAAAACAGTTTAATTTAGAGGATGACCCTGCATGCAACCAGAGTTGATCACAGACAGATGAATTAAGGTTCCAGTGAAGGTGAAAGATTGAGTTCAAATTCCAAACGGAATGCCAATATTCACCAAATTCAGTAGGAGTGTAAGGCACTAATTCCAATTTGATGTGCTTCCCGCCATCTGGTGACTAAACAGTGACCTCTGGGCCTGGCCTCTGACCCATCACACAGACAATGCCGTAGCACTTACTGCACTTCCAGTACACAACTAGCATGTGTTTGGCTCTCACTACACGGCTTACTCCACCCTCTGTCATGCAGACCACCAGTTACCTTAGGCTCACTTGGCACATGCTAAAAATCACTATCCATGCCTGGCATATCCAATCACAGAACAATTTTTATTGGCATAAAGTCACACTGGGCCAGAAATCGATATGGTCACATGTATGCACTGCAGAAGCACAAACCAAAAATCATACGACTGTTTGTCTTCTAGTGCTGACAGCTCACTGGCATGCACATCTTGTACTGATCAGTTGCTGTGGTATAAATTTTAACACTGAAGCAACATGCATTCATGAAGGCCGCAAGATGGCCGCGAGTGTAGAAGTGTGTGAATCTAACTTGAGAAATAGTTATAGTTATGCTGTTAAAAAGGGAGTTTGTAAGAATTGTAACACTGAAATAACAATGCTAAAAGACGAATTGCTAGCTTACAATTCATAGTCAGTTCCTTAAGAAGCGATATTGACTCACTCAAGAAAGAAAATCGGGATCTGCGATCGAAGCCAACACTAACTGAAGTGATGCAAGATAAAAGTAATATATCATCCGAGTGGGTAAAAGTGCCGTACAAAAATAGTGTTCTAACTACAAAAAGAACAACAAAGTCTGCTAAAACTGTCACATTTTCGGAGAAAAACAAATATCGTGTTTTGCAAACAAGTGACTGTGATAACGACTCTCCAAATGATCGTGAACTTGAAAAAGTCAGTGAACTGAAAATGAATAGCGTTTTTTCAAATAATGTCAACAACAAACACAGATCATCAGGGAAAAAGAGTAGTGTACTATTACTAACAGACAGTCATGCCAGGAATCTATCCAGCATGCTCCGTGAGAAAAATCGCGACATAGCAGTGACTAGTGTAGTGAAACCAGGAGCGGGATGTAAAAATGTTGTAGACATTAACTCTCAGACGAAATTAATGCAAGAAAATGACTTTATCGTCTGTATAATGGGTTCAAACGATGTGGCAAAAAATGAAGCAGAGGTTTGCGTGAAAACACTACAGAATTTTTTACAAGCTAATAAATGCAGAAACACAGTAGTTGCCACACTTCCTCATAGGCATGATCTGATTTATAGTTCGTGTGTAAACAAAGAAATTTGGAAAACAAACATTAAAATAAGGAAACTGTGTTCTCAATATTCTAAGTGCGATGTACTGGATATAAGCAAGCTGCATGGAAATCTGCACACGAAGCATGGAATGCATTTGAACTATGAAGGGAAAAGATTTGTTTGTGATCGTGTTAGTGAAATAATCAAAGAAAGACTTGTAAGGGATAGAACAATTTATCAGCTTCCTGAACATCCTCCCAACAGCGAGGAAAACAAAATAAAGAAGAAAGAAGAACGAAAATACAACACTGCTGATGTTCCTAATTTAAACTAGAGGTATGTGATGCTGTAAATATGATTCCCAATTACCAAATCGTGAATACGCCCGAACTAAAAATTTATCACCATAATGTGCAATCCCTGCGTAATAAGATCGATGAAATTAACATTCTATTAACACATGAACTTAATGATATCTCAGTGTTATGCATTTCTGAGCACTGGCTTAACCCAGAATTAATCCAGAATACGAAAATAAACAAATTTGTCTTGGCTGCTTACTACTGCAGGAAAAACAGCAAGCAGGGTGGGGTAGCAATTTACACAAAGGATAATGTAGATTTTATTACAATACCTGACTTAACTAGGGCAAATATCGAAAAGGATTATGAAATTGCAGCTATAAAAATTACTCAGTTCAACCTGGTTATTGCTACAGTTTACCGATCACCGTCCGGGAATTTTGAACTTTTCTTAAACAAAATGGAGTCATTGCTAAATAAAGTAAATAAAATGGATTGTGAATTGATAATCTGTGGTGACTTCAATATTGACTTCCTCATGAATAGTGGAAATAGGGAGACCATTTTGAACCTTGCAACGACCTACAATTTAAAGGCTGAAGTAAAAGCAGCTACCCGAGTATCAGAAACTTGTCAAACAGCTCTTGATCAGTTTCTAGTAAAGAAGAGTTTACACAACACCTCACTAAAAATTTTCAATGCAGGTTTTAGTGATCATCTTGCTCAAATATTAAGCATAAAAGTACAAGGCAGTATTATTAACAACATGTCTTTTAGAACAGCATATCGAAGCTATAATCAGCGTAATGTGAACTACTTCAACAACTTATTACAGAAAGAAAAATGGCTAGGAGTGTACAAAATGAACGATATAAATGAAAAATTCAACACTTTCGTTGATACATTAACCCATTTCTTTGAACTTGCATTCCCACTGAAAACATTAACCATACGGGGAAACTCTAGAACAAACAGCTGGATCATAAAGGGAATAAGGGTTTCATGTCAGAAGAAAAGACTACTTCATGAAATATGTAACTCAAAAAATTCCTCACCTGTAGTACGCGCATACTATAAAAAATACTCCAAAATATTAAGAAAAGTAATAAAAGCAGCAAAAATAATGCATAATGATGAAATCATTTATAATTCAGCTAATAAATCAAAGGCTATGTGGAGTGTTATAAAAAAAGAATGTGGAGAATACAGACAACCTTGGAAAAATATAACACTATCACATAAAAATAAAAAAGTAACACACCCCTTAGAAGTAGCCAACACATTTAACAACTTTTTCACAGGTGTTGCTGAAAATATGTTACAATCAAACTTTAAGAGCATCCAGGCAAATGAATATAAAATAAGTGCTTGTAGAGGATCAATGTACATCAGTTCTGTTTCACAAGATGAAGTAGCTAAAGCAATAAAAGGACTAAAAAATTCCAAATCGGCAGGTATTGATGGTATACCTGCAACAATGTTAAAGAAGAGCGCATCAAACCTAATTGAAGTACTCACACATTTATGCGACTGCTCACTTCAGGCAGGCACTTTCCCTGATGTGTTAAAAACATCAAAAGTTATTCCTGTATATAAAAAAGGGGATAAAGACAATGTAAATAACTACAGACCCATCACAATTTCCTCCTGCATCTCTAAAGTACTGGAAAAAGTTATGTACGAGAAACTTATGAAATTTATAAATAAAAACAGCATCCTATGTAATGAACAACATGGATTCAGAAGTAAGAGGTCAACGACAACTGCTGTCTATGAGTGCATCAATTCCATCCTAAACCTGATGGACAAAAAACAGGAAACAATAGGAGTCTTTATTGACTTGTCAAAAGCTTTTGACATGGTGGACCATAAAATTCTGCTATCAAAGCTAGAAAGATATGGTATTCGAAGTCTGTCCAATAAGTGGATCAGGTCCTTCCTGACAAATCGTATGCAGGCAGTATGCGTCAAGCACACAAATATTGAACTAAAAACTGTATCTAATCACTTATCTGACTATAAACAAATAAAATGTGGTGTACCCCAAGGATCCGTATTGGGACCCCTTCTGTTTCTTCTGTACATAAATGATCTAAGCTTAAATACTGATGCACACAAATCAATCATATTTGCAGATGACACCACGATTCTACTAAAAGGAGACCACGATGAACAGTTACAGCAGACAGTAAACACGGTCACGAAACAACTTAGCAGCTGGGCACAGAGTAATCAGCTTGTAATAAACAGTAAGAAAACCGTTGCTCTAAAATTCCACAATGTCCCTAACAAGGACATGTTTATCCCATCAATCTCTATCAATGACGAACCAGTTGGTAACAGTACTGAAACCAAATTCTTAGGACTTTGGCTGCAGAGTAACATCAGATGGAATAAGCATATTGAATATCTCAATGCAGAACTGAGCAAAACATGTTATCTTCTTTGTTCATTAAAATCATGCTGTAGTGAGAAAACAGTATTGAATGCATATCATGCGTACTTTCATTCTCGTCTTAGATATGGGGTCACCTTCTGGGGAAACTCTGAAATAACTAATAGCACTTTTAAACTACAAAAAAGGGCCATTAGAATCTTGTTTGGGTGCAAGCCTAGAGACTCTTGTAAACCCCTGTTTAAGAAATCTGGTATTCCCCCATTACCATGTGTATACATTATGGAAATCCTTTTGTTCTTTAAATTAAATGTAATAGGCAAGAACCAGAGACTACAAAAAAACTGTGATATACATGAGCACTTTACCAGACAAAACAGAAACTTACATATGACCCAAATCAGCACAGCACTGTGCCAAAAAGGTACTTTTCACATGGGCGTTAAGCTTTATAACAAACTTCCTGAAAACATAAAAGCTATCACTGAGGTCAATACATTTGGAAAATCTCTAAAGTCATATTTACAGCATCACTGCTTTTACTCCATTGAAGAATATTTAAATTTATGAAATGTGTTATATAAATACTTATGTGTAAAGTGTATTATTGTAAGCTTAAATATGTATGCCTTGAAATTACTTTCAGACTGTATATTTATAACTTGACTTGTCCAATGTCTTATGCATAAGCTGCTATGTAGACAACAGGAACAATAAAATACAATCTACAAAGTGCATAACAGAGATAGTCATCCTCAGGTGCCGTACATATTTGTATCAGGGAATATAAAATTAAATTAAGACTTACTTAATACTTCATGCAGAATTAAAATAAAAAAAAAATAAAAAAAAGAAAATGAAAGGCTTGGTTATGGGCTTAAAGAAAGAAGTGTAAAGTATAAGTCAGGGAGAGAAATCTTAGTATTTGGGAAGCAGAAAGTATGAACAGGACGTTAGAGTCAGAATGGCACTAGTGAGACAGGCAGAAAAGATTCTTAGCTGGTGTTTTGAGGATAGAATTAAGAAAGTGACTAGTGAAATGCATGATACATAGCTTGGCCTTGTATGGAGCAGAATCATGGACACTGAGAAAGTAGGAAGAGAGGAGAATTGAAGCTGTGAAATCTCAAGACAGCCCAGAATGGAGTCGATCACTTGGACTGATAAAATAAAGAATGAAGCAATATTGATAAGACTGGAGGAAGTTGCTGACAGTGAAGAATAGGATGCTAAACTGGGTAGGATATAATTTGAGACAAGATTGCCTTCTGATAGAGGCAGTTTTAGGTTTCATTAGGGGGAAGAGAGAGTGGGGCAGAAGAAGGTGCTAGATGTTGGATGATGTCAGTAGTCCACAATGTGGTTACCAAAGAATGAAGGGGCAGCAGAAGACAGAGAAACGTGCAGGGCTATGAAGTCTAACGTGTCACAAGTGGAAGAAAAATGACATCCAAAAAATGAAGTGTTGTGAATGATGCTGACTTTTAATGGTAAGTACTTGGGGGCCACAGCCAACTCATTGCACACTTGATACAGGTATTCTATTGGGGAGTCATAATGTACTAATTTATGTAGGTTACCAATTAATAATAAGACCGGTGCCATCTCACAATGTCAGTTTTGGGTCTTGAGCAAAAATGTTTGATGACTACTAGTCTAGATTACACACTTACACTTGAACATATCTGTTAGGATGAATGTGATCAATTACAGTGAATAAAGCATATTATTCATGTAATATATAGCCTGAATAGAAACATGATTTTTTAAAATTTACGTGTGGCTTAAGTGAATGCATAAACAACCAACATTGATATAATTAACTATCGAGAATTATGTTGGAACTAGAGTATTCATACACATCTTGCTTATTGCTTGCATTAGATTGACACTGACTTTTTGGTATACAAAATGTTACAGAATGATATTTTAAAAATGTGGGAGATTTTAGAGTATGCAGTTTGGAAAATTTTGCAGCAAGGAACCTGTAGCCGGACATGGGAAATAAAGTTTCTACAGCAGGAGGAGGTATTTGACCTCCTGTCACTTGGATGGCTACCTTTCCATCCATTGACTTTACATTGTTGTTGCAGTTGGAAGACCGGAAACTCACAGCTACAGTAGTCTACCTAAGTCTGTGTATGGAAAGTTGTTTACTTAGTGTTTGCCATCTTTCAGTTTACCCATTTCATCCACATATGCTGTGCTCTCAATATGCAGCTAGTCAACATGAATCACTGTACAGTTGTCTGATTATTGTGCTTTATGTGCTGTAGTTAAGTTCTGATACCATGAAGGGCAATTACACATTTGGAGAACTTACTGAAATGCATTTGAGATATGGTGGAGCTCATGGAAATGCTAATGCAGCAGCTCTTCAATTGTATGCAGGAAGATTCCTAAACAGGTGACTTCCTAGCATCCCATAATTGAGCATGTTGATCAGGATTGAGAGAGAGAGAGAGAGAGAGAGAGAGAGAGAGAGAGAGAGAGAGAGGAACTGTGTCAGATGATGCACATCAGGGAGGTGCAAGAAGGAGGATATGAACCGCCAACTTTGAAAAAAGATGTTATGGATCATGTAGCTGCCAATCCTAGATCAAGCATATGTGCAATTTCATAAATAAATCACATAGACCATGCTCAGTAATGGGCTATATCTATTGTGCAATTGACCAGTTCAAACTATGGGACAGCCTCATTTTGAACCATGGTAGCAATTGTCACAGTGGTTCCTTCATTGTTGTGTTGCTGTCCCTAATTTTGCATACCTTGTGCTGTTTACTGATGATTCCCCTTTTACGAGGGAGGATGCTTTTAACTCCTGCAATAGCCACAAGTGGGCTGCTGAATATCCATACACTGCCCATACAAGAATTGACATCTTACTAGATTATTTAGACTGTGAATGGTATTTGAACTTTCTAGAGATGTTTTGCTCAGACCTGTATAGGATGTTCCCTTGAAAGCTCATGTTAGTTTGTGGTTTCAGAATGATGGTGCTCCAGTACACTTTGATCATCAGACCTGGGAATATCTCACAGACAACTCCAGGGAGAGAGTAATCATAAGAAGATGCTCAATTCTTTGGCCCATGTGCTCCCCTGACCTCAGTTCATTGTGTACTCAACACCATAAGGAACAGTACATTTTCTAACTGAGCACATTTTACAGCATCAGTACCATTGGAGGGGTCTGTGGAATCTTACAGAGAATCGCACATTATGTAGTGAAGTTGGCAGTTCTCAGACTGAAAATTTACTCTAAAGTACTGACGCCACAGATCTGGTTTAAAGTATTTGATTGTACTCAACTGGTTTGTCAGTAAAAGTTTTCCAGTTCTAATATTTCCTTTAACATAGCAAAAGCAAAGAAAGTGCATAGAAACTTTATTCCACATTTCTCACTGTAGGTTCCTTCTGGCTAGTATTTTCTAAGGAATTGAAAGGTAGCAAAATGAGAGCATCAGCTGTGAATTTTAAAATTTTCCCGGCGAATTGACTGTTCAAACAAATTCCAGGCTTGCAGCCGGTCATCGTTCAATACTTCGCATGATATTTCAACTGGGCACCTGCCAGTCACCTTCAGGTGAGCCATCGCAGACTGAAGAAAACGTCCTCCATTCCGCAATATATAGCATACTGTAACTATTCTGTGCATGCGTCGAAAACTTGATAGTTGAACCACACTGCCCACCAACAGTGCCCTCACTGGTGGAATAGCGGAACTCAGTCACCCTCTGCGTTGCTGTTTGCCACAGCCGTCGATGGACTCTGTCGTCTTCAATTTGAACAAATCATGGAGATGATGGGATTTCATGCACTGTCCAGCTGGTAGCCGCTGTCACAGTTTAACACATTTTCTGCCAGTCGTATTTCTACGGATTCTTTAATAATGGAGTCCCAGAAAGACGTTGCTGTGGACAAAATCATTGTTTTCTCATACTCCATTAAATGTCCAGTAGAAATACAATGTTCAGCAATAGCGAACTTGCTTGGCTGCAAAAGGCGGGTGTAACGTTGATGTTCAGTGCAGCGTTCTTTCACGGTGCGTGTGGTTTGACCTGTGTAAGCCATACCACATTGGCACGGTATCTTGTAAATTCCGGCCTTTCGTAGTAACAGATTGTCCTTAACTGATCCTACAAGGCCCGCAATCTTTGATGGTGGGCGGAAAACCACTTTTACCTGAAATTTTCGGAGGATTCTTGCTATTTTAAACGAAGTGTTGCCAACGAAAGGAAGAAAAGCTAAAGATTGTTCCGGCATGTTCTCCTCTTTCTTCACTTCCTGCTTTTTAGTTTTAACTGTTAGTGCCCTGTTAATCTGCCGGATGGAATACCCATTTTCGCTGAATACTGTCTTTAGATGGGAGAGTTCTTGAGGTAAGCTATCTAGATCTGAGACAGTATGAGCTCTATGAACAAGTGTTTTAAGCAAACTCATGGTTTGCGATGGGTGATGGCAACTCGATGCTTGCAGATACAAATCAGTATGAGTGGGTTTCCGGTAAACTGAATGCCCTAGAGAACCATCATTCTTCCTTCGAACCAGGACATCCAAGAAAGGCAAACAACCATCTTTCTCTATTTCCATGGTGAACTGGATGTTGTTATGAATGGAGTTGAGGTGGTGTAGAAACTCCATTAATTTATCTTCTCCATGAGGCCGCACTATGAAAGTGTCATCCACATACCGCCAAAAAACTGTTGGCTTCAGGGCAGCTGATTCAAGTGCTCTCTCTTCGAAATCCTCCATAAAAAGGTTGGCCACCAAAGGAGACAGGGGACTACCCATGGCGACACCGACAGTCTGTTCAAAATATTCTTCATTAAACATAAAATAAGTTGAGGAAAGAGCGCGCCTGAACAAAGCAGTGATATCATCAGGAAACATGTTACCAATCAGTGTCAAAGAATCTGCAAGAGGAACTTTTGTAAAAAGTGAGACCACATCAAAACTTACTAGAAGGTCTACACTGCTAAGACGAAGAGCCCCCAGTCTATTGATAAAATCAGCTGAGTTTTGTATGTGATGTGAGCACTTGCCTACAAAAGGTCTCAGTAAGGAAGCGAGATGTTTAGCTAAATCATGCGTAGGAGCTCCAATGTTGCTCACTATTGGATGCAGAGGAAGACCCTCTTTAGGAATCTTTGAAAGGCCATACAGTCTTGGAGGTACACAACCATGTGGTCTCAACCTCTTGATGGTCTCTTGCAGTAAGGAGGAGGAATTTAATAGTGCTGAAGTTTTTCGTTGCACATGTCCTGTAGGATCATAATCAATCCTCTTATAGGTAGAGTCACTTAGCAGACCATACATCTTATCTTTATACACACCACGAGGTAACAAAACAGTTGCATTACCTTTGTCAGCTTTCAATACCACTACGTCAGGGTCCTCTCTCAGATTTCGTAATGCAGCCCTTTCTGCAGAGGTTAAATTACTGCGCTGAGTAGGAGCCTTCAACAGAGCATGGCAAGTTTCCCTTCTTATTTCGTCTGCAGCATCCAAAGGAAGATTGCGGACCTTGTAGGATCAGTTAAGGACAATCTGTTACTACGAAAGGCCAAAATTTACAAGATGCCATGCCAATGTGGTATGGCTTACATAGGTCAAACCACACGCACCGTGAAAGAACGCTGCACTGAACATCAACGTTACACCCGCCTTTTGCAGCCAAGCAAGTCCGCTATTGCTGAACATTGTATTTCTACTGGACATTCAATGGAGTATGAGAAAACAATGATTTTGTCCACAGCAACGTCTTTCTGGGACTCCATTATTAAAGAATCTGTAGAAATACAACTGGCGGAAAATCTGTTAAACCGTGACAGCGGCTACCAGCTGGACAGTGCATGGAATCCCATCATCTCCACGATTTGCTCAAATTGAAGACGACAGAGTGCGTCAACGGCCGTGGCAAACAGCAATGCAGAGGGCAACTGAGATCCGCTATTCCACCAGCGAGGGCACTGCCGGCGGGCAGTGTGGTTCAACTATCAAGTTTTCGACGCATGCGCAGAATAGTTACAGTACGCTATATATTGTGGAACGGAGGGCGTTTTCGCCAGTCTGTGATGGCTCACCTGAAGATGACTGGCGGGTGTCCAGTTGAAATATTGTGCGAAGTATTGAACGACGACCAGCTGCAAGCCCGAAATTTGTTTGAACAAGAGAGCATCACCTATCATCTGCCAAAAAATGATCTCAAATTGTGATCTTTAACAGATCATATAATAGTAATTTGATATTATCTCTTTTTCAGGAACAACTTGTTATGGAAAAAATGAAACCACAAAGGGAAAAATTTGCATTTGTATTGATGACAGTTCACATGAAAGATATTTCCCTGTTTTTGAAAACTAATTTCTCTTTTGTTATTTTTCATTGTAGTGGAGTTCAGAAAGGCTGGCAAATATTGTGCAGTGAAGCTGCTGTATGCACAGTACTGGGAGTGGGCTCTTGGTCAGTTCTTGTATTAGCTCTGCGTTACACTCTCAAAGCCCTTTTCACATACAAAGGTTGGATGTATGAGGAAGGTGGCCGTGGTCGAAGTGTGTCATTGGCTACCAAACTGTGGCTTCTCAGTGTTAAAGTGCTCACATTTGCAACAAAGCCCTCACTGTATAGTTATCAAGGGATTTTACCAAGATTACCAGTGCCTCCCTTGAATGAAACAATAGAAAAGGTAAGCTGTGTATAAAGTATCATATAATGTGTAAATGACTTACTTTTTGTAGCAATGATATTAAAAAAGTCAGTATTGGTCAGGGTGAAGGCTGTTATATAGTCATAAAACACTTCACAGAATTAGATATTGTAAATGACATAAGTGGTTTGGGGCACTTTAATCTTCACTTTAATGATCGTCTGTAAATTTATATTATGGAGATTTGTTTACAGAATTTGCATTCTATAAATCTATATATTTATAATATAAGTCATCTGTGCCTCAATAAATGTTTCTGTAAATAAAAGAAAATTGTCATGTGGATAACATATCAGATGAGCTCTATACTATAACAGTGTTAACAAAACTCATTATTACAGTTACTTGATCAACACTGGATATCTGTTATGCATAACCTTCATTAATTTTAATTTTGTTTACCATGAACCAACTGCTGACTATACTGAATATTACATCTATGTGTTGAATTGTTCAAAGAGGAACTTTCCCACTACATAATAAAGTAGTTTCATATGCAAATGATGACACCTGCTCATTACAGTCCAGGCCATTTACAAATACTAAAAATAGGAGTGACCCAATCTTGGGTTCCTAATAATGCTAATAATAATGGTGTGGTGTTCTGGCTGCAGACGAGCCAGTCTTGCTTTACTGACTGTTATGTCATCTATCAGCCATTGGTGTCACTTGGATGCAGTATGGAGGGATTTATGGAGAGCACACTGCCTGTCTGGCTGTTTTCACTTTAGTAGGCCAAGAGCCATGGCTACTCAGTTATGTAGCTCCTCAGTTGACATCATGAGGCTGAGTGGACTCCATTTCAGTCCTCCCACCATGTAAAAGTCTCTGACAGAACAAAAAAATGAATCCAGATCCTCTATGTGACAGCCATCTCCACTGTCTGCTCAGTTATGGAGGTGGACCTAGCTTCCTAAAGCACTCCATATTCAAGCTTCAGTAGCTGTTTCTAATTACAATACTTGTAGGCTCTATAACCAAACCTAAATCTCATTTATAAGTATTCCTCTATTCTCACATTGTAATCTTTAAGCTCATCAGGACAACTAGACTTTGCAGAAACTGTTGGTTCTGTTTTGCTTTCCTTGAGTAAATCCCAGTTTGCCTGAATGGATTATACACATTTTCAATGTAAATGACATTACAATTCCTTTTAGCCCCTCTGTTTCCTTCCCTGTGTAATCTTTTTGCCTGTTAATAGTGACAACAACATAGATTTTTTATAGTGGTTTCAGTCACAGCTTGAAAGTGGTCATTTAGAATAAGTGCAGTGTATTTTACATTGTATATGCTTGATATCACTCAAGGAAGGGGGTCATTTAGAGTAATATGAAATACAGAAGTAAGAACTTCAAGTGTCAAGACCGCTAATTATAATTTTATTTAGTACTGGTTTTGGCAACTTTAAGTTTCCATCAGATCTTATGCAAATACACCTCAATAAGTCTCCATCATATGCCAGGTCATAGCACATCATTCAAGGAACATTAAAAATGTGATGCAATAGCATGTCAGTAATAAAACAAGATTTACATAAAATATCATGCATATTTCACTGACTACACAAGCTCGTGTTCACACAATAGATGAAAGACTGCTTCTATAATTAGCTATCTCTATTGCTGAAGTTTTACTTCTGTATTTCACATTTTATATTAGCTAATTTAGGAGTTCCCCATAATTTTATTTCATTATTTTTTTTCTTTCTTGTGGTTTACTCAAGGAATAGTGAATTGAATTGTAAATGATGCTCTAGTATTACACTGTTCACAGCAAATGCACATGTCATATAGGACACACAAAAAACAGCAAGCGTTCAGTATCACTTATTTCCTAAGGAGCAACCACTTTGATTATAAAGAACAATATATAATTTGAAAGGTACTCTTAACATTAAAATTTCTTTTCCACTATACAGTCTTCGAGTTGTTCAGAAAGTTAATGTCATGTGCTCATATACTATCTTGTAGATTTTTGTTGGGCTTCTGAATACTAAGAAAACCCTTATGCAAAGAAGAGGACAAGATATATTGTCTTCTGGATTCAGTTTGGGAAGATATTTGTTTTGTGTACTACTAATGTAGATAAAAAGAATCAGGAATTGTGCAGCTCATATAGGTTATCTGGAAACATTCACATTCTCATGATGAAAACTGAAAAAATATTAAATCCCGCCCCCTCTCCTGTAAAAAAACTCCCTTTCTTTGATAGTTACCTTCTTCCAGATTGTTCTTCTCTTCTTCTTTAGGTTTCTTTCTTTGCACATATGAGATGTGAGTGAGATTGCAAAAATTTACTTCATTTAATCAGTAGTCATTACTGTAGAGAAATTAAGAACTCATTTCTGCTTCTTGTTGTTGTTGTGGTCTTAAGTCCTGAGACTGGTTTGATGCAGCTCTCCACGCTACTCTATCCTGTGCAAGCTTCTTCATCTCCCAGTACCTACTGCAACCTACATCCTTCTGAATCTGCTTAGTGTATTCATCTCTTGGTCTCCCTCTATGATATTTACCCTCCACGTTGCCCTCCAATACTAAATTTGTGATCCCTTGATGCCTCAGAACATGTCCTACCAACCGATCCCTTCTTCTAGTCAAGTTGTGCCACAAACTCCTCTTCTCCCCAATCCTATTCAGTACCTCCTCATTCGTTATGTGATCTACCCATCTAATCTTCAGCATTCTTCTGTAGCACCACATTTCAAAAGCTTCTATTCTCTTCTTGTCTAAACTATTTATCATCCATGTTTCACTTCCATACATGGCTACACTCCATACATATACTTTCAGAAACGACTTCCTGACACTTAAATCTATACCCGCTGTTAACAAATTTCTCTTCTTCAGAAACGCTTTCCTTGCCATTGCCAGTCTACATTTCATATCCTCTCTACTTCGACCATCATCAGTTATTTTGCTCCCCAAATAGCAAAACTCCTTTACTGCTTTAAGTGTCTCATTTCCTAATCTAATTCCCTCAGCATCACCCAACTTAATTCGACTACATTCCATTACTCTCGTTTTGCTTTTGTTGATGTTCATCTTATATCTTCCTTTCAAGACAATGTCCATTCCGTTCAACTGCTCTTCCAAGTCCTTTGCTGTCTCTGACAGAATTACAATGTCATCGGCGAACCTCAAAGTTTTTATTTCTTCTCCATGGATTTTAATACCTACTCCGAATTTTTCTTTTGTTTCCTTTACTGCTTGCTCGTTATACAGATTGAATAACATCGGGGAGAGGCTACAACCCTGTCTCACTCCCTTCCCAACCACTGCTTCCCTTTCATGCCCCTCGACTCTTATAACTGCCATCTGGTTTCTGTACAAATTGTAAATAGCCTTTCGCTCCCTGTATTTTACTCCTGCCGCCTTTAGACTTTGAAAGAGAGTATTCCAGTCAACATTGTCAAAAGCTTTCTCTAAGTCTACAAATGCTAGAAACGTAGGTTTGCCTTTTCTTAATCTAGCTTCTAAAATAAGTCGTAGGGTCAGTATTGCCTCACGTTCCCCATATTTCTATGGAATCCAAACTGATCTTCCCCAAGGTCTGCTTCATTAGGATCAAAGGCATATTCAGCACCCATACTCAGAATTGAAGTTACACACATGTTAACAAAAGTGCAAAAAAAGTATTACACTGATAATGAAAGTAAAAGTAATTTTGGGGGAGTAGTACGACATATTTCTTGTGTGATCTATTTTACAAAAAGTTTATACAACAAAAAATATGGAACAGGTGACAGTGAGTTTGAAGTAATAACCAGCTGTGTGGGAGAATTTACAATTTCCTTACTGTTACAAAAAATGAAACTGTTAGTATAACATTAGTTACTGAAAGCCTGATGGTCTTTGTCAGAAAGTGATGTGGCAGCAAGTTCAGCATGCTGACTGTGAGTAATGTGTAAATCGAGTTTTATTGTTTGAATCAATTAATCTGATTGACATGAATAAGTCTCTTGATAACAATTATTTCTTCTTACCTTTAAAAAGCTTTTGTAGGTATTTCAGCTATCTTTAGAGGAACTGCTGCTGGAGTTCCTTCTTGTTTACAACTTATAAACTTTTTAAGTTTGTGTGTATTATAGTCAGAATATTATCTTCGTAGCTAATTTAAGCACCCTCATCCAGTAAAGAAGTGCAGTAGCTTTCTAGCTGCTGTTGGCAGATGCAATAGTGCTGGATAAATCATAAATGGAGAATGTTCTCAGATGAGATCAACCATACCCAATGATACAGTTAGTAAAATGTGAATGAAGAAACTTAAACTTGTTGCTTCCACTAAATAATCATTCAATCACTAACTTGTGAGCTCTCACATGCAACTGTATGAATAATAAATCATAAGTCACAGCGTTATTGTTTATGTGTGACTGTATTTTTAAGTGTTGGCTATGCTACAGTCTAGAGGCCAACCAGCACATCTGTCGATTAATCCTAAAGACATCCTGTCACAAAGTTCAAATGAATGCAGGCAGGAAATTGTGAAATAATCTTTTTAATCTCACAGGTGACACTGGGGATACATTATCTAACACTGTACAGTGAAATATAAATGAAGAAGTTTGTCAAAAGAATTAAACTAAAATTAAACATTGACAGAAAACATTATGAACCTGCAGAGACAGGAGTACATAGTAGTCACAAAACAATATCTTTTGGAAGCAGAGATTTCTTCATTTGGAAAAACAAAAAGTATTGGGAAACTCATGAAGCACTTATAGAAGTCATTTGGGACCCCAAGAAAAGAGGTCCAGGGTGGGAGGGAAATTAACAGTGAAAGTATACCAACAGATGAGACTTGGAAACCTACTCAGTGTGCCACCACACCATTTTTTGGTACCAACTTTGCATTGTACATTAGCAATCTCCAATTTTAGAACTCAGCTGAAGATGGCTGCCTGGTTGTTAGCTGAAATCCCATGGTAAGACATTACAGGAGTGAGTAGAAAGAATATCCAGGCTTTATTCAGACTGCAGAAAAGAGCAATAAGTATAATAATCAAGAGTGGCAGCATGGCTCACTGCCTTAAATGCTGAATATCTCAACTGCCCTTGTGAATACATTTTTCAGTCTTATGTAAAAATAAAAAAAAATATTGACTGCTCTGTTCACAATTATTTATTAATGATTATGAAACTAGAAACATGTATAATTTGTATGTGGAAAGAAAACATAAAGTAAAAACAATTATATAATAAATTACCACAAGAAATAGAAGATATAGTTTTGATCTGGTCTTTCAAAACATAAGTAAAAAAATATTTGCAGAATAAAAGTTTTTGTATGGTAATGGAGTATCAGGAGCAAAAAGTGTTACCTAATTAAGAAATTCTTTATTAAAATATAATGGTACGTAGAAATAATAATTATATACCACTAAAAACAAATGTAAATATAGATTAAAAGAAAATGCATTGACAATTAAAGTGGAAGAAATTAATCTTCAACTGTCAATTTGTCTATGTTTTGAATCACAGAATCCATACAATGTAAATTATTTCATGGATTAATAAAGAAATCAAATCATTGGAGAGATAGCATCCCCAAACTTTTCACTTCACATTCTCATGCTCCTACTTATCCAGTTGCAGAAAAAGAACAGGTTCAGCACACTGTTGCATGGAAACTGTACCTAGTCTCACTCAGATTCCCTCCCTTCCCTCACCAGCACAATATAATTATGACTGTAGTACATCTGGCTGACATCCATTCCTAACTTCCACAAGGACACAACCCTTACTACTGCTGCACAATTTAATCTCAGCAGTAGTTTTCCACCCACAAAAGGATGTGTGATGGCTTCCTGAGACTACATCTGATTGTACATGACACTGTGACTGAAACAGAGTCTGAATAATTGGGCACATTATACTGTGGTTTGCTCATTTATGCTTCATATATGGACAACAATACAGTTGGAAAGATAAAATCTTATTTTCTGCCCTAGAGGAGAGGATGTTGGCACCTTTTTGATTTCTTCAGGGTGCTCTACAGGACAACATGCAGTCATAGATTTGCAAATTCAACCTCTCAGGTGACTTAGTTACACAATAATGAGAGCCAAAATGGGGACAGAAGGACAGCCCTGGTTCAGTCCTAAAATTTTAAGAGTAAATTTGTTGGCCAATGTGAGTGAAATTGTAGGGGTTTCTCATAAGCCCTTAGTCAAATGTTGAACCTTGGATTACACTTTACACAAATGGCCCAACCATGTAGCTTTCAAAATGCATTTGTGCATCTTAACTTAATCCAGTCATTGTTAAAAATAGGAAATATGAAAATTATGCAGCACACCTTTTACCATGGACAGATGTAAAGTTTTGTAAGTGACCAAATTGTTGTACACACATCAACAAAAGTCTTGCATCACCCCTTTATTTCAAAATTCATGGTGCAGGAAACAAAAATTGGATCTGAGGCATGCATAAATATTCATTTGCAATGTGCTCAGATCATTAAAAAATAAAAAAAATTAAACACATGTCTGTTTTCTATGGGTTTTTCACAGTCTTTCTGAGTAATAACAATACACAGTGGAACATCCCATTGCTTAGATGCAGGCTTGAATTCACATGGGCTACCATCGATGAGGTCAAGCCAGCCCTTGTCCAAATTGTCCCACTCTTCAATGGCGATTCTGTATAAGTCACATGAAATACATGATCATTGTTGGCATCCAAACTCCAACTTGTTTCAATTGATTCCACACATATGCAGTTTGGTTCATGTATATGGAATGTACAGACCATTCCATTCTGATGATCCCAGCATGCTGATGGAATGTGTGCATGAGAACAGCGTCATGAGCAAATGAGTTATCACCCATCAAAATGTAATTGTCACCAAAATGTTGATTGCTTGTGGAATCTTGTCCCTGTACCATGGAGCAATGAGATTACACTCAACAACCACGAGGGGTGTATGGTCGCCCCATGTAGTGCCATCCTAGGACATCATTCCACCGCCAAGTTGTTACATATGTGGGATACAGTGCTGGAGGTGCCACTGTTACCAGATTGCCTACAGACTTGTTGTTTGTGATTATCAGGGTACAAACAAATGTGAGTTTCATTCATAAATAACACTTGATGCCAATCCTGAGCCATCCATTCCGCATGATTTCTTGCCCATCTGGAACGGAGTCCATGGTGTTGCTGTGCATAATATGGAGCTCAATATGGCTATCAGGAATGGAGATTCATGTCATGCACTTATCTCATAACAGTCTGATGCTATACATAACAGTCTGTAGCTCTTCAAAGACAAAATTCAGTCCTGGGGCACACAGTCCACAGTTACTTTGACTCAAAAGTCATATACATCAATCAGCATGTGCAGCTGTTGAAAGTGGATGGCCTGTGTATTGTAAGTCCTCAACACTACCTTTCAATTGGAACCAATTCAATATCCACAGCACATCACTTTGATTATGGAGCATGCATTGAGTAACTTACCAGGTTGACCACTCGTCTCTGCATAACGTGTTGACACAGACTCAATCATTGCTTGCAACTGTCCTTTGTGGCATGATGGATGTTGACTCTACTGTGGCATACTGGTGCTTTACTTTCAACTGAAATTCTGAAATCCATTAGAATATGGTGGTCTACCTGTGGTGGCACTCATGGTAACTGTGTGTATGAAGTACTTCAGGGGTAACCTTCTGATTGGTACACGAACAATCACAACAGCAACACACCGGCATGACATATCAGGGTGATGCAAAACTTTTCTTTATGTGTGCAGATATTGAAGCTAATAGGTGTTTTTTTTAAAGGTTATAACCTCTGTCTTTGAATTTCCATACTATTAATCAAATGAAATTTTGTTGGTTATTTTTATTGATGTATAGGATTTACCTGTCATATAGGTTTTTTTTCTATTTCAGACTTTTAAGTTTCAGTGCAATTTTAAATTAGTGGTGTATGAATAAAAATATCTTTCTGTATACAGGATCTTCTCTAAATATCATGGAATTCTCACACTCACTGTCATGTAGATTTATTTTCTAGTGATGTCCAGAGACAAAAGTAATAAGCATTCTCAAATGAATGGTCACCTTCACACTCTCAATATAAGGCTCAAAAATGTATAATATACTTTCTTGTTTTTATGGTGCTGAGTGCAGATACAAAGGTTTTTATTGTGTTATTAGCAGTGGTGGATATGTATGGGAGGTGCGGGGAGTGCGCGCCACCCGCATTGCCACCCGTGCTGCCCCTGCCAGCCAGCCCACATGCTATTCGTTCATTTCTTTTGTCAGTTGACTCAACTGAATTGAGTTATCGAGTAGTTGTACTTTCCTATGTAGCATGCGCATCCACGTTATTGTATTTTACATGCTTCTGTCTGGCACATAGATAGCTAACTCACACCTACAAGAAAAATTGTGGCCATTCTAGTTATCTCAGTATGTTATTCTGTCTGGCATTTGACCAAGAAAAGTTGTGAACATTCTACTGTTTTCTTGCGCAGAGAACCTTCGATATGTAGCATTATAAATATGGACTATTTGCCGAATAGGAAGCTAGTTTACATTCAGAAGCAGAAATATTAAGACTGAAAAATGAATAAGTAAAAAGTCCTAGTTGTGATAAATGCAAGTGTGAAGATTAGTCAAGAGTGAGAGTGATCAGTTGATTGTGAAGTATTAATAATAGAATTCATCATTTAAGGAAGAGAACCACAACTGTAATTTTTTTAGATCATAAGATAGCATTGTCTTGTGTATGTGTATAATCAGTTTAAACAAAACTTTCTTAAACTTTGCATATGACTTGATTATTTTTTATTACAGTAAAAGTGAATGTAGCTCAAAATATCTTTAGTGCCCCTCTTTGAGGTTTATCTGTATCTGCTACTGGTTATTAGAAGACATAAAATAAGTTATTTATAATATTTGTGGATTCAAAATGATATTAAAATGTGTGTTATTAGACACTCAAAAGTTCTCTTATGATCTAAGCTATCTGAATGCATTCATTTCACAGTTAGTAAAGCGCTTTAGTCTGATGAATTATTATTCTTGTTATTTTTCATGTATGATTTTTATCAAAGAGAAATCCTTAGAGTCTATAAGTGTAAGGAATTGATAATCTTTTATTTGTGTCCAGCTATGTCTAGGTTTCACTTTCCCAAGTGTCCTAGGTTTCCCTTTCCAAAGTGTCATCCATACCTCCTCATTTATAACAGTAGTGCCCAATTGAGAACAGATTTTGCCCTTCCAAAATACATTTTTGCCCTTCCAAAATACACTCCTGGAAATGGAAAAAAGAACACATTGACACCGGTGTGTCAGACCCACCATACTTGCTCCGGACACTGCGAGAGGGCTGTACAAGCAATGATCACACGCACGGCACAGCGGACACACCAGGAACCGCGGTGTTGGCCGTCGAATGGCGCTAGCTGCGCAGCATTTGTGCACCGCCGCCGTCAGTGTCAGCCAGTTTGCCATGGCATACGGAGCTCCATCGCAGTCTTTAACACTGGTAGCATGCCGCGACAGCATGGACGTGAACTGTATGTGCAGTTGATGGACTTAGAGCGAGGGCGTATAGTAGGCATGCGGGAGGCCGGGTGGACGTACCGCCGAATTGCTCAACACGTGGGGCGTGAGGTCTCCACAGTACATCGATGTTGTCGCCAGTGGTCGGCGGAAGGTGCACGTGCCCGTCGACCTGGGACCGGACCGCAGCAACACACGGATGCACGCCAAGACCGTAGGATCCTACGCAGTGCCGTAGGGGACCGCACGGCCACTTCCCAGCAAATTAGGGACACTGTTGCTCCTGGGGTATCGGCGAGGACCATTCGCAACCGTCTCCATGAAGCTGGGCTATGGTCCCGCACACACCCCAACATTGTGCAGCCCGCCTCCAGTGGTGTCGCGACAGGCGTGAATGGAGGGACGAATGGAGACGTGTCGTCTTCAGCGATGAGAGTCGCTTCTGCCTTGGTGCCAATGATGGTCGTATGCGTGTTTGGCACCGTGCAGGTGAGCGCCACAATCAGGACTGCATACAACCGAGGCACACAGGGCCAACACCCGGCATCATGGTGTGGGGAGCGATCTCCTACACTGGCCGTATACCACTGGTGATCGTCGAGGGGACACTGAATAGTGCACGGTACATCCAAACCGTCATCGAACCCATCGTTCTACCATTCCTAGACCGGCAAGGGAACTTGCTGTTCCAACAGGACAATGCACGTCCGCATGTATCCTGTGCCACCCAACATGCTCTAGAAGGTGTAAGTCAACTACCCTGGCCAGCAAGATCTCCGGATCTGTCCCCCATTGAGCATGTTTGGGACTGGATGAAGCGTTGTCTCATGCGGTCTGCACGTCCAGCACGAACGCTGGTCCAACTGAGGCGTCAGGTGGAAATGGCATGGCAAGCCGTTCCACAGGACTACATCCAGCGTCTCTACGATCGTCTCCATGGGAGAACAGCAGCCTGCATTGCTGCGAAAGGTGGATATACACTGTACTAGTGCCGACATTGTGCATGCTCTGTTGCCTGTGTCTATGTGCCTGTGGTTCTGTCAGTGTGATCATGTGATGTATCTGACCCCAGGAATGTGTCAATAAAGTTTCCCCTTCCTGGGACAATGAATTCACGGTGTTCTTATTTCAATTTCCAGGAGTGTACATTTGTGCATGTGTTTTCTTTATTACTCTATAATTCATGTATATTTAATATACTAATAGCTTTTTGTGTGTTGTTGCAGTATCTCCAGAGTGTTCGGCCAATTTATGACAATGAACACTTTGATAAAGTACAAAATCTTGCAACAGAATTTAAGAATGGCATTGGGAGGAAGTTCCAAAGATATCTAGTATTTAAATCATGGTGAGAATGGATCTTTTTGACTTACCTTTTTAAATATTTTAGCAAGCAATTAGAAGTGTTAAGTACTGATAACAACATTTGGTAATTTGTTCACACCAATTTTTGATTACATAGATGACTATTACACTCATCAAAGACTCTTCAGAAGTTTCAACATGTATTGAGGGCACAAGTATGTGAACAAATGCCCTTACTCCTGAAATAGAATTTTGGTCACTTACTTCATTAAACTCCATGTGTAAAGTTTCAGTTGTCTACATACAAATAAAATTAAAGTTGAAGCAACCCGATAACCTATTAAAAATCTTATTTCAGCTTGTATCATTTTCTTGATTTCTAGACAGAAGTATTAATATCTTGTACTTTTACTCACTGCTGTCATTCAAGGCAATCTTCTGCAACACTGTAGTCAGTGAAAATGAAAGAACTGTGTATACATGAGCACAAGACAAGATTAAAATAAATAAATATCTCCTTCTGATCTGTGTACCTTTGCCTATTGTACAAAGTAGAATTCTTTGTCTGGTATCATCTTCATTAACCACAAATTAAACATTATTTTAAGAGTTTATCTTATTATTCATTGGTCCTATAAAATATCAAAATATAAGATTTTCAAACATTTGTGTGCATAATAGGAAATAGTATTCTTGTTAAACAAGCCTGTATTGTTACTACAGTTCATAATAGTAATAATAATAATAATAAAATTAATAATACTAATAATTATTATTCGAAGGATTGAAGGTAACAGTTCACCATACAACAGAATCACTGGTCACTGGATTGGCACATAAACAAGACTGCAGACATTTGATAAGTGTTCAGTTCATGGCCATCAGAGTTAACTGACACACACACATAGACACACTCACACACACACACACACACACACACACACACACACACACACACACACACACACACCACATGCACACTGTCCCAGCAGGCCACATTGTACTGCCACTGTAGCTACCAGTCGCAGTGAGTAGCTACCCAGGTTTTTCCATTCTTGAGTTCATAATAATAATTATCCTTCAACAGCTACCAGTGTAGACACATCATTTTTAAGTGTATGGTAAATGAATCAATAGCTACTGAATAGTGGAAGAACAACAGCCTTTTTCAAGGCAGCAACTTTTCTGCTAAGAATGCAAGATGCTTATTTCCACCCCTTTTAAATGTAAATAGAAGGTGGTTAGTGACTTAATCATATGTTAATCTAGCTATAACTAAATGCAAACTAATCTGCATATAAATTAAGGTATGGGCTTATAGGGAGCAGGGAGTGAAAGCATCAACTTTATGAAACTAAAAAGAAACTTTACTGCCAATTAGAAACAAAATAATAACCAAATAAAGGCAGTCTTATCTGAAAGTGCATATCCATGAAATCAAAATTTATTGCTGAATAATGTTCAGTATTATGTCATTCCACTCTGTGCATTGTAATATACTTGGGTTCTTCTTGATACGATGTTGACAAAGTGGTTGAGATGTCAGTGCTCATTTTGTCACATTCTTGGATGGTGGAGCTCCTTAGCTCATCCATTGTGTGAGGGGAGGCCATGTGTTGTGATGCTACAAGTTTCATGGTCCCAAGCAAGATGAACCAGGTTCATATCAGAGGGTACATCAGGTCGTCCCAGTTAGTTGATCTTTATGTCCCGTATGTAGATGTTCATGGAGCAGACGCATGCGATTCAAGTGTTATTGTCCTGAAAGACAAACACATTGCTGAAATGTTGACTGGAAGACTGAAAAGTAGATTGGAATATTCTGTTCCAATATTCCACAGGCATCAAAGTACACTTGATATCAATAAGAGGCATCTGATATCCATTGCATACCTTCTTTGCACACCATGGTGCTTGGGAGGTTTGTACCGTTGTTCATAATAGACACCTGGAGGTCATATTGCTCATGTGGAAATGGTTGCCTACTGCCTGAATCAACACAATACTTCTAGTTGCCTTCAAAATGGTAGTGCAGAGTTCTACTGAATTCCCTTTATGATATGTATGAGCCACATTTTGTAGGTAGCAGTCATAAGCCAATGATGTCGGCCACACTTGAACACCATGAGGCAGATCTTGAATGTTTTGAGGCTCATAATATCAGTTAAATTTTTGGATGAAATTGCTGTGGTGAGTGCCAATTCAGTGAGCAGCTTCCTACGCTGAAAACCCCTCACAGTACAAGCATGGTGTAATAACACTGTGAGCATGGTGTAGTAACACTGTGAATTAGAAAACACTACTGCACTCCACATAGGGGTGATGAGTGTGCAGATTTATATAGGAAGGTAGGCTACAGGTAACAGGTTGAAGTTGTTGATTTCTAAGGGCAGAGTTTCTCTTCGGTGGAGCACAGTATCCAGCCACAATAAAGTGGCATGGAGGAGGGAGATAAACTCTTGGGAAGGATCTACAGATCTGAAGAGGGACAGAAGATTGTGATGCTGGATTTGTGGAATGGGGTAACTGTGGCAGGGCTTGAACTTGACTCACAGCCTGCAGAGCCCTTTGGCCATATAATCCCTGCAGTTCATACATAACCACAGTGGTAGAACCTTTGTCAGCAGATAGTATTGTAAGTTGGTAACATTCTTCGGGTGTTTGGTTGCAGTTCTTTTTGCAGTTATAAGGTTGTTTTCCATATTGAGGGATTTGAGGAACAATGGGAAGACAAAGTTGGAGGTCAGAAAATTCTCAGAAGTTATAAGGGATGATTTAGGAGGAGTGGTTATGGAACATGGCTAGTTGGAGGAGAAAATTGAATCATGGTTCAGTATTGATTTTGGGTCGAGTCTGATTGCTAGGGTTGATGGTGAAGAAATGTTTCCACTGTAGGGAGTGGGAGATGGAGAGAAGGTCTTGAACAAGCACAACATGATTGAGTTTGGAAATGGAGCAGAAAGTGAAGTCTTTGAAAAACTGATGCTTTTGTAGGACCGAGGATTTTCTAGGACAGGTTTTTTAAAGTGTTTGATGTAACATTTAACCATTGGATTGGTGGGGGGGGGGGGTCATAGGTATGCATAATAATAATAATAATAATAATAATAATAATAATAATACTATGCATAACTTGTCTGGAAAAAGGAAGAATTTTTTAATGGAATTTTGATGTTTGATACATAATTAAGTATTGTTTATAGCAAGAATAAAATAATGTATAAGCTTTCACTACTCTCTATTCTGGATTTTTGTAAGCGGGAGTATTCATGCTTTTTTTAATTTTTTCAGACAACTGTAAAAGATCACTAATACATGTATTAGTTAACAAATTGACTTCTGGTCTGAAAATCAGGCATTCTTATGTTGCAGCTTATGCTTATTATACATTTCTTTGTTAAAGGTTCATTGTAGTCACACTTATTTGATTTTGTCACTTTCTCAGAGAACAGATCTGGTTTGGGAGGTCGTACTTCCTTTGCTGCTAACTTTTCCTGGTAATTTTCTTTTCTGTTAGTACTTACTACAGGTCCAACTGAGTTCGTGTTGACACTGCACAGGAAAGTCAATTCCTGCACAGTAAACAACCAACTCCAAACACAAACTGCCATTTGCAGAAATTATTAAATTCAAGTGGTACTGTCTACCAACAAGGTCACTTGACTAGAACACAAATGAGGCACTGAAAACCATAAGGGCCAAAAACACATCATCTTCAACCCCCCAAATTTAAATGAATATCAGAGAATTCAGTGAGACAGCTTTTTGTGAATGTTCAGACGTACATACAATGTAGGTCTACAGCACAGGTAAACCTGATACACCACAAGGTCAACAGATGTCAGAAGCATGAGTAAATGCAACCAACAGTCTCACAAGCAACAATAATGTTCTTTATGGCCTTCAATGCCTTGAATGGATTACTGTATGATAAAATCCAAAACTTAATATACCATATCTCATTCAGCAGCCCACAAAATAGGTTTTTCTATGAGTATAACTATAACATATACTGATGTCTGATGTAATTTTACTCTACAGTGAGTCGATTGACATATCTGTGGAGTGTGCTACTGTCTAGCAGAATTTGTGCCAAGCAAATGTGGAAAAGTCTGCTGCATTATGCTTCCACCTAGTGGCATTGACATAAACTTGTAGTTGAGTGGTAAGAGCTAGAATTGGCATGTCGATAGACGGAGCACTGCACACAAGCTACATTGTCCAGCTCACCATCAGAGACACAGTGCACTGTATTGAACTTTTACTTTTACTTCCAATACACAGGTGTCTGTCTACAGTTATTTACGGTGATCAAAACTATTGAGAAAGAGAACCTATGCAAGTTATGAAGGTGGTGCAAAACTTCATTTGAGTAGTTTATTTATCAGAGCACAGTGCAAGAGCAACTTATGATAGCTGCATCTCTGTTGTAATATTTATCTTGACTGTTTTCACATTCTTATTGGTCCTGCTTCATGATAAGGTTCATGAGGAACAATATGTAGATGAGTCGAACAGTGTAATTTTTGTTGTTGAACTAATATAATTTTTATGTATAAATTGTTTTACATACCACACAAATTCTTTTTTGTCATTGTAGAAGGCATCATAGCTCTACAGTGCTGTCTGCAGAACGCATTTTGTTGTTGTACTTTTAAAGATGATAGTTACACCACAACAATCCAAAGCAGACAGAAATTTCATATCATTCCCATATTCTGTACAGTCTCATTCACAAAATCTTAAAATTTATGTGACATGGAACATATTTATCTTCCTCAAGTATAAATCTACTGTTAACTAGCATCATTATGGGTATGCTGCAGGTCATTTGTTGTCTGTTTGATAATGAGTAATGTGCTCCTGTTTTGTCTAATTGTTTTATTGAGCAATAAATTTTTTTTTCAGGACATCTGACAATTATGTCACTGACTGGTGGCAAGAGTTTATTTATCTCCGTGGACGATCACCCCTGGTTGTGAATTCAAATTATTATTGCATAGACACAATTTTGTTGAATCATACCAATCTACAGTCAGCACGTGCAGCAACAGCAATTCACAATTTCCTTCAGTTTAGAAAACAGATTGATGATGAAACACTGCAACCGGTCAGTAAAATATAAAGTAACAGCAAATGTAATTGATGATGTTCTGTTGTTATTGCATCAGTTCCTTATTTGTTACTAAAAAAATTCATTTAAATGAAGGATTTAATACCTTTTGGAACAAAAATGTTTCTCTACATCTATTGAAAACAAATGGAAAGTAATGTTTGTGCCAACTTGTGTTGTTGGGTAGTGACAAATCTTGTAAAATTTTAGCTTGATAAATGTCATGCATTTCTGAAACTGGAATTTCTCTATAATCCAAAATATCCACAGTAAGAATTTATTTTGGATTTACTGGAAGACTGTTTAGCACAACACAGTCCCCATGATATAAACTGGATATTCTATTTCGACATAATATTGTGGCATCCCTATACAGAGCAAATATTATGTGTAGTCAGAGCTATGCAAAAAGATGGCTGGTGAATTTCTTTTCTGACGTTATGATATCTGGTTCAATCCCACAAAAATATGAACCAATTAATGGCAATACCCAAGCCTGGTAAGGCTTCAGACCAGCCAGAGAATGACCTCCCAGTTACACTACTGAGCACTATTTATAAGTTCTTGAAACAATTCTATACAGTCGGATTAGTTTGGGGATCTTTCAGAAACTTCCTGTTGAGCAATCAGGATGCTGACAAGGATGGAGCTGTGCTGATCTAGTCTTAATGAAAAAAACATTTGTTGAAGCAGGATAGCATTGAAGCAGAAAACATCAGTTGCTTTCATTGGCCTAAGTGCAGCATATGTCATGGTTTGGAGGCATGGACTGCTTTATATTTATTACAAATTTTTCCATGCAGATGGACAAAAAATCTAATTTACAACATGTTAACTGGATGGATATTTACTGTAACTACAGAAAAAGGCACTAGCTGTCCAAAAGTATTGAATAATGGCTTTCCATAGGGATCCATCCTTGCTCTTCTCTTCTTTAATTTAGATACATCTTATACTTCTCCAACACAGTTCAAAACGTTTGGCTATGTAGACAACTGCGTGATAGCTACCCATCTACCCAACACAAAACCTTCAAAACATCTGAAGAAATCCTAACTTCTGATCTAGACATCTTATGTCAGTATCTTAATAAATGCAGGTTAGAAGCAAATTAAAATAAACAGAAGTTTCATGTTCTCATATGTCCAGCAGATTGGCATGCAGAGCTCTTGGTCTATTTTGATAGAGACAGAAATTCATCATAACATACATCCAAAATATCTTGGGGTCACATTAGATGGGACACCTTCTGTAAGGAGCACCTGACATGAACATCCGTTTAGCTCAAAAGCAGAAACAACATTCCATAAACTCTATGGTAGTAGTTGGGGATCATCAGCAGATACTCATTGAGTATCAACACTGATTAGTATACTCAACAGCAGACTGATGTGCACCTCCCCAGCTTAATAGTCCATATATAAAATATATATATGCACAACTTAATAAAGCCAGAGGGTCAATATGATATATTTCCATGTACTGGTTGCCTGTCTTGAGCCACATTCAATCTCCTGATATCAAATGGAAGAGCACATGGAAATGTGAATACAGGAAGACTGCTGATAATTCTGACCTTCCAATATCCAATGATGTATTCCCTGCAGAGTGAAAAAGAATAAGGTCAAGACATCCTACTCTTATCAAAGTCAGGGATCTTACAGAAATTGAATTCAGTGCCATCAGTGAATGGAAACAAGGTTGGCAACAAAACCGTCCTCCACAATGTATGAAACTGCCCTGCATCCAGAAGAAACCCCCTAGATTTGACCAGCCTCAGGCAATTTGAACTGCGCTAAACCATATCGGAAAGGGCCATGGAAGATGTATAGACATTCTTCACAAGTGGGGAAATCTTCATCACCATTTTGTGACTGTGGCATGGAACAACAAGTAGTTGCTCATGTTGTATCAACATTTCTGCACATGCCTACAAGGATCTTTTTGATTTCATGACAGTAATGCGCAGTGGAATATTTATTTATTTTATTTAGCGTATGGCGCTACACACATGGTTTACACTTATTACATTATGAAATTATATCATAAAATACACTATAGAATACATAAGTGAAGGATACATATTCAGATAAAATATAATACATAAACACAATAAAAATTAACATCACAGCAGAAATTTTGCGCTACACAAGTCTTCAAATTCTGACGTCCAAATTGGCAATCCGTTCGAGGCAGGGCGGTGTGGCATTGAAGAAGTCAGCCCGACTACCCTGGTAGGCTTTTAATTCACAGTCATGGGCGATGTGCTGTATTGTTTGATTAGGTGCCCCACAGTCACAGCTAGGGCTGGGAAGCTTTCCCCACTTGTGTAGATTGTGTGCACATAGTCCATGTCCTGTTCGGATTCTGTTTAGGCTTTTCCATAGCTGCCGTGGAAGTTCAAAGCCCTTAGGTTTCTCTGATGGACTGATATAGTTCATGGTTGTCAGGGGAGGCACTATCACTCCAGCTCTCATGCCATTTAGTATCCATGCTGAAGTTGTGAGCTGACAGTTGTTGGGTCAGTCTTAAAGGGGTATTTCTGGAGTGGAGTCATGTTCTTTCCAAAGTTGGGACATCTTCATGGATAGAAAGTAGGGGGTTGTTCATTATTTTTGTGTATTTCTTCATCAGAGCTTCCTGTCTTCGTAGGGAGGGTGGAGCTATATGACTAAGTGTTGGAAGCCAAATTAGTGGGGGGTAGTCTTTATGCATCCAGTTATGGTTCTCATAGCAGTGTTGAGCTGGGTGTCCACCTTATTTATATGCTTGCTGGTTAACCATCCTGGTGCACAGTACTCGACTGCAGAGTACACTAAGGTGAGTTCAGAGGTTCATAGTGTGCCTGCTGCTGCTCCCCAGTTAGTGCTGCAGAGCCTCTGAATGAGGTTGTTCCATGAGCTTATTTTATTGGACACATTTTCCAGGTGCCTTTTGAAGGATAATGTCCTATCTAAAGTGACCCCCATGTACTTTGGATATGGCTGATATCGTAGTTGACTGTTATTCATATGAACCTTCAGCTCATATCCCGCCATTCTGTTGTTCAAATGAAGACAGCTGACTTCAGTCTTGGTGGGATTTGATATTAGCCTCCATTTGGTGAAATACTCATGCATTTTGTTTAGGCCAGTTGTGAGGATGTTTTCATTGTCTTCAAACTGATTGCTTTGGATAGCTAGGGCCATATCATCAGCATAGCTGAACTTCCTTGAGGTGGTTTCAGGCGGGTCAGAGATGTAAAGATTAAAGAGCATTGGTGCTAAAACTGATCCTTGAGGCAGTCCACTGTTCAGTTTCCTCTGTTTGCTTATGTCATTACCCTGTATCACCTGGAAGTATCTATCCAAAAGCATGTTGTTGATAAGTCTCAGTGTCATACAGCAGGGGATTACTTTTATCAGTTTGTGTAGAAGTCCTTCCTTCCATTCAGTGTCATAGGCAGCTGTTAGGTCTATGAAAGCTAGCGCAGTCTTTATTTGTGTTTGAAAACCTGCTTCAATATATGTCATTAGGCTTAGAACCTGGTCTGTGCAGCTCCTATTGGGTCTGAAATCTGCCTGCTCTAGTGGGATGACTTCTAGGATTCGTGGGCCCAGCCTGTTGACGAGTAACCAGTCCAGGAGTTTGTAACAGCAGCTGAGAAGAGCGATAGGGTGGTAACTTTCGGCTTTATCTGATGGTTTGTTTGGTTTCAGCACAGCAATTATTTTAGTAATTTTAAAAGCTTTTGGCAGGCAGCCCAATGTTAGTATGCGTGAGTAAAACTTGGTCAGCCATTTCTTCGTTTCCTTCCCACATCGAGTCAGGAATTCAGGGTGCATTCCATCATAACCAGGTGCCTTACCCGTTTTAACATCACTGAGAGCAGCTTCTAGCTCTTCAGTTGTGAAGCTCCGAGAGTACTCAGTTTCTTGAGGAGTTGTTCGCTGTATGTTTCTGTATTCCCTTTTTACTTTTTGTGTGTGGTGTTTGTCTAGTGGTGCTCTAGATAGAGATACAATTCGACTTGCTATCTGGCCTGGTAGCACTGTACGAGCTACTTTGATTGGTGGTTTACTTTCCCCCAGCTTCTTTAGTAAGCTCCAAGCTTTTGTGCTTGACTTCTTAAAATCCATTTCAGCAGTTGTCTTAATCCATCTATTTCTTCAAGCCTCATCCAGTGCCTGTAGCAGTTCATTGACTACGTTTGTATCACCATGTTTTACGTATGTCTCAAAAAGTTTCTCACAATCTTTGTTCCAGCCCAGAATGTATTCCTTGTGGTACCCACATGCGATACACTTTTTAGCTTTTGCAGTCACTGCACCAACAAATCTGTTGTAATTTTTAGGTGTTGCTGGGATCCATCTTACAGGATCCAGTGGAATAAAATGCATAAAAGACCTTGGTATTCGACCTATAGCTGCTGTTATTTCCATTATTTTATGCTGGTTACTTGCATTTAAATGTTGACTTATAGTATTTTAGTGATATGTGTATACATAGTGCCACATGATAAATAATAAGAATTATAAATACGTCAGATATTTGCTGTATGAAATTATCTTTCATTTAGATAATTTTTGCCTCAAATGCAAGGTGTTCTTTGGAATATTTTATAATAATTTGTTATTGATGATAATACACCATCTAAAGTGGTTGTTTTGAGTAAATATGTAAATGCACTGATAATGATTCTTATATCTCAGTCCATATTGGTTATTTTAGTGTATATATTTTAAATTTTACAGATAATTATACAAGGCCTAATTCCTCTCTGTTCATGGCAGTACAGTAGAATTTTCAATACAACTAGGATTCCTGGTGATGAAGCTGATGTAACTATGCACTACAAAGACTCAGATCATATTGTAGTTTATCACAAGGGACGTTACTTCAAAGTTATTGTTTGTTATCATGGCAGAATTTTAAAATCATGTGAAATAGAACAGTAAGTATCATGTATCTTATTATTTTCCTCATGCTTTTTAATGTATTAGTTTCCAAACTAATGTGTTTCAGTAAATCAATTCTTTTAAACAACTTCTATAAGCTCTTGTGAAAATGTTAGAGAAAAAATCATGGCAGTTACTAAGTAAGATGGAAGAGAAGCTATTATAACTTTCTTTACCAATGTAATTGATTCACCTTTGCATTTGTGAGAGGAGCAATACAGTAGTTAAGCTTAAAGCTTTAAGCAAAGTATAGTCTCAAAAAAGGGTGTAAATTCTGTCAGTTACATTTGCAAGCATTTCTGGAAAGTGAACTAAATAGATAACGGGTTAGTTAACTAGTTTCATGTTCCAGGGATCATTTGCAAGATAAATCATAATGATGTGGAATGAGTCATTTTGTAATAGAATAACAAGTTTATTTGTAAATATGGTTACATACTTATCATTTTTTAAAGAATGTACAGATGTGAGTTAATAATTCCTACCCATCAGCTTTTGTACATTACAATAATAGAAATTCTCCATTGGAATAGTAGTGGTCAAGAGAAACTTTTTCAGTTGACAAATTTTAGTTTGTCATCTATCAGAGAGGTTATATCATTGAGAAAGTGATCAAAATTTGTTTGCTGAATTGTGCACCCCTTTTTGTGCTAAATACACCCAGAATGTGGATTAATGAATGCCTTTTTTTTCTTCTGATTTTTATAACTAAGTACATCATTGTTTCTTTTAAACTCAGTGAATTATATGCAACAAACTTCACAATATATACTGTAAAGCAATAGTCAGAGTGCCTAGCACCTTAAGCAGGTGTCTACAAGATGATGGTGGGTGAGTACCACATGTTATTGCTAAAGCATGTTTTTGAGCAACAAACATTTTTTTGCTAAAGATGAGTTAGCCCAGAACATTATTGTATGAGACATTATTGAATATGCAAAATATGTCAACTTACTCATTTATCTCTCCCCAAAATTTGCAAAGATGCCATGTACAAATGAAGCTAAAATAAGTTCTTTTGTTGTTGTTGTTGTGGTCTTCACTCCTGAGACTGGTTTGATGCAGCTCTCCATGCTACTCTATCCTGTGCAAGCTTTTTCATCTCCCAGTACCTACTGCAACCTACATCCTTCTGAATCTGCTTAGTGTATTCATCTCTTGGTCTCCCTCTACGATTTTTACCCTCCATGCTGCCCTCCAATACTAAATTGGTGATCCCTTGATGCCTCAGAACATGTCCTACCAACCGATCCCTTCTTCTGGTCAAGTTGTGCCACAAACTTCTCTTCTCCCCAATCCTATTCAATACTTCCTCATTAGTTATGTGATCTACCCATCTAATCTTCAGCATTCTTCTGTAGCACCACATTTCGAAAGCTTCTATTCTCTTCTTGTCCAAACTATTTATCGTCCATGTTTCACTTCCATACATGGCTACACTCCATACGAATACTTTCAGAAATGACTTCCTGACACTTAAATCAATACTGGATGTTAACAAATTTCTCTTCTTCAGAAACGCTTTCCTTGCCATAGCCAGCCTACATTTTATATCCTCTCTACTTCGACCATCATCAGTTATTTTGCTCCCCAAATAGCAAAACTCCTTTACTACTTTAAGTGTCTCATTTCCTAATCTAATTCCCCCAGCATCACCCGACTTAATTTGACTACATTTCATTATCCTTGTTTTGCTTTTGTTGATGTTCCTCTTATATCCTCCTTTCAAGACACTGTCCATTCCATTCAACTGCTCTTCCAAGTCCTTTGCTGTCTCTGACAGAATTACAATGTCATCGGCGAACCTCAAAATTTTTATTTCTTCTCCATGAATTTTAATACCTACTCCGAATTTTTCTTTTGTTTCCTTTACTGCTTGCTCAATATACAGATTGAACAACATCGGGGAGAGGCTACAACCCTGTCTTACTCCCTTCCCAACCACTGCTTCCCTTTCATGTCCCTCGACTCTTATAACTGCCATCTGGTTTCTGTACAAATTGTAAATAGCCTTTCGCTCCCTGTATTTTACCCCTGCGACCTTTAGAATTTGAAAGAGAGTATTCCAGTCAACATTGTCAAAAGCTTTCTCTAAGTCTACAAATGCTAGAAACGTAGGTTTGCCTTTCCTTAATCTTTCTTCTAATATAAGTCGTAAGGTCAGTATTGCCTCACGTGTTCCAGTGTTTCTACGGAATCCAAACTGATCTTCCCCGAGGTTGGCTTCTACTAGTTTTTCCATTCGTCTGTAAAGAATTCGTGTTAGTATTTTGCAGCTGTGACTTATTAAGCTAATAGTTCGGTAATTTTCACATCTGTCAACACCTGCTTTCTTTGGGATTGGAATTATTATATTCTTCTTGAAGTCTGAGGGTATTTCGCCTGTTTCATACATCTTGCTCACCAGATGGTAGAGTTTTGTCAGGACTGGCTCTCCCACGGCCATCAGTAGTTCCAATGGAATATTGTCTACTCCGGGGGCCTTGTTTCGACTCAGGTCTTTCAGTGCTCTGTCAAACTCTTCACGCAGTATCATATCTCCCATTTCATCTTCATCTACATCCTCTTCCATTTCCATAATATTGTCCTCAAGTACATCGCCCTTGTATAGACCCTCTATATACTCCTTCCATCTTTCTGCTTTCCCTTCTTTGCTTAGAACTGGGTTTCCATCTGAGCTCTTGATATTCATACAAGTCGTTCTCTTATCTCCAAAGGTCTCTTTAATTTTCCTGTAGGCGGTATCTATCTTACCCCTAGTGAGATAGGCCTCTACATCCTTACATTTGTCCTCTAGCCATCCCTGCTTAGCCATTTTGCACTTCCTGTCGATCTCATTTTTGAAACGTTTGTATTCCTTTTTGCCTGTTTCACTTACTGCATTTTTATATTTTCTCCTTTCATCAATTAAATTCAGTATTTCTTCTGTTACCCAAGGATTTCTACTAGCCCTCGTCTTTTTACCTACTTGATCCTCTGCTGCCTTCACTACTTCATCCCTCAAAGCTACCCATTCTTCTTCTACTGTATTTATTTCCCCCATTCCTGTCAATTGCTCCCTTATGCTCTCCCTGAATCTCTGTACAACCTCTGGTTCTTTTAGTTTATCCAGGTCCCATCTCCTTAAATTCCCACCTTTTTGCAGTTTCTTCAGTTTTAATCTACAGGTCATAACCAATAGATTGTGGTCAGAGTCCACATCTGCCCCTGGAAATGTCTTACAATTTAAAACCTGGTTCCTAAATCTCTGTCTTACCATTATATAATCTATCTGATACCTTTTAGTATCTCCAGGGTTCTTCCATGTATACAACCTTCTTTCATGATTCTTAAACCAAGTGTTAGTTATGATTATGTTGTGCTCTGTGCAAAATTCTACCAGGCGGCTTCCTCTTTCATTTCTGTCCCCCAATCCATATTCACCTACTATGTTTCCTTCTCTCCCATTTCCTACACTCGAATTCCAGTCACCCATGACTATTTAAATTTTCATCTCCCTTCACAATCTGAATAATTTCTTTTATTTCATCATACATTTCTTCAATTTCTTCGTCATCTGCAGAGCTAGTTGGCATATAAACTTGTACTACTGTAGTAGGCGTGGGCTTCGTATCTATCTTGGCCACAATAATGCGTTCACTATGCTGTTTGTAGTAGCTTACCCGCATTCCTATTTTCCTATTCATTATTAAACCTACTCCTGCATTACCCCTATTTGATTTTGTGTTTATAACCCTGTAGTCACCTGACCAGAAGTCTTGTTCCTCCTGCCACCGAACTTCACTAATTCCCACTATATCTAACTTCAACCTATCTATTTCCCTTTTTAAATTTTCTAACCTACCTGCCCGATTAAGGGATCTGACATTCCACACTCCGATCCGTAGAACGCCAGTTTTCTTTCTCCTGATAACGACATCCTCTTGAGTAGTCCCCGCCCGGAGATCCGAATGGGGGACTATTTTACCTCCGGAATATTTTACCCAAGAGGACGCCATCATCATGTAATCATACAGTAAAGCTGCATGCCCTCGGGAAAAATTACGGCTGTAGTTTCCCCTTGCTTTCAGCCGTTCGCAGTACCAGCACAGCAAGGCCGTTTTGGTTATTGTTACAAGGCCAGATCAGTCAATCATCCAGACTGTTGCCCTTGCAACTACTGAAAAGGCTGCTGCCCCTCTTCAGGAACCACACGTTTGTCTGGCCTCTCAACAGATACCCCTCCGTTGTGGTTGCACCTACGGTACGGCTATCTGTATCGCTGAGGCACGCAAGCCTCCCCACCAACGGCAAGGTCCATGGTTCATGGGGGGAAGTTCTTTTAAGAGTTCCAAAATGTGCTTTTTCCAGTCTAAATTCTAATCAGTATAGATGCCTAAAATTTTTGAAGTTTCCACCCTCCTCATTATTTCCTTGCCATGTGTAGACATTTTCCATTGGTGTAGTATCTCTAGATGGGCAGAACTGAATATGTTGTGTCTTTCTGAAACTGAGAGTGATACCATTTGCAGAAGACCAGTCAATGATATCTTTAAGAAGATTGTTTATCAGTTCTTCTGTTGCTGAATGTATGTTTGTTTGGATTGATTATGATACTAGTGTGGCAGTTGAGTACATGTGGATACAACATAAATGAGGTACGACATTGTATGGAAGACTTAGTGTGAAATACTGAAGGGAAGATGAGAATGGTGTCGGTGACTGTGGAAGCAGTTAGTTAGTTACTTTCATGCCCCGTGGGTCATTTTGCACAATAAATTGCCATGATGTGGAATGAATCATTTGACATTCATACTGCAAATTAATTCATATTTCTATTTGTACTCTACACATCACCATATAATTACGTACCCCTGCCCCTGAAATGAAAACAAGATACACAGACTGAGTTAGCAATTCCTACCCATCACCTTTTACATACTACAAACATAGAAATTCTTCTACAGAATTGAAGGAGTTGTCAAGGAGAAACTTTTTCAGTTTATTTTCAAATTTTACCTTGCTGCCTGTTAGACATTTTGTGTCACTGGGTAAGTGGTTAAATTTTTTTGTTGCAGCATTGTGCACCCCTTTCTGTGCTGAAGACAACCTTAATGTTAAGTTATGAATGTCATTTTTTCTTCTATTATTGTAATTATGCACCTCATTGTTCCTTTTGAACTGTAGTGGATTATTTACAACAAACTTCATGAGGGAATAAATATACTGTGAAACAGTAGTCAGTATGCCCAACTCCTTAGACAGATGTCTACAATATGATCGCGGGTGAGCACCACATATTATTCTTACCGAATGTTTTTGAGCAATGAAGACCTTCTTTCTTAAAGGTGACTTACCTCAGAATATTATTCCATATGGCATTACTGAATGAAAATAAGCAGAAAATGTCAACTGACTGATTTCTCTCCCCCCAAAATTTGCTATGATTCGAAGTGCAAATGTGGCTGAACTAAATTGTTTTAGGAGTTCAAAAATGTCTCTATGCATTATTTCATCACCATGTGTTACACTTATCACTGGTGCAGTACCCCTAGAGGTGCAGAACTGAATATGACATGTCTTTGTCAAATTCAGGGTGAGACCATTCACAGAAAACCAGTCAATGATACTTTTAAGAACTTTGTTCACCATTTCTTCAATTTTTGTGTGTATACTGGGAATGATTACGATACTGGTGTCATCTGCAAAAAGAACTAATTCTGCTTGTTGCACATTAGATGGTAGATCATTTACATATATGAGAAACAGTAATACACCTAAGATTGAGCCTTGTGGAATCTCATACATGATTTCTCCCCAGTCAGAATTATGTCTCTGGATTCTGTTGGTTGAGTTACTACTAAGTACAACTTTCTGCCTTCTTTTGGTTAGATATGACATGATCCATTGGTTGGCTATACCATCAGTCTGAAATATGGTATCCCGGCTGAGCCCCCAGTTGAAATATGGTATCCCAGCTGAGACAGAAAGTTGAAATATGCTCACTATTTTTTATTTACTTAAATTTGGCATATTTCATGGCAGTACCTTTTCCATTAGATGATTACAAGGCGATATTGGTCTTGGCTTCAGTTGTCTAGTGGAAGTATGATTCCACAATTGCAGTTCTGTCGGCTGCAGAAATGACCTTGTTCAATGTGTTTGCCTCATTTTTGGTGCTTCAAATACCATTTCTTCGAATGTGGTTTCTTCTTAAAGTTTATATAAAAAAAATAGTAACATAATTCAAAATTATTTATGACGGTGACCGGCACATTGTTCTACCGTCAACACACAGCACGAGATCACTGCCGACTGAGTATAGTCAAAGACGACTCCAGCGTCAAAGACATTTTACACAACACACAAGCTTCCACTTGTAATCAGTCTCTTTGCTATTCTTCGACACATTTACTAATAGTAATCAATATGCTTTCGCTCTCAAAAATATAAGTAAATTAACATAAGATGAGGCAAATTATAATAAAAAAATTCTGACAAAAAAAATATAAGAAAACATTTACAATTTGGTATCGACAAATCCGGTAGAAAATAACACATCTCCCAGATCCATTACAAGTCCCATAAAACTTCAATTTATCTAGGAATATACTAGGATTCACGCAATCAAATGCCTTGAATAGGTCACAGAAAATACCTACTGGTGCTATTTTGTTATTTAATGCTTGTAATATCTGGTGTGTGGCCGTGTAATGGCATTCTTAGTAGAGCAACCATTCTAAAATCCAAACTGTGATTTGCTGAGGATATTATTGTTGCAAGGTAAGATACTATTCTAGAATACATCACCTTCTCAAAAAGTTTGGAAAATGATGTCAGCTGTGAAATATATTGATAGTTACTGACCTCTCTCTTATCACCTTTATTAAAGAGGGGCTTAACAACAGCATATTTTAGTCTCTCTGGAAAAATGCCTTGATTTAGTAATGCATTACATATTTTGGATAATACCGGACTTATTATATGGGAACAAATCTTTAGTGCTCTATTGGAAACACCATCAAAACCAGAAGAGCTTTTATTCTTGAGAGAATGTATGACCCTCTTAATTTCAGAAGTAGAAGTTGGTGGTACATTTATATAATGTAATTTTATGAGAGTTACTTCTTCAACATATTGCTGTGATGTTTATCTTGAACTGTTGGTCCCTATGCTTTCTACTATGTTTAAGAAATGATTATTAAATACATTTGCTACCTGTGACTTGTCATTTATAACCCTTCCATTCAATTATATATAATGTTATCATCTTCTATGATTGGTTGTCCTGTCTCTTGCTTCATTATATAACATATTGCCTTAGCTCTGTTGTCTGATGTACTGATTTCTGACATTATGTGCATGTTTCTTGATTTTTTAATAACCTTTCTTAGTAATTTTGAGTAGTTTTTGTAATGTGCAACTACTGCAGGGTCTCTACTTGTTCTTGCCAAAAGATACATTTCCCTTTTCTTTTCACTAGGTACTTTAACCCACTTAGTAATGCATGGTTTTTTATACAGCTGTTTAATGTTCCTTCTGATTAGCCTATGTGGAAATCTATTTTCAAATACTGAAATGAATTTATCATGAAATAGATTAAATTTTATATTGGCACTTGGTTCTTTATAAATTTAACCCTAGGTTGTTTCTTGTAAACTAATCTTAAAAACATTTGCCCTGTAGTCATTAATGATTCTAACTGACTTCGACTGAGGTGTATCCACACTGTTAGGCACTATGTCATTCATATTGATGAACTGTGCATCATGATCAGAGAGAGCATTTGTTACTGGGTGAACAGTTATTTTCTTGCTTTGGGCTTCATCAAAGAAAACATTATCAGTTAGGGACCTATTTTCTTCTTTCCATCCGTGTTGGAAAGTTAACTACTGAGAGCAAATTGTAGGATCCAAATACAATTTCCAGATAATTTTTTCTAACAGAATCCTTTAGAAAATCTACATTGTAGTCAACACAGACTATTAACTGCTTGCTGATGTCTGACAGGTGGCACAGTAAGAAATCCAGGTTCTTCATAAATAAATCAAAACTTCCCAGTGGGGATCTGTATACTGTTACAATTAAAAGTGAACTGTTTTTCAGCATTAATTCACACGAGCTCACTTCTGTGTGCTGATCACTACAAAATCTACTTGTGTCAGTGATTTTGAACTTGTCTTCTGTCTTAATATATGCAACAACTCCTCCTTTTTCCATATTAGTTCTGCATGAGTAAGCTGCTAGACTGTAATCTTTTATACATAACTTATCTAACCCTGTGGTTATCTGGTGCTCAGACAGGCACATGATGTCTATGTCTCCCTCTAGATTTTGCAAGCAAGCAAGAAGCTCTGCTACTGTATTACTTAATCCATTAATATTTTGGTGGAATAAGCTAACCTCACTTTTCTGTGCATTCTTATGGGGCTTTTATGTTATAGTGACTTCTTTTGAAACAGGATGCCACAAAACTTGATTCTAACCAAAAAAAGGTGCCCCACTGACACCAGTAACCACAGGGATCTTGCATTGTATGGTGGTCTCCCCCCCCCCCCCCCCCCCCCCCCCCCCCTCTTCCTGTACATTTACTCCAAGAAGTTCAGCCAACCTGTCTTACCCTCTCCTATTCAGATACAGACCACGTCTAGTATAGCCCCATCTCCCAATTGTAGCAACGGGCACTGCACTCGTATAAGAATTCATTTCAGTCAGCAGTAACCTGCTCAACTTGGAGTTAACATGACTCACAGCAGTATTAACTCATGGCTGGTCACGGCACTGCAGGACCTCCATGAAACTCACATTTGTGTGTGTAGTAGGTACATGATTGGTTGCACCAGGGCTGGTACGTTCATGAGACACAAGTAAGCCATTTATAGAAGAGATGTTGCATAGATGCACATGTTCAGTCATGCCATGGCTCACACCTTTGCAAGACATGACAGTACCATCTCTCAATGTGATGATGTGCAGATGAGCATGACTGGTCGTGCCATAGTTGGAACTTTTGCAAGACATGGCTGGACCATTTCTTGAAGTCACAGTGGATGTGGTATGAGTGTTGAGTATGTGGTGTCATGGTAGTTGACATGGCAAGTGTCTGGTGCATCAACAAAGGATGTCAGTGGTAGGACTGAAGAGATGAGGGCTGGCTGTTGGTGGCAAATGTTGGCATGCCAGGGAGACTTTGATCTGATGAAAGTGATGGCATATGTTAAGTGCAGTGTGAGTGATGTGAGTCACTAATTTATTAGCCGGGGTGAACTTCGAAGAATGTGGGCAGTGCGGTGGACATCGGTGGTGGATTGGGACCTGTGAGAAGGCAGGAAGGATAATTACTGATCCATTTCAGGTTATGGTTGACATTGGTTTACACAGAGATGTCATCACATAGAGTCTGGCATTGCTATGGTGATCTCATATTGGGAAGAGTTGCTGAAGTTGTCAGTGGCAGTTGAGGGTGAACTACACAGTTGAAAGTGGCAAATTCTGGGTGTGGCATTGTAGAGCACAGTCAGTATGTGTAGATGTGTTGAAGTCGATTGTGAAACAAGGTGGATGTAACCAGTGGGTGTGATGTTGTCATGTGAGGATCAGCAGTGGGCAATGTTTGAGCTGAGTGGCAGTGAGTGGTATGCAAGAGATGTGGTATGCGAGAGATGTAGTGACTATGTGCTGTACAGCTTGAGGTGTGTTCCTGGTGATGCCAGGGGTGGGGCAGCCTGGTGGTGAGGTAAAATGCTTTGTACCAATGTGTGTGTTTCATTGTGTGTCCAGGATTGTTGACAACACAGATGCTGGTTGGAGCAGGGAGTGGGAATGATTGGACATTGGGTGTTCATGACTGGTCGGTGGGACTGGTGTCATGCCTGATGCAGCAGTCCGTGTCAAAGTACAGGAGTGCAGCATGTTGTACAGCCACCATGTCATTGAAGTGGTTATGAATTCCATCCATAGGCCCGGTTGTATAATGTGCTTAACAGAGAATATCTATATGAGGTGTCGGGACGATAATAGTTGTAGGGTGCAGATCATGGGTCAGTGCACTGTGATCAGCGAGCTGGAAGCTTTGTGCAATTGAAGTGCCATAGGTCCATCCATTATCAATGGCTGTCAAGTGGTAGTGAGTTAGGTCAAAATGTGGTTTGTTGGAGGTGATGAGGCAGGTTGTGTGATTGAAAATGCAGTGCTTGGAAGTGGGATGAGTGAAGATGGAAATCCCACAGTATACTCATTGGAGTCAAAGTCAATGAGAACATTGCATTCATGTGTGCAGTCAGAGCTGTGAAGACTGGTAGCAGTCAATGTCCATTGACTGAGAGAATATTTGCTGCTCTTTAGAGCATTTTGGTGACTAGAATAGTCTTCTTGGGTAGATGAATCTATTGGGGGCACTGTTGAGAAGTCAGCTGCTTCAACATGGACCTTGTAATGCATGAGGCATTTGTCATTGTGGCTGGAGCTTACTGTGCCAAGTGGTGGTGATGACATGTTGCCTGGTGGTGGTAGAAGTGGTTCTGCCTAGGTGTGGTGTGGTCATCGGCATTCTGCGCATACCCAATCTCAGTGTGCCCTATGGTGTTCTGTGCAGACTTGGTAGTGACTCAGGTGATGATTTTCTGCACAGGTGCAAGTGAGTACAGCATGGGTGGCAAGGAGGTGGGGGTTTGTTGATGTTGTGTGAAGGTTGCTGCACCAACAGGATGCAGTGATGTCAGAGTTGATAGCAGTGAGGCAAAGTTGGTCAGGCTTGGCCACTGCTTGGAAGTAAGCACACTGATGCTGCAGCATAAGACTTTCAACATTGTTGTCAACAATATAAATACATTGCCAGCATTTGATTGAATGTACTTGATGTAATTGTTCATTTGTGATGCCAATCATCACAAATTAGTTGTTGACAATTGCAGATCAAGCTTGAGGTTATTCCAGGTAAAAGTGAGTACGCTTCAGATTTTTCCATGGCATAATGAGAATGTTCAGAATCCAGGCAGCTGGCAGTATCAAAGGCAGGTCAAATAAATTCACATGTGGTGTGAAAGACATGGCATCTGTGGCAAATGAACATGACTCTGAGTAGGCTGAATGTTGCAGTTCTGCAGTTTCATGGTGTTTTTGCTAGATGAGAACAGTGATGAGATTCCACAGCAAATTGTTTGTTGCTCTCGATTGTTTGGCTCCACAGTCATAAGTTGAAGCATTGTACTGGAGCATATCACTTGTACAATTGTTCACTGTAGGTGATTGAAGCATTGGTTTAGAAACACTGCACTATCCACAACAGGAACTGTTGACATGGCATGTGAATTTTGGCACATGGAGGTTACTTGCAGATCATATTGTCATAGTGTAGAAACTATATCAGCATGAAAATTACGTCATATGTGGTTGTTGCAAATTGTCAAGATCACCAGTCTGGAAGTAGAGTATGATGTGGATAGGATATAAATGAGGTATGACATGGTACAGTAGACTTGCACTTTATTGGACAAATATATAAACAGCTAAAAGACACACAACTGTTCACCATGGATGTCAAGAATGAAATGAAGCCTCTGGTCAAGTCACAGGTATTCTACTCATATCATATAAGCAATGGATGTTGTAGTGGATGTCTCCACACTAATGTCATCTGCAAAATAAATTAACCCTGCTTATTGCCTATTACAAGGAAGATAATTTATGTATATGAGGAACAACGACAGACCTAAGATTGAGCCTAACCCCAAATGTGAATTCTCCCCACAGAGGAATCTCCCATGATTACACTGGTTGAATTACTAACTAACTTCCTGCATTCTTTTTGGTAGATATGACACTATCCATTGGGTGGCTGTACCATCAATTTCACAAAATCTCAGTGTAGCTAGGATAATGTGATTCACACAGTCAAATGCATTCAATATGCCAAAGAAAATACGAACTGGTGCTATTTTGCTGTATGAGACTGGGTTCCACCTGCTTTTGCAGTGCAAGTGCAATTATTTTTAATATTATTATCTTAACTGCAACAAGTTGTGAAGAATCTGTGTTCTGCAAAAACAGATGAAACTAAGTCCTATTATCTGTCTGCAAATGTGGACACTTTATAGAGCATCACAAACCATTGTGTGATCATTGTTAACAGATTATTTGCCTCATGAAGTAAGATTCTTGCCTACTTATTTAGATACTCTGGCTGTTCTCTTTGTTCCTATAAATAAGAATAATAAAGGCAGATCAATATTGCAGAGTTATGGCTGTGTTTTTCTTATTTCATTTTCCAGTTATTTTGTTAGACGTAAGCTCTAATAGGTAATTTGTGTTTGTTTTTAAAATACTGTTTCATAGATACCAAAGTGAAGTTTAAGTTTCTTTAAATACTGAAGTTGCTTACCTCATCTAAAGGCAATTTTAACTTCATATTGTTTATCTAGGCAGCTAATGCAGATACTGAATGACCAATCATCACCATCTGCTGGTGAAGAGAAACTTGCAGCATTGACTGCAGGAGACCGCACTCATTGGTCAAAAACCAGGAAGAGATATTTTTCTGATGGTGTGAACAAATGCTCCTTAGATACAATAGAAAAAGCAGCATTTGTTGTCTCCCTAGATGAAGAGCCTCTTGAATATGATAAGGTAAACTGACCATTACAAGTTTCTGTTATAAGTGACGCTCCTGTGTATTCTTGTATTCTGTTAGCTACTCTCTAACATTAAGGTACAAAAAAGTACAGAACATGGGTTTATATAGGTGCAAAAATATTGAAATGAGTAACAAATCAGATGACAGACCCACAAGTACAGTTAAGGACTACCATATTATTGATAATGCTAAACTGGGTACTCTTCATTGTAGTTTACTATTAATCCACAGTCCATGTAAACAACCATGTTACAACTCATGCGACATGACTTGTGCTTTCATGACCAGATTCCTTGAATTGAGTAGCTGAGGATTGTCATGGAGCATGTTATACAGGGTACCTCAGAAATACTCTTACAAGTTTCTAATACAAAACTAAAAAATAATGTATAAATAGTGTCTGAAATATATCACCCAGTGCATCTTGAACAATGTGATGGATATATACAGAAGGCCTATCAGGCAAAAATGACATGTGCTATTGTATTTGTGATGCCACATCTAGTACATACTCCTGAAGTTTCTTGTGAATAAAGATCTTGTAGACTGCAGCAATAAGATCTGCTGGAAGAACCTGTGGACTTATCAGACACCCACATACAATAGCATTTCATAGATTAATCTTAAGCTGCTATTAGTGTCTGGCTTGAAAATTACAATGAGGATTTTTGTCTGCTCACAAATGTTGGTTGTTCTGTCTCCTCCAAATTTTGCCCCATCTGCAAACAAGACTGAACATGTAAACAACTGGTCAGAGATTTGTATAACAAACCATTGTCAAAAGTTATGCTGTGGTTGGTGGTCAGCAAGTAACAGATGTTGTAAATACTGGATATGTTACATGTACAATAACTACCTATGAAATACTTTCCATATTATTAAATGGATCACATGATATCTTAATGTGTGTGTTGATAACTGGATTTTTCTACTGATGCATATGAGTGAATCTGGGTCTACCTCCATCCATACTTTTTGATATTATGGATTCTGTCTTAATAATTGGACAATGGTCTGGAAACTCATTCTTTTTACAGCAGTCCTGTTCACAGTCATTCCCATTTAATTGCTTTACGGAAATGTAATTTTTTGCATGTTTATGAATTGAATATGCTGCTATGGTTAAATGGAATATTTGTGAGGACACTAGTTACTACCAAGCATATGGAATGCTGAATAAAGTCTAAACTCAAATGCACAAACTTACCCCAAAACACATTGAAAATAAACTTTAATTAATAATTCCAAAACAAAGAATATTTTGTTTATTATGTTTATATGGACTTTTTCCTTGTTTTTATGTGAGGAATCTGCTCCTTAAAATTTGTGAAATTTTTTAATGGTTAAAAATCATAGTTCAATCACAGCTCTATGCTTATGTCAAAAATATGAAATTTTGCATCTTGATTATGGGGCTATTTTCAAGTAATTCCAAGAAGCTGTTACGTGGAACCATAGTTTCTAGCTTTAGAGAGTTCATAACAATTGTGGAACCCAAAGTAGAGAGCTTTTTGTAAAAATATTTTTTGATATATCTTGCAGTCTTGTAATCCCTCTGGCATGAACCTCCATCTTTCACTTTCATTCACAACTTTGACCTCTTGCCATTATCCTGCCTCCAACATTTGGATTGCAGTTCTCTCTCTCTCTCTCTCTCTCTCTCTCTCTCTCTCTCTCTCTCTCTCTCTCCCCCCCCCCCCCCCCCTTTTTTCTTTCTTTCCCTGTGTGTGTGTGTGTGTGTGTACTCTGAAATGATGTGCTGTGATTTTAATGTTACAAATTTTCATTACACTTCAGGAAGATCCCAGCAAACTTGACAAGTTTGCTTGCAGTCTACTTCATGGCAAAGGCTATGACCGTTGGTTTGACAAATCAATTACTCTTTGTGTTGGGAGTAACGGACATGTAAGTAGTCAGATTCATACGTTCTCAAACTTAATTTTATACATTAAAATGTCCTGTACTTAAACATCATGATAGATAAAACTGATGAGAATCTGATTGTAAATACAGGGTTTTTATAATTGAAGTTAAAGTTTCAAAACACTGTAGAAATAACACCACCAGTCAGAATCATGTCAAATGGCATTGGAATATTATTGGAGAAGGGGGAAAACGTATGGAAGAAGGAAAAAAAATGTTAACAATAGATGGCGCTGTATGTGTCTGAATACGTAAAACCTGTCATGTGCACAACCCATTGAGCTGGTATAAACACACCGGATACACAGTTTTTCCTCATTTCGTGTCTGCGACGTTTGCCATGACTGTCCCAATGCACGATCTTACTCTGCTTGTGAAGCTGAATTACAAGAATGATGACTGTGCACAGGCTGCTCTGCAGAAGTTCCAGACACTGAAAGGTTTGAAAAAAGACATTGGTCCAATGACTGCCATGCGTCTGGAGAAAATGATTCATAAATTTGAAAAGATGGGTTCTTTTGGTGTGCAACCTGGTAGAGGAAGGAAATGAATTGATTTGACATCAGTGGAAGCAGTGGCTACAGCAATGCAGGAGGAGCTGATTGGTGATGTGCAAACATGTAGTGCATGGAGAATTGCCCAAACATTGGACATATGCATGAACACGGTGCGTAAAATCATACAAAACATCCTTCTTTGCTATCCATTCAAAATTACGCATGTGCATGAGTTGCTTCCTGTTGACCTGCCAGTGAGAGACACACTTTAGAATTTCTTGTTTGCATGGAAGAGGACAGTGATTGGCCTTGGAAGATTTTGTGGAGAGATGAAGCCCACTTCCATCTGACAGGATGTCAATACACAGAATTGTCGAATATGGGCAACAGAAAATCCATACGCAAATAAACCAGTATCACTTCATCCTGAAAAGGTCACTGTGTGGTGTGGGTTTATGGTATCATTTATCATAGGGCCATATTTTTTCAAGGAGATGGATGCTTCCAATCTTGTTACCTGTACTATCACTGGTAAGTGCTATAAGTGTCTTTTGCACATTCGTGTCATTCCAGCTCTCCAACAGTGTGGATGGGATCATTTTTATGCGAGATGATGCACCTCTACACATTGCAAATCCAGTTAAGCAGCTGCTGAAGTGTCATTTTGGAAATGCTAGAATTATCAGCCACCATTCCCCTACAGCCTGGCTGTCTGATCACCTGATCTTAATACATGTGACTTCTGGCTGTGGGGCAATCTGGAAGTCATTGTGTTCAGTGTTCCAACTGCAAACTTCGCTGCATTGAAGCCATGCATTGCACAACACGTTCTGAACGTGAACCCTGAAACACTTTGATCAGTTGTGGAACACGCTGTTTCTCAATTTCAACTTGTTGCAGAAAATGGTTGACAGCATATTGAACATGTTTTGTGTCATTCAAATGGAAATTAATAATCCGATTTGATTCTGATTGATGCTTTTTATGTGGTTTTTGGCCTCAGCACAATTAAAACCAAATTTTTCCCATCCGATGTGATATGACCTTCCCGTGATGGATGGGTTATCACACCTGTACACCCATGCAGACAGAGTAGAACAGTTTGTTTAACATCAAACATAAACCCTAGGCATTGTTGTATGTTTCATTTGTCATTTTTAGTTGACCACTATTAAGTTATGATGTTTACAGCACCATCTATTGCTACATTTTGTAACTATTTGCTTTTCTTCTGCCATGCATTTTCCTCCTTCTCCGATAATATTCTGCTTTAATTTGACATCATTCTGATGGGTGGTGTTATTTCTACAGTGGTTTGAAAGTTTAACTTTAATTATAATCACCCTGTACTTGCCATAAAACAGATGTATTGTAAGAAAAGTGATTCTGTACTGAGTTTATTGTGTATAAGACGTATAAAATTTGTTGTGAGGCATTACGCTTAGTTTCAATGGCGGTGGTGAAAAGTTCTTGACTTTTGCTTAACCAGCTTAGCATTCTGTTATCTGTCTTAACTGCTACAGGCTTAATCTGAATTTGTCCGTGCCCCTCACAAAATCTTCACATTTCTCATCGTTTATACTCCAGTTAGATGGGTAGATCACATAACTAATGATGAGGTATTGAATAGAATTGGGGAGAAGAGAAGTTTGTGGCACAACTCGACAAGAAGAAGGGACTGGTTGGTAGGACATGTTATGAGGCATCAGGGGATCACAAACTTAGCATTGGAGGGCAGCTTGGAGGGTAAATGTCATAGAGGGAGACCAAGAGATGAATACACTAAGCAGATTCAGGAGGATGTAGGTTTATTTATTTAGTCCTTCAAATCCTATATGAATAGAATATATACAAGGATATTGGACATGGTTAGGTATTTACAAGATAAAATACAGTTTGTATTGCAATCCTAAGGACTAGATATTGAAGTAATTTCGGAAAGATTCATACATACAACAACCATTACAGGCAACATACAAAGTAGAATATTAATAATGCATTTTTATTTTTGTTGTTTGGCTTTTATATATTCTGTCAGACTGTAAAAGCAATGATCAATTAAATATGCCTTTATTTCAGCCTTAAAACTACAGAGTTCACCTATTGATTTAATATGGTTAGGTATATTATTGAAAATCTTTATCCCAGTATGTAGTGTGCCTTTTTGGCACAATGATGTTCTCACCTGTTTCATATGAAGGTCAGATTTTTGCCTTGTATTGTGTGCATGTATATCTTCATTTTTTAATGAGATATCTGGGTGTCTATCGATATATTGTTTGATGAAAACTGATGTTTCAAAGATAAAAATGCAAGGAAGAGGAAGAACTGACAGTTTTTTGAATATGGGTCTGCATGATTTCGTATTGTTTACCCCTTCAATAATTCTTAGTATTCTCTTTTGCATCCTGAAAAGTTTAATATTTGTTGCATTTCCCCAGAAGATTATACCATATTTAATTACAGAGTGCACATAGGAGTAGTATACATTTAACAGGCTGGCTTTGCTGCAACAAGTTTTTAAGATCCGTATCATGTAACAGGTTTTGTTTAGTTTTCTTTGCAAATATTCAGTGTGTACCTCCCATTTTGTGTTGTTCTGGAGCCAGAATCCCAGAAATTTAGTGCTGTCAACACTTTCAAGAACTCTGTCCCTAAGTTCTATTTCTATGTTTGGGTGGTGTCTTCGTTTTACATTATAGAACTTCAGTGCTACTGTCTTTGCTTTGTTTATAATTAGCTTGTTGTAGCTGAACCACTGTTCTACACTGTTCATTGTTTGGATAGCGGAGTCTTTAAGTTTTTCTTCTGTTTTACCACTAATAAGGAAGCTTGTATCATCTGCAAATTGGAGGGTAGTTTGGCAATACTTGTTGTACATAAGATCATTGACATAGAGGAGAAACAGAATGGGTCCTAATACTGATCCTTGAGGGATGCCATATTTCACATTTTCATATCCTGAATAGTAGTAGCTGATTTTGTTATGGTCAGTATATTGCACTTCAACCATCAGTTTGCGACCACATAGGTATGTCTTGAGCCACTCATTGGATATACCTCTAATTCCTAATTGGTCAAGCTTCTGCAGTAGGGCATTCTGGCCAATGACATCAAAAGCTTTAGGTAAATCAAGACATATGCCTGTCACAAACTCACTTGCATCCAGTTTAGTATAGATTTCATTAAGAAATTCAAATATAGCACTTTCAGTTGAATAGCCTTTCCTGAAGCCATGCTGTGAAGTAGAGAGAATTTTATTTTTATTTAGGAAATCAGACAATCTCTTATAAATAACTTTTTCTAAAATTTTTGAAAATACAGGCAGTAGGGATATTGGTCTATAATTTGAAACACATTCTGAATTTCCTTTTTTGAACAGTGGTTTCAGTTTTGCTGTTTTTAAGCATGAAGGGAAGGTTCCTGATGCCAGTGAGCTGTTGCACAAGTGTGTCAAGGGTTCAGCTAAGGCAAGACAGCATTTTTTTAATAATTGCATCTGGTACTCCATCAATTCCACATGAGTACCCTGTTTTCAAGGTTTTTATAACTGATAAAATTTCTTCAGTATTTGTGGGTGAAAGGAACAAAGATGTAGACACATTTGTCACACTATTGCATGATGGAGGTGATATTTTGTTGTGTTCTTCCAGTCCACTCACCAACTGTTCACTTATGTTTGCAAAATATATGTTGAAGGTCCCTGCAATTTCTGTTGGGCAAGAAATCATTTGTCCTTCATAACATAAGTTCATATTTTTATATTGTTTAGTTTCACTTGTTTGATTTTTTATAACTTCCCATATAACTTTAGATTTGTTTTTTGAATTTTCAATGTATTTATCATTTGCCATTGTTTTAGCTTTTCTTACAACATTTTTGAGGATCCTCTTGTAATTCTTCAGGTACAAATGAAATTCAGGAGGCATGTTCTGTGTCTTTGCTATATCGTGTAATCTTCTTTTCTCTGCACAAGAGATTCTAATACCTGTTGTAATCCATTTGTTCTTTTTGAAGTTAGGTTGACATTTTTGTTTTTTTAATGGAAATGCAGCTTCAAAGTATGATATGAAGATTTCCATGAAGTTTTCAAACTTTTTGTCGGTATTTTCACAAGTATACACTTCATACCAAGTTTCTTCACTTAGTCTCTGTATAAAAAGGTTTATTTGTATGTTAGTGAATTTCCTTGCTTCTTTTACAAGTTCCTCTTTCTCAGTTGTTTCACTTGGGATGTGCAAAGCAATAAACTGTGCATAGTGATCACTGAAGCCAGTATTAAGATTTCCAGCACAGAAATTGTGATTTACATTCGTGTTTATTAACATCTGATCAATTGCAGTAAGTACTGGGAGATGAAGAAGCTTGCACAGGATAGAGTAGCATGGAGAGCTGCCTCAAACCAGTCTCAGGACTGAAGACTGCGACAACAACAACATAATCCAGTTAGTGCATTACTATTTTACAGCAACACAGTTATTATGATGAATGCTGTAAACTCTCCATTTTTACGAGACAGATTAAAAGATGATGGAATGACAGAGGATTGTTGAAGTAGGAAATAAGAAGACAGAAAGGATGAAATGAACAGTCTGAGGAACACTACCATCTACATATAAAACACATACATGAAGTATTGGCATGATAATTTTCATTTTATTGTACACAGGCAAATACCACCTGTGAAAACACAATCAAGCTAAACAGAACAGGAAGCTCTATGAGCATGAGAAGCTCATGAAAAACTGCAGTTGTCACATATCGATTAGTTGATTATTTCACTCCAATGCAGTCACCCCCTCCCCCTCCCTTCCCCCTCACCTATGCAAAGTGCAGAGCATCTGATATATAGGGAAGTGTTAACTTGATCTTGTGATCAGCTCATTATGTGGACAACTGGGTGGAATGGACACATCTAAGATGGCGGCGTGTGTAGATATCCGCGATTTTACTCCAAAAATAAGTTACAGTGAAGCTGTTAAAATTTCGTGTGTAAGGTGCAAAAGTGAATTATTAAAGTATAATGAGCGTATTGCTAGTTTACAATGTGTAATCAGCAGTCTAAGAATGGAAATCGACAGCCTGAAGTCCGAAAATATGGAACTGAAGTCGAAGCGAAACATGGATCCATTGCTTCAAGACAGACAGAAGTACAAAAACTTTCGCCAGAACATGGCTACATCGGTGCAAAATGACGCTGATAAATCATCAGAATGGAAGGTAGTACACAACAAGTGTCAAACAATCCGCACTAAAACTTCGTCTACAGCAAATGTTTCGAGGTTCAAGAATGTAAACAATTTTGATGTACTTTGTTCTAGTAATAGTCTCACTGAAAGTGAAAACAATCGTAAGAAGAGTGTACCGATAAACTATCGGAAAAAGGTTAGGTTTGATCTTCCAAAGCCACAACGTTCAGTTAACAGCAATGAAAGTGGCAGTGGTGTGATCCAGTCTGCTGTGAGTGAAACATCAACAAATCGTTTTCACATTTTCGCTGATAGTCATGGTAGAGGCATGGCTGATATAGTGAAAAGCAGTTTTAATGCTGCCGATGTTTGTGGAATTATGAAGCCAGGTGCTAAACTTCAAGAAGTTGTAGCGGGGTGTGATCCTGAAAAAGTAAAAAAACGAGTGTGTGATCTTAATAGGTGGCTCAAACAACGTTGCCTGCAACGAAGGGAATGATGCCATACAGTCGCTCAGGAAGAAAATATCAGCGCTTCATCAGTCTAAGGTATTTGTTGTGAACATTCCACAGAGACATGACTTAATTCCACAGTCCTGTGTAAATGAGGCTATCTCACAAACGAACTCTAAGTTAGCAAAGTTGTGTGAGCATTTTAAAAATACTTGTGTTGTAGATGTAAGCAGTTTTGGACGAGAATTATTTACAAGACACGGTATGCACCTGAACAGATCAGGAAAAAAAGCATTAGGTACCCTCTTAAAAACAAAAATATTGGAAGAAGTCCACAAATGTACCCCAAAGTTGGAACCAATCGCACTTGAATGGCTCCAACCATCAAGTCAGACTCGGTTTCAAACTCAAATGTTTCAGGAAATTGTTAGTAATGAACGTACTGTGTCTGTAGCTACAGATAATTTTTTAGGCAAAAGTTTAGATCTGTCTCTAATTCCAAAGAAATGACGATTTTTCACCAAAATGTGGGAGGACTTGGTAATAAAGTAAATGACATTACTGTTCTTTTAGGGGAACCACAAGGAATAAAAGATACTGCTGTATTATGTTTTAGTGAACATCATGTGAAAGATATTGAAAGGTTACAGCTAAGTGGTTACTGTCAGGCAGTGCATTACTCAAGAACCATAATGGAAAAAAGTGGAGTGGTAATTTATGTAAAAAACAACATATCTTACAATGCATTAGATTTAAAGAGCCATTGTATAGAGCAACAAATTGAAGTATGTGGTGTTGAGATTACTGTAAATGACTTCACGGCTGTAGTGTTAGCACTGTATAGATCTCCCTCAGGGAATTTGAATGTATTTCTTAAGCACTTAGATTCTTTATTATCCATACTGTACTCAAAGTCCAAGAACTTGATAATTAATGGTGACTTTAATGTTGATTTCCTAAATGAGAGCAATAATAAAGCTGATTTATTACATTTAATGGAGTCTTATAATCTGATGGCAATAGTAGATTTCCCAACTAGGGTTACTGTTAACAGTAAAAGTCTGATAGATAATATATTTATAGATAAGTCTACATGCAATGAGATCACTGTACATCCAATCCTTGGCCTTTCTGATCATGGTGGTCAATTGCGTAGGCTCAATTACATCAGTGTGTGCAACAGTTCCGAGCATTCTTGGAAATCTTTTAGGATAATAAATGAACAGGGCCTTAAAAAATTCAATGATAGCCTAAAAGAGATAGACTGGAGCCGAGTTTATAGGGAAACAGATGTAAACAAAAAGTACAATTCATTTTTAAATGAATTCATGTCTGTATTTGAGTCCATCTTTCCCAAAAAAGTAGTTAGAAATAGTCATATAGGCAATGCCAAGAAGTCTTGGATCACTACAGGGATAATAACATCTTGTAGAACAAAGAGGATGTTATACAGTTATCTCAGGACTTGTAATGATCCAAAGAAACGACAACACTACAAACTTTACTGTAGCATTCTCAAGAAGGTTGTAAATAAATCTAAAAGTATGTGCATAAAATGAGGAATTGAAAGATCCGAAAATAAAATTAAAACTATATGGAATGTAATAAAGAGGGAAACTGGCAGGACACAGGGAACATGTCTCAGGTAGAGATTAAAATAGGGGACAGTATCATAAAGAAACCTGAGTTGGTTGCAGAAATATTTAATAACCACTTTTTGAGAGCAGCAGAGAAGACAGACTGTAATGGTTCCATGGAAGAATCATTGTCCCTCCTACAGAAAGCTATTAGCAACAGAATCCCACAGTTATCCTTATCTCCAGTTACTGTAAGCGAAGTCATAAGAGTCATTAGATCATTAAAAAATAAAAATTCTGCTGGTGTGGACAATATTTCTAGTAAAATACTGAAACACTGTTATAAATTTGTTAGTCCCGTCTTATGCAACATATACAATGCATCCCTACAAGATGGGATTGTCCCTGACAGACTTAAGTTGGCTGTAGTGATTCCTCTCTTTAAAAAAGTGGATAAAAGCATTGTTACAAACTATCGCCCAATATCCCTATTAACTACCTTCTTGAAAATTCTAGAAAAACTCATGCACAGGAGGACTGTAGACCATGTCAACTTCCACAGTATCTTAAGCAAAAATCAGTTTGGTTTTCGTGCCGGTCTTTGTACTGAACAGGCAATATTCTCTTTCAGCAACCAAGTTTTGGAAGCCATTAACAAAAAAATGTCTCCAGTGGGTATTTTTTGTGATCTTACGAAAGCCTTTGACTGTGTAAACCACCAAATTCTTTGGAAAAAGGCAGAATACTATGGTTTAGGTGGTACTGTTGGCTTGTGGCTACAATCATATCTACAGGATCGGAAGCAGACTGTAATGCCAAATGGCTCTTCTGGAGAACCTGCCTCGTCTGAATGGGGCACGATAACGTGTGGTGTGCCTCAAGGCTCCGTTTTGGGCCCACTGCTTTTCCTCATCTTTATTAATGATCTTCCTCTTTGTTCTGAGACAAACAGCAAATTTACCCTGTTTGCCGATGATACCACAATTCTAATTGATGATTTGATTGATCATGATCTTGAAAAAACTACAAATACTGTTTTTAATGACATCTTAAATTGGTTCTCCTCAAATGGTCTCTCACTCAATGCAGATAAAACTCATTATATGAGGTTCCTTACATCACAAAGTAATCCCAATGAAATTGACATAAAATGTAGAGATCAGCCAATACAGAAAGTTGAAGACACAAAATTCCTGGGTGCTTACATAGACAGTAAATGTAATTAGTCAGTTCACATTCTTCATCTATGTAAAAAACTTAGCTCGGCAACATTTGCATTACGGGTAATTTCTTCAGTGGCTGAAGTTGACACTATTAAGGTTGCCTACTTTGGCTACTTCCACTCATTGATGTCATATGCTATCATATTCTGGGGGCACCAACCACTTGCAAAAAAAGTTTTCACCATCCAAAAAAAAGCAATCAGAATAATGTGTGGGGTCCATCAAAGACACTCTTACAGGCACTTGTTTCGGAAGACAGGTATCCTAACAACTGCCTCACAGTATATTTTTTCCTTGCTGACCGTTGTGTGCAAAAATTATTCCATCTACCAAGACAACAGTAAATTCCATGCTTATAACACCAGAAACAAAAACAATCTACATTTAGAAATGAAACGTCTCACTCTGGTACAAAAAGGAGTTTACTACTCCAGCATTAAGCTGTTCAATGCTCTACCACTACATATAAAATGTGTTCATACAGAACTGCCAAAATTTAAACGAGTTCTCAAAGATTACCTGACAGAGAAATCTTATTATACTGTGGATGAATACCTGAAAGAAAATGTATACCATCACTAAACTTATTGTGTCTAGAAGTAGTTCAATTGATTTTATTGTGCATTTGGGCATTAGCACACTTTTTGTAACAACAGATTGGCTGTACATGTATTTACTCTTGTAGGCCTAATATCTGATTTAACTTTGTGCTCTTATCTTTAACCTTTATTTGAAACTCCTTTTTCTGTCAAATGGTTGTTATGTTATCTAGCTGACATTGTATCTGTTACTGTATTTATAGTATGTCTTACTTAAACTATGTACAATTTGCCATTGAATTGCCCTTGTATTTATTGTAAGTTTAAATTGAAACCTGTACAATTTGACACGTTCCATATCCTTGTGATTGACTCACTAACTGGATCTACGGAACAAGAAATAAATAAATAAATAATAAATACCCAGTATGTGTGACAGCTGGTTGGAGCCTGGAGGTCAGAATGTGTGCCGTTGGTAGGGGACAGTGTGACAGGAGTGTGAGGTGTTGGTTCCCTCATGTCATCATTACACCATCAGAAATTGGTGATAAAACCCAAGTAGGCTTAACCCCACCCTGTGGAGACTTTAGTGTACTTGCTGTTTCAAACTATATCAATTGTGTGTTTGTCTCTCTGTGGAACCACAAAGGGTCTGGAGTAGGAATATTGTAGCAGAGCGTGGTTGAGAGACTGGAATAGAAGGGAGAACTGATAGAGGTACTCAAGGTACCCTCTGCCACACACTGGTAGGTGGCTTGCAGAGTATGGATGTAGATGTAGAAGTGTGACATAAGAACAGACTGCTAGTGCCTTCTGCGTGACAAGAAGGTAAGATCCACGATGTGATTAAGGAGGTTGATGTATCCATGCTATGTGTTCCCACAATGACTGTGCCAAACGGGAAAGCTGTGGCTCATCTGTCAGTGATGATGGGGCAAGGAGATCTGCTGGGATGTGCACAGGTTCACTGCAGACCATCTCTGCTGACAAGCAACTGAGGTCTCCTCTGAAGGCTGTTCATAGACGTAGAAGACCCAGGGGCAAAGCTTGAGTTCAGGTATCATTGTGGCACATGAAGCTGCCTTCTAAAGTGTGGTGCCATCTCTCAACAATGTCATTGCTTGCTGGGTGGTAGCTTGTGGTAAAATGATAATGGTAACTGCATAGTTTTGATAGCTCATTCAAAAGGTTGCACTGAAACTGTCGCCCAAGGTCTGCAGTGATGTGGAGAAAGCAACCAAAATGAGCCAACCATATTTCAATGGGTGTTCTAGTGCTCATATCAACAGATATGTTGTTGACTGGAGCAACCTCTGCCCACAGTGTGCATCTGTCCACCACCATGAATATATATTTATAGTCTTCAGATGTGGGAGGAGGGACTGCTAAGTCGATCTGGACGTAGCCAGACTGAAGCCCGAAAATGTCCCATATTTGCATATACATAGCATCCAATCTTGTTGTGTTGGCAGTATATGCATGTGCAAGCCAAGGCAAGTGTATCTTTCCTGATTGAAAGCCACACAAATTGATCAGTCATCTGTTTGATGTAATGTTGGCTCCAGGTTGTGGATGCTGTCAAAAACAATCTGCCTGAACTGAAGCATGATGTAAGGCCTTGGTTTGTTTCTAGATACATTTCATCATATACTTGCTGTGCCACTGGGTGCATTCAACAGTTGGAGGGGTAGGTCGGTGGAGGAATCATTCAAAAATATTTGAAGTTGGTCGCAGGTTCGAATCCTGCCTCGGGCATGAATGTGTGTGATGTCCTTAGGTTAGTTAGGTTTAAGTAAATATAAGTTCTAGGGGACTGATGACCTCAGAAGTTAAGTCCCATAGTGCTCAGAGCCATTTGAACCATTTGAACATTTGAAGTTGTTGATCGGAAGACTGAGTATGGGAGAGATCATTGTAGTTCAAACCCAGAATTAGGCTGCTGATGTGAGAAAAGTTCTCAGCTACAATGTTATCAGCACCATGAATGTGGCAGATATCAGTGATAAATTGGCACACATATTTGACATGTCTAAATTGTTGTGAGAGCATGTGTGACTGATCTTTTGGAACACCGACATGCTGAGTTTGTGGTCAGTGTAAATGGTGACAAGGAGGGCACCAACAAGGGAGCAGAAGTGTTGAATGCTCCAGTAGATTGCTAAAAGATCCCTGTCATATGAGCTCCAACAGATTTGACATTTGGCTGGGTTGCATGTTTTGAAGAAGAAAGTCAGAGGAAGCCAATGTCCATTCATTTTTTGGTGTAGTGATGAGCTGATAGCATATTGGCTGGTGTCAACGTCTAAAGCTCAGTGGATGCCAGGAGAGGGGTGAGCAAGTGCCACAGCATTTATGAAGCTATCTTTCAAGCCCTTGGAAGCGGTTTCTATTTGTAGTGTCCACTGGGAGCGGTGCTTTCCTATTGTGTTATGGCGTATCAGTGCATTTGTGAGAGGTATTTTTGTTTTGGTGGATCCTGGGAGATGGTGATGGTGAAAATTAACCATGCTGAGGAATTGCCTCAGTTGTCAATATTCTGTGGCCTTGGAAAGGCACATAAAGTATCCAACTTCCCAAGTTAGGGTGTGACGTCATGTGCTGACACTAGACAGCCAAGGAAGGTTACCATAGGTATACTGATGATGCAGTTGGTCCCATTTGGTGTATTTCTGTAATCAGTTAATCTCAGTTGCACCATCCTTAAGTGCATTTTCAGTAAATAGTAGTGTGTCACTGAGGTAATTGAAACAAAAGGGAGGGCCCCTTAGAACCTCATCCAAAAAATGTTGCCATGTTTAGATCACATTTTTGAGCCCAAAAGGCATAACCAAAATTCAAACAGTCAAAACTGTGTTATCACTGAGGTGAGGTTTAAAATATGTCATCATTTTCCATTAGAATCTGATTACGTGCTTTTTGGCAATCTAAAATGCTAAAAGTGGTTGACCTGCTAGAGAATTTGTGAAGTCCTATATATTTGGTACTAGGTCACTATCTGAGGTTCTTTTGGTGCATTCACCATCCAATAATTGCTGCAAGGACACCATGAACTGCCCTTCTTGCATACTAGATGGACTGGTGAAGACCATTGGGCTGTCTGAATGGCGTGGCGTGACTCCATCCTGCAGCATCTCTTCAAAAATGGTCTCCTGTAGTCTCATGTGTGTGTGTGTGTGTGTGTGTGTGTGTGTGTGTGTGTGTGTGCACCTTGTGTGACTTCACAGTCTGCTGTGATTCTGAGGACACAGTTACGTGGGAATCAGGGTTGCACTGTGAAGGTGTTTAGGCATTTCTAATATTTTGCAGGCTGCTTTGTTATTCACATTATGGCACCTTTAGAATATCTCCTAACACATTATCCTCCATACATATCCTGGTACTTTCACGCTTGGCTCTTGTGTAATGCGTCTGGATAGGAACTTGTGATGGCGGGACACCCACTGTGCCCTATGGTCCTTTGAGGCAGAAATACTTAAGTTGTCCACCCTGTGACTGGTGTGTGTTGTTGAATGACCCTTTACACTGGCCATAGTGTGACCATTGGCAGAATGTATCAGGCAGGCATTCTGTAAATCCACAGTCAAAGCATCCTGTGTAAGGAAATCTGTCCCCAAAACAGGTTAAGTCATGTCAGTTAATACAAATGTCCACTTTCAGTGATCAGTGGGACCAACGTCAAACACCAAAGTCTTGTGACAGCACATGCGTGTGACAGCTTTGTTGACTGCCATTAATGTGGCTGTACTGGTTTTTTTGGCATCAGGGTAGTAGATGGCTGGCAGTGTGCTGCAGTCTGATCCTGTATTGATTAAAAACGCTAAGCCTGAAGAATGGCCAGTCATGAACAGCCTCTGTGATGTACATCTACATCTACATCTACATTGATACTCCGCAAGCCACCCAACGGTGTGTGGCGGAGGGCACTTTACGTGCCACTGTCATTACCTCCCTTTCCTGTTCCAGTCGCGTATGGTTCGCGGGAAGAACGACTGTCTGAAAGCCTCCGTGCGCGCTCTAATCTCTCTAATTTTACATTCGTGATCTCCTCGGGAAGTATAAGTAGGGGGAAGCAATATATTCGATACCTCATCCAGAAACGCACCCTCTCGAAACCTGGCGAGCAAGCTACACCGCGATGCAGAGTGCCTCTCTTGCAGAGTCTGCCACTTGAGTTTATTAAACATCTCCGTAACGCTATCACGGTTACCAAATAACCCAGTTACGAAACGCACCGCTCTTCTTTGGATCTTCTCTATCTCCTCCGTCAACCCGACCTGGTACGGATCCCACACTGATGAGCAATACTCAAGTATAGGTCGAACGAGTGTTTTGTAAGCCACCTCCTTTGTTGATGGACTACATTTTCTAAGCACTCTCCCAATGAATCTCAACCTGGTACCCGCCTTACCAACAATTAATTTTATATGATCATTCCACTTCAAATCGTTCCGTACGCATACTCCCAGATATTTTACAGAAGTAACTGCTACCAGTGTTTGTTCCGCTATCATATAATCATACAATAAAGGATCCTTCTTTCTATGTATTCGCAATACATTACCTTTGTCTATGTTAAGGGTCAATTGCCACTCCCTGCACCAAGTGCCTATCCGCTGCAGATCTTCCTGCATTTCGCTACAATTTTCTAATGCAGCAACTTCTCTGTATACTACAGCATCATCCGCGAAAAGCCGCATGGAACTTCCGACACTATCTACTAAGTCATTTATATATATTGTGAAAAGCAATGGTCCCATAACACTCCCCTGTGGCACGCCAGAGGTTACTTTAACGTCTGTAGACGTCTCTCCATTGATAACAACATGCTGTGTTCTGTTTGCTAAAAACTCTTCAATCCAGCCACACAGCTGGTCTGATATTCCGTAGGCTCTTACTTTGTTTATCAGGCGACAGTGCGGAACTGTATCGAACGCCTTCCGGAAGTCAAGAAAAATAGCATCTACCTGGGAGCCTGTATCTAATATTTTCTGTGTCTCATGAACAAATAAGGCGAGTTGGGTCTCACACGATCGCTGTTTCCGGAATCCATGTTGATTCCTACATAGTAGATTCTGGGTTTCCAGAAATGACATGATACGCGAGCAAAAAACATGTTCTAAAATTCTACAAGAGATCGACGTAAGAGATATAGGTCTATAGTTTTGCGCATCTGCTCGACGACCCTTCTTGAAGACTGGGACTATCTGTGCTCTTTTCCAATCATTTGGAACCCTCCGTTCCTCTAGAGACTTGCGGTACACGGCTGTTAGAAGGGGAGCAAGTTCTTTCGCGTACTCTGTGTAGAATCGAATTGGTATCCCGTCAGGTCCAGTGGACTTTCCTCTATTGAGTGATTCCAGTTGCTTTTCTATTCCTTGGACACTTATTTCGATGTCAGCCATTTTTTCGTTTGTGCGAGGATTTAGAGAAGGAACTGCAGTGCGATCTTCCTCTGTGAAACAGCTTTGGAAAAAGGTGTTTAGTATTTCAGCTTTACGCGTGTCATCCTCTGTTTCAATGCCATCATCATCCCGTAGTGTCTGGATATGCTTTTTCGAGCCACTTACTGATTTAACGTAAGACCAGAACTTCCTAGGATTTTCTGTCAAGTCGGTACATAGAATTTTACTTTCGAATTCAATGAACGCTTCACGCACAGCCCTCCTTACGCTAACTTTGACATCGTTTAGCTTCTGTTTGTCTGAGAGGTTTTGGCTGCGTTTAAACTTGGAGTGGAGCTCTCTTTGCTTTCGCAGTAGTTTCCTAACTTTGTTGTTGTACCACGGTGGGTTTTTCCCGTCCCTCACAGTTTTACTCGGCACGTACCTTTCTAAAACGCATTTTACGATTGCCTTGAACTTTTTCCATAAACACTCAACATTGTCAGTGTCGGAACAGAAATTTTCGTTTTGATCTGTTAGGTAGTCTGAAATCTGCCTTCTATTACTCTTGCTAAACAGATAAACCTTCCTCCCTTTTTTTATATTCCTATTAACTTCCATATTCAGGGATGCTGCAACGGCCTTATGATCACTGATTCCCTGTTCTGTACATACAGATTCGAAAAGTTCGGGTCTGTTTGTTATCAGTAGGTCCAATATGTTATCTCCACGAGTCGGTTCTCTGTTTAATTGCTCGAGGTAATTTTCGGATAGTGCACTCAGTATAATGTCACTCGATGCTCTGTCCCTACCACCCGTCCTAAACATCTGAGTGTCCCAGTCTATATCTGGTAAATTGAAATCTCCACCTAAGACTATAACATGCTGAGAAAATTTATGTGAAATGTATTCCAAATTTTCTCTCAGTTGTTCTGCCACTAATGCTGCTGAGTCGGGAGGTCGGTAAAAGGAGCCAATTATTAACCTAGTTCGGTTGTTTAGTGTAACCTCCACCCATAATAATTCACAGGAACTATCCACTTCTACTTCACTACAGGATAAACTACTACTAACAGCGATGAACACTCCACCACCGGTTGCATGCAATCTATCCTTTCTAAACACCGTCTGTACCTTTGTAAAAATTTCGGCAGAATTTATCTCTGGCTTAAGCCAGCTTTCTGTACCTGATGTAATGGAATGTAGTCACAATGGAGGTGATAGCATTGGAGTTGTACCACAGTTGTCGGTGTGGTGAGTAGCTCTACATGGCATGTGTATCATAGGGCAATGATGGTTCTTCTGTGGTAGGTGCTGTGGATAGATGTCACAATCTGTTGTGCCTAAACCAGAACATGTTTGGTGTTTGAGTGTGACATGGTTTCATGCATTTCATAGCCTTGTGAACAAAACAACTGTGAAACCAGCAATTATCTGTCTGAGGTATATCATAACTACAAGATTAGGATGGAAGGGTGTGGTATACACATGTGCTCTCTGCAGAAGTGATCCATAGTTGCAGTGTCTCTGCTTAGTTAGCTTCTCGATGGTGGTATGGGAGAGTTCAGATGGATGTCTTTGGGTGTGCTTGACAGTTATCAGGCAGAGGTGGCATAGCAGCAAAGTGTTGATTCATTGGACTGGCCTGGAATGGATTAGCTCCCATCAGTAGTAATGAAAGTGGAAGCAGAATTGTCACCATTGGATACCAAAATGTAGTAGGTCTGAGGTAGCTGTGAGAAAACTGGAGCGAAACATGAGAAGCTCTTGCTTGTCAGGATGGGTTTGAGTCTACTTATGGGTCTGATAGGATCCATAGATGGCTTGGGAGTCAGGGGAGATGTGTGGGAAATCTGCTTATAGTTGGTCTTTGTTAACTTATTCAGCTTAGGCAGTCTTCCAAGTGTACTCTAATTTCTGGTGCAGCCCAGAGTTCCCTCATAATATTTTGGCTTTGTAGCTGCAGGCAATGATGTACAGGCATTGCACTGATGTCTCTGGTATGCGAGGCATACTCACACAGCAGGATGGGGCCACACTGCAGTCACGGCAGCCACCACATCTTCTCTACTACAGAAGGTAGTGTTGTTCCACCTGGTGTTGAAGTCTCGACCTATACTGAAGAGCAGGGATGGGCAGATCACAAAGTGTTGGCTGCCCAAGGTGGTCAGACAGGTGGTGGTGATTGGTTTGCAACCCGGCAGCAGCAGAGTTATGGTGATGGATTTGGCTGACGCATACTAGGTGTCACATAATGTCCAGCTGGCCAAACAATGATGAGCTGGTTTGGCCATAGTTAAATACTGGTTCTCCCTGCTGATTCTTGCTGTGTACATTGATTGGTATGCCGTGTCAAATCATCTGGAACATGTTGTAATTAGGTTTCAACATTCTTATGGTCTGTGTCATACATCAGAGATAAGAGTACTCTGTCATCACAGAAGTGCTGTGAACCCCTGACCATGCAGTCCCCTTACTAGTTGCGACCAACTTAGTGGTGGCCTGATTTTATCATGGTGATACTCTGCTGGTTCCAAGTCTCATTTATAACTTTTCCCCTTTATAGTAGAAACCAGGATTGTTGTGGTGGCAACTGTGGCATGCGTGTTGAACAGTGTGCACTCTTTTGGCAACTTGGAGCAGCTTGTATAATGGCTGTCCTCTGGGAGAAGTTAAGGTTAGCTGAACACATGGTAGCAATTGTAGTTGCCAGATGTGTAGCAGCAGTGTCTGAAAGGAAACTAGCATAAGTCATTCTGTGAAAATGTCTCCTGAATTCAGCTGGTGTTTTGTGAGCATTTGATCTATGGGTCTCATATTTGCAAATAGGATGCAGGAGGACTGTGAAAGCCAATGGGTGGAAAGTCTGTTGTTCTTGTGGGACTGGCGTAGTGGAGGGACTGGGAGTACACTCACATTGGACTTAATGTCACTAGACACTGCTGTGTGGCAATGTGAAACATCATTCTATGAGTGCATCACTGTAACTGATGGCACAACTGGTGTGGGTGTCACTATGATGTTTTGAGTTGGATCAGCATGTGGTGCAGAATCCAGTGGCTGAAATACAGTAGATTTATTTATTTATTTAGTCCTTATAATTCTACATGTATAGAGTATATACAAGGATACTGGACATGGTTAAGTCTTTGCAACATAAAATACAGTTTGTATTGCATTCCTAGGTACTAGATATTTAAGCAATTTAGCAAAGAATAATATATACAATAAACATTAGACAGGTAATATGGTTAGGTAGATTATTGTAAATTTTTACACCAATATGTAGAGTGTCTTTTTGGCATAACGGTGTTCTCACCTGATTCATATGAATATCAGATTTTTGTCTTGTATTGTATGCATGTACATCTTCATTTTTTAATAAGATATCTGGGTGTTTATAAATATATTGTTTTATGAAAACTAATGTTTCAAAATAAAAATGCAAAGAAGAGGAAGAATTGACATTTTTTTGGAATATGGGTCTGCATGAATTCCTATTTTTTACCCCTTAAATAATTCTTAATATTCTCTTTTGTATCCTGAAAAGTTTAATATGTGTTCTTGCATTGCCTCAGGAGATTATGCCACATTTAATTACAGAATGTACATAGGAGTATTATACATTTAACACAGGTTGTCTTTGCTGCAACAGCTTTTTAAGATCTTCATCATGTAGCGGGTTTTATTTAGTTTTCTTTGCAGTTATTCAATGTGTACCTCCCATTTGGTGTTGTTCTGGAGCCAGACTCCCAGCAATTTTGTGCTGTCAGTACTTTCCAATTACTCTGTCTCTTAGTTCTATTTGTATATTCGAGTGGTGCCTTCCTTTTAGATTGTAGAAGTTCAGTGCCGCTGTCTTTTCTTTGTTTATAATTACCTCGTTATAGCTGAACCACCATTCATTGTTAGGACAGCAGAGTCTTTTAGTTTTACTTCTGTTTTTCCACTAATATGGAAGCTTGTATCATCTGGAGCTTGGAGGGTAGTTTCACAGTACTTGTAGTATATAACGTAATTGACATAGAGGAGAAAGAGAATCGATCCTAATACTGATCCTTGAGGGACTCTGTACTTCACATTTTCATATCCTGAATAGAAGTAGCTGATTTTGTTGTGGTCAGTATATTGCATTCCAACCACCTGTTTGCATTCACATAGCTATGCCCTAAGCCACTCATTGGATATACCTCTAATAGCTTTGGATAAATCAAGACATATGCCTGTCACAAAGTCACTCTCATCCAGTTTAGGATAGAGTTCATTAAGAAATTCAAATATTTCACTATCAGTTGAAGAGCCTTTCCTGAAACCATGCTGTGACGGAGAGAGAATTTTATGTTTATTTCAGAAATCAGACTATCTCTTATATATATACTTAAAAAAAATTCTAAAATTTTTGAAAATACAGGCAGTAGTACTATTGACCTATAATTTGAAACGTCTTCTAGAGCTTTCGAGCAGTGGTTTCAGTTTTACTATTTTTAAGCATTCCAGTGAGTTGTTGCACAAGTATGTCAAGGTTTCAGCTAAGACAGCATTTTTTAATAATCATGTATGGTATTCCATCAGTTCCATATGGGTACCCTGTTACCAAGGTTTTTATAACTGATAAAATTTCTTCTATACTTATCCAGTCCACTCACTAACTGTTCATTTATGTTTGGAAAATACCTCTTGAATGTCTCTGCAATTTTTATTGGTCAAGAAATCATTAGTCCTTCATAACATAAAGTTATATTCTTGTATTGTTTTGTTTCACTTGCTGTTTGATTTTTGATAACTTCCCATATAGCTTTGGATTTGTTTTTTTGAATTTTCAATGTATTTGATATTTGCCATTTATTTAGCTTTCCTTATGACATTTTTGAAGATCCTCTTGCAATATTTCAGGTATAAATGAAATTCATGAGGCATGTTCTGCGTCTTTGCTATATTGTGTAATCTTCTCTCTCTGCACAAGAGATTCTAATACCTGTTGGTAATCCATTTGTTCTTTTTGAAGTTAAGTTGGCATTTTTGTTTTTTTAATGGAAATGCAGCTTCAAAGTAGGACATAAAGATTTCCATGGATTTTTCAAACTTTTTGTTGGTATTTTCACAAGCATACACTTCATACCAGGTTTCTTCACTTAATCTCTGTATGGGGGTTGGAGAAGCTCAAGCTTGTGTTTAATGGCCTGAATGATGTCTGCGATGGTGTGCAGTAGGTTACTCACAGCCATCATGACTATAACGTATCTCTGTGAATCATGGCAGATAACCTACCTACAAGAACACAATTTCTTCTTCCTGGTTACCAGTTATGTAGGAACACTGCTGCCTCTGTATAAAACTCATACAGGAATAATCATTATGATAATGTTCATTTTATTAGCCAATATCACCATGTAGTAGTAGTAGTTTATTCATCCAGAGACAATGTACATTGCATGGATTTCATCAAAAATACATGCAAAACTATATGCATGCTTAACAGAACAGGAAGCTCTAAGAACATGAGAAGTTAAAGAAAAACTACATGACACTCATCAATTACTCAATTATGTCACTCCCACAAGTACATTATAGGAGGATTTGGGTGATAATGGTGCAGAATGGTGAATGTAACTTAGGACAAGATTGCAACAGGGATGGAATTTACTGTTTTAATAAGTAAGCATTTTACATAATGGTCCAATATGAACCCAATGAAGAATATAAAACATATACTTCTTTTCTTACTCTTTTCCTTTTCTACTAAAGAAGTATGATGAACACACAAAAGACATTGCAGCTATTATTTACTATTTGGAAGTTCATTCTGGGAAACTATTCAGTTGCTGATTAAAATGGAGAGCTACATCAAACCAGTCTTTGGGCTGAGAATGACAATTGCAGCAACAATGACAGTGTTCAGTTACTAGATGTGTATACTTATGTTTATTTGTAAAACTTTCTTTTGAATGGTATGAGGTTAAACAATCCTAAACTAGAAAAGGGAATTGAGAAATATGTGGATATCATATTCACTAAATGGAGAGGAAAGAAATATTCATAAGCAAATTGCTTTTTATGCGAAAATTCACATCCAAGTAAAGCTCACATATCACTAGGATACACTACATTGAATTAAAGCAGTCTGATGTTATATTGGTTAGAAGAATCAGATTTTCCTTCCACTTAAATAAAATTTCATCTTTCTTCATCACATTAAAAAAATTTGCATCTATTTTTCCTTAATTTTGTGTAGTTGTAAGACATATTATTTTTCTTTGCAAATATCATGAACGTAATTCTTAATATTCACAATGAAAGTCAAGAACATTTTTTTCTGAACATTAACTATTTTAAAGTGTTTGATAACACTTTTTAAGATTTATTTTAGAACCCTCATCCAGGTTTAAAATGTTGCTATATACTGTTTCAATTGTAAATGTTCGTGAATGTACGAGATATTGCATATTAATCACTTACAATTAAAGTTAAGAGATTCATCTTAAAAAATGACATTTTTCTTCTTCTTCTCTCTAGATGGGCTTTAATGCTGAACACAGTGGGTGAGTAAAACTATACACATAATCTTTTTTGACTATATCTTTAGTGTCAGGTATTTGGAATTGCTTGTGGCTTGCATTCATGATTTGGAATTGGAAGAATGGCTAACTGAAACCAAATCTGATTACTTCAACACCATATTTTATATAAGGCAGTAATAGGTGACAATGTAAGGATAAGGATACATTCCTACCCACTAAAAGATAACACACTGAGTTGCAGTCAGGCACAACAAAAAGGCTTTTACATATTTAGCTTTCGGCCAAAGCCTTATTCAGTAAGGAAAACACACTCACATACGCAAGCACACTTCACGCACACCTCACACACACACACACACACACACACACACACACACACACACACACACACATGACCACTATTTCCGGCAGCTTGGACCAGAATTCTGGGACTTCGTTCACTTTTAATGATTTCAGATGCTTTTCAACACCACTGACACTGATAACCCTCATCTTTTCAGTGGTATGAGAATTAAATTGGGGCAAAACTGCTGGGTTCTCCTTTGTAAAGTAACATTTGTGAACAAAGTTGAGGATTTATGCTTTTGCTTTGCTGCCCTCAATTTCAGCTTCTGTCTCATCTATGAGTGACTGGTCACTAACTTTGGTGTCACTAACAGCCTTTACATATGATCATAATTTCTTTGGGTTTTGTGAAAAACATTTCAACAATATTCTGCTATGATAGTCACTGAAAGCTTAACAAATTACTTTTCTGACAGCCAAATGAGTTTCATTCAATATCTCTCTACCTATAGTTCTCTAGTTTGTTTTTCATCTGTTGTGCAGCAGTCTCTGTTTATTTAGGAGTTTCTCTAAACTGTTTCTGAAATCTTGTTATCTATTTGAGAATATTTTTTTGAAATCTTATTATCAATTTGGCAAAGGTCTTCTTAGTCTATGTTCTGTTTCTGACATCAATTTTCTCATTTCTTTGAACTTTTGCTCTAGCATGCTATCCTTCTGTTACAAAAAAGCTGTCCACACCTCGACTTAGTCCTGAACAATAAATCAAAAAATAAGTGTATTATATAAGTGTGTGGTACTTACTTTTTCACATGTAAATAGACGCACACAATCCTGTCTTCAAAATAGGTAACCCTGGTCTCAGTGTTGTCAACATTTTTGAAAACATCCTTCATGACTTGATCAACTCATATATTCCTAAATTATTATACAAAAAATAGTAAAATCCATTATTTTCTCCAAAAATGTATTGTGGTCATGGCACCAGTTGTGACCTTCCCTTGAAGTATTGGTGATAGAATTTAGATATGCTATCACACCTGATGTGAGTTCGGCACTACAGACTCCTTTTTCACCCAAGAAAACGAGGTTGTGTTAGATGCTTAGCTTGGGTGTTGATGATGTTGTTGAAGTTGGAACTGTGTAGGTTTTTCCTTATTTTATTTTATTTCTTCATTGGCTTTTGGTATGTGCCCATACCACCATCTCAATAGTGAAATGTCAGTTGTGATGATATGAACATGAGGACAACACAACACCCAGTTCCTGAGTGGAGAAAATCTCTGGCCTGGCCAAGAATCAAACATGGGCTCCTTTGGTTAGCAGTCCACTGCACTGACTACTTGGCCACTGAGGTGGATGAAACTGCATAGTTAGTATCTCCAGATTTGTAGTCACAGTTTTACAGAAATTTGCATAATGGATTTTGTGATCTTAATTGCATCTCATTAAGAAAAGTGTGCTGTGACTGCTTGTCCTTTCATGTATAAAACACATTAAAGTTTCAACATGGGTGTTAACACTATATGCCATTTTAATATATATAGAAATTACAAATCACATCTTTCTCATAAGCAACCTGATGAGGGACTCCTTTCTCCATTTTTAGATTCCAAACATGGCACATCTCTTCAAAGCCAACACAATATTTACATACTGAGTGATTCAGGAGGAATGTCACATAGTTTTTGAGGTGATTCTGCATGTAAAAATAAACTGAGAAAGTCCTATGAACATGTGTCTGATCGTTGATCATTATGGAACTGGAGCAGTTTGAAGACTACACACATCCATGAATGAATATGAAGAAAAATATGAATTTTACCTACCAAAATTCTGTGCAGGCAGTGTGATAGGTAAAATACTGGTGGGATAGATGACTGATCCACCCTATAAGATGTGTGGGTGTTCTCCAACAGATGGCAGCACTGCAATGTTGCACTGAGTCAACAGCAGGAAGTGTACCTATTGTGCAATCATGGGGTGGATGAATGAACAGTTGTGACATCTTGTGCATGTCATGCTTGAGTGTTGTTTAATTGAGCAAGACCAATGTGTAATGGCAGTGCCCATGTGGCTGTGACAGAATACCAGAGACATATCCATTATGTGACTCTGGAACAGATGTACAATCAGAACCAAGGCCATCCAATCAGTTGAGGAAAGAAAGACATTATTGCAATGGTACAACGGGAGTCCCACCACCATGGCACATTGGTCATCAGCTCAGTAGTCCACAAATGCAGGTGTGGCTTATGTTACATTCCAATGGTTTGTACTCATTCCATGTGCAGCCTGTGAAACATCTACATCCAGGTGAGAGGCTACATTCACACATGATGGTATCACAAACATCCGAAATTCTCATGCATGTGTGATGGAGAATCCATAAGACACTAGGGAAACAAAATACCAAGTTAGGTTCTTGGTGAACATCTGGTATGGTATGACTGATGACCTTGTGACAGGGCCCATGTTGCTGCCACATCACATGAAAACCACAGCATACACACATTTTCTGATACAAGACCTACTTGCACTTTAGAAAGTCATGACATTAGAGCAATGGCAGCAAATGTACCTGCAACATGATGGGTCACCGATTCACTGGACCAGAGAAGTATCCCTGTATCTGAATAACACAATTCGTCAACATGGATTGGCTGTGGTGGACCCATTAACTTGAATGCCAGACCACCTGACCTAATCCTACCAGACTTCTGTTTATGGGGGCTGGTTAAAGGGGCAGGTGTACAAACAAAGGTGTACACATGAAGAACTTGTCACAAATGCTGTTGCCTGCACTAAAACCCACCAAGATGATGTTCGATGAGGAACAGAACACACCCTCCAATGCATTGACAAGTGCATTGAGATGGGTGGGGGACTTTTTGACCCTCTTGTGGGATGGATCAGTCACCTGTCCCACCATTATTCTGTTCATCACAGTGCCTACACATCATTTTGGTAAGTAATAGTCACACTTGTCTTCATAATGATTCATGGATGTTTACAGTCTTCAACCTGCTCCTGTTCCATAATGATAAAAAAAATCAGACATGTGTTCATAGGACCTTTTTGGTTTGTTTCCTACATGTCAAATCACCTCAAAAATTATGTCCTCCTGAATCAGCCTGTATGTACATTTATATGCAAGTCACTGATAACTACTCAAATTTAGGTTAAATATTAAATAGATGTTGGTAATTGTAATATAATATCTCCATTTCTTCACAGCAGTCACAATCTGTAGAAATACAATTTAGCATTTCCATTTTCACCAGAGCCAGGATAGCTTGTGTTGTTGGTGGTTCTTATGGATACACATAGAAACAAAATTACAGTTTAATGTTGTCTGTTTTCTGAACATGACTTTTTAAGTCTTAAATATTGTTTTGGTGTACAAAAATGGAAACATGACATTAGTAACAGTATTTGTGTAAATTAAGCATGTTTTCAGAATTCCAATTTGAGAAGGAATTTATGTAATTAATTCTTGAATTTTATCCTAACTCAACAGTTTTGACATTATCTAAACTGTATTTTGTTTACTCTGTCCTCTGCACTTTTCACTATGATATAAGTTATTGAAAGGTAATAACTTCCTGGCAGGAACTACTTAGGAGGGATGTCATCACCAAAAGAAACAAAACTGGCATTCTATGGGTCAGAGTATGGAATGTTAGTAGAGCCCTTAATTGGGCAGGTAGGTTAGAAAAGTTAAAAAGGGAAGGGATAACTTGAAGTTATATATAGTTGGAATTAGTTAAGTTCAGTGGCTGGAGGAACAGGACTTATCGTCAGGTGAATACAAGGTTACAAATACAACATCATATAGGAGTAGTGCAGGAGTAGGTTTAATAATGAATAAGAAAATTGGCATATGCCTAAGCTACTATGAACAACATAGTGAATGCATTGTTGTAGGCAGTATAGACACTAAGCCCACATGCACCGCAGTAGTACAAGTTTATGTGCCAACTATGTCCACAGATGATGAGGAGGCTGAAGAAATATATGATGAGATAAAAGAAATTATTCGGATAGTTAAGGAAGACAAAATTTATTTATGATGGGGAATGTAGGATAATAGGAGAAGGAAGAGAAGAAAAACTAGTAGATGAATATAGACTAGTGGAAAGGAATGGAAGAGGAAGCCACCTGGTACAATTTTGAACAGAGCAAATTTAATCACTGCTAACACTTGATTTATGAATTGTGAAAGAAGGTTGTATATGTAGAAGAGACCTGGAACACTGGAGATTTCAGATTTATTATATAATGGTAAGACAGAGATTTTGGAACAAGATTTTAAACTGTAAGACATTTCTAAGGGCAGATATGGACTCTGACTGCAATTTATTGTTTATGAACTATAGATTAAAAGTAAAGAAATTGCAGAAAGGTAGGAAATTAGTTGGATGGGATCTGGACAAGTTGAAAAAACCAGAGGTTGTTGAGTTTCAGAGGGAGAATTAGGCAGTGATTGTCTAGAACAGGGGAAAGGAATACTATAGAAGATGAATGGGTGGATTTGAGAAATGAAATAGTGAAGGCAACAGTAGGTACAAAGACAAGGCCTAGTAGAAATCCTTGAATATCACAGAAGATATTGAATTTAACTGCTGAAAGGATAATACGTAAAAATGTAACAGATGAAGCAGACAAAAGAGAATACAAATGTCAAATGAGACTGACAGGAAGTGAAAAATAGCTAAGCAGGAATGGCTAGATGACAAATCTAAGGATTTATAAGCATATTTTGCAAGTGGAAAGATAGATACTGCCTACAGAAAAATTAAAGAGGCTTTCAGTTGTATGAATATAAAGAGCTCAGCTTGAAAACCAGTACTTAGCAAAGATAGAAAAGCAGAAAGTTGGAAGGGATATTTATAAGGTAGATGAACTTGAAGGCAAGAGGGAAGAGGACATAGATGAAGATGAGTGGGAGATATGATACTGTGAGAAGAATTTCACAGAGCAGTGAAAGACGTAAGTCAAAACAAAGCCCCTGGAGTTGATGTTGTTCCCTCAGGGCTACTGGTATCTGAGGGAGAACAAAATACTCTCAGCTTCCAGGATAATGTAATAATTTCAATTCCAAAGAAAGCAGATGCTGACAGATGCAAATATTACCAAAATATCAGTTTAATAAGTCATCATTGCAAAATATTGACATTAATTATTTACTGAATGGAAAAAATGGTAGAAACTGACCTCAGAGAAAATCATTTTGCTATCTGGAGATATGTAGACAGCTATGAGGCAATACTGACCCAATGACTTCTATTAGAAGACAGATTAAAGAAAGGCAAGCCCACATTTATAGCATTTGTACACTTAGTGAAAGCTTTTGACAATGTCAACTGGAATTCACTATTTGAAATTCTGAAGGTAGCAGTGGTAAAATAAAGGGAGTGAAAGATTTTATACAATTTGTACAGAAACCATACAGCAGTTATAAGAGTCGAGGGGCATGAAAGAGAAGCAGTGGTTCAGAAGGGAGTGAGACAGGGTTTTAACCTATGCCCGATATTATTCAATCTGTACATTGAGCATGCTGTAAAAGAAATAAAAGGAAAATTTGAAGCAGGAATTAAAGTTTAGGGAGAAGAAATAAAAACTTTGTGGTTTGTTGGTGACATTGTAATTCTATCAGACACAGAAAAGGACTTGGAAGAGCAGTTGAATGAAATGGACGGCTTCTTGAAAGGAGAATATGAAATTAACAACAACAAAAGTAAAACAAAGATAATGGAGTGTAGTCAAATTAAATCAGGTGATGCTAATGGAAATAGATTAGCAAACAAGACACTAAAAGTGGTATATGAGTTTTGTTGTTTGGGAAGCAAAAGAACTGATGATGCCCAAACTAGAGTGAATATAAAATGCAGGCAGGCAATGGTAACAGAAGCATTTGTGAAGAAGAGAAATTTGTTAACATTGGGTATAGATTTAAGTGCTAGGAAGTCTTTTCTGAAGGTATTTGTCTGGAGTGGAAACCTGTATTGACATGAAACAGTCTAGACAAGAAGAGACTAGAGAGTTTTGAAATGTGGTGCTATTGAATAATGCTGAAGATTAGATGGATAGGCCATGTAACTAATGGGGAGGAATGGAGTAGAAATGGGGAGACAAGAAATCTCCAGCATTACTTGACTAAAAGAAGGGATCAATTGATAGGACATATTGTGAGATGTCAACGGATCACCACTTCAGTACTGCAGGAAAGTGTGGTGGGTAAAAATTATAGAGGAAAGAAGGATGTAGACTCCTGTAGTTATTCAGAGATGAAAAGGCTCGCACAGGATACAGTAGCATGGAGAGCTGCATCAGACCTATCATGAGACTAAAGACCACAACAACAATATGTTTTTAAAAATATGCAAGTTTTGGAGCTAAGTGTTTCATCAGATTATGTATGACCTAGTGTTCCTTAATAATTGGGTTGACTTTTTAGTTTTTAATCTACATGTACATCTATATTTACATTTACACTCTCCCAAGTTCTGTGAAGTGCATGGCAGAGAAAAGATGTGTCATTGTTGAAGATAATCAAATATTAGTCACAATTAAATTGATTCCAAAGTTATTGTGTATTGATTTGTGTATGGTCCAAAAAAAGGTTGTAATTGCTGTTCATTAGAAACTTTTCCCTCCTTCATTGGTTGCAGGAATATAAGTTGAACATTATTAAATTCTGTAATATTGATATCAAAGATCTATATATCTAACTATGGGTTTATTTCCAAATACTGAGAGTAGAAAACATTATTTTAGTGCCTGATCATGGCAACATAGTATTGTAGTATGCAATACACAGAAAAACTATATTGTAGTCTCTGATACACAGTAAAGTAGTATTCTGGTATCTGAAACAGCCTAAAACAGTATTGTAGTATCCACTACATGATTAATTTGTATCACTAGGCAGGGAGTTTTTATAAAGGTTGATTTTAAGGTTTCAAATGCTACCTGGAAGGCCACTGTCTAAAGCAATCTGAGATGGCTGTGGTATGAATTTGGAGTAGGAATTTACTTTCCCTGAGAATACTTACAGTTCCTTTAGATTTGTTGGTGTGGATAAGTGAGTAATGCCTTCACATCTTTTTGTGACAGTTCTAAGCTCCTACTGCTAAGAAAGGGGCTTAAGTATTCCACATGAGGTTGGGAGAATCATTGTTCACCCAAATTTCACTCTATAGCATTCTGCTGGAGCTCGAGGAGAAGCAGATGCAGGTTGTGTACATATTTAGTTTCTGTTTGGCATGTGACAGTTGTATCACCCAAGGAATTGCCACAACTGGAGTTGCTGAAGATAAGTTGTTTGAGGTAATGCTGGAAAATCGCTAGGCAGCTAGCAGTACTGAAATGCAATCGATAGTAGCAACACACATCAAATGTCATGTTAACTACCACATATGAATTGGCTATTTGCCAAGTGGAAATGGGAAATATGCTTCAGCAAGATTGAGTTTGGAGAAGAAATGGCCACCTCTGAGTTAGGTCAGAAGGGCTTTTGGATCAGGAATTCTGTATTAATCAACCACAGGTTGAGCATTCGTAAGGATTTGTAGTAGCAGCAGGGGTGAAGTTGCTGTTAGGCTTCTTTATTATGACTGGGGGCATAGCCCCTTGACTGAATTTCACCAGTATCAGAATGTGTAGACACTTGAGATGATCATGTTCTTGTTTGAGGCGATAGTGGAAAGTGACTGATTAGGGCAAGCATAGTAGCTGTTAGGCTAGTCACAGATCTCAGCTTGATATGTGCTGTACATTTTTTGGCACAACCAAGTCTGACATCAAGGGGAGAATAATACTCATCACTCAGTCCACAACTCATGGTTTAGTGGTTAGCATTGCTGCCTCTAGATGAGGGGATTCCCAATTTGATATCCCAGCTGCGTAGGAGACTTTCTTCCCTCAAGGGCTGGGTATTTGTGTTGTTCTAATAATTGCATCTCATCTCTTCATCACAGTCCTGAAAGTTGCCAAAGTGGCATCAAATAGAAAGACTTGCACCAAGTGGCCAAACAACCCCAGATGAGTTTGTTGGCCAATAATACCATATGATCATTTAGTTTTATTTATCACACAGTGCCTCTAAACTGTCCAAGGTAAAGAACTGTGAAAAATTATGTACTTTGTCAATGATCTGAAAGCTTTGAATGGCATCCAAGCCAAAAAAAAGTTCTGCACTTGGACAGAAGTGACAACTAAGAAGGAGAGATGGCATGAGAGCTTTTTGTACATTATGTCCAATTCACTGACATCCAGAAGCAGAATATATTTCTCACTGTAAGAACAGGGCCACTGCACAAAAAGCTTGATTGGAGGTGCACCTAGTTTTTTGTGTGTAGGCTTATTGATTGAAGAGACAGTGGCACTCATATTGAGCTGATATTGAATAGGAGTTCTGTTAATGGGAAGCTGAAGGATTTATGGTCAGGTCTTTCTATGATCATCTCGAAGGGATTAAACAACTTGTTGACATGTTTACAAGAGTTTGCTGATCATTGTAGTGGAAAGTGGGGCTGTGTGGGCCTCCAAGGTGTGCTACAACAAACATCAGCTGTATTCAGAATGAGATTTTCACTCTGCAGCAGAGTGTGCGCTGATATGAAACTTCCTGGCAGATTAAAACTGTGTGCCGAACCGAGACTCAAGCTCAGGACCTTTGCCTTTTGCGGGCAAGTGCTCTACCCTCTGAGCTACCCAAGCATGACTCTTGCCCCATCCTCATAGCTTTACTTCCGCCAGCACCTCATCTCCTATGTTCCAAACTTCACAGGAGCTCTCCTGGAGAGTTGCCTGAGACTGCAGTCATGTGTGCAAGTTGTGTTTGCACGTGTGTGTGCGTGTGCGTGTGTGTGTGTGTGTGTGTGTGTGTGTGTGTGTGTGTGTGTGTGTGTGTGTGTGTGTGTGTGTTTTGTCTATTTTTGACTATGGCTTTATTGGCTGAAAGCTTTATGTGTGACAGTCTTTTTATTGTGCCTATCTGCAACTCAACATATCCTCTATACGGTGAGTATCAAATTTCCTTTTCATAATATTGTTACATTCCATCCTAGATTTTCCAATGTTGATATTAGGGTTTAAAATTGTTGGTAAAGATGCAGCTTTCAATTTTAAGAATTTCTTGTAAAAATACCCATGTATCACTTGAATATTTAATGATAAACCTATTCTGACTGTAAGAGTCTCCCTGGATGCAAGACCAATGTCTTAACCACTGTTTCACCTTGCTTGGGTGTAGACACTGTTCTATAAATTGTTTGAGTTTTTATTCATTTGCATCATTGCTTCCTGGATATTTCAATTCTCACAAATGTTAATTTATTTTAGACTATATGGTCTACCTATATGTCACATCCTTCCAGTATGCATCAGATGATAAGATGTCATGCAACTGGGGGCCAGGAGGGAAGGGAATTCTCTGTCTGATCAGCTAATTTAAATAATGTAACTCTGCTTAAACCATACAGCTATACATTTGCATGACACTTCTCTTTTCTCATGTATTGTGTTAATATACACATACACTATGTGATCAAAAGTACCCAGACACCCCCAAAAACATACATTGTTCTTATTAGGTGCATTATGCTGCCACCTACTACCAGGTGCTCCATATCAGCAACCTCAGTAGTCGTTAGACATTGTGAGTGAGCAGAATGGGGTGCTCTGTGGAACTCATGGACTTTGAACATGATCAGGTGACTGTCACTTGTGTCATATGTCTGTGAGATTTCCACACTCCCAAACATCCCTAGGTCCACTGTTTCTGATGTGATAGTGGAGTGGAAACATGAGGGGATATACACAGCACAAAAGCATACAGGCCGACCTGATCTGTTGATTGGCAGAGACTGCTGACAGTTGAAGAGGGTTGTAATGTGTAATAGGCAGACATCTATCCAGACCATCACACAAGAATTCCAAACTGCATCAGGATCCACTGCAAGTACTATGACAGTTTCATGGTAAAGTGGCTACTCATGAGCCACACATCATGCCAGTCAGTGCCAAACAATGCCTCACTTGGTGTAAGGAGTGTAAACATTGGACGATTGAACAGTGGAGAAACATTGTGTGGAGTGATGAATCACAGTACACAATGTGGTGATCCAATGACAGGATGTGGGTATGGCGAATGCCCGGTGAACATCATCTGCCGGCGTGTGTACTGCCAATAGTAAAATTTGAAGGCGGTGGTGTTACGGTGTGGTCACATTTTTCACGGAGGGGGCTTGCACCACTTGTTGTTTTGCATGGCAATATCACAGCATAGGCCTACAATGATGTTTTAAGCACCTTCTTGCTTCCTGCTGTTGAAGAGCAATGCAGCGATGGCGATTGCATCTTTCAACATGATTGAGCACCTGTTCATAATTCATGGCCTGTGGCAGAGTGGTTACACAACAATAACATCCCTGTAATGGACTGGCCTGCTTAGATTCCTGACCTGAATCCTGAAGAACACCTTTGGGATGTTTTGGAACGTCGATTTGTGTCAGGCATCACCAACCGAAATCGATACCTCTCCTCAGTGCAGCACTCCATGAAGAATGGGCTGCCATTCCCCAAGAAACCTTCCAGCACCTGTTTGAACATATCCCTGCGAGAGTGGAAGCTGTCATCAAGGCTAAGGGTGGGTCAACACCATATTGAATTCTAGCATTACCAATGGGGGGCACCATGAACTTGTAAGTCATTTTCTGCCAGGTGCCTGGATACTTTTGATCACATAATGTACAGCACAGATCTCCTCAGTAGTGTGGCTCTAGATTGAGCTCTCTCTGAGATGTCTAGAAGTGGAAACATGGTTGAGAGCTCTCTACTGGACGCACGTTGAAGGCCTATCTAAAGTGACAAAAGTAGACAGTGGCATTCAGTATACATGGCATTCCAGCTCTGCATTGAGAGTGGTCTCAGTATATTCTTCAGCTTAGAAAGCAACAAAAGTGTATTTCTTCCTTGGTGTAGAGTCGAAGGAATTGTTAGAGCCTTAATACGTGAATATGGTCTATAATATGAGTTGAAATATTTAAAATAGTTATCTGAATGCTAAGTAAATGACTAAATGTTACTGTCACTAACCATAATTATTTAGAAGATTCAGAATATGTTTCAGATTGAAGAGTTTACTTTGTTGCTACCTCACGTATATTCTTCAAAATTTCCAGACTTTATTTTAACTGGGTGTATTTAAATATGTGTTGTAAGTTTGCTATTGCGCTCCATCGTTCTTGGGATATTATGGACTGTATTTATGTTCATCTTAATCTGAAGATTGCTAGAATTAATATGGTATTTCCTTCAATATTTCAACAGGTCAAGAACACTTTGTCTTTTACTACTACTTTCATTATGCAATATGAAAGTATATTAAAATATTTCTGTATTTGCATATGTCTGTATTTGTTTTACTTGATTTTTCTCTGCAGATTAACACATAATGAAAATTTATGCCCAGGTTCTTTATGATCTTTTCCAATGATGATGGTTTGTACCTTCTCTTGTGACACTTTAAGGAATGATATTGCACAAGAATCTCATATTTCCTCTTTATTGAATTAGTTTGATAAAAAATCTTACAATACTTCTAGATAAAAAATTACACTAATTGTATTTGGTGTGTATTTATACTCATACTTACCTTATTGTTTATTGGAATGTAATGAAAGTTAGTTTCATTGTTGTTTCAGAGCTGATGGAGCTGTCATGGCCCATACTTGGGAATATGTTTTACAAGATGAGTTGATACCAGATCACCAATGGTAAGAAATTTTTCAATGCAGTGTTTTTGATTACAATATTTTTTAGTGAACCTATATGAAAATGGGAATAAATATCTTTCTATTTGTGAATTTCATGCATGTCTGAGGCTGCATTTTCCTCTGTTACCAAACCGATTATTCCTTGATGCTTCAAGGTGTGTCCTATCACCGAATCCCTTCTTTTAACCATATTGTGTGCTTGGTATTCAAATAATCTTCAGCACTCTTCTCTAGCAATAACTTTCAAAAGCTTTGTCTCTGTACCATTTGTCATCAATGTTTGACTCCCACAAAATGCTACATGCCATGTAAACACTTTTGGAAAATACTTATTAAAACTTAAATTTATATTCGATGTTAAGACATTTCTTTTCTTGAGAAAAACAGTCCTATTGCCAGTCTGTATTCTCTTTACTTCTACCATTGTCAGTTATTTTGCTATCCAAATAGCAAAACTAACTACTGTCTTTATTGTCTGACTTCCTAAACTGATCCGTGTAACATTACTTGGCCTAATTTGACCACACTTATCACCCTCATTTTAATTTTATTTATGTTCATCTTATAACTTAATCTCAAGACAATACCTATTCAGTTCAAGAGGCCTGTCAGATCTATATCACTGGACTCTTTTGTGGTGGCTTATCTAAATAAAATCTTCTCAATTTTCAAGCTGCATCACTTTAACTAAATTACTCGAGCCTTCAACAGCTGTCTGCACTGTTGTCATCAGGAGCAAAAACCGCTGACTGCCAGGGGATGGCATGGTGTTCCACTTATAAAGGCACAATTGCACCATCTGGAACCTTCCAGAGAGGACCAAAGCGATGCATGTACAAGGAGGCAAGTTGGGCAGCTCATAGCAGTACTGGCACACTGCAGGAACAAATGATGTCAGGTTGTGTGAAAGGTCAGGGCCACTTTTAAAACTGCTGCACCACCTCTCAACAAGCAATTGTCATGCAAAAAAAGCCATAAGTACCACCAATTAATGCTTCTGTAGTTAATAGTAAGGAATCCAGCATCATCTTCCATGTGCAATGAATATGACTCACACTAGTGGAGATATATAATGAAAGGTTTGATAATCATGTCCCTACCAATTTCTCCTTGTTGATCTTCATCCACCAGCATTCTGCTTGTCTTATGAGTTGGGGGCATGGGAAAAGGGACAAGGTGGGTATGAGACATGCCAACAGAAATTGAGGTCATGAGGCTTGGGAGTATGAAAGATCATTATAAGGACAAATCCCATCTACAGAACTCAGAGAAAACTAGTTTGGAGGGAGGGGAGAGGGGGAAGAGAATAATACTCCATACAGATAAAGGTTCAACCAATGTTGTGAAGAACTGCAGTGATTACATGACAAGTGGTGCCTGGCGAGAGTCTGACTCTGCCATGTATAAGCCCTGCCAAAGTTATCCCAAACCATAAGTCTGGCATAACCTCCAATCCCTACTCAGATTCCCAGGAACATGCTAGAACCTCTTCCCTGAATCCATCTCCTTCATCTCTTTTCCTAAAATCTATAAACCTAACGATCATGAATGCACCATTGTAGATGATTACTGCACTATCAGAGAAAGAATCATGGGTTTACATCATCAACTACTCCAACCCACTGCCTGCAGCATAAGTTCCTATATACAGGACACCATAATCCATTTACTTCATCCGCACCCCCCCCCCCCCCCCCCCCCCCCCCCCCCCCAAACCATCCAGATACTTGCTTGTCACTGATGACACAAGCTCCCAGTGTGCACTGATACCTCACATACTCATGGCCTTGCTGCCACTGAGCACTACCTCATCTAACACCTCTTGCCTCCAAACCACCAATTCATGCCTTATACAAATGATTGACTACTTGCAACTGCTTCTGCAGCAATGGGAAGATTTACAAATAAAGCCATAAAAGGCTATGCTTACTACATTAGGAAACAAAAATATTTCGTTTCTATTTGACTGAAATTTAATCCATGTACAGAAATTGGAAATGAATTAAAAATTTTTTTCAAACATTTTAATGCTCTGTAACTTGAGCTCAGTATATTTAATTTAAATCATTGTTACAGAGAACCCTTCATTATTGCATGGCAACCTGATGTGCCTACAGATTTGTGGACTGTCTAAAGAAAGCCTTTCTAGTCGCCCAAGATCCTAAACAGCTCTGCTGATCCAGGTTAATTGATGATATCTTCACAATATGTCTCCAGGTCTGGGACACTTTATCCTAAACCTCCGTGACCTTAACACCTCCTCTTCTATTTGTTTCATCTGTCCCTTTCCAATTTAGCACATCATCTTCGTGAATATGAACCTAAACGCTCTGATGTATCTGTGAAAACTTCTATCCCAATAAAGCCTACCAACCATGAACAGCACGGCCACTTAAATAGCTGCCATCCCATTCACACTAAAAAGTCTCTCCTGCATAGTCTAGCCATCTGTGAATGTACATCTGCACTGATGAGTAGCTCCCAGCTCAGTACAATGAAGTCTTGCTAAAGGCTTCGCAGACAGTTTCTACCCTCCAAACATTGTCCATAAACAGATCACCATATCCACAAATGTCTCTAATTTTCCAACTATCCCTATGGATCAGCTATAAGTGAGCAGAATGTCCATTACCCAGTAACACTCTGGATGGTAACAACTTAACTACATCCTCCACCAGGGCTTCTACTACCTTACCTCATACCCTAAAATGAAGAATCTTTCAGGTTCTTCTTGTATCTCCCAAAAAGGTATTATGATATCCACGCAGTCTATGAAATTTCCTCATCCATTCTTATGCTACCGCTACTTCTGACTCCTTGCCACAAAGGTCATATCCCTGTGGAAGGCCTAGCTGCAGGACTGTCCTATGCACTCTGAGAACATTCTATTCCAGTCCTGTCATGAGCAGGTCGTACTCTGTCAAAGGCTGTTCCACCTGTGGAAGCAGTCATGCCATATACCAACTCTGCTGTAAGTTGTGTGTAGCCCTTTTTGTGGATATGCTACTTACCAGCTGTCCACCTGAATGAATATTCAATACTATGGTGAAAAGTAAAGACAATCACCCAGTGGGAGAACATGCTGTTGAGGTCAACTTCCATGCCTTCCTAGTGCCTGCTTAGTAACAGAAGCCAGTTATACCCCCTCCCTACCCCTTTTACAACTTTATCTTCTCTGAATGATGTATATAGATAGGAATTATCCTTACAACACATCCTTCTATACTGCAATCCTCCTGGATTCAACCTCAGTTGGCCCCAGTTCCAAAACCACCTCCACCCCTGTCATGTCTTCCTCTTCACTCCATCAATCTATGACCACAGTGTTATTTTTGTAATCTCTCCCACTTCCCCTGTCCTGTATCCACCCACCTCTCCCAACCCACTCCTCCACTTTATAATGTCACTTGCAACTTCTACTGGCTATGACAGGGTGAGCTCAGTAGTGCCACAGTCCAGTTTGTTTTCTACTTCTCCCTACCAGCAATCATCCTATCTCTCCTCTGTCCCTCTCCTTGTTCCTCTCATTAATCAAGGTAACCGCTCATCCTCAACAGGTTACAACACTGGTTACTCAGTTAGCTTCAGGAAAATATGTCTTTCACAAGCTTAGAAATGGTTTCAGTCTTGTTTATGTGCATGTTGGCCACTACATGTCTCAACTATATTGTGAATTGTTACCCTCACTCCTTCCATTGTTTTTGTCTTATACACACACATATATTAGCTGAAAGGTTAGGAGACTACTGTCTTTGTATGTATATTGAATGTAATTCTGGATTTTTCACCTATACATTTTGCTTTGTTGGCAAGGGACAGAAAATGTGACATTATTATATCGCTAATACTAAAAAATGATAAAGAATTATTTCTCACAGTTATACTGCTGATGGGCATGCTTATGGTACTCCAGAAGTGACACCTCCAGCACCAATTAGGCTGCAATGGGATTTGAAACCAGATTGTATTGAGGCCATTGACACCTCATATAAAGTGAGTATAGATTATTCAAATCACTTATGTTGTTTACTTTATTAGCACAAATATGTTGATACTTTTGTCATTTCAACAGGTTGTCAGTGAACTTATCAGTGACCTCGATATGCATCTTCTTGTGCATGATGCATATGGAAAAGGTTTTATAAAGGAATGCCGTCTCAGCCCTGATGCATTTATTCAAATGGCCATCCAATTGGCTTATTACAGGGTATGATAAGTGCTGCATTGCTAACACCAGCTAAATAATTAATCTAAAGTAGTAGTTATCTTTTTTTATTTATTGTCTATATGGTGTGTTCCATAAGGAAAGGTCAATTGTGATCACAGAAATGACCATGATCTGTTTCAAATATTTTGCAAGAGAAACCTCTGTAGTTATTTATTATGAACTGATTTTATTTTTTATTTCATGCATTATGTATTAGGTTACAAATGTAGAACTATTTATAACACAATTTCAACACTTATCAATAAATTTAAATGAATTTGTGATTAAGAAGTTCACTGTCATCTTCAGTGCACTTTTGGAATCTCAGGAGAATAGATTCCATTGCTTGGTTTCATAGTAAAACAATAGCACCATAAATTGTCCCTAATTATGATCTTGAAAAAAATTCTGGAGTAGTTTGGAGCTGTTCTTTCAAAATATAGCATGCTTCAACCTGACATTCATTGTGTTGGTTGGTCAGAATCCAAGGCACAAATCTGACAGTGGCCCTTCTCACTCTCAAATCATCTGTTAAAGCTTTGGAAGCTAAGACAATCCAGTTAACTTCCCCTTGTGTCCACTGAGCTGTCATTGGTCTTCAAGCACAGTTTCACACGGGTTCTTGGAGTTTTTATTTGTTTGAGTAGTTGACAAGAAAAGCACTTATACATAACATCATCTTTATAAGCTGTTTTCAATGTCACAACAGTTTTTGTGGCAGTTTTCCTGAGCAGGAAGCAAAATTTCACAGCCAAGCATTCTTACTTACACACTCCATCATAAAAGATAAAACAAGGACAGCAAAACAGTTGTGATGAAAACAATTCACTATGAACTGACAAAATATTCCTGGCCAAGGCTGGAAGCAGGACTGAACTTGCAAAGAGTTCTGTGACACAATCCTAGCAAGAAAAATGTGTACTATGCAAGTTTTTTCAAGGTCAGAATTATTCCAGGAGCTTTTCGGTTCCTCCGTGCATATTTAGAATGTACCTTAAGCTATTTTTCTACATATCACTACTGTAATTGACATGCATCATAAGCCAGAGTATGTTTCATATTCCAGTACTGCAGAAATGTTTTACTTACCTGCTCAATCACTCTAACATTGATTTGTGAACTGTGATGTCCTGTGTAAAAGCCCTACTTTCCCAGCTTCACAAACAAGTAAAAGTCTTTTGAAATGAAGAAGGTGCCAGAATTCAAATAGTTCTTATGGGGTAAGAATTTTGAGTGCATTAAATAGTATCTCCAAACTGCACTGCATACTTTGTTTTGATTAGCCAAATCTCACAGAAAATGTCAGCATTAATAGTGTGTACTTAAAAATGTGATGTGAAGTGATCCTTCCATGTGCAAAAATAAGTTTGCCTGCTGTGTGAAGCTGAATTTTTGTCTTTTATGGTGAGTATCTGGAATGTCATTCCAGTGACTGACACTTATTCTCAGTTGCACAGGGAACTAATCAAATTTTAACGTTTGCTTACACTAGTGTATAATGAATTGCAGCATGAATTTCATACTTGGAATGTGAAATTATCACAATCATTATAAATTCTTTTTTGAGGACAGCTCTGTTTCAATTGAGGTCTGATGTATTGTAGCATGTACAGAGAATAAAATAATTAAAAAACCATCAATTAAGAGAAAATAATTATAACTGCATTTATATTAGGTTTGTACTTTTATTTCTGGTTAACTTTAACAATAATTACATAAATGTAATATATAACAAACAGTTGCTGACAATAAAAATTAACTAGAATATTTTTCTTGCAGGACATTGGGAAATTTACTCTTACGTATGAAGCATCAATGACACGGCTGTACCTGAAGGGTCGAACTGAGACTGTTCGCTCATGCACAACTGAATCAGTAGAATGGGTGAAATCAATGATGAATCCTAATTCCTCTGTAAGTTAAATTCACCTTGAGAACTACTTGAACTGCACAATATTATAATTTAAAACCATGAAGAGATTGAATGGCTGAGCAGTATTTACCTTCACTGAGTGAAATTGAAATGCTATTGATGTAACAGTATTAAAAAAAAACTGTGCTAAATCTTTGCCTCTCCTTTTACTCTCAACAGGTGGGCTCCTTTCATCTAGGGGTCTGAGTGACCTGCTCCTCCTGTGTAAACTTTCACAGTCTATCTCTCTTTCGCCTCTAGTGAAAGTGCTAATAGTTGTGAAGGCTAGGACAGTTATCTGTAATTTTGTACCGCAATTTTGCTCCTGTAGATAGGTACTGGTCAGTGATCTTGTCTCCAGTTTTCTCACATGAATTTTCTATTAGATACAGTATCAACATTTACAGTTTTATGAAATGAGTCAGTTTTATAGTTGAATAAACAAGGTAAATACTTAACAGTTTAAAGTATTATAAGTTTATTTTATTATGGACTTGAAACAGGTAGTAGAAGTAGATAGTAAACATAAATAAGTGTTTCAAACAGAGTTCCATGTAATGGACAGCTTTTAGGTCACAAATATGTGGACAAGCACTATGGTATAAGATATGTACGGTTGAATAACTGGTGACATTGCGTAATCTAGATATGACAAACTTACCAGAGAAATTTCAACACTGGTGACATCACTTTCTATGCATGTTTCCCACCCAATTTAATTCTTAATTAATATAATATTTGGTTACCAACAACAGTACTGAGATCTAACAATTCTACATGTAACTCATGACTTGAATGTTCAAAACTTGTGATTTATCAGCTGGAATCTGACCCACAATGCATTATAGAGCAAGGACCTTGTCTCTCATGATTATGTCTATATCTATACTGTATAATCTTGAGCAATTATTACCTGTAAGCTAACAGTGCATTGTGACACAGGAAACGCTAGTAGGCCTACTGCAGACATGCAACAAAAGTTTTAAATTCCACACAGTTCATTTCTCAAATGTGAAATGTGATTTATTCAACTCATTACAAACAGTTTTCATATAATTTGATTTATTGTATAGGAGATGTGTCATGTTTTATGATAAGAACATTATCAGAAGAACTGCAAATGCTTATGTTATTTTATATACATTTCAGACATACAGCTACACAGATTAATACTTGTTATAGTTTTCAGCATGGCTTTCCTGAATACAGCTTTATAGCTTCATAACAAAATAAGGATTTCTGTTTGATTTCAGCTCATTGTAGAGCTGTCTGTTTCCAGCATTGGAGATTTTCATTCCTAGTGTAATGCACTTAAGTTTACTGATTAGATTCTTATGCCAATTTATGGCAAGAAAATATTCATTGAATACGTGTACAAAACAATTTAACAGCTTGTCATAGTTTCTGTTGCTGGGACTGTAGTGCCATAATGGCTGGGTTACAAAATTTAGTTTTGCAGAAAAGTCTATTTTACTTTTGGTGAATGTTTTGGAAGCTTTTCTTTATCTGCTTTCAGGAGCTCAATAAACAGGGTTGATTGATATGAAATCTCTAGTTCTAAGCAGTACTTATGTGGATTTTCAAACTGATAGTTTTTAATAATATTATCAATACAGGTCACTGACATGCTTGTGATATTCTTGAGTACTGCTGAAGTTGCTAGAGAAAGCAGTTAACAAGAAACATGTTATTTGAACCAAGCCACTGCTTTCAACAAACACATTTAAGTTGAAGCCTGCTGTGATCTCAACTTTTTTCCTTACTTTCTTCCTGAAGTTTTCTAACATTCATTGGAATTTTAGATAAGAACACTTCTGTTACAGCACATCCAGGAATTCTATAGGTTGCTATCACTGTATTCAGATCAGTTAACTCCATAGAGTAACCCTCAAACACACTCTCTTCATTTAAATAATTAAAATTTTCTCTTACTTCATAACTTCGAAAGAATCAACAACAATTCAGGAGCCCCCATGAGATTTACAATATTTCTTGTACAAAAGCTGATAGCTACGTCATAACTGTTAACAGTGTTTAAAACTTTTATAGAATCTTTTGTTAACTGTTGCTCAGGCAGATTATTTTGATATTTATGCATCCTCAGAGTAGAATTTTGAGTTCATCAATATTAGAATATTTATATATGCTAGTTGTGCTGCAAAGAACATGTCTGTTGTTGACTGTGAATTGATGTGAGTGCTTCCTTTGATATTTATACTTTTTATTTTCAGTGTTTGTATTTCATTTATCACCCCTATCTGAATTATATCAGTGTCCATTACTTTAGGATTTTACGCAAGTCTCTAAAAATTTTAATGAAGATCATAGAGCCTAACCTATTGAGGTATAGTACAGTTTTCCCCAGACATTTGTCATTCAGAAACTTCTTTGGGTCTTTGAATACTGCCCCATACCTTTCACAGTGTTCGCTAACAACACTTACTGCTGTTTTGTAATGCTGCTAATTACCAGCCTGGAGGTTGTGTAAACAGATTTTATCAATCCAGGCAGATTTCATGTCTTACTTATGATTTATTCCTCACTGTTGATGTGGATAGAATTTGTACCCACGTGGATTAAAACACTTTTGTAATTATCTATTTATTTATATAGTGCCCATATTATCATATTCATGTTATTGGACTTGTCAAAGAACAGAACAGTATAAAATATTACATATTTACATCATGTACAAAATCTTATCATTGGCATCAACACATCTTTATAACAAAAACATTATTCTGATTACGTACATACAGATAGAAGAAAAGCTTGTGAAACCCCTTGGTTGATTTCACTAAAGCTATTAAATACCAGTACTTTAGTTAACTAGGCATTGTAACATACAGCACAAAAGCTAGGTGCATAATTACATACATACATACATGGATGAAAGAAGTTTGGTTTTATCTAGGCATGGTTGATAATTATGAATTTTTGTTTAGAGAGTTATGAAGTAGATCTACAGATTTGAGCAAAATTCCAGTTATTCATTAATGCTGCAGAAGCTGTTGTTTATTAGTAGATTTTAAGTTCTTTTTTGAATGTATTACTGTCTGGTATTTTTTGACGCTATCTGGCTATGCAGTGTACAGAATGTTTGGTTTGTAAACAGCACTGTCCAGATAGTTTGATTTTCTCTGCACATCCCTATGATAATCATTCCTGTTCCTTGTTTGATAATGGTGGATCTCACTATTCAAAGGTCCTTTCAGTTTCATTATCATTTTTGGCTGTGTTGCTTTTCTGACTCAGCTCATTTTTAAAATTTTTGTTTATCTGATAGGATTGAATCCTAGGTCAAACATCAGTCATATAGTCTGGGCAGTGATTTGTTTTAACATAGAATAACCTATTAAAATTGTTTCTGTCATCTCCTTTTCTGTATCACCTACTTGTTTGGCCTTTTTGCTATAGGTAACCATTTAGCAGATTTGTATTTTTCGCTTGCTATTCCACTGACGGAGTTCTCTGTAATATTTTTCATTTTATTACACATGTGCAAATACCATAGAATAACCTATTAAAAGGAAATTGTTTCTGTCATCTCCTTTTTTTGTATCACCTACATGTTTGGCCTTTTTGCTATAAGTAACCATTTAGCACATTTGTATTTATCACTTGCTATTCCATTGATGGAGTTCTCTGTAATATTTTTCATTTTATCACATATGTGCAAATACCATTTAATTTGTTTAGTGTTTACTTGTTTTTGTGTTGAAATGTCTCTTTTCAGTGTTTCAATGTCATTGTGAAGCAATTTATTAATTTCTTCTCTTGAGTTCACTGTCCTTAGAAGTTCCAACATTTCAATATGTGAAAAAATATGATTATGACTGTGGTAAATCATCTTTTATGAGTTTTAAATTCACTTCCACTCACTTTTCATGTTGCCAGCAATTAAACTTAACACAAAACATACCTTTCTCGATGCATTTGGAACAATCCATACATGCAAACTATTCAATTTAACCTTTGTGAAGATTGAAGTGTGTAGGTACACTCTTCTATTGATGTGTTGTTACACTCTTCTATTGGCAACAGCTTGCATCAGTGTTATCACATATGAAAACATGTTGCTATGTAACTTCAGCCAAAAAAATACCCATGTTTATCTTTCAACCATTTGTGCTAACTGCAGTGATGGAAATGTGTGGTGAATTCCTATGGGACTAAACTGATGAGGTCATCAGTCCCTAGGTTTACACACTACTTAATAGTAGTAGTAGTAGCAGCTTTAAACATCTGTAGATCTCTTTTTACAAGGATATAGGACATGTCAAAGTATTTACAAGTTTAGACCAATTTAAAGTTAGCTAATTCATATACACATATATTTACAGACTTCTAATTAGAGACAATCATTAGATTTACTCCTGGTCTACAATACTTTTTTTTACAAATAACTTATTAAATAATGTAATCCCACACTGTTCACTAATATCCCACTATCAGTCACTGCACACACTATACACACATTGTTTCATAACACTACACACACACACACACACACACACACACACACACACACTGGTGATCTCTGGGCCATTTTCTGTACTGCAACTTCCCATTTGCTATCTTGAAAAACTGAGTCACCATCCCTCTATAATGAGCAAGTTGTTGAGCTAAGGAAGAGGAAGAGATGTTAGTATTGTGCTATACATAGCTTGGGAGTAAGTATTTCTAGAAAGGAAAAACGAAGGAAAAAACATAATGTGAAGGTGTTATGTGGAATGTTGGATGTTTTATAATCATTACTATTATTATTATTACTTATTTATGTAACATTTTTTTTATCAAACCCCTACTCTGTTTTGTCTAAGTAATCCTTCAATGTATAAAATATATTGCACAACAGGCACTTTCAGCTGCCTGTTTAAACAAGTGTATTTTTGCAATTTCTTTAATCTCTTTTGGTAATTTATTGTACAGTTTTATTCCTTGGTAGAAAACACTGTTTTGAGTCTTATGTTTCTTTTTTCTTGGTAAATGTAAGTTGAGTCTATCTCTTGTTGCATGGTCATGGACAGAGCTGTTTGTGCAGTATATACCAATGTTTTTTTTTTTGTTTGTGTACAACTGACTGGTAAATGTATTCACATGGAGCAGTTAAAATCCCCGGTGTTTTGAACAGATCTTTACAATGAGCTCAACTACTATTTTTGGTTATTATTCTTATGGCTCTTTTCCTGAAAATTGTGTTCATATTTTATGTGTTTGTTACCCAAAAAAGAATGCCTTAGCTAAGAATTGAGTGCACGTATGAATAATATGTAACTAAAAGACACTGCATGTTACACACTGATGATAGGATTCTAAGGGCATAACATGCTGGTGACATTCTGTTTGCAAGTACCTTTGCGTGTTCACACAACTTCAACTGAGAATCAATATTCATCCCTAGAAATTATGCATTAGGTACACAGTCTATAGAGGTGCTCTACAGAGGTGCCATCTATATTTAATTTATGATTGTCATTTTTCCTCTTCAAACTGAAATTCATGAAACTCCCTGGCAGATTAAAACTGTGTGCCCGACCGAGACTCGAACTCGGGACCTTTGCCTTTCGCGGGCAAGTGCTCTACCATCTGAGCTACCGAAGCACGACTCTCGCCCGGTACTCACAGCTTTACTTCTGCCAGTACCTCGTCTCCTACCTTCCAAACTTTACAGAAGCACTTGCCCGCGAAAGGCAAAGGTCCCGAGTTCGAGTCTCGGTCGGGCACACAGTTTTAATCTGCCAGGGAGTTTCATATCAGCGCACACTCCGCTGCAGAGTGAAAATCTCATTCTGGAAACATCCCCCAGGCTGTGGCTAAGCCATGTCCCCGCAATATCCTTTCTTTCAGGAGTGCTAGTTCTGCAAGGTCCGCAGGAGAGCTTCTGTAAAGTTTGGAAGGTAGGAGACGAGGTACTGGCAGAAGTAAAGCTGTGAGTACCGGGCGAGAGTCGTGCTTCGGTAGCTCAGTTGGTAGAGCACTTGCCCGCGAAAGGCAAAGGTCCCGAGTTCGAGTCTCGGTCGGGCACACAGTTTTAATCTGCCAGGGAGTTTCATATCAGCGCACACTCCGCTGCAGAGTGAAAATCTCATTCTGGAAACATCCCCCAGGCTGTGGCTAAGCCATGTCCCCGCAATATCCTTTCTTTCAGGAGTGCTAGTTCTGCAAGGTCCGCAGGAGAGCTTCTGTAAAGTTTGGAAGGTAGGAGACGAGGTACTGGCAGAAGTAAAGCTGTGAGTACCGGGCGAGAGTCGTGCTTCGGTAGCTCAGTTGGTAGAGCACTTGCCCGCGAAAGGCAAAGGTCCCGAGTTCGAGTCTCGGTCGGGCACACAGTTTTAATCTGCCAGGGAGTTTCATATCAGCGCACACTCCGCTGCAGAGTGAAAATCTCATTCTGGAAACATCCCCCAGGCTGTGGCTAAGCCATGTCCCCGCAATATCCTTTCTTTCAGGAGTGCTAGTTCTGCAAGGTCCGCAGGAGAGCTTCTGTAAAGTTTGGAAGGTAGGAGACGAGGTACTGGCAGAAGTAAAGCTGTGAGTACCGGGCGAGAGTCGTGCTTCGGTAGCTCAGTTGGTAGAGCACTTGCCCGCGAAAGGCAAAGGTCCCGAGTTCGAGTCTCGGTCGGGCACACAGTTTTAATCTGCCAGGGAGTTTCATATCAGCGCACACTCCGCTGCAGAGTGAAAATCTCATTCTGAAATTCATGACATTAGTTTTCTTTATGTTCAGTGTCACTTTATTGCTTGTTGACCAATCATAAACTTCCTTGAGAGTTTCATTTGCTTTCTTGGCAAGGAGTTCTCTTGTTTTTTCAGTGACTGTAACATTTCTGTCATCAGTGAAGAGAATTTTTTCACCATGAGTAACAATACTGGGAAAGTCATTCATGTATATCAGGATAGAATTGGTCCTAATATGCCACCTTGCAGAACCCCTATATTAATGTATTTTGGTTCTGATAAGTGTTTAACTAAATGTTTAGATCTATTTGAAGTATGTGTTGTCTCTACTCTTTGTACCCTGTCTGCTAGGTATGATCGAAACCAGTCATTAGCTACCCCTCTTATTCCTAATGCTTCTAATTTATTTAGTAGCATCTTGTGGTTGACTGTATCAAATGCCTTAGAAAGATCCAAAAATATGTCTGTGACACACTCATCTTTATCAAGAGCATCAAGTACAACTTTTGTGAATTCTACTATGGCTGACTTCGCATTTTTGCCACTTCGGAAACTAATCTGTGATTCACTTAAAAGATTGTATTTATTCAGGTAATTCATTAATCTGTCTTTCATAATTGTTTCTATTATTTTTGAGAATTTTGACAGCAGGGAAATGGGCTGGTAATTTTCTATGTCTTCTGCATTACCTTACTTAAGCAAAGGTACAACTCTTGCCTGTTTTAACTGCTCTGGAAATGTCCCTGATGTGAAGAATTCATTTATTATATTTGTTAATGGGCCTTGTATAATCCCTATGCGATGTTTCAGTACACACATTGGTACTTCATCTAAGCTTACTAACTTCTTATTTTTTAGTTTTTTAACAGTTTTATTGACTTCATTCTCTGTGGTTTGAAGTGACATCATTTTATTTAGTGCAACATTATTTACAAGTATTATATTTGTTTTGGGAATTTTTGCTGTAACTTCTCTGCAATACTTGAAAAATGCCCATTAACATAGTTTGTTAAGTGTTGTGGATCATTTATTACCTTAACCCCCTCCCTTAGCAGTATGTTATATGTTATTCTGCGTTTGTTTGCCTCCCCCCGTTTCTTTTTTATAACATCCCAGACTGCTTTGCTTTTATTCTCTGCATTATATGTTATTTTGTCATTATTTGACCTTTTTGCAGCAACCAGCACTTTCCTATAGATCTTTTTGTATTTATGATAGAAATTTAAGAATTCTGGATCATTGTGAATCTTTTTCATGGAACTGAAGTGTTTAAGTGTTTTGGAGGAATTCTTAATACCTGCTGTTATCCATCTGTTTTTGTGAGATGTTGATACAACATGCATACTTTTGGAAATGCCTTTTCAAAGTTCTTTTTAAACAATGTGGAGAATTTAGAGAATTTCATATTCACATTTGTTTCCTTATATACTTCATCCCAGCTTTGTTTTCTAGTTCTTTTGAAAAATCTTTTATTTTGATTTCTTATAGATGTTGCTTATAGGCTTGTAGTTTAGGGAATGATTCAATGCCTGATTTTACTATTGTTATTTGACAGAGATGGTCTGATGGTGCAAGATCTTTTACAGCTACATCACATTTTTCCCTGTCCATATTTGTAGTCATATGGTCAATTACTGATGCAGTAATTGTAGTAACCCTTGTTGCACTATTGACCAATAGTTACATGCCAAACTTTGAAGGATGTTTATGAAGGTGCTGCTGGATTCATTTATGATATTAGTGTTGATGTTGATGTCCCCACACAGAATTATGTTGACCTTTGTACTTGAGACTTTATCTAGAATTTCTGTTAATTTATTGAAAAAATTGTCCATGCTACCACTGGGAGATCTATACACACACAAAATGATTAACTTCTGGGTGATATCAAGCCCTGTTAATTCAATAGCTGATATTTCAAAGTGTTTGTCTTCACTTACTGTACTGAGGTCATGTCTTGATTTGAACTGTGTTCCTTTTCTGATATAAATGCATGATCCTCCACCCCTTGAAGTAGTTCTGCAGTAAGAGTTTACTCTTTCATACAGTGATAATACTATATGTTGGATTTCTGTGTCTCTACACCAGTGCTCAGTAATACAAACTACAGTGCAGTTCAAAGATTGGAGCTCAACTGTGGCAAGTCACAAGGCACCTCAGACTGCGTGGCTGCAGTGACGAATTAGACAGATTCATGAGCTGCATAATTAGGCTATGATCTTTGTAATAACACTGAATTTTATCATGCACTAAAATAAAATAATTTCTTCAGAAGATATAGTGTAATGCACTCACCACATGCATAGATTATTAAACTGTGTGTTGATGTCTGTACACATGAAATGAAAATAATGGAGATATTCTACTAATTGGCATGTTACCACTTCTCCTTCACACTGTAAGATATAACTTATTGTCTAAGTGTACAGTAATATGAATGTAGACATTGGAACATCAGAGAATGGTGTCATAGCACAGTGAATGAATTACTACATTTTCAGTAGTAACTAATTGGGCCAACTCTAAAGTACAGTCCCTTGTGCAGTTCAGATAGATATAGTTTCGTGAAAGTTTGGCTGAAGTAGCTCTTAAGTAGCTCTTTTTTTTCACCTTCTCTCAGTGTGTAGAGTTCTTTTCTTTTTTCCAGTTTGTCCTCTGTTGCCTTAATCCATGTCCCACAGACAGCTGTCATGCACCCCTGATGTTTTCAATACAGTCCCAGAAAGATGCTGGTTTTTTTCCGAAATCAGTCTTAGACACATTTCATGTATAAGGGAGTGGAGTTAAAGAGAAGTCTTCAGACTGACCATATGCTTTCAAAATGTTCTCCATTCAGCAGAGCACAAGACCCACATCTCAGCCATCAAAGCTGTTGCTAACTGAATAAGTCGTACTGACTGAGTGTAATGTCTCTCTGCAGAACGTAGATATTTTGGACTTTGTCTCTCCATGAGCCTGTGGAAACTCTCTTGAGACTGAAGAGATGAAAATTGTTTTCATTTGTTGTTACCTCAGAAAGTCTGTCAAAATTGCATTAGAGAAGTGGACTTATAACATAGGTACAGCATACTCAAAGCTCAACATTTTCCATTAGTAAACTATTGCTGCAGACACTATTCCTGAGTCTGGTCATAGCAGCTGTTTTTTTTTTTTTTTTGCCGTACTGGTGGTGGCCTCCACATTCATTGTGGATACTAAATATGTGAAACTAAGTAGCACTGTCTTTAGAGAATGGATGTTAATGGCAAAGTATGAGTGGATGCAGGTCTGTGTCTTTCATCATTATGTTTCTTTTCTTTGCACTGATAGCAAGCTCAAACTCTCTACAGTCATTTGATAGGCAGTTAATCGCATGATAGAGCTGTAGTAAAGTGTGGACTGCCAAAACAGCACCATTAGCTTACAAGATGTTCATTTACAAGTACTATAGTCACTTTAGTTTTTGATTTAAGGCATACAGCATTGCAAAATCCCTTTACCACAGTTTCTAAAAGAATGCTTCAGAATAAGGGGAAGAATATATCAAAAAACATAGGAGACAGCATGCAGCTTTGTTCAATATCACACTTCACAGGAAAGACTTATTCTGCTTTTTTGTTAGGACATGATCTCATGGAATAAGATGATAGTGTCATACATTTCATCCCTTCATTCATTCACTCATACATTTATTATATTCTGTTGATCCTGTCAAGAAGGAGCACCTTCAGGAAGTGGAATGAGAGAAGATATCCATGAACAGAACATAAGGCAATTATAGAATCTTAACCTGTATGTAGCAATAATAATAAAGCATCACTATAACACTTGAAACTTCCTGGAAGATTAAGACCATGTGCCGGACTGAGACTTGAACTTAGGACCTTTGCCTTTGCTGGACAAGTGTTCTACTGACTGAGCTACCTAAGCACAACTCACAACCCTTCCTTGCAGTTTAATTCTACCAATACTTCATCTCTTGCCTTCCAAACTTCACAGAAGCTCTACTGCAAAACTTGCAAGACTAGCCCATTTGGAAGAAAGGACACTGCGGAGACGTAGCTCAGCCACAACCTAAGTGATGTTTCCAAAATGAAATTTTAACTCTGAAAGTTTTGCAGGAGAGCTTCTGTGAAGTTTGGAAGGTAGGAGATGAGATACTGGTGGAAGTAAAGTTGTGAGGACTGGCCCTGAGTCATACTTGGGTAGCTTAGTTGGTAGAGCACATGACCACCAAAGGCAAAGGTCCTAAGTTTTTGCCTTGGTCTGGCACACAGTTTTAACCTGCTAGGATGTTTCATACCAGCACACACTCCACAGTGAAAATTTCATTCTGGACTACAACTCTTAATGCTATTTACACTTATTCCAAGTAATTTTGCTCAAGTATTTATAAATTAAAAAGATAATGGCTAGGTACTAGCTGAAATCTGGATGTGCATAATAAAACCGGGGGAAAAAAAGGAAAGAAAAGGATGACTAATAGCTTTGCTCTATCATTTATAGATCACATAAGAGTTTCTGAGTGCATCCACTTTCCTAATGGAAAGTAACCTGATGATCGTATTGACAGGCTAATATTAACTTGTTTACAATGGCATATTTTACAGAAAATAGTTCTGTACATATGTAAATGTAGAATCCTTTGTATAGGACATTACTACATTCCTCACATTTTATATACTTGTTTAGTATTGATGATGAACATGACAGACAGAGGTCACATAAAAATATTAGAGGCACAGTTAATAAGTGGTTCTTTTCTTTGACAAAAGAGAAACTAAGACTGAATGCTAAACTTAAAAATGCAAAACAGTATTGACTGTGTAAATTACAATCAAAATACCAGTGAATTGTTAATTTTAGTCTCAAATCACATCTCAATCTGTATAATGCAGGTTCTTTTGTCATGTATGCAAGAATCAAATTCCTGAAAAAAACTTCAATGCCTATATTACTGACAGGGTAGGATGCACTAATAGCTTGTACTTGATTTAACTTGACAAGATTATTTCTTAAATTATTTCTGGGTGTCACAATATGATGACAGTATACTTACATCAATCAGTGTGAGTACCAGTCTTCATACAAGACAATAGCATGTTGAATCATGGTGCATAATTCCTTTTATAATTTATTCTGAAGCTATGAAGAAGAAAACAATGGGCAGCTATTTAAAACTTGCGTGCATTAGGCCTACACTTTGAAAAGTATCGATGTCAGTGACTCCTAGATACTAAGCAATTTCTCAATTTATTATTTATGTGATCACTAGAACACCATTAAAGATCAGTTAGTTTTTTGCTTCCTGAACCTAGATTAACAGATTTTTGTAAAGAAAGGGTGTATGTTTTTAATTCATTTTGAAATCCGCAATTTCTTGCTTTATGTTGGAGAGAAGGTTGTTGGGAACTTCTGCACCAGAGTACACACTGAGGAAAAGTCTACAGGAAAATTGTTTTTACATCTTGTTTGGTGATTGTGTAGGTCACAGTTCAGCTGAAACTGGTTTTTATCGTTAGCAGCAAAAACCATTAAGGAGTAAATGTATTGAGAATCAAGTGCTTGAATTCCAAGATCCAAAAAAAAAGGCTTTTGCAAGATGTACAGTCATCCACTTTACTCATATTATTACTGCACACTACTGATGAATGATGATATTATTTACTTTAAGTGCACTGCCCAAGAAGATATATCCATCAGATAACAGGGAGTGAAAACGTGCAAAATAACCCAGGTCCCTTGTTTTCATTTTACATAATTTGAGGCACTTCTTGAACATGCTGAACTAAGTTTCTTGATTAGTTTACCTGTGCCTTGGATAGACTTTTTTTTATTATTATCCAGTTGGACCCCAAGGAGCTTTACATAGAGTGTTTGATTTAGTGTTTGACCACCAATGTGTACTATTGGTACACAAACACATAATAATGTGTAATACTGGTATAGTAGGTAACGTTTGTTTGTCACAGTTGCACAATGTGCATCTTTGTGAGATAAAGACTTAAACTGTTTGCTGTGAAGCAGCTGCAGATCAGTTCAACTGTCATCTGTGTTTTCTGTTACGGCTTATTTTGGATTCTTGATTTGTATGCTTGTGTCATTAGCAAAGATTACCATTTTCAGAACAAATTTTAAAGTTTTGGGAAGATAATTTAATGGGTTAAGAACAAGAGTGGACCTAGTATGAATCTGCTACTGTAAGTCAGTTTCACGTCGGTGAGACAGTCTGTTGATGAGACCCTCTGCTTACTCTTCCAAATGTAAAACTTCATCCTGCAAGCACTGCCATTAATGCCATAAGACTATATTTTGCTAGAATATTCTAATACATACACTCAAAGGCTTTGGAAAGGTCATAAAGTATGCAAATAGGATATTTTTGTATTGTTTTGTTTTGATTAGCTCTACTGGGGCTGCATTCATGAGATCTTCTATTGATTTCTCAGTGAAAAAACCTTCTTGGAAGCCAAACTATTAGGCAGTTAACAAGTTCTGCTTAGTGAAATGAGTTAGAATTCTATCATTGGACACCTTCTGAAAAAGTTTTTAAAAGAGTGGGAGGAGTGAAATTGTAATAAAATATGGTCTTCTTATTTTGTGTTTTATAGATGGCTGTTACTATAGCAATTTAAGTATGTCAGGAAATATTCCCCAAGTCAGTGAGTAATTACAAAAATAATTTATAAGTGATTCTGTCAAATCAGCACAGGATTTTAATATTCTCCTTCAAACTCTGTCATACAGCAGGGTTAACACTTTTTGGTTACTTCAGAGGATTAGGAGGACATCCAGTCTTATGAAACCTATTCAAAAGCGTTTAGAACATAAATGACTGCATTAAAAAGATATCTATATTATTTGTGACAATTCTGAGGCTTACAAAGAGAGTTCATATACACATCTGCATATGGCTCTGGATAGGTGCTAGAGACAAGAGCGTACAAGAGCTTCAAAATGAATTGTGCAAAGGAGTAAAATCCCTTGATAGCTGTTGCACTTTCTACACTTTTGATTCTGATTTTAAAGAGTGTGTTCTGTGAAATGTAATCATCTTCCCAAGACAGGCAAATTACACGCAGATGCTAAAGCAAAGCAGTTTCTGCATTGTTTTATGATTTCAGAAGGGATGTTATCTTCACTTGGAGCCTTATTACTATGTACGGATTTGCTAAGTTCCTCTTCTGAGTATATTTCTTCTACAGCTGGCATGGGATGATCTATCCAACAAGCCTAGGTTGAGATATATGGAGATCCTGAGGTGCTCAGTCATTGGAATCTCCCCACTCGGCCTTCCTGATGTAAATGGAACCAGTACAGTCATAGGAATTCCCAAGAGTAGACATACATCTTCCAGCGGCCTTTTGAGATACACCCTAGACTTCCTGTAGAGTTTTACTCTTCATTCCTCCCAGACTTACCTCAAAGCACCTGCATTAGGGACATTGTTCATAACTGCCTGTAGCAGATACAAATGCAATTATTTCTATCATGGGTATATTCATTGAGTGTGGGCTGCCTCCCACTAGTATGGATACCATCTAGATCTTCACTAATAACCCTCAGCTGGGTTCCTTACCAGATGTTGCCCATTGGGTAAATGTGACCTGGAACTCAAATGGACTGTTGTAAGATACATACTTGGTTGTAGACCATTCTTCCTTCGCAGCATCTTTAAACTTGTGGTCTCTTTCTGAAAACTGTTTAATTAAGTTGAGAAATGATAGATGCAACACCGTGTGTTTTATGTTAACCTATTGGCATATTTATTCTGACTTAAATCACCACTAAGTGATGACAAATTTTTTATAATTAGCAGTATGTTATTTATCATTCTTGTCTGTTCTGATCAGTCCATCAGTCCAGTTTCTGTCAAACCAATGTTACTAGTCAACCAAGGTAAGTTATCTCATATCTTGATATCATGCAGTGGTATAATAATGAAGTGGTAGCATTAGAGCAAGTCCATTACTAATGCCTGTCTTCATATCTCTTTCACAGATAACAGATTGAGTGTCCATTGACTTTACACATAACAATGTCCATATTATCACCCTTTCTTCAAAGTTCATGAGCCATTGACTGTGTGCGTAATTGTTTCTCACACAAAAGCTGACAAGGGGGAAACAACACTGAAGAGCACTCAAGCTCATATATGTCTGATGATACATAAATAATTAGGAAGTTTTGAAATGAGTGACACTGAAATGTTAGTTCAAAAAATTCTGCCTGCATATTTCAACATAGAAATATTAAACGGTAAACTTTTATGCACAATCGTGGCTCCTGACAGAGAGATGTTAGCAGTGTACTAGCTAGACCCATACTGGGGATTCCCTGTCTGAAGTGGTATTTAAAGACTGGTATGTGAATATTATCTGAATTTAGTAACTATATTTCATTTTATAACACCATAAGGGTCATATTTAGTAATGGTGTTGATCTAATGAGTCCAACGATTTGGTTTAACTATATGATAAATAATTAGGAAGTTCATTGTTCTATTTGATTGATACACTTTACATCTATTGGTGGATTACCTATTTCCATATAAAATTTCCAGCTTCATAATTTTCTTAATTTAGTTAGATTGTTAATTTGTGCCATATTTAGATAAAAAATTCTTTAACTGATTCAGGAAAATTAGGGTTACAAAAGTAAAGCATAAACCATGGGAATTAAACAAATTGAAGGGCTTAAATGATGAAAGTATTTTTGGTTAGGCAAAACTAATTATGGATTTTTCTTAAATTAATGAGTTTTTGGAAAAGATAAACTAGTTATGGGAAAGAAGGAAATTAGACAGCTCTGTCTACTGTTTACTGAGTTAGGTCCTTTAGTCTACTGAGTATGTCTACTGATTTAGGTCTTTTAGTGAATAAAGTGTTTTTAATTCACAGTATTTTGATGATTACGTGATAATGGGACAACTTAATTGACTGATTTCTCTTAATTAACAAGGCTTTACACAAACCTAAATATACCATTAGAGTTAGCAGTTTAAAAATTACAACATGAATAATAAAGTTACATAATATATTGTACAAATAGTAATTTGGCATTATTGGGTGTACTTGGCATATGCATTGCATGTTTAGTTGGATATAATTGAAAGGTTATGTAAAAAAGTTAGTTACTGGTATTTAAAGAGCATAAAGGTAGCAAATGGAGCAATATCTTTACCAGTAGATTGTAATGCACTGTATATTTTTTCCATGACTAAGATATTTTTGACATTGTCTCTCTGTCTTCAGAAACTAATTGTCATATTGACATTTTGAATTTACAGGTTGAGGAGCGGGTATCAAAGCTGCAGAGAGCATGTACTGTCCACACTAAAGGTTTTAAAGATTCCATGTGTGGAAAGGGCATAGATCGTCATTTATTTTGCCTTTATGTCTTATCCAAGTATTTTCAAACTGACTCACCATTTCTGAATGAAGCACTTGGAGAACCATGGCGTCTTTCAACATCGCAAACACCTCACACCCAGATAGCAAAAGTTGATCCAAGGAAAAATCCAAAGGCTATCACACCAGCTGGTGGATTTGGTCCAACTCATAAAGATGGATATGGAGTCTCATATATTATTGCTGGAGAAGATGTAATATTTTTCCACATTTCCAGCAATCACAGCTCTTCCCAGACAGTACGTGATACATATATGTATTTTTAATGTTTATTTTTATATCAGTATTGAATTAAATGTGAGTGAAAAGAAAGTAACAGTGGAAGAAGGGATGTTGACAGACACAAAAACTGTTAAACCTTTAGCCTTAAGAGCTTTTAGATAGTTCCTTAATTACAAAAAGGGGAATGTAGTGAAGGAAAAATATTAGGGTAATACATGAGAAGTCCTTACAAATCATGTGTCCGGGGACATTAAAGTTGCCAACAGTCAAATTTAAGAGTAACAGGAAGGGCTGTCAGAGACTAGCCAGACCCATATTTTATACTACTGACACCCCTGGGCAAAAAACTCTCTGCTGTCCCTCCCCCAACTTTGAAATACAGATATTTATTAAAGTTTTCCTAACATGTGGGTGTGTTTTTTGTTTGTCTAATACTTAACTATGAGTTTCAAACCAAAAATTGTGCTTTTATAAAAATTGCAAGTAGAAATACTTAATAAAGTGTCATAGAACAGATATAAATGCAAACACTATAATCGTGCTTTTATTAAAATTAAATATAAACTATACAAACAACAAATATTACATTTAGGAAGGTACCAGGGGGCGAAACACTGATTATTGAAATAACAAGGTTTTTTTCCTTGTCCTGTCATTTCTAAACAAGTTTATGATTTCTTCATAATCCAATTTCACTGTCAGGTCAGAGGGCACCAAGGTAACTAAGAAGATACTATTTCTGTGGTGCCCTTAAATAATTATTTATATATCTTACAGCAGAAAATAATTTTTCTGTTGAGCAATTGGAAGCAGAAGTACTCAAGTATATTTTAAGAGCTCTGTTCAAATCTGAATAAACATTTTCTAAGCTGCTACCTTTTAGCATTACTTGATCTGTGACTTTCATGTATTGTGTCTTCCTTGAAATATATTTGTTCAGCTTGAAGTTATAACAGTGCACAGTCGTGGAAGAGTGTGTGACTCAGTTTTGTTCTTTACATTAGAGATGTAGCTTTTGAAGTGCAAACATTCAGGTATAAATGCTGAGACCTCAATATCTGAATTGTAGATGCCATGATGATGCTTCCTGGATTTAAAGTGGAGTTAGCTTCTTCACATCTGACAAAAACCTAAATGGTTCACTGAAATCCTTAAAAGAAAAAGAACAAAAACCTAAATGGTTAACTAAAGCCCTTAAAAGAAGAAACACTCTTATCCAATTCTTCAATCAAAATAAAGGATATCTGCGTATCATCTGACTCATTAGCTCCTTCAATGTCTGAATCAGATTCGTCAATTCATCAAATAGTGGAGATGTTTATCTGCAGACAATCCCAATAAGCAGACTGCTATACAAGTAAGCTTTTGGCCCAAAGGCCTTCTTCTGAATTAGACCACGTACACACACATATTCATGCAAATGCAGCTCTCACATACCCGACCATTGTCTCTGGTTGCCGCGGACAGATAGAGACAGTGGGCACATGTGTGTGCTTGAGCTTTGTCTGTGTGAATGTGTGTGTGTGTGTGTGTGTGTGTGTGTGTGTGTGTGTGTGTGTGTGTTGTCCAAGTCAGAAGAAGACCTTTTGGCTGGAAAGCTTAATTGTTTAGCAATCTTTTTGTTGTGCCTGTTTGTGAATCAGCATCTTCACTATCTGGTGAGTAGCAGTCTGTCCTTTTCATAATACTGGCACTTGTCCAGCCTGGATTTTCCATTTTTTGATTCAGATTCATGAAAGAATTTTTGTTTTACATATTGCATTTCTTATCCTGATGAACTTCATTTTGTAGAATTTTAGCACCATTTTCATGAAAACTTCATATCCTGTTTTCATTTCTTGCAAGAAACCAACTAAGGAACTGTACAACTGTGAACAGTGGCTGTTTTCATTTCTACTGCTTGTAATTGCTTACTTGCAACTCTGAATCTTTCTGTAATTGAGTCCAAAATTACATTAATAAAAGATGTCTCAAAACTACACAATTTCTTCATTATGCATCTAGCTTCATAGTCCAACAAAAAATTTTCACACACATTCCCCATGACTGACAACAGTGCTCTGATGATTGCCTCGCTGTTCAACCTTCTTCTCTAGTAGACAATCGGGTTATCAAGAGGGATTTAACAGTCAAGTTGTGTTACTGAAAAATGTGCAGATGTACTCCAATGATTCCAGTGCTGACTAGAACCACTGAAAAAAATTAAATGTTCCTTATAGAAGAGGGAATGAGTGAGAGAGTACCTGACATATTTGGTGCATTGTTGTAACTCTGTCCTTTACAGTTCCTTATATCCAATCCATGCCAACTGGAGCTCTGCATCTGCTAGGTCCTGGCCACCATGTCCTGCATTGGATATAAATTCAACAAATCATTCTTCTGCTAATCGCAGTTTATTGACATAAATGCAAGACACAGCTTAACTGATGCCTGTGTGCAATATCAGGATTTCCATCACTAAGACTGAAAAGTATTTAGCTGCAATAGTTTCTGCCATTATTTCTTTCACTATCCTCTTCAACAAGATTCTGATTACTTCCTCATACATAGCAAAAGACAAGTATGATGTTTCTCCCTTTCAGAATCATTGTATTGTGACAAGTGGCTAGCAAGAAATGGATCAAATTCAGTAATAAGGTCCATGCACATATAAAAGTTACAGTTGTGAACACTTCCAAGCAGTTCATCACCACCACAGAATGATAGTCCTCAAGAATAGAGTTTCTTTACAAGAGCAATAACTCCTTGTAACACATTACGCTAATATTGTACTTCATTTTCAAGTCCTGTAAATAATTTTTCATCTATCCTGGTCAGAGCTGAGCTTCAGTTCTTAAAACTAAAACCACACTCTTGGTGCCTCAACCTGTTCTTGTGGGCTGCAATTACTTCTGGCTGCTTCCAGCCTTAGCAACCACAAGCTCTTCCCAAGTGTTTGCATATGTTGCACAAAATGATGTTTCCTGACTTTCTGAATACACTAAATAATCTCTATCAATAATTTCATTATTTGCCAGTCTTTTCCAGAAAATAATTCGTTTATTTCATCCCATTCATTGCAACGAAGTCTCGGATTTTATCAGTCACCCCGCTCTCCCCCATCCCCTCCTCTGCTCCCAAAAGTGATCAGCATTGAGTGTTCCTCAACAAAGATGGGTATTCCATTTTTCACTTCTGTCTGGTTGAAGTGTGTTTCTTTCATCTTTTGGTTTATTTGGGGTAATTATTTCTTCCTGGTCTTCTACAATTACACTTGGGAAGAGTGTTTCTTCTCTACCGAATTCTTTGAGGATTTCATAAAAGCATCAAGGTGGGGAAGCTTCTTCAATGGTTCTTCTTCTCATTTTCTTTTTTCTTTTGTCAGAGATCAATACCGAGCCCCACTTAGTAGCGTTCTTCTGGTCATTTACTTCAGTGATTATCACAATATTGCAAAGCAGCATCCATTAATGAGGGTGTGAGAATAACATTAAAAGTCACTTGCAATTTGACTTAATGAACTAAAGCAAACTGTATTCAGTCATCTGCATGAAAATCATGCAGAGTGTGTCTGCTACTCTCCACTATTACAGATCCATGTACAAAAACCTGATGATAAATTAATTTGTCATTTGACTCACAGAAGTTAAAAAAAATCTGTTTTTAAAATGAAGTTCCAAAAGTATTTTTTTAAATAGGAAAACTGCATACATGAGCAAAATTAATGAAATCACTGTGGTGTGGATGTACCTTAACACCATTTTAATAATATTGTCACATAACTATCAATTAAAACTGAAACGTGTAGGAACACTCTGTCATAAGTTATAAAAAGAGCTGTTTTTTATCTTTACTAATGGTAATAAAATGACACTACATTAACACACTCTGCATGTGTGTCAACTAACATTCCCTGATGAGAGGGAGATTTAGATTTTAGGAATGTGTGTGTGGTGTGAAACCTAATCAGTACTGCCAGTGTGGATTGCTTCACTTTCATCTTTTAACAGCAGATTTAAATTTTAGGAACATATTTGATACCTTTAATTTGTAAACAATTTTTGACAACTGTTGCTGCTCCCTATAACTTGCCACCTTAGTCAGTTGCTCTACTCCCCTCCTGCCCCCCCCCCCCCCCCTTTTCCCCATATATGGCCCTGAAAGTAGCATATTGGTGACAATGAAATCATTAGACAGTGGAGTGAAGACATTAAACTTAGCAAGGAAATGGGGAAAAATTGCCTGAGGTACTATAGAAGGAAGTACCTTAATATTCATGATTTTGAAGAATCAGAGGAAATATAAACTGTGATTATATGGTGAGGATTTGAACCCGCATTAAGTACAAGTATAGATTTAGACCAATATGTTTCCTGACTACCTGACTAGAAGAAAGACTAGAAGGAGTAGCTGGGGGAGAAGCAATAAAATAGTGAAACTGAAAAGAACTAGACAGAAAATATTTAAAAGGGAGATAAATACTGATAAAATAAAACAAAAAAATGCAAGACATAGAAAGTAAGAAGTACAATAAAATGAGCAAATCGTGGTGCATAGCCAGGGGAACAAAGCTGGCTTACCTCTTGTAACAATCAGTATTTAATGTAAGCTGTTGTTTCCCTGTATACTTCTTGTCTCTCAATGTATCTACAAAAAAAGTACAATAAAATGAGCACATCATGGTGCACAGCCAGGGAACAAAACTGGCTCCCCCCTTGTAACTGTCAGTGTTTAATTTAAGTTGTTGTTTTCGTTTATGTTTTTTGTCTCTCAGTGTATCTACAAATATCGGCCTCCAGTAATTTTACATCCATAATTTTTCCATTTTTTCTCTTTGCCCATTCTCCAGTTTTTTGTATTCCCTTCCATGTGCTACATTTCTGTTGGCACCATGTGAATCTATCTGAGTTTTTCATCTTTCATTTACTGACAGCTGGCAGATCCTTTTTAGTATTGCACAATTTGAATCTTGTTAATTAATCTCTTAACTGAGCTCTCATTTTTGTGTATATTAAACATCTTCTAGTTCATAAGACAGAGCAGTTTTCCCAACTTATGCCTGTGATGCATCTTATGTTTCCTTTTCTCAATTTCCTATTTTCTTTCATGTGAAAAGAGGGACTTTTTGAGATACCTGAAAGATGATATTCAACTTTATATTTGTATCTGTTAACAATTCTCCAGTTTTTCTTGCTTTAACAATTTGTAAGAAAACAATCCAAGTGTGTTGCAAATATTGTTAATATTGTATCTATATTTCATTTTCAGTAGCATAAAGTGTAATATTATATAATGGTGTGATAATATTCAGTTTTCAAGCGATGTATTTTCCATTTTAGGATTCTAAAAGGTTTGCTGCAGCAATTCAGACATCAATGAATGACATGAAAAACTTATTCCTAGAGTGGAAGGAAAGAGAGAAAAAAGTAAAGGGTTGATCCAAAAGAGCACCCAAGTTCATTTAATCCTGAATGAAGTTGTACCTCAGTTTATATCATCACATGTAATATTCTTCAATCCAGGATATTCCTTTAAAACAAATGCCATCTGTAGTTTATCAGTGTCCATGTGCTCAATATCTGTCACTGTTTTTATATACAGTGGTTTCTGTTTGTGTAAATCAACAGTAGCTACATGGAAAAGTAAATGGACAAATTTCAGCTCTTCATTATGGATATTACTTATAAAAGAAGACTGAATTTTTGAAAGTTTGAAGTTGATAAATCAGCTTTATTACTGTATTTCCAGTGCATAATATTATTTGTGTATGTTTAAAGTTATTATCACTGTGTGGCAATGAATTAAATTAAGAAACAGTGCCAGAAAATTATAATGTGTTCATAGCCAAGATGGCTTGAAGGTCATTGTTTGTAGTAAACAGTATGTGTGGAGAGTGCATAGTAATGTATGTGTTGGTTGTCTGCACTGCGAATGGAACATTAGAGTTGCTAGCATTTGGCTTTGGGTGAATATTAATGTGATTCAAAAGGAAGATACCTCAGTTTAGTTATATATGTATGTATCATTATAAAGTTTCATGTAAGAAAGTAATTGTTGATGTTGTTTGTCTTTTGTAAGTGTGATTTATACACAGTGACCACATTTTTTAAGACTGAAGTGTAACACATCTACACTGTCTTTAGTTTGTAATATAAGAAAACTAAACTGACCAAAGACTTTCTTAAAAAAAAGTTTTATTTTACCCATATTGTTCATTGTTAAACCAAACAGATATCTTATCATTTCATGCCTCAGAAAGAAGTTTGTTATACATAATAAAATGTTGCAATTTTATGTATGTTGTTGAAGTTTCTGATCTCTATAATCAGTGTCAAAAGTACAGCATGCAAACATTTTTGAAACCTTAATTACAAAGATCTCAGATTAATATAAAACATAGTCTCATAAATAAAGAATGCACCTTTTTTATTTCAGAAAGAAATGCACAGATTTCCAATTTTGCTTCACAAAACCGTTTCTGAGTAAATTAGGCCTTTTTTTTTAAAAAAAAATTAGTGTTTTTCTTAAAGTATTAAATTCTTGAGAGAATTTAGGGCTTCTGCTGAACATCACTGACTTGATTAAAAATGCTCAACTTTGACTTTGAGAATGTTTATACCTAATATGTAGGGAGAAACATCTTACACCATGTAGAGAAGAAGAAAACAATATCTGCACAATGTTCACAAGCTGCAAGAGTGTTCACATTTCAATCATTCATACACACTGTAATGACAACTTAATTGGCATATTAACACAGTTGAAAATGCACTATTTGTACTTCAGGCTCTGATACAATTTATATAACATGAAAATATATTGTAATGGTAGCAGTGCAATAAATTAATTCTCTTTGGTCTTGCTTTAGGGGCACAAGTAGTTTTTGCATATTCTTGCTTAAAGTCTGTTGTACTTCACATGGTCTAAAAATCCTGTCACTGAATAGAAGCAGTGATTTAATAAGGATGTCATTGTGGATTTATAAGACAGTGCAGATGAGGAAATAAATTTTATTTAATGTGGCTGACCATTGCATATTTATGTAACACTATTTGTAGTGGAAATTTTAAAGGCTGATGTCTAGGGTGACAATACTGTTCCAAAACTGTATCTGTAATTGAAACATAAATTTGGCATATTAATTACATTTCAATAATAATTTCAGAGTAACATATAAAGAAAGTCTAAGGACAAAGAAATGTGATCACAAATTTGCTTTATGGAGTTCCACAGAAACACACACTCTTCTTCTTTAGCTCTAAAACTGGCTGATAACCTAGTGTTTTACTGTAATGACCATGAATCCTGTTTCTCAGGATTCCCTTAGGAGTTTAACACATTTGGCTTGCCTTGTTAATGACTGTTTTTCAATTAAAATTTCTGTGAGACACATTTGCATGAGGATGTATCAAAAAATAACCAAAATTATTTATTTAGTGGAAAGTACTGCTCACCTTTATTCAAATTCCATGACAGACCTTCAAAGTAATCTCCCTCATACACAATACAACAATTCCAGTCTCAGTCCAATGTTCAAAACACTCCCTGAATCTCCTTTTTGATAGTCTGTTGAGCACACCCAAATTTTGATTGTTTAGCTCTCTATCAGTCTGAAAATAACAACCCTGAAGCTCTTTTTTCAGTGCAGGAAATAGGTGGAAGTCACACAGTGCTATGTCCAGTGAATAAGGGTGGATGTGGCATCACCTTAATGCATAATTAAGTTATTGTTTCTCAAGTCTTGATGGTGCAATGAGCCAGTGCATTATTCTGATGAAGGATTCACTCTCTTTCAGCAACAGTTTTGCTCCATGATGGCCACTTCAATGTGTCACAATAGTGATTTGCAATAGCAGTATTTTTCTCATCCACCAAATGATCATGCACAATGCCTTGCTTATCAAAGAAGACAAGATGCAGGACTTTTGCTACACTTGGTTGAACTTTGGCCTTTTTAGGACTTGGGCTTGAAGGATGTTTCCATTGGAAACTTTCCTGTTCTGTCCCTGGGTCATAATGATGAAACCAGGATTTGCTGCATGTGATGGCTTTGTCCAAAAAATCTGGTTCTCACTGGAACCTTCCCTTTCATTGTTGACATGCCATCATGCAGTGAGCCTTCAGTTTATCACTGATCACAAGTGGCACCCACTTTCTGTAACTTTCCTATACCCTAGAACATTTTGTACAATGTCTTCATCTGATCCATAGGATATAGTCATAATCTTGGCAATCTTTGTTAACAATAAACAGTGGTCTTCCTGAAACATGACACCAATTGTGTTGACATTGGTTTCAGTCTTCAAAGTTGAGGGCCATAGAGGGCATAGAACATCTGCAAGGTCATTTCTACCCTCCCAAAATTGTTTATGTCACTCAGAAACTTGTATTTTACCCATGAATTGTTCTCTGTAGGCTTCCTGTTATATTTCCAATGATTTTGATGGAGTTCTGTCAAGAATAATGCAAAATTGAATTGATGCATGCTGCTGCAACTGGAAATCCATATTGGGAACAGTAAACATGCCCATAAACTTCCCCTGCTTCCCTTCAACTGCATACCGTCAGGCAACTGATGCATATGATAATAATAATAATAATAATAATAATAATAATAATAATAATAATAATAATTTTATTGTCTTTAAGCCATTACAGCAATAGACAAAGTCATACATATAATACAATACAGTACAGTACATGCTATAGAAGGACAGAATTGTTAAGAACTTTACAGTTTAATATCATAGGTCATGAAATCCTTTACATTGTAGAATGGGTTTACAACTAACCAGTCATAAAGTGTTTGTTTGTATTGTTGCTCTGGTAAATTTTGGATACCTTGTGGGAGTTTGTTAAATAATTTGTGGCCCATAAGTTCATAACTGTTAACTGATTTTGACAGTCTGTGGTAGGGTGTATAGATAGAGCTGTTTGTCCTAGTGCTGTAACAATGTATATTTGCCCTGCGTTTTACTTTAGGTAAGTTCTTTTTTGTGTAGATTAAAACATAATAAATATATAGGTTTATTACTGTCATGATTTTTTGTTGAGTAAACAAAGGTTTACAATGAGCCTTGTACGGTGAGCCTGTAATTATCCTAATAGCTTTCTTTTGCAGCAATAGTATATCATGCATACAAGTGGAGTTTCCCCATAAAATAATGCCATAGGATATGATGCTTTGGAAAAATGAGTAGTAAGATACTCTAACATAATTTTTAGGTACACAGTGCATTAATCGCCTTAACAAATAGATTACCCTAGACAATTTACCGCTAATATACTTAATATGTGGATTCCAAGAAAGTTTATCATCCAAATATACCCCCAAAAATTTAACACAACTAGGATCATCTGATGGAAACTTGTCTTTTAAACTAAGTATCATCTGCTGGGTTTTGCTTTCATTAAGCAAGAACCCATTTGCTTTAAACCAGAGTGAAGCTTGCTCAATTGTCTCTGTAACACATGTTTTAAGGCTATTAAGATCATTACTTCTGTTCAGAAATGTTGTATCATCAGCATAGAGTACTGTTCTGGATTTGATAAATGATGGCAGGTCATTTATCATTATTAGGAAAAGGAAAGGGCCCAGCACGGATCATGGTATAACTTCACAAAAGGTCAGCCCTCTCCGGTACTGCCAACACCAATCTCAAGCTTGGACCTTCAGTTCACCTGACTTACTTTTGTACACAACTGGTATTTTCACGCTGACAACTCTAACAATCTCAAATGTATGTTGCAAAAAACAGAACTACCTATGTTACAAATTCATAAGTTAACATATAGACATTTGCAACAATAACTTGCCCATTCCACTATTAGACTGTTACTCAAAATTGTTGCTGCATCCACTGTGTCACATTGTTGTTGCTTTCACTAGGTCACATTGATGCATTGTGAATATTTGTTCATGAAAGAATCTTTTGAGAAAAGAAGTAAACATATTAGCTGCACCAAGAATATGTAGAGTTTTGTTTATGTGTCTATAAATAGATAAATAGGTATAATATCTTTTGTTCTAGTTGTCATTGTGAATGGTCAGTGCATGGCATACATTAAGACCTAGACACATTTGTTGTCCATCAGATACATAAATAAAAGTTTTAGCTCATTAAAAAGTTAAAAAACAGTTCTTCTGAAAATCATTAGTATTCAAAGAGAGGATCAGAACAGTGTGCACTTAGCCATTTGCATAAATGAAGGAGTTCCAAACAGCAAATACGATAACTAAAATAAAAAGGATTTTCTTCACCAATGTGTAGTTATTTGACATAAAATGTTTCTTGAATTTTTTGTTCAGCTTCACCACAACTTTACCCCATTTGATGGTACCATCTAAAGTTGTGAAGGGTGGGAAATATCTGCCAAGGTTCAACTGTCTCCTAGAAAATGTCTATGATAGTAGAAATACTTTCATCACAGGATCACATTGAAGTGACACATGTGTAAATACATGGTCCAGTCAGGTTAATGTGATCACCACCTATGTTCGATGGCAAATTGCAATAACTGCTCACAGATGGTGGGTGGCAGCACTAGCGGTGGAGGGTATCGATCGTGTTGGCGGTATGTGGCAAACAGTGCAGTCGTAGTCGTGATGTGGAAATAGTGATTTATCTGACCTCCTAAAGGGCATGATCATTGGCTTTCAGGCCATGTGTGGAAGCATTTCCAAAATAGCTAAGTTTGTAAACTGTTCACATGCTGTTGTGTTTAAAATACACTGTGCATAGCAAAATGGCACTATCCAAAACAACCAGTGCCAAGGCAACTGTGGTGCACAGAGGGCCATAGACGACAGGAATGAATGATGGCTGTGGACATGTGTGGATGACCCAACTGTTGAGCAACTGACTGCCCAGATGAACCGAGGGGCTGCTAACAGTGTTTCCTCAATGACTGTTCAGTGTACATTGCTGTGTATGGGCCTCCACATCTGCCATCTGGTTCATGCACCCAAGCTGTCTGCTGTTCATTCGTGACAAGGGCTGGAATTTGTTCACCAATAGTATAATTGGAATTCTCTGAGTGGCAACAGGTCGCCTTTTCAGATGAAAATCGTCAGAAGGGTCTGGGATGCGGGAGGGAGCATTATGATCTGGAGAATGTTTTCATGGCATTCTCTGGGTGATCTTGTCATTTTGAAAGGCACAGTAGGTCAATACAAATAAGCATCTATCATTGGGGACCATGTCCTCCCCTACATGCAGTTTGTTTTTTCTTGACATGATGGCATCTACCAGCAGGACAATGCAATATGTCACACAGCTTTAGTGTACGTGCATGTTCAAAGAGCACCAGGATGAGTTTGCTATTCTCCTCTCCCCTGGCCTCTAAACTCTCCGGACTTGAATCCAATCAAGAATCTGTAGAGCCACCTAGATAAGCGTGTTTGTCCCATGGATCCTCAACTGTGAAACATACAGATGGTCACATTAATGTGGCTGGAGAGTGTTTGTAAACTTCCATGGCCAGTGTCAATTTGTATAAAATAATTCTGGATGTTTGGCTACATTTTTACAAAACTGTGAAACAAATATACCATCAACATTTCAGCTATCTTTACAATGGTTCTCTTCAGGGTTGCTAATTGCTAGGTTCTGGGGATGGCCTTTGCTATACACTGTCTTATTTTGGTTGTCAGGTTACTACCAACATCACGTTCTAGGATGCCAGTGGCCATTTTGAAATATGAATCATAACTGGACTGGATAAAATCATTTCATGTGTTAGGACACATCACTATAAAATATTAAAACAACTATACCACCAGCATTTCAATCATCTTTGCAGCACCTCTCATCAGGGCAACTAACTTCTAGGTTATGGGAATGGTCTCCGCTACATATTGTATTATTTCGAGGTATTGCACTTGTAGCACCAACTGGTGGGCACAATGCAAACTAGGTGAATTTGCAGTTCTACTCATAATCAATCATATTTTTACATGTAATACGTTGAAAAATAGAGAATGTTGAAAACCAACAAACCATTTAAAGTAGCCCTGCATTTGCTGACGGCTTAGTCTGCATCTTGTATCCTGAATCAACGAAAGTAAAGGGTGTTATGCCCTAGGAATCATCTAAACCAGGGGCTGCCCAGATTTCTGGCACTGCACATTTCCCCACCGCCATGCCATGCAGTCTGAGCACAAGGAGGAAGAAGAGTGGAAAACTGTGCATGTGCCACATTCAAATGGCGATGCAGTCGCACTGCATGTGACTTAGTTCTATATTTCATATTTCTAAACAACATAGATCACAAACAAAACAAATTTTCAGTATTATAATTGTTTTTGGCTCACTAAAGACATATACAATTTTTATCTGGTACAAATTGTAGTCATACGGACAGGCGCAGACAATTTCACATAGTTTCACACTCAAGTTGCCACGTTATCTTGACTTATTTAGTTTCATGATCGAAACAATAAAGCTGGCCAGGTGCAAGTAGGACTCGCACACAAAGTGTTCCGTACAAACTTAATTATGTATATAGGTAGATTCCAGAAATCAAGACCTCTACCGTTTTTGCCTGTTATGGACACTGATACTGGCAAGCTATCGGTCCCAAGGATTCCAAATTTTTCGAGAATGTATTAATTTCAAGTTTGACATCAGTTAAATTTCAAATAAGTTTTTTTCGTGTGATATAATTACAAATTAACAATTTTCGGATTTTTTTTCCCTTTATTTGTACCGCAAAACCTTGTTTTTTGTCAAATTTAATGATTCCAGACCTAAGGAAAGTAGCCTATAAATTTTGATGAATGGGTTAGCAAGCAGCAAAATATGTCACATATATGGTCGTATCTTTTTGTTGCATTGACTTTACAAGCTTACATTTATTACACCACCAAGGGCTTACGGATCGTAGTATGTCACTTAAATCTGAACTTGGTACGTCTACCCGTTCCTGAGGAAAAGGCGGGCGAACAGGCAGACAGTCTGATAAAAAACTACAAAAAATTTTTTTTCTTGTGATATGATAAAAAATTTACATTCTGGAGAAGTTCCTTTATTGTGCTGTGAAACCTCGACTTTTGCCAAATTTAATGATTGTAGGCCAACAGGAAATACTCTGCAGGTTTTGATGAGTGAGTTTGCAAGTATTAAAATATGTGACATGAATGGCCATATCGTTCGACCACACTGACTTAGAAGCTTAAATTTTTTACACCATAGTATTTGACAAAAATTTCTACTTGATACGAGAAAAGAGTTTTCAACAGTTGAATAGACAGACTGACAGACAGATAGCAAAGTTATCATGTAAGTGTTCCATTTCTACCGACTGAGGTACATATCCCTGAAAAGGTCTTTCACACAAACATGTCAGTTGAAATGTTGGTGCACTTTTGCAACCTCATTATGGAGACTTGGAAAACCTTCCTGAGGAAGACACTGTAGATGCCCCAGACAGTTTTAATGTAAAAACATTTGGCATTAAAACTGGAATTACCCTGCAGCTCACTCAGTCACATACGCATATGCACAGAAGCGCCTTCAACTGAAATGGCAAATGGTCATGAAAACTACTCGAAATGTCAGATGAACAGTATCCTTAGAATCTTTGTTGTTGTTATGGTCGTCAGTCCAGAGACTGCTTTGATGCAGCTCTCCTTCCTACACTATCCTGTGCAGGCTTCTTCATCTCTGAGTAACTACTGCAACCTACATCCTTCTGAATGTGCTTAGTGTATTCGTCCCTTAATTTCCATCTACGATATTTATCCTCCACACTTCCCTCCTATACTAAATTAGTGATCCCTTGATGCCTCAGAACATGTCCTATCAACTGATCCCTTCTTGTAGTCAAGTTGTGCCACAAATTCCTCTTCTCCACAATTCTATTCTGCATCTCCTCATTAGTTACGTGATCGACCCATCAAATCTTCAAATTTCGAAAGCTTCTATTCTATTCTTGTCTAAACTATTTATTGTCCATCTTTCACTTCCATACATGGCTGCACTCCATACAAATACTTTTTGAAAAGACTTCCTGACATCTAAATCTATACTCTATGTTAACAAATTTCTCTCCTTCAGAAACGCTTTCCTTGCTATTGCCAGTCTAAATTTTATATCCTCTCTACTTCCTTCGACCATCATCAGCTATTTTGCTCCCGATATAGCAAAACTCATTTACTACTTTAAGTGCCTCATTTCCTAATCTAATTCCCTCAGCATCACCTGATTTAATTCGACTACATTCCGGTATCCTCGTTTTGCTTTTGTTGATTTTCATCTTACATCCCTCTTTCAAGACACTGTTCATTCCGTCCAACTGCTCTTCCAGGGCCTTTTCTGTCTCTGACAGAATTACAATGTCATCAGCAAACCTCAAAGTTTTTATTTCTTCACTGTGAATTATAATTCCTACTACAAATTTTGCTTTTGTTTCCTTTACTGCTTGCTCAATTACAGATTGAATAACATCGGGGATAGCCTACAACCCTGTCTCACTCCCTTCCCAACCACTGCTTCCCTTTCATGCCCCTCTACTCTTATAATTGCCATATGGTTTCTGGACAAATTGTAAATAGCCTTTCGCTCCCTGTGTTTTACCCCTGCCAACCTCAGAATTTGAAAGAGAGTATTCCAGTCAACATTCTCAAAAGCTTTCTCTAAGTCTACAAATGCTAGAAACATAGGTTAGCCTTTCCTTAATCTATTTTCTAAGATAAGTCGTAGGGTCAGTATTGCTTCACGTGTTCCAACATTTCTATGGAATCCAAACTGATCTTCCCTGAGGTCTGCTTCAACCAGTTTTTCCATTTGTCTCTAAAGAATTCGTGTTAGCATTTTGCAACCGTGACTTATTAAACTGGCAGTTGGGTAGTTTTTGCACCTGTCAACACCTGCTTTCTTTGGGATTGGTTTTATCATATTCTTCTTGAAATCAGAACGTATTTCGCATGTCTCACACATCTTGCTCACCAGATGGTAGAGTTTCGTCAGGACTGGCTCTCCCAAGGCCGTCAGTAGTTCTAATGGAATGTTGTCTACTCCTGGGGCCTTGTTTCGACTTAGGTCTTTCAGTGCTCTGTCAGATTCTTCACGCAGTATTATATCTCCCATTTCACCTTCATCTATGTCCTCAACCATTTCCATAATATTGCCCTCAAGTATATCGCCCTTGTATAGACCCTCCTTCCACATTTCCACTTTTTCTTCTTTGCTTAGAACTGGCTTTCCATCTGAGCTCTCGACATTCATACAGGTGGTTCTCTTTTCTGCATAGGTCTCTTTAATTTACCTGTAGGCGGCATCTATTTTACCCCTAGTGATATGTGCCTCTAAATCCTTACATTAATCCTCTAGCCATCCCTGCTTAGCCATTTTGCACTTCCTGTCCATTTCCTTTTTGAGTAGTTTATATTCCTTTTTGTCTGCTTCATTTACGGCATTTTTATATTTTCTCCTTTCATCAATTAAATTAAATATCTCGTCTGTTACCCAAGGATTTCTACTAGCCCTTGTCTTTTTACCTACCGTGAAATGAGGTAACTTGGAACACTTTTGATCTTCATCTGCACCTGGTTTGTTCAGTTTTGCCAAAATATTAATTTAAATAATTCCAAAGTACAGGTGACATTACAGAGCAAATGAATATGTGAAGAAAAACAGTTTTGTAAATTTCTTTATACTAGTTTTTTACCAAAGGTTGGTGTTCCGAGTTACCCCATGGGAGTGTGTTACTTGGAACACCTATGCTTTTATCATAGAAACTTGCAGTTTTGCAAGTTTGAATTATTGTGGGATACTTGCAACACTGAAATAAAGACAAAAGAAGACTTTAGATTTTTTTTATTTATAAAAATCCAAAATTGACCACTGGTACCAGTTGTAAACATTTTGAAGCATTGCCTACTGATGTACATTCAAAATGTGTATAACATGAGGGTGAAATCTAGTGCAAAATGCAAAATAGTTAAAGAATTACTTGTAATTAAAGTATAAGTTTATATTTCCAATGGAAAACAGTAGCGTCCTCTTCTTTCAAATAAAGGGGTAACAACACGGACAACATTTTTTACGTTTATAGAGCCCATGTCATCTTGTTGAGGGAATATATATATGTTTGATGCTTTTGTTGATTTTCTCATGAATTTCACACTATATGTGACACCATTAATGCTCTGTATTTGAGCCACAAAGTGTTTCAAAGTCTCTTTCTTTGCTCCTTCATCATACGTAAGACTCACCAAGATGAAATCATTTGGCTTTAGGTGACTATAGCCAATATTTCCAGTTCTGGCAGTTGTGTATTGGTGAAACTGACTTCCTTCGTCTTCCTGACAGTATTCTTCTTCTTCCTCTTGTTCAGGGGAACTACAGATAAGGTCTATGTCACTGCTAGAGTCTTGTACAGAATAATCACTAGTCTCACTACTGATGTCACTGCCAGTACAAATCACCTGTGATTTATTCTGTTCTCTTATTTTATTGGTGCTCTTGACCTGATGTACAGATTGTATTTGTTGGTCCCCAGGAGGGTTATTCAGTCTCTTCTTCTCCTTTTTTCCAGTACTGGAACCTGAGGGCTGCCATTTTTTCTTATTTTGCTGTACCAATAGTTGCTGAATGTTGTCCACTGAAACACTTCTCCCTGGTATTACAGCAAGGTGCTTTTTCTTCCTGGGCTGTGGGTTTGAGCACTGATTAACTGAATGCTTTGCACTGGTCTGTGAGGTCTCAGATCTCTTAAATTCTTCCAAAAACATTTTTAAACTGTCAGACCAAGATTCCTCATGTGTAGTCCCTTCATTTACATTTGGTAGGTTCTTCAGAACCTTATCTTTATTTAAAGGTATGATCCCAGTAGTCTCAAACCCTGCTATCAAGTTTTGCGTAGACGAACCATCTTTTTCTAAATCATTCAAACATTTCTTCAATAGATGAGGGAAACAATCTTTTGGAATGGGTCCCCTGTGTTTAGTCTTATATCCATCAAGAACCTTCCACCACGACCTCTTAAGAGGCCTAAAATATGCTGCATCAAGTGGTTGACACAAATGGGTGCTGTTTGGTGGCAGTAGGACAAAACTAATATTGTTCTCTTTACACTCATTGATAACTTTCATAGAAATGTGACTGCTGAGCATATCACCAATGAGTACTTTAGGAGAATCTTTATCCAACTTTCTGAAGTATGGCAAAGCAACACTGTGAAACCAGTCCTCAAAAATCATCCCATTGAACCAACCATTCTTAGATCTGTTGTACCGACAGCCAGTAGAGCCCTCTTCAGTCCTCGAGCCATACAGGTGTTCTGCTTTATAGCAAACATAGACAGGTAGAAGAAGTCCAGAGGCTGAACCACTAAACATTACAGACACACTAGATTTTGAGTACTCAATTATTTGGTCTGGATGCTTATATCCCCTGTGAGTAGTAACTTTTTTCCTTTGGGGGTCATCGGTCATGTTAGTTTCGTCATAGTTTACGACTGCTTCTTGAGTCAACCCATCGGGAGATTTTTTCCAATTTCTCAAAATATTCTTCAATCATTTCTGCAGTGAGAGCTGCTCTTGCTCGAGTTATATTCTGGCACAAACGCTCTGACAGAACTGATCAATGTCTATTAAGGAATCCTCTTACCCAATCGATTCCAGGCATATTGTTTGTAAAACGATTCTCTGCAACACCTCTTCAATCTAAAAACCCTTTCCCAATGAGACAAACATCGAACTGAGTAAATGGAAATCCCCATTCACGTGCCAGCATAATTCCCTCTGCAAGAAATTTTTCATCCTCAGGTGTCGATACTGTTGGTCTACCAACATTTTTCATATTTTTGTCTTATAATTTTCTGCAAAGAGTTGATGCAGTGATTCCATTCTTCTTTGCTGCCTTATTCAATGAAATAACACCACTCTATATTCTTGCAAAGCCTCCTGTAAGGTTTCTTCAGAATAATTTCTATATTTGTGATCACCAGGGGTCCTTTTATACACTCTTGGCATCTTGGACTAAAACAAAACAAACGAAATAAATAAAACTATCATATTCCATTTGTCTGTTTATGTAATTACAGTATGAAATTGTGTTTACATTACAACCTGGGGTAACTTGAAATGCATGGGGTTACTTGCAACACCCATTCCAAGTTACCCCACATTTGTCATTAAAATATAAAACAGTAAATATGTCAGAAAGTTTGAGAAGTAATGAAAGTTTGTTGATATAGCCATGTTGACAATAAGTGTCAAGTGAGGTTAGAAACTGACAAAGTGCCATTAATTTCACTTTTATGTTTTTAGTTGCATGGCCGAAGTTTACAGAGCTATATTTTTGGGTTAAGAAAAGTCTCTGTGATTAAAATTGCTTAAAAGGTACTTACTGTAGTAGTTTACTATAAATTTGCACCAGAAAACACACACAAAGCTTTCTTCTTCTGTCTGAACATGAAACAAATGAAATTCACTTCACATCATTGTTGTCAACCACCTAGAAGCAAAGCATAAAGCAAGTGTTCCAAGTAACCCCACCATTCCAAGCTACCCCATTTTGCGGTACTTGATCCTCTGCTGCCTTCACTATTTCATCTTTCAAAGCTACCCATTCTTCTTCTACTGTATTTCTTTCCCCCATTCTTGTCAATCATTCCCTAATACGCTGTCTGAAATTCTCTACAACCTCTGGTCCTTTCAGTTTATCCAGGTCCCATCTCCTTAAATTTCCACCTTTTTTGCAGTTTCTTCAGTTTCAATCTACAGTTAATAACCAGTAAACTGTGGTCGGAGTCCACATCTGCCCGTGGAAATAGCTTACAATTTAAAATCTGGTTCCAAAATCTCGGTCTTATCATTATATAATCTATCTGAAACCTTCCAATGTCTTCAGGCCTCTTCCGGTGTACAACCTTCTTTCATGATTCTTAAACAAAGTGTTAGCTATGATTAAGTTATGCTCTGTGCAAAATTCTACAAGGCGGCTTTCTCTTTCATTTCTTCCCCCCAATCCATATTCACCTACTATGTTTCCTTCTCTCCCTTTTACTACTGACGAATTCCAGTCACCCATGACTATTAAATTTTCGTCTCCCTTCACTACCTGAATAATTTCTTTTATCTCGTCATACATTTCATCAATTTCTTCATTATCTGCAGAGCTAGTTGGCATATAAACTTGTACTACTGTAGTAGGCATGGGCTTTGTGTCTATCTTGGCCACAATAATGCGTTCGCTATGCTGTTTGTAGTAGCTAACCCGCACTCCTATTTTTTTATTCATTATTAAACCTACTCCCTCATTACCCCTATTTGATTTTGTATTTATAACCCTGTATTCACCTGACCAAAAGTCTTGTTCCTCCTGCCACCGAACTTCACTAATTCCCACTATATCTAACTTTAACCTGTCCATTTCCCTTTTTAAATTTTCTAACCTACCTGCTTGATTAAGGGATCTGACATTCCACGCTCCGATCCGTAGAATGCCAGTTTTCTTTCTCCTGATAACGACGTCCTCTTGAGTAGTCCCCGCCCAGAGATCCGAATGGGGACTATTTTACCTCCAGAATATTTTACCCAAGAGGACGCCATCATCATTTAATCATACAGTAAAGCTGCATGTCCTCGGGAAAAATTACGGCTGTAGTTTCCCCTTGCTTTCAGCCATTCGCAGTACCAGCACATCAAGGCCGTTTTGGTTAATGTTACAAGGCCAGATCAGTCAATCATCCAGACTGTTGCCCCTTCAACTACTGAAAAGGCTGCTGCCCCTCTTCAGAAACCACACGTTTGTTTGACCTCTCAACAGATATCCGTCCGTTGTGGTTGCAGCTACTGTATGGCTGTCCGTATCACTGAGGCACGCAAGCCTCGCCACCAACGGTAAGGTTCATAGTTCATGGGGAGGGGGGGGGGATGTTTATAAATACTATTATTATAATTCTTTCAAGGCCACAATGAATTCTTCAAACCTCGAGTAGTCAGGCCCACTTAAAATACGACGTCTGCAGTTCATTCCAGATTTTAATTTTCGTTCCTACCATTCCTTTTCCCATCATACATTCAACAAATGCGCGTTTTAAATAAAAAAATCTTTCCAGTCGTGCCCTTGAGTTAACCAATGTACTTTTCAGGAATGTATGAAGCCTCCATACTCTTCGTTCAGTTCCACAGAAAACTGTTGCAACTGACAATGAAGTAATGTGTGCGACTTCAGAAACTTTACTGTTTGTACCAACAATTTATTTACGTGAACCATGCCTGCAAATTTAGCACAAATTGCCTCTTGATGTACAGAACAATAAATCATGTCTGTCGACAGCTGTAATTCCTTGCTCTTTCATTGTCAACTAAACGTTTAAATTCTTTGTGCGTGGTACTGTAGTGTCGTTTTATATCCAATATGCAGAACCTGTCGCTTATGCAAATTGAGAATTCTCATCCCTCTCTTCTGTCATACCCATTCATTTTACAGGATTGTGACGGTAGATCGAGATCGCTGCGAGCTGCCTCTTTTTGTGCAGACAGCCGTTGGACCTGCAAATGTCCTTTATACCACGAACATATAGCGAAGGATGAACAGCACTGACACCATGATTCAGCACTTAAAATTCAACTGCCTAGCAGCTTTTCAATGTGTGTGTGGGGGGAGAAAAAAAAAAAAAAAAAGCAAGTTGCACCCAGACGCGAAATATTACGAAACGCCTGCATCCACTAGCAAGCACTTGCTGGGGCATTTACATTAGAAGAAAAACTTCTCTAGTTGAATTCTTCAAGTCATTAGGGCAAGTTTATTTCAGGAACTTGCTGCACACACTTGTTGCAGAAATGCAGTTGTTCTTAAAAACCAGAGCAGTCGCCACTGTTGTTGCATATTATAAATGAATAAAAATCATGGCGTAACACAAAAATTAAAAAAAAATACAAATAATTTTGGAGAGTACATATTTATGTTACCAAGAAACACTAATTATTTAACTAAAATCAAAGCATTACACTTAGATTAAATACTTTGAGCCTGTCATATGCAAATTTCAAACATCTCTTGTCTAATGTATAATCAAATATTCTATAGCAGGAAACAAAAGCATTGCACAGTACGTCACCAACAGACTGCATTTTAATTACTCTTGGAGTTTTGCTAGCAGTATTTGCTACTTTTATCACAAATGTAGTGCATTCATGTTTACAGTAACATTAAATAAAAAAAAAAATAAAATAAAAAAAAAAAAAAAACAGCTAAAATTTAAAGACATCTGTACTACAGTTCCACTTACCTTCTGGTGAAATAAATTGATTGGTAAACTCGTTTCGCATTTCCTTGACTGTTGGTGCCAATTATAGGTGTTTAGGGGTTCTAATAGTAGATTTGTCTTGGCCCTCTGCCTTTGTGTCATTCTCCTTTTCGACACTGGCATTTTCGCACCGACAGGCCTACTGAAGACGCACAACTTCTGTAAGTTTGAGGAAACTTTCACGAAATGGCAAATTCGACAAGTTCTTGCAGGAATATATAAGAAATTAGGACGAATTCTCATCCTGCAGCGGAGTTTGCGTTGATATGAAACTGCCTGGCAAATTAAAACTGTTTGCCGGATCGGGACTCGAAGCTGTAAACATGGTCTAGCACATAGTTTTAGTTTGTCAGGAAATCTCATGCAAGGAACTGTTTCCACAAACTTGCCAAATTCTTGAAGTGTACGAAACTAGCGGACGTATGATTGGATGGATAATGTACAATACCACAGCAGTAAAGTCGTCAGACTGCCTAATAAATATGATTTCAGGATTACGATATTAAGAGTGATTGCGAGACAGACAAATAAATTGCAGCGAACTACTAACTAAAATAAAGGAAAGCAAATCAGCTGTGAAAGTGTACGTTGTGAATAAAATTGCTGAGAGCAGAGGCCACAAAGTAGTTCTATTACTGCCATACAATTGCGATCTGAATTTGATAGATTTGGCATGGCCTAAAATAAAACACAATTTTAAAGAGGACATTGTCACTGCGGCAGTGCTTTTTTTCTGAAAAAAAGTTTGAGGGTACTCCGACATTGGATATAATGCAGCGAAAATTACTTACAACTGAAGCATGGGATACCACTCATCTGCTTTTAGACATGACGTCATCAACATGTCGAACTACAAGAAGAATGGTATCGGACTCTTCAGTTGACTTACAGCGCAAATGAAGCAGGCGATACAGAGAAACACCCAAATACACAAGAGAATGTGGTATCGAACACTTCAGTTGACATTACCTCAAATGAAGCATGTGATTCCTATCAACCCCTGAACAATAAAAGAAAATGGTATCGTACACCTCAAATGAAACAGGTGAGTCCAATCAACCCTCCGACATACAAAACAATACAAGGAAATATTACCGAACACATATTTTAACCTTTTCCCACCAAAAACTGCACTGTTGTCGTTCGTATTGCAATTACCAACACGAACAAATGAAATAAAAAATTTACGTGCGTGAAATAAACCTTTGGCACTCTTCCAAGTTCTCAACATCGTAAAAAAATTACTTTGTCGGCGAAAAAGTTTAGGGGCACGCATCCCCCAGCGTTCCCCCAGAAAAACAGCACTGGTCACTGGTGACATGTTGAAGGAAGATTGCAGAATCTCGTTAATGCTTTTCTTTCAATTACTGCGCAGGACTGGCAAGGTGACTGCAGGAAAGTACAGCAGTTGGAGCAAGAGTAGGCCAATTGGAATCGAGATGGAAATGACATCAATGAAGTTATCGTCAATACCACGGCCTCAAGCGTTGATGATGATGATGATGATGATGATCTTGAATCAAACACAAATTACAGTGATCTTTAGTGAACATAATTTTGAGAATTCTTAAGTACAATTTATAAACATTACTGTTGCACTGTGTTTAATAAACACAATGTGCAAACAGATTCAAAAACTCAGTTTTTGACTTTCGATTCTTAGTATCGTAAGTTTTACATTAATTTACTTTCATTTTCCATGAGTATCGGTAAATAAATAATGCATAAGTTATAGATAAAACTCTGAGCATAGATATGTTGAAATCAGGCGATTTCCGATCCGATGGAAGTATCACTTAAGCGGGCAATATTTCCATGAATGTCGCCTCCGATTTCGTGTTAAGCACAAAATGCTGGTAGCGGTGCCAGCACTGCTATAAACTGCCGATGCCACCCTCCCCTCACCACTCTTCTACCCTCAACACCAGAGTGCGGGGGCACAGCCGTTCCAGACAGTGACAGCTCAAATTTTCAATTTATCGTGAATAAACAATACGCAATTTTGTGGAATAAAAAGTAAAATACAGCAGGCTTATTTTAGAGCAATAAAATCAACGAGGAGTATTTAAACAACACTGAAATAACGGTAAAAATAAATGTTATATATTCTACATGAAAGATTTCAAAAGATTTATCCCTAAATCCCAGTTTAAACACAGGAGTTCCAGAGGCCACAACTCGTAGTATTGGTTACAGAGAAGTCACCTAGACAGTTAACGGTTAGCAACCAATGTGATAACTCACAACAAACTAAAGTCTAATTTGAGAAAACCAGAGCTGCATTTTGCAAAATGACTAATGTGTTCATAAGCCATCATCTCTCAATCGAAACAAAATTAAGATTTCTATGTTGGTACATATTTCCCATCCTTTTCTATGGAGCTGAGACCTGGACTTTGCCCGAGACAACAGGCAAGCGACTTGAGGCGTTTGAGATGTATTCAAAGAGTGCTGTGGACTTATAAAAGTATTAACAACTACATTTTCCACAAAATGAAGAAAGAAAAAATAGTCTCAAATAGTGAGAATTTATATTATGCATAAAGAGAAAGTGAAATCAATTTCATATCCCTGTTTTGGGTGCCACAGATTGGTGGGACTGAGATGCTTGTTGGTGGCTTACCTTTGTAGCGACTCAGCAGCGATTGCATCAGCTAGCAGAGGGAAAACTCTGGTCAGCAGCAGAATGGTGCCGCAGGACTATCTTGGACTTAGCTGGTCCTGAGCCTTTGTAGTATGCGAACACGTTTTGTGAATTGGTGCCAAGCGATAACATTTTCTATTACACATTTGCAGATTTAGTCATTTTGCCTTGAGTATCCTCACCTGGGTCCTCTCTACAATTGGTGACACCGCAATTAGTGGGATAAAAGAGCTGCTGGTGCATTTTGTTAGTTCAAGTTGCATTCATTCAGTGGCAAACTTGATTGATTTATGACCTTAACCTATTGTTTGGCTAAGTGGCTTATGACTCCCTAGGGATTGAATTATTACCTCCTGGGGATAACCTGTCCTTCTGAGAAATCCCACAACCCTCCCCCTCCTCTTCCCCCATTCCACTGGAAACCTCCAACTCTCTCCCATCCCCATCACTGATACAAGCAAACTTTTGCTATAAAAGTAATTGACTAATTAATTAAATTGATCAATTAATTAACCTCTCCTCATCTGGTAAATCTTCCAGCCCCCCTCCCCTCCCAGGGATTGAATTTCTTAATTTTGAGGGAAAGGCTCACATCCATCAACTAAATGTGCTAATTGCATAATTACGCTGCTGCAGATTGGAGGTTTTGCCTTGTAGGAAAAAGTTTTCGTGTGTGTGTTCACCTTGACATGCAGGGACCGACTGAGCTAGTGCACAGTGGCACCCCTCGCTACCTCCCTCCCCATCCCTCCCAGAGAAAATTGGTGGGAAAAAGATTCACTCTGTGATGGAGAGGAAGGAGCTCACAACATGAAGTTCAAATCAATGTCAGTATATTGATGTATATTATTTATTTAATCAGTTTGCAGGAGGCAGGGCTGCCCCACTCGGGTAGAGCTCACATGTGCAGCCCTCACCCCCACTTCCCTTGACGTAACAACTGCAAGCAGGAGTGGAGATTTCTTTTAACGATTACAGCCACTGTTGACTCATATGTGTGGCACTCTCATATCTCGAAACAAGTCACCTTTTTCGAACCTATCTGCTAAGGACCCCATGCTGCAAAACTTCAGGATTGTTTTAGACAGTCCCTCTGCATCTTGTAACTGTTCTGCAACCTCTGCCCACCCTTCCTGCAGTTTTGTCAATGTGGTCGTTCCAGTTTCAGTTGGGACTGAGTGGAAGTCAGAGAGCACTATATCCACCACCTTTTACATCCTGTGGACTAAGAGGGTGAGCTCAGTTAATGTGACTGGACTGTGTTCTGACCACTCGATGGAAATGGGGATATGTTGTCAAAGCTCCAGTGTGTAAGGCCAGTGCCAAACGAAACTTTCTACTGCAACATGAGGTAGCAGAAAAGACAGTACGAGCAGTTACAGTGGTGTTTCTTATTGTGGTAATTAGGAAGACCCCACATCATATGGGAACTGGAAGGAGAAGGATTTTGCTACTGCGTTGCGGTGCATTTCCAAACAACATAGAGGTGCTGCAGTCTGAAGGAAAGCTATGTCCCTCAGCATGCATTGATGTCTGTAACCCACACATCCTCTCTATCTGTGTTATTTTGTACCATCCAACAGAGAAAAACTATGGACTATGAAAGCTTCGCTAACACCACCTAGTAGAGGACTCAACAAGATACTACCACGTCCCTCTCTTCCAATATATCAAAAACAAATACTGTCTGTGTGCTGACATTGAGGATATGTAGTGATCCTGCAGATATTGGTCCACTGGAGCAGGTGGGCAGTAACTGAAGTCGCTTTCACAGACCAGTGTAGAGTTTCATCGCTTGTGCTATAGTAGGGCTATATCCCACACCCTATCTATCACAAGGAGAGGATTCTTGTGTTGTTGTTTCGTAAGCAGTTTGCTACATTGTTTTTCTACTATAACACATCCAAGCAGTGTGTGCTACAACTTTGTATACAGCCATACATTTCGTTTTTCCGCCATAACTTCGAGGTCTGGATCAGGTGCTAAACTGACATTAACACGTTTCAATCCATTGGCTCTCAAAGAAATCTGGGCATTGCGTAGTGTAAACTATGCTGCTCCTGTGACGCACAGTATGATTGAAATAAAAGCCAGAGGCAGTGTCTTTTACTAACAAAAATGTGGTAGACATCGCAACATATGGAAACTAAAAGAGTTTGCAGCATTGAGGAGTGTTTTCAAACAGCACTCCAAATGTGACGACCTCTACATTTAACTTCATCTTTCACAGTGACGGGGTAGCACATGTCTAGGTGTTCCATTTCGAAGAGACCCAGAGCACTGATTCCTAATATTGCAGCTGTATGCACGACCACTGTTTCAGTGCTGACCATCCCGGGAAGGTGTTGCTCCCACCAAAACTCTCACCATGAGAGTGGTGTCAGACAGTCATTATGTGGTAATCAACAACATACCAGTGGACAGAAGGGATGGAAAAGACACCGTCAATATGGGACAATGTAATGTAATAAGCGCCATAGTTGATAGCGCGATCAATTTTAGCAATTTTACCAGTTTTTTCCATAATTTCAACGTCAACGAATGACATCTCAGCATGTCTCCCAATTTCTGTATCATCGCTAAACCACCCTCCACTGCTTTGCATGTACCATATACTAGATTGCGAATGTAGATAGACTGTGCAATATGTCCATTCATGATTAATTCTCGAACATATACACCAGTCAGCGTCCTATACTGATGCAGTTAGGTTATCTACATATTTATGTCACTTAGGCCATAGTATATAATTTATGATTACAATTGCTCATCTTTCGTTATGTGGTTGGGAGTCACAAAATATTGTTGCATTCATAGGATAAAGTTGGAGATTGAAAGACCCCCATGCATTGTCTTTGACCAACCCTCTCTACACCACTGTCGCCGATTTAATTTGCAGCTGACCAGAAGTAGGAGGGTGCTATACCCATTACAGTCCACATCTCGTGAAGGAACAGAGCAAGCTGAGTCCATGGCTGATATTCAGCAAAGACTGTTCAATGCCAGTCTTTCTCATGGCACCCACACAAGTGCATTAGATCTCCCCAGAAGCACACATGTTGAGGAAGTTAGAACACCTTATCGGTATATGGCAGTTGTGAGAATGCTGTGATGATGTAACAGACAAATGTGTGGTTTATGCATGATGGAGCTCCAGACAGACGGAGTTTGAAGCAGTTTGTGTAAGTTAACTGTGCTATCAGTTCTAAAATATTGTTCTAGTGACTGGGGTCAGAACCAAGAATGTATCTCCAAGAGAGACATGACATTGGAACGTAAACACATGCACTCCCAAGGCTACACGATTCTGGACTTAAACCTCTTATGTTGAAGCGATGTGGTTTCCTAAAAATTAGTCATGCAGAGTGCAACGATCTTAATACTCTAATGCAGGACAAATATTACCATTATCTGACCTACATCCACCCTGCAAGTTTTCAGTCCCACATACTGTGGCGACAAACTTTAAGATGATGAAACTTCCTTCTACATCAAAGAAAACCATAGATTCTTTATGATACATGCACAATACAGCTTTCTGGAGTTGTATAGCGCCCTCTGTTCACATCCAATTGTGGTTAAGAAATTACGCTATGCTCGCACCAGTCCTATGAAATGAGCTTCAGCAACCGGAAATGCCTCTTACAAGGAAAGAGACAAACCCTTAGCAGTTATGTTTGACGTGTTAAGTTACTTGGTATGCTGCACTTAGTCCGTAAACAGCACAACCGTCAAGCAAATGTATATACAGCAGCTTGTTGTACCTAACAAACACCTGTCACTAACTTAGAATCACTGCAGTTATGAAACTGAAGACTCGATCTATGTCCAAGAACTGGCAGAAAATATGGAGTATTTTGCATACATCTCGGTTTATTTAGAGGAGGGTGTTGAAATAGGTTTTCTATCGATGTACTTGATTCACCTCACATGTGCTGGAAGTCCTCTGCTGAGTGTGGTATGGAGACTTTTGCTGTTAACGACTGCAGGCAGATAGCGCTCTAAGTCACACAGAGAACATGCAGTTGTGTACGAGCCAATTCCAGTTTATACCATACAACTGATTCACCACGAAAGAACAATGGAAAAAATGGTTAAATTCATATTGCTCTCTCTAGAATGCATCATTAGTCTACCATCAAATCATACCTCGTTACAATCCCTCTCAACCGATCCCTCCATCTACTTTCCATTATGCTTTAGGCAGATCCATAACAGTTTATAGGCAGATGGTTCCCTTTTCCAGGAAAGCATCAAAGACAGCATGTATCACTATTACCTCAATAGACATACAGTAGAATTGTTGTTAAAAAACCATGCACAACTGTTCTGTAAGATATTTGTTAGCCGACAAGACATGGTTGTGACTGGTGGAGAGTACTGAGAAGCACACTGTAAATACAGTTTGTTAGGGTTTAAAACACCTAAACAGTCTTGCACAGGGTCAAACACGTGATCTATCCTGTAATTGTATATTGCAGTCCCCCAGCTGGTAATACAACGCTCTTTAGCTAAAGACACTTTACAAAAATCTATAAAGTGATTGCCGATAACTTTGAGGCCACACTTGGGCTTGTGATCCGACGTATATAAATTTATTACTCTACATTTTGTGGCCATCCACGTTAAACGTTCTATTCTAGCCATCTTATCGCTGTCGACGAAAAATGACTGTTTCCTTGGTTCCCAATGGTTCCATGTTAACTTTTCCTCATTTTCCTCTTTCTGTCATATACTCGTTCCCTTGTACAAGAACTTACCTGCACCAAGCAGAAGACATACTAGCACTCCCTAATTCTCCCTCAGTTTCCCCGTATTTTGGCATATTTTCCCTCAATTTATACGTATTTTCCGTCAGTTTTCGGGTAATTTTATCCATTTTATGTCACTTCTGCCCAAGCGATCTTGACATCACTCATCGCCATGTTCTCTAAAATTGCTTGTAAATGTAGTACAGTTGTCAACACCTAGCACAAACGCAATATTTTTCTGGTCAGATGGTTCAGTATAGCATTGCCTCCAGTCATTTCCAAGCACATATTCTACAGCTGCAGTGCGTTTTCTCTGTTTTCTGTATGTCTGTGTCTGTGTGTTGTGGGTGGCTTCCAGGATTCATTCCTCCCGCTGGTGGATCCGCCTAGGGACATAGAGCACATTTCCGGACGTAATGCATAGTGGATCCTCCTTCAAACCCTATCCCGCGCGTGGCGTATTGTGAGTCCTCACCCGAACACTGCTCCGAATATAACTTGTGGCTGATCCACACTCGAATCTACTCTGGACAATGGAAGCTATCTGTGACACAGACACAGACATACAGAAAATAGAGCAAATATACTGATAAGTAGAATAGCTAACATTGGCATGAGGAAGTTGCAAATATCGGCTTAATACCACGTTCCTTAGCCGAATCACTTTCTAAATTCGGTGAGAAGAATGGTTATATTATGAGCTTACACAGCTGGAAGAGTACACCCGAGCTAGTTCCTTTAGGAAACTTCTCTTCCAAACAAACGACTTCAGTCAAAGCACAACTTTAACCACCAGTATTACTCTTATCGCCATTTTAATACAAAAAGTTTCACCAATAGTGCCGCGTTTTCGAGAGATCCTCGATGTGTTGGTGTTTTGAAACAGCATTTATTCACTGAATATTAAGTAAATGAGCTGCTGTTTTAGTTGGTCTACAGTAGCTACCTACCTTTTTTAATCACAGTCCAACTCCTAAAACCAGTTCTGAGAGTTTCTAAAAATAAGCTTATTTTGTCGAGACACCTGAATGCTGTTGAATATGCGCGGTATTGGATTCAATGCTGGCTGGCTTCAGTTGCTTCTTCTATCATTTTTTAGGGAAAAATAGTGAGTACAAATTTTTTTGGTATTTTTCGGAGTTAAATCTTGCCAACACTTTAATCTCTCCAATATCCACAGGCCAGTCCACATGAAAGAACCTAGAGAGGTGGCACAGTGGTTAGCACACAGCACTCGCATTCGAGAAGACGATGGTTGAAATCCGCGACTGGACATCCTGATTTAGCTTCTCCTTGATTTCCCTAAATCACTTCAGGCAAATGTCGGGATGGTTCCTTCGAAAGGGCAAGGCCGATTTCCCTTCCTGTCCTTCCCTAACCCGAGCTCGTGCTTCGTCTTTAATGACCTCGTTATCCCTGGAACGTTAAACACTAATCTCCTCCTCCTATGAAAGCAGAACTTTGCACAGTTACAAACAACGTATCTTCGAAAATTAACGTATCCTACAGTAGAGAAAAAGCGTAACCTCCAGATCTTTCTACAATGAGATGAATGTTGTTGGTCTGCACGTTATGTTCACATCGCGTGTTGTGAACCGAACTATCGCGAAAATCGATGTACAACCATATTCCGCGTCGATACAGTTTGTGACGTCAAGATGACGTCACGTTTGCACAAAGTTTTGTGAACTGCAGCTTACCCGTTAGGCGGGTGATGGAGCCACTCAGGGAAATAGCGGGCAGGCTGGAAAGAAGGCCAGTGTCGACTCTATTTGCTTGCCAGGGAGTCTCGTCTGAGATGTGGATGAAGAAGCTCTGCTGGCAGCCATCGAGGGTGCTGGGTGTACCCGGCTGCAAAGCGTGGCTCATGTCGGGATGTACGGCGCCCTCCGCTTCGGTTCTGAGGCGATTCTCAATTCCAACGGGCAGCTCGCTGATTAGGTGAAAACAGCTATTGTCTCTCGTGGGGTGGAAGCACAGCTGTCGTTTTGTAGCAACATTCCCAGAGGCGAACGCGGTCAGCTGGCTTGGAGCCGAATGGAAGGCTGAAACCAGGGGCTCAGACGATTCTGTGATGATCTTGGATGCTAATTTGTCGACAAACCTTATCGGATGAGAAAATAGGACCCCCTTTAATAGGTCAGACATTCACTACCCACAGGAAGCGGCTACCAGGGTAGCGGAGAAAGTCGGTGCGCACATGTGGGATTTTTAGGATAGAGAGGTCCCTCCACAGGCTCGATAAGGAGTTCAGACAGCGTAGCATTCGTAATAACAGATTGGAGAAAGAAAATTTTAGTGTAGTATTAGTAACTGCAAGAGCTCCTATGGGAAGGTCCCGGAACTAGTCTCGCTGGTAAACGTTAACAATGCCCATTTGGTATTACGGACAGAAAGATGACTGAAGCCAGATGGCAATAGCAACTGAGTTTAAACTCCTGCTGGAATGTATATCGCAAGGATAAATTCAACGCTGATGGCAGAGGCGTGTTGATAGCAATAATATCTAGTGAGATTAGTACAGATTCAGAATGACAAATAGTTTTGGTGAAGAGTAAGTGTTAAACGAAGGTAAAACATGGTCTAGGATGCTTTTATTGACATCTGAGGAGAAGCTTGGAGAATATTTCGCGTAATTTTCCACGTCTTATTATAGTTTTAGGTGGAGATTTCAGTTTACCAGCTATAGACTGGCAAACTCAAGCAATTAGGACGGGTAGTAGGGACAAATAATCATGTGAAATTGTTCTAACTGCCTTATCCGAAAATTACCTTGATCAGTTAATCACAGAACTGACTCATTAAGGTAACACCATAGACCTGCTGGTGAAAAACAGACCGGACATTTTCGACTCAGCGTAGAACAGGGAATTAGTGATCATCATGTCGCCACAGCATCGCTGAACACTGCTGTAAACGGGAGCACAAAGAAAAGTAGATTCTATTTAGTTAGAGCGACAAAAGACAGATTTTAGACTACCTTACACGTCAACATGAACATTTCACCTCCAGCACTGAGAATATTGAGCATAATGTTCAAGGGCGAACAAAATTGTGAGGGATGGAAAGGTCCCACCGTGGGGGATGGAAACAATCCACTGTGATCTGATAAACGTATTAGAAAGCTGCTACGAAAGCAAAGAAAACTTCACTGCAAATTTCAACTTAGCCAAAGCATTACAGACAAACAAAAACTGAACAAACCCAAAACTAGGCGTAAGGAGGGCTATGCATGAAGCGGAGCGTTCGACGAAATCGAAAATAAAATTCTATCTCCCGACTAGAAAGAAAATCGTATGATGTTTTGCTCTTGTGTTAAATCAGTAAATGGATCGGATCCATCTGTCCAGGCACTTTGTGACCATATTGACACTGAAAGTGAGGTCGAAATACCAAACGTCTTTTTCCAAACTCTTTCACAGAGGAAGATAGCATTGTAGCACTGTAGTTCCTCATTTAAAACGTCACAGTGTCGGAGTAAGTGACCGAAGGACAGAAAATCAACTGAATTCGCCCAACAGAGGAAAGGCCACTGCACCTGGCGGGATACCAGTTCGATGCTACAGAGAGTATGCGAAAGAAGTTGCTTCTCTTCTGGCAACAGTGTAACGTAGGTCCCTTGAAGATCGAAGCGTTCCTAATAATTGGAAAAAAGCACAATTCATTCCCGTTTTCAAAAAGGGTCGTCGAACAGACGCACGAAAGTATACGATTGTATCTTTGAATTTTAGAATATGTTTTATGGTTATGCATCCTATCATCTCTGGATGCTGAAAATTTCCTCTATAGAACTGAACATGAGTTCCTCAAACAATGATCATGTTAAACCCAGCTCTTTCTGTTCGTCCACGAGAACCAGAAAGCAATAGATGCGGGAGCCCAGGTAGATGCCGTGTTCCTTGACATTCGAAAGGCATTCCATAGTTTCGCATTGCCAATTAATAAACAAAGTACGAGCGTACGGAATATCAGTCCAACTGTGTGACTGGGTTGAGGGGTTTCTAGCAAACAGAACACAGCATGTCATTCTGAAATCTTTTGTAAAAATACTTCGCGCGTGTGCCTCAAGGGAGTGTTAGAGGACCATTACATTTTACAGTATATATAAATGACCTGGCAAAAAATGTCGGAAGTTCCGTGAGGATTTCGCGGATGATGATGTTCTACATAGAGAAGTCGCAACACTAGAAAATTGAAACGGAATGCAGGAAGACATGTAGATAATCGATAAAGGGAGTGCAGGGAGTGGAAATTGACCATCAACATAAATAAATGTAGCGTATAGTTAACACACAGACAAAAAGACCCATCACTGTATGATTAGACCACTCCAGAACAGTCACTAGAAATACTCTATGTGATCAAAAGTATCCGGACGCCCCCAAAAACACATGTTTTTCATGTTGGGTGCGTTATGCTGCCACTTACTGGCAGGTACTCCATATCAGCGACCTCAGCAGTCACTAGACACCGTGAGAGAGCAGGATGGGGCGCTCTGCGGAGCTGACGGACTTTTTGATAACGTGATTGGCTGTCACTTTTGTCATACGTCTGTACTCGAGATTTCCTCACTCCTAATCATCCCTATGTCCACAGTTTCCGGTGTAATAGTGAAGTGGAACCGTGAAGAGACACGTACAGCACAAAAACGTACAGGCCGACGTCGTCTGGTCACTGACAGAGGCCGCCGACAGTTAAAGAAGGTCGTAACGTGTAATAGGCAGACATCTATGCACACCATCACACAGGAATTTCAAAGTGCATTAGGATCCAATGCATGTACTATAACAGGTGGGAGGTGAGAAAACTTGGATTTCTAGATCGAGCTGCAATTCATAAGCCACACATCACGCCAGTGAATGCCAAACGACGCCTGACTTGGTGTAATGAGCGTAAACATTGGACGATTGAACAGTGGAAAACCTTGTGTGGAATGACGAATCACGGTACACAATGTGGCAATCCGATGGCAGGGTGTGGGCATGGCGAAAGCCCGGTGAACATCATCTGCCAGCGTGTGTGGTGCCAACAGTAAAATTCGGAGGCGGTGGTGTTATGGTGTGGTCGTGTTTTTCATGGAGGGGGCCTGCACCCCTTGTTGTTTTGCATGGCACTATCACACCACAGGCCTACATTGATGTTTTAAGCACTTTCTTGCTTCCCACTGTTGAAGAGCAATTCGGGGATGGTGATTGCATCTTTCAACGCGATCGAACACCTGTTCATAATGCACGGCTTGTGGCGGAGTGGTTACACGACAATAACATCCCTGTAATGGACTGGCATGCACAGAATCCTGACCTGAATCCTATAAAACCTCTGGGGTGTTTTGAAACGCCAACTTCGTGCCAGGCCTCACCGATCGACATTGATACATCAGTGCAGCACTCGGTGAAGAATGGGCTGCCATTCTCCAAGAAACCTTCCAGCACGTGATTGAACGTAGGCCTGTGAGAGTGGAAGTTGTCATCAAGGCTAAGGGTGGGCCAACATCATATTGAATTCCTGCGTTACCGTTGGAGGGCGCCACGAACTTGTAAGTCATTTTCAGTCAGGTGTCCGGATACTTTTGATCACATAGTGTAGTTACTACCTTGAAATATCTAGGGCTGTGCTTACTGGGCGGTTTGAAGTGGAAAGATCACATAAAATTAATCACGGGTAAAGCATGTGCCAGGTTGAGATTCATTGGAAGAAGGCTCAGGAAATGTTGTCCTTAAACAAAGGAAGAAGCTTACAAAACATTCACTGGACCGATACTCGAATGTTGCTTTCAGTCCTGGATCTGTACCAGGTAGGATTGATAGAAGAAACAGAGAAGATGCAGAGAAGGGCAGCACGTTTTGTTACAGGTTCATTTAGTATGCGCCAAAGCGTCACGGATATACTCAGCCAACTCTAGTGGCAGACAAGGCAAGAGAGGTCTACTGTTAAAAGTTCCGAGAGCATACGTTGCTAGAAGAGTCAACCAATATACTGTTTGCTCCTAAATACACATCGCGAAGGGAACTTGAAGATAAAAGAGAGATTCGAGGTCACACGGAGGGTTACCAGCAATCCTTTCGCGCGAACCATATGCGACCGAAACACGAGAAGAGGGAAGTGACACTGGTACAGTATCAAATGGTTCAAATGGCTCTGAGCACTATGGGACTTAACAGTTGAGGTCATCAGTCCCCTAGAACTTAGAACTACTTAAACCTAACTAACCTAAGGACATCAAACACATCCATGCTAGAGGCAGGATTCGAACCTGCGACCGTAGCGGTCGCGCGGTTCCAGACTGAAGCGCCTAGAACCGCTCGGCCGCACCGCATAAAGTATCTTCGGCCACATACAGTGAGGTGCTTTGAGGGATATAGATGTAGATGTAGTCCGCATAAAACGAATAGTAGGAAAAGTAGATGGCAGGCTGAGATTTGTTGGGAGAATCTTAAGGAAATGTGTCTTACAAAACACTTGTTTTACCTATTATAGAGTAACGGTTAGCAGTCTGGGACCTTTATCAATAAGTATTAGTAGAAGAGATAGGGAAGATTCAAAGAATAGCGGCGTGTTTCATCGTGGGACTGTTTAGTAAGTGCGAGGGCGTGACAGACGCTCAACAAATTCTAGCGGCAGAAACTACAGGAGAAGCGTTGTGCAATACGGAGAGGTTAACTGTTGACATTTCGAGAGACTACGTTCCAAGAAGAGTCAGGGAACATCTTATTCCTTTCCACACACTTCTCGCGAAATGACCAAGACAAGAATATCAGAGAAATTAGAGCTCACACGGAGCTTTGCCGACAATTCTTCTTTCCACGTGAATTCGTGGAAGGAAGAGGAAATGGGGGATCAGATAGTGATGTCACGTGTACCCTCCGCCTGCGGAGTGTAGATGTATATGTAGGTATACTTGTTATTTATTGGCTGAGAGTGTCCGAATTTAAAACATAGAACAATGTCGCCCGCCAGAGTTTTCGGAGTCTTGCATATGCATCTAATTGTAAAAGTAGGTCCTCTAATTTCTGAGTGGGACTGCAAACTACACTGAGAACTTCGACTACATTTGCAGTTGCACAGGTGTGAACAAAAGTTAACAGGAGTCTGCTCGTGCCCATTTTCCTATGCCTCAGACGAGAGTCTACCGAGATAAGTGAAACGTAACGCATGTGAAGGCTTAATATTAATGACTGAAGTTAGTAAAAGATAAGGTGAGCGTCCTTCATTCGTTTGCGCGAGTGGAACTTGGAGTACTTTTTTGTATCTGGCAATGTAAGATATATATTTGCTCAATCCTCAACAAAATTTCGTATGCATTCTTATCGACAGATATCTCTGAACCGTAGCCGTAAATGACTAGTGATAAGTGCTCACACAACATCAAGACCATGTTACGTCAAATTATACTGTCTTGTAGTTGTCATACGACGTCTTCCTTTCGTTAGCGATTCCAAAACCATTGCATCTGCACTCAGTAGAACTCTTTGTCTTCCCTCTCCCTATACGGTAACTGATTAGCAGAGAAATAATGAACAATAACCTTCTTCTAAAGCATTTTTAACAAGCTTTCTAATCAACAACTCACTTCACTTTGAAAATTATTCTATCATTCCTGATTATAAAGTCAAGAGAAGCAATGGATCTCCACGACACGCATTCAGACAAATCTTAAGTTATCGATATAAATGGGTGACAGTCGAAATTTTGTTAAAAGCAAATTAACATTATTTCACCTGGTAAACTCTTAAACTCTGTAACACCCCACCCGTCACTTATCTGGATTTGGTGTGTGTTCACCCCAGGTAATTGACTAACAGATCAACAGAGAGTGCAAAACTGCCGCAATGTCGGATAACACAAAGAAAGTAGTAGGGCCCTGTGACACCTGATTGAACTGCGGTGGCAGTGTTGACATTAATTGATTCAGAATTGATCCCTTTTAATTAAAAAGGGGTGCACATTGACGTTATATTCAGCTATTGAACACCAGATGCAAATGTTGAACATAAAATTAATTAAGAAAGTGACTTGGAACTTCAACTACTTGATTGAAAACAGATGCAGTCGATTAGCACAGATTTATTTTAACACACGACCTTCAATCATCACATTACATGACTCTCCTAACAGGCAGTGGTAATAAATTGCGTTTGCGTGGAGTAAAGCGCGATAAATCAAAAGTAATTCTTATCGACTGGCCCAAACGTAATGCGAAGTGCGAGGAGAATTCTACAATCCTCGTGGAAACTTTGCTGACGTGATCCAACAAATTAATCAGTGGCCGGAGCGGGTGCAATATCACCGAATTCAGCGTGGCGGGGCGTCGTCGTTATGCGGACGTCGGTCGACCTCGTGGTGCTGCAAGGCTGCGCTCATCTATTCACTTCTAGCTATCTTGCTCAGTACGTAGCTGAACGAAAACTTTCTATCTCCAAGCTCAATCATTCCGTTTGCTAAGTCCTAAACTGCAGAGATGCTCACTCTCTCTCAGGAGAGCTGAGTAAAGAACGCCACGTCCGCACTCTAGGCAAGCTGGAAACGGAAGACCACTATGGGGACTTCTCCCAGTCCACTCTTCGCCTGGGTTTCCCCTCCAGCAAAATCACTTACGCCAATTGCAGCGGAAGTCGCGTTAATTATGCGTCACTTCCCAGCGCCGACCAATGCCTGCTCTGGGAAGTGAACAATTTCCCACAAGATTTCCCTCCTCTCAACTTCTGCTATTTAGCTCCTCCCAGGCCACCCATCAAGGTTAGCGTCTGCACAAAACACCAATTTTTCCAGAATTCTGACTCTCAGGAGAGTACTTCAAATTCCTCAGTCCTATGTTCCCATCGGAGGCCGGCGTATTTCATTCTGTCGCTCTTCACCTGATTTATTTCAGACTCTGTGGACCGTGAATTCAGCGTGAAGTTGCTATAGTCACGAACACGCATATTTTGGCCTCTGTTGACTGCTCCACTGTAGCTTTGCGCGGCTTTCTCGCAAGTTTCACTGAAAATGGGACGAAGGACATTTATCAACAGGCGTACAAGTTCTCCGTCTGCTTCCCGGTACACCAGCATGGGGTCAACCACCCACTCACTGTCACTCATCTTAAGGCAGCTGGAGGCTGCACCCCGTTACCGCTTTCTCAGAGCTGAGCCGCCCTAAGCTGCCTATTATCGCTTCCCTTCTCTGCTCTCAGCCAGCCTAGGTCAACTCTTGAACACTTCCCTTGGATAAACTAGCCTCCAGTAAATCGACGCGTTTCCACAAAGTTTTAATGTCATGTGAATTACTTTAAAACTATCACCCGACATTAATTATTCCAATACGTCCATACTATACCCTCTACACGATGCATTGCGCCTTGTCAGTCATTTTTGTTCAGCCCTACTGTTCGCTCAACGTGAGTTAGGTGATCTTTAATGACTTCATGTAAGGGGCATAGTTCTTGCCATCTTACAACTCCTGTATCAGAAATGAACATTTACACAGAATAACAGGACAAGTGCGAGTAGAACTCGCCCTCTTAGCGTTCCGTACAGGCTTAATTTTGTACACAGGTGGTTCGTCTACTGGTTTTGATGAGTAGGTTTGCGAGTATCAAACTATGTAACATATATGGCCGTATCTTTTGACTGCATTGACTTCGATGCTCAAATTATTTACACTGCAAAGGGTCCGTAGACCTTAGTATTTAACATAGATTGCAAGGTGATACGTTTATTTGTTTCTGAGAAAAAGGGGTCTTAACAGACGGACAGACAGGTAGACGGACAAGACGGCAAAAAATATATTTTTTTATGTGACTTAATTAGAAATATTCAATTTCTAGATTGTTTTTCTTTGATTCTTTCCAAATTTTATGATTGTAGGTCAACAGAAAGTACCCTATAAGAGTTCGATGAGTGAGTTTGCAAATATCGAAATATGTGACATAAATGGCCATATTTTTGATATCATTCATTTCGAAGATTAAATGTTCCACACTACCAAGTGACCATATACCTTAGTATGTGATATAAATTTCGACTTGTTATCTTCATCCGCTCCTGAGAAAAAGGGTTTTTAACAGGCGGAGAGGTAGACGGTGGACAAAGTGATTCTATAAGGGTTCCGTTTTCACCGATTGAGGTACAGTGTATGTGTGTGTGTGTGTGTGTGTGTGTGTGTGTGTGCGAGTGTGTGTGTGTGTGTGTGCGTGTGTGTGAGTGTGAGTGTGTGTGTGTGTGTGTGTGAGAGAGAGAGAGAGAGAGTGAGAGAGGAGTGTGTGTGTGTGACCTGTCTGTAAAGATCACAGTGGCTACATATAATTTTTTATTCTATACGCACCTTACAAATAGCTGGTATCACAACAATTTCCACGTGTGGCTGTTATCACGGAAGTAATCTTAGGTGAAGAGAATCTGTTCACTCTTTAACTAAATATACGCTGAAAAGGTGTACCTGTTAAACCAATAATAGATCGCCTATGAATTGGAATTAAAGCGAAGAAATGTAAAATAGGCAATAAGGAGTAATTACTGACATTCATCCGGTTCAGCTATATGATGTATGCGAATCTCCTTATCTATCACATACAGCGTTCTTAGAAAGAATTTATGACTGCTTCATTGCTGTGATATATGCATCCATTCGTCAGAACGTTAGATATTTTCACGCAAGGAATCATCTTTCAGTACGCATTCTCTTGCTCCCAACAGTGAAATAGAAACAATGTACTATGAGGAAAAATGTTCATTTTCAATCGAATAATTGTTTTGGTGAGGGTGGATATACCAAAGGGTGCAAAAATTGCTATCAACTCTCGCTCTGTTAACATGTATTTGCAAGCATAATGATAAAAATCGAATTCAGATAGTTCGTAATGACACTGAATTCCCAGATTATCAGACAATTTGGGTTAACAGTTTCAAGGCTGTCTTGCACGTGAAGGGGAGCGCCATTTTCAGAGAAGTATCAGCTGGTTTGTCAAAAACGTAAGAAAACAATGACTGACTTTTGCTCTATGTAGCAATGGCACACAGGTACAGATACGCTACATTACGCATGCAAACATGGCAGACAGAGCAAAGGTCTCATTTGAGGAACTAGCATGAACTCACAGCTCAGTGACACTACATGAACGTTGTAGGCCTACATATTTGTAGGCCCTTCGTTTCACAACTGAAGTAGCCATTTGAAAGTCAAAGTATCTTCAGTCCTAAATATTAACACTGAAAAAGAAAAATGTGTTGCATTTATATATTAACTTGCAAATTGATCCCATCAAAATCTGAGAAAATTGTGCACAGGAACATATCAGGAAAGTACGATATGTGATGTCTCAGCAACTTCAGAATAATTACGAAGGATATCCTGTGATACCTGAGTTACTTATATCGATGATGAAGTAACTGGCTCTCTGGATTTCGGAATGGAACAATCGTCGAGAAGTGAAAACGATGTGGGTGGAATGGAAATCCTGCTTGTGCAAGCGTTCCCGGCACACAGATGGGTCAAAGGGCTTGAGGATGTTCTAGTGAACATTATCCATTTCATACGAGCGACTTACTTCTCTCAATGGAATATTCGTGCCAAGTCGTAGCTTATACTCTACAGTATACATGTTCATGAACATGCAAGTATGATACATGCATCTCAGAATGTCTTATGTGTACCTTTCTATGCAGGACGTCGCATACTGCATTCTTTGCTGAAATTCATCAAATTGATGAGATAGTGTGAAGCACTTGGTACGAGTGCTGATTAGTTCACGGCAAAGTGGGATAAACAGTGACATTAACTCATATTTTCTCATTCTGTGCAGGTACTACTTATGGCAAACATCTGATTTCATACTTCAAATTTTCGTTAAAGGATAGTAATTGTTTAAATCAATCATATTTAATGATTTAAAAAGATCTTTCATAAGCAGTGGAAATCGTAGAGAACGGTTTAAGTGGCTTCTAACATTGACAGTTGACTAGACTCTTCACATGCTTTAAAGGATAATGTACTCTACGTGAAATGCGCAACAATAGTATAGTTATGTACCCCCTGGTGCACTTTTGTGCTGTCATCCTTCCCCGACGTTGAAAAGTGATGTCATTATTTGTATCAGTGATGTCATGCATGATGCCATCAATGACACCGAACTCGTGACATTGTCATTGATGTCATCATCCTTGTAAGAGGGAAGCCATACCCCTACGTATCTCCAGCGAATCATAGTGTATTATTAAAAATGAAACATCCATTATGGTAGAAATGGAGCAGTTGTGCTAATGGAAAATAGCGCAGTATTAAAAATGAAACACCCAAGATGGCGGAAATAGTTCATGCGTAATGAAAAATTTAAAGTCCCCTCTCCCCCTCCCCGACTTTCCGACCAACCAGAGCGTAATGGAACATTAAAGCGATGCATAAAAACGACACCAGTCCACAATATTTGCATGAAGACACACTACTTAACATACCACGTCCCTCCCGTCTTGCAAAATCATAGCCTAAAATTTAAGCCACCGTTGAAAGGAAAGAGCCAATTACAGTGTAGTACTGGCTAACCAGTCACCTAGATAAATTTCATTTGAAGCTATATATTATCCACTATAGAATACTTGAACGAGTAGTTAAAATAGTCTCTATAAACAATTAAAAATCTATATTTGCTTATAAAATATAAATAATGAATTAGGAGTACGTAGTTGTCGAATATAAGTTTTACCTTGAATGCTATTCTATGAACCCGAAAATCAATTGCTTACTGTCATCAACAGATGGCGCCACTGTTAAAAACCGTCATATGTTCGATCACTGTATCACGAGTTGCCCTTATTGTCACCTAGAGGCGTCTGGACTGACAAAAGGTTAGTTTAAGACACGAAAGCCTTAAATTAATTATTTTTTACGTCTATGGCACCTGTGAATTGTCAAAATTAAAATGTTTGCAAAATATGTCGGCAAATATGCCTGCAGCTTGTATACTCACTGTAATATGCAGGATCTCCAAGAATATACGAATAATATAAATTGTATTGTGCCGTCCACCCTCCTTACCCTCTCCCAAGGTGGCTTCCGCCAGCTCCCTCTCCCTGATGATGTCCTCGTCCCCTCCATCTACCCCTCCTATCAACTTTGACCCTGCCCCGCCCCCGACTTCCCGTGTCCTTTCCTTTCGGCACCCTCCCTCCCTTCTCTTCTCTTCCCTTCTTTTTCCATCTCCCCGTCCCCTCCCTTCCCCCTCTTCCCCCGGGCTTCCTCTCCCCCTTCCTCCCTCCCCCCCTATCTCCCCTGCCCGTGGCATCTCTGCTCTTCCCTCTCGCTCTCCCACTCCCCTTCCTCCTCCTCCTCTCTTGGCAGGTCCCCGGACTCGCACACGCATAGTGAACATTTGCGCGCCGGAGATCGTCGCCTTCTGTGTCTCGTGTGTGTGACATCGTATAGTGTTTTTGGTGCCCGCCGTCCCACTCCTACGTTCACTTGTGCCGTCGGACTGATCCGTTTTTTGTGCGCCGTGCCAACGTGTTTTCAGTGTTGTTATCGTCACATGTGAACGACTCCGTGTTTTTTGTGTCTCTGTGTCCTCTCTCTTTTGCCCGTCACTTTGTTCATTGTCATTCACCATTTTTTATCCTCTTGTAAAACGCTATGGCTGAAGAGCGGCGTAGTGTGCCGCTGCCAGCCTACCTGAGTTGTACAGGTTTTAAAATAACAATAAAGTAAAAAAAAAAAAAAGTATTGTGCCGATTCGAGGGCTGGATTCCCTCTCTTCTTCATCGAAGAGTTTCACTGCCTGGGCTACTCTCAGGGTGCGCCTTCGACGTGGAAGATCCCTGCCGTGTCGTCTGCTTGCCGCCGCCGCCGCCGCTTGGTCGCCGCCTTCCGGTCCTCGCCGCCGACGCCGCCGCCGCCGCCGTCGCCGCCTGCTGGGGCTCGCCGCCGCCGCCGCCGGTGCCCGCCGCCGCCGCCGCCATCCGGTGCCCGCCGCCGCCATCCGGTGCCGCCTGGTCGCCGCCATCGCCGCCGTCCTGACCCTGGTCTACGGCCGTCTTCGTCTCCATCCGTCTTCGTCTTTGTCTGTCCCCAGTTTCTGTCCTCTCCTCTTCGTTCTGTTCGTTCTTGTTTCTCTCTCCCGTCATGTCCGCCCCCACCACCACTGTCACTACTACCACCACCGCCATTGTCTATACCTCCCCTTCCGCCGCCTCCACCACTATAACTTGGTGTGCCCAGTCCCACCCCCCTCCTTCCATTCCACCTCTCCTCACTCTCCCTTCACCCTCTATCTTTGTCGCCCCCTCTCCCGCTTCTTCCTCCCGCTCCTCTCGTTCTGATCCCTTCCCCCCACTCCCCCAGCCTGTCACTGCAGCTCCGGCTCAGGTGGTGGCCCGTCAGGCCACTGCCCACGCCCAGCTCTCCCCGTCACCTTCGCCATCACCGCCGCCACTGCCACCGTCATCGTCATCGTCGCCGTCGCCTTCGCCTTCACCGTCACCGTCACCATCTCCGGCGCCGACTCCGGCCCCGGGACCTGCCCCTCCCCGCCACATTCCCGTTGTTCCCATCCCCCACACCTCCTCCACCGCCGTCAAGCGCCCCGGTGGCACTCCTGCTTCCTCTGCTTCGAAAAAGGCTGCGCCTCGTCCTCCTTCCCCCACCTATGATGCCATGGAAGTCTCCCCGCCTGTCCCTGCCCCCTCATCCTCCTCCTCTCCCCCTTCCTCCTACCGCTACCTCCTCTCCCGTCCTGATCCCTCTCTCCTTGAAGCCCGGAACCTCACCCTCTTCCTTCGCCAGCATTGTCCTGGTGCCCCCATCTCCCTCCTCACTCCTCGCCGAGATTCGGTCCTCATCTCCTCCCCCAGCCCAACCCTCCACACTTACCTCCTTTCCCGCATCCCTGTCACCCGCTTTGGCCCTCATGCCTCTCTCACCCCTGCTCCTTCACCACCTCCCTCCCGCCAACCCCAACCTCCGCGTCGCCCGCCAACTCTCACCGCCGTGATCACTCGGCTTAGTCCAGTGATCACGGAGGAGGAGGTGTTGACGGAGCTCCAGGCGCATCCCCATTTGGAGGTGCGTGCGGTTCGCCGCATACATAACGCTGCTGGCCCCACCCGCCTTATGCGGGTTTTATCTGAGCACGCCCCCTCCATTGACCATCTCCTGAAGGAGGGTGCCCTCCTTTTTAACCAGCGGTACAAGGTCGACCCCTCCCGTTCCCCTCCTCATTCCCTGCGCTGCCAGAGGTGTCTACGCTATAACGCGCACCCCACAGCTGAGTGCCGCGAGGCCCCCACCTGCTCGCATTGTCGGCAAGCGCACTTCCTCAGGCAGTGCCCCAACCTCCAATCCCCTCCTTCCTGCAATACCTGCAATCTCCCCCATCCCACCTACTCCCAAAAGTGTAAAGCCCGACCCCCTCCAACCACTCCTGAACTCACCGTCCCTGTCTGTCCCCTGGATGCCCCCACCCCTCCTGGCAATTCCCTTCGTCCCCCCCCCCCCCACCGCTGAGGATATCATCAGGTTCCTTACCATCGTCCTCCAGAATGTTCATCCCTTTCAGCGCCCACACACCCTCCAACAGATCTCCCTCGCTGCCCGTTCCATATTCCAACTCAAGATGTACGCCACCTACTCCAACAACCAGGCCCATTTCACCTTCTCCCGCCTCGACACCCTCGTCTAAATCCCTATCATGGCGCGACAGCAACGTATCCTTTTCAACAACATCCGCTCCCTACCCGCCAACAGGAACCTCTTCCTGCACACCCTTGCCACCCACCGCGTGGATGCCTTCCTCCTTAATGAAACCTTCCTCCAACCCCACCACACCATTCACACTTCGCCCTACCTCCTCCACCGCTCCGATAATCCCCTCCCGATTGCGCGTGGCGGAGTTGCCATTGGTCACCACCGCCAGATCCCCGTTCGGCTCCAACCTCTCCTTCCCGACTCCACCGAGCACCTGATCCTTAGTCTCTTCTTCCCCGGCCTTACCGTTACCTGCGCCACCATCTATGTCCGCCCCAACGCTCCTATTCCCTTCGACTTCCTCTCCCACGTCGATCGTACCTTTTCCTCCTACGTGATCGCCGCCGACCTCAACATCCATAGTCGTTCCGCTGCCCAGTTACGGCGATGGCATCGGTTCCTCTCCACCCTTCAAGGTGACCTCGTCCCCATCCCCCGGCATACCCGTCCTGAATCCAACTCCACTCCTGATGTTATCCTCTCCTCCCCCAACCTCCTTGGCCGCATAACGGTGGATGTCCTGGAGCCTATTGGTAGCGACCATCTCCCTGTCCTCCTCACCGTTTCAGACGGTCGTCGCCCTCGCCCCGACCCTCGTACTGACCCTCCCCCTAAGTATGTCCACGACTATTCCCGAGCCGACTGGAATGCCTACCGGGATACCCTTTCCACCCAGGTCGATAGCCACCCTCTCACCTACCACCACCCTGACGATGTCACCCATGCCGCCTCCTTTCTCCAGCAGACCTTGTCTGAGGCCGTGGAGGCCCACGTTCCTACTGTCGCCATCCGCCCCCACCGTCCTACCTTACCCCCACAGGCCGTTCTCCTCCTCCGTGAATCCCGTCGTCTCTACCGTGCCTTCCTCCGCACGCGTGACCCGGACACACTACGACGCCACCGGCAACTCCAGCGACACGTTCGTAATTTGCTCGCGGCTAAGAAACGCCGGGACTGGCGACAGACATGCACCCGTTTAAATGCAACCCTACCAATCAACTCATCCAAGTTCTGGTCGGCCTTCCGTCGCCTTACCGGAACTAAACCCTCCCCCTATTATCCTCTTCTCCATGATGATCACCCTTTCCCTGACTCCCTTAGTAAGGCCAATCACTTTGCCTCCTACCTCTCCGATGTATTTTCCATCCCCGATGATCCCCAGTTCGATTACTCCCTCTTCCCAGATATCCGCGATCGAACTGACACCTCTTCCCCTCCCCTCGCTCCTGGTTTCCAGTACTTGGACAACATTACACACACGGAACTCAATGCCCCTATCACTACACAGGATCTCATTGATACACTCCGCACAAAACGCAACACCGCTCCTGGTCACGATCGTGCCACCTACCGTCACCTACGTGAAGCTCCTGTCTCTTTCCTCTCCACCCTGGCCAGGCTCTACAATGTAGTCCTGTCCACCGGTTACTACCCCGACCTGTGGAAAACCTCCCATCTCCTCATGTTCCTTAAACCTGGCAAACCACCGTCCGCCGTCTCCTCCTACCGTCCCATCAGCCTTACCTCGGTCTTCAGCAAGGTCCTAGAATCTATCCTCACCCGCCGCATCCACCAGCATCTCCGCCAGCACCGCCTCCTTCCCGTCACCCAGTGTGGCTTTCGGCCATCCTTCTCTTCCGACGATCTTCTCATTCACCTCACTCATCTCCTTTCCGAACAGCTTAATTCCCGTCGCTCCGCCATCTTCCTCTCACTTGACCTCGAACGCGCTTATGACCGCGTCTGGCATTCCGGTCTCCTCTTCAAGCTCCAAACCTTTGCCCTTCCCATTAACTACGTCCTTCTGATCAGTTCCTTTCTCTCCCGCCGTCCTTCCTATGTCACCATCCATAACACCGATTCCTACATCTTTTTCCCCTCCGCCGGTGTGCCCCAAGGCTCCGTCCTCTCCCCCCTCCTGTATCTTTTGTACACGGCGGACATGCCGCCGCCGTCACCCCCCGTCCACCTTCTCCAGTTTGCCGATGACACCGCCTTCCTTGCCCTTGCCCCCACCCTGCAATGCTCCCAACGCCTACTCCAATCCCATCTTGACCGTTTCACCGCTTGGTGCAACCAGTGGTTGCTCAAGGTCAATCCTTCCAAAACCCAGGCGATCATTGTAGGCAAAACCACCCCTTCCTTCCGCCTCCTTGATTTCTATCTCACCGTCTATGGCCGTCCCATCGCCCTCACTCCCACCCTTACGTACCTTGGCGTCACCCTCGACCGTCGCCTCTCCTGGACTCCCCATCTCCAGACAATCCAAGCCAAGGCACGTTCCCACCTCCGTCTCCTCAAGCTCCTTTCCGGCCGTACGTGGGGTCTGGACCCCTCCACCATCCTCCACACCTATAAATCCCTCATCCGCCCTATCCTTTGTTATGCCCATCCAGCATGGATCTCCGCTCCCCCTACCTTTTATAAATCCCTCCAAATCCTTGAACGCCATGCTCTCCGCCTCGCCTATCGCATCAGTCTCCCCTCCCCCACGCGGATCCTGTATGATCTCATCCCCTTCCCCCACCTCCTCCTTTTCCTTGAGAGGATACGGATCCTGTACACCTCCCGTAAACTCGACCCTCCTCACCCGCTCGTCTCCCCGCTCCTCTCCCACCCCCGCCCGCTGCCGCGCCTGTATTCCCATGTCCCAACCGGTCTCCATCTCTCCACCCTCCTTACCCTCTCCCAAGGTGGCTTCCGCCAGCTCCCTCTCCCTGATGATGTCCTCGTCCCCTCCATCTACCCCTCCTATCAACTTTGACCCTGCCCCGCCCCCCTCTCCCGGTGTCCTTTCCTTTCGGCGCCCTCCCTCCCTTCTCTTCCCTTCCCTTCTCTTCCCTTTTCCCCTGTCCCCTCCCTCCACCCCTCTTCCCCCGGGCTTCCTTCCCCCTTCCTCCCTCCCCCCCTTTCTCCCCTGCCCGTGGCATCTCTGCTCTCCCATCTCGCTCTCCCACTCCCCTTCCTCCTCCTCCTCCTCCTCTATTGGCAGGTCCCCGGACTCGCACACGCTCAGTGGACTTTCGCGCGCCGGAGATCACCGCCGTCAGTGTATCGTGTGTGCTGTCATGTTTAGTGTTCAGTGTTTCACCGTCACACTCCATCGTTCACCAGTGCCGTCGTCTTCTTCAGTGTTTGTGCTTCGTGTCACCCGTTCGTCGTGTGGATTGCCATCGAGTGTGAACGGCTTCTTGTGTTTTTATGTTCATGTGTCTACTGTCTTTTCCCGCCGATTTTTTACGTGATGTCTCTTCTCTGTTTATCTCATTGTACTCTCTTCGGCTGAAGAGCGGCGTATTGTGCTGCTGCCAGCCTACCTGATTGTTCAGGTGTCAAAATAACAATAAAGTAAAAAAAAAAAAAAAATTGTATTGTGTGTAAAATTTCGCACATTCTGCAAGCACCATAAACCTTCTTTGACTTTCAAGGAAATAATGAATATCTTTGACATTTAAGTGGAGGTTACAAAATTTTTAATACATATCTGGTGTCATTTTTACGCATAATTCAAATACTACACACTGATTTATAGAAAGAGAAAGGGAAAGGTCTGTTTCTAGCACCTTGGATATTTCAAGTTTAATACTGCGCTATTTTCCGTTTTCAGAATTGCTCTATTTCCACCACCTCAGATGTTTCATTTTTAATACTGCACTATCAATTGCTAGAAATAAGGAGTAATGCAATGTAACCTGCTGGAGATAGGGGATAAAGGACATGGTTTTTAATTTCCCACTAACGCAATTGGGCTATATCCATCGTCTTGGAGTTTTCATTGGCTCTTTTATTTCTAATACTGCACTGTGACTGGCTGGAAATAAGGAGGGGGTGTGGCTCCCCACTGATAAGAATGATGATATCACTGATGATATGAGTTCAAGGTCATTGACGACATCGTACATGATGTCACTGGTAAGCATGATGACATCACTTTTCAGAGCCGAGGAGAGAGAACAGCACAAAAGTGCACCAGGTAGTACATGGTTATAGACTCACAGTAATGACGCTATATACGTTAGCACCACCGTTTCACACTGGAAATCAAGTCGTGGACTGCTAGCGCCGTCGTGGCTGCGCCAGTGCGTAGCACTCAGGCTTTGACGTCATTAGAGACCCCCTTCACGTAGGCCACATCTAAGTGCGTGTGCTGCAGCACCCCTAGCGTATTATTGCTGTGCCGACACTCACGAGTGATCATTTTTGTTTACTAGCCCGCACCAGAACTGCGTGGCTCCTTAATCGTGAAAGAGTTTATGAGGGTCTGCTCTCCTTACAAAAAGTTAGAATATCGTAACAGCGTTAAGAAACTAACAGGAATAATTATATAATAACGACGAAAGCAAAATTCACAGTGAACATTCTTCGCTAAAGTAGTATGCTAATTCTTCACATCGACATTTATTTACAAGAGAAATTATTTACATACAAAGACTTCAAGCAGTATTTAGAGTGTAATATATACACCGAAGAGCCAAAGAAAATTGTACACCTGCCTAATACCGTGTAGGGCCCGCGCGAGCACGAAGAAGTGCCGCATCACGACGTGGCATAGACTCGACTAATGTCTGAAGTAGTGATGGAGGGAACTAACATGAATCCTGCAGGGCTGTCCATAAATCCGTAAGAGTACGAGAGGTGGAGATCTCTTCTGAGTAGCACGTTGCAAGGCATTCCAGATGTTCTCAATAATGTTCATTTCTGGGGAGTTTGGTGCCTATCGGAAGCGTTTAAACTCAGAAAAATGTTCCTGGAGCCACTCTGTAGCCATTCTGGACGTATGGGGTGTCGCATTGTCGTGCTGGAATTGCCCAAGTCCGTCGGAATGCACAGTGGACATGAATGTGTGTTCGAATGGGTGTAAATTCCTAAGAGACCAAATAACTGAGGTCATCGGTCCCTGGACTTACACACTGCTTAAACTGACTTATGCTAAGAACAACACACACACACACACACACACACACACACACACACACATGCCCGGGGGAGGACTCGAACTTCCGGCGGGAGGGGCCGTGCAATCTGTGACATGGCGCCTCTAATCGCGCTGCCACTCCGCGCAGCAGGACATGAATGGATGCAAGTGATCAGACTGGATGCTTATGTACGTGTCATCTGTCAGAGTCGTATCTAGACGTATCAGGGGTGCTATATCACTCCAACTACACACGCCCCACACATTACAGAGCCTCCACCAACTTGAACAGTCCTCTGCTGACATACAGGGTCCATGTTTTCGTTAGGTTGTCTCCATACCCGCCCACGTCCATCCGCTCGATATAATTTGAAACGAGACTCATCGGACGAGGCAACATGTTCCCAGTCATCTACAGTCCAATATCGGCGTTGACAGGTCCAGGTAAGCCGTTGAGCTTTGTGTCGTGCAGTCATCAAGAGTACAAGACGATGTTTCGTTGAACGGTTCGCACACTTGTTGAAGGCCCAGCATTGATATCTGCAGCAATTTGCGGAAGGGTTGCACTTCTGTCACGCTGAACAATTCACTTCAGTGGTCGTTGATCCCGTTCTTGCAGGATCTTTTCCTGGCCGCAGCGATGTCGGAGAGTTGATGTTTTACCGGATTCCAGATATTCACGGTACACTCGCGAAATGTTCATACGGGAAAATCCCCACTTCATAGCTACCTCGGAGATGCTGTGTCCCATCGCTCCTGCGCCGACTATAACACTACCATCAGACTCACATAAATCTTGATAACCTGCCATTGTAGCAGCAGCAACTGATCTAAAAACTTCGCCAGACACTTGTTGTCTTATACAGGCATTGCCGACGGCAGCGCCGTATTCTGCATGTTTACATATTTGTGTATTTGAACACGCATGCGTACACCAGTTTCTTTGCCGCTTCTGTGTAATACCATTTTACTTTATCCTTTGAGTCTTTCTTTCTTATTAAGGGGCAACGAACACCTAAAACTATTTTTGTTCTTCAATAGAGGTGGAGTTTTGAAAGTTGAAACAACATGTTTATCATTTACGCTCTTATTCTGCACATTTTAGGCTTTTTCTTTGGGCCAGATGTTGTAATACCTAAAGAACTTCTTGCTTTGAGATTTGTGGTATCACTTATGAAAGAACACTCGTAGAAGAAGTAATCGAGTCTTCATACAACCTTTACGACGCGCTGCGAAAACAAAGCTAACTGTAAAATAAAGATTACGAAGGCACAGGAGAACACAATCCACTAAAATAGCGTGAGTGAGCGTGGGGAGATTATGTTTAATTTCCGACGTTAGCAGGAGACGTTATCGTTATCTGTTTCTGTGCATGTGCGGTCATTACCACACCCAAGAGCTTTAAAATTCTGCGCGTGATGCAATCGTTTGATCATTGACATCACTGAACCATTTCAGATGTGGATGGCTGCTGATTTGCACGATGCACCCACCACAAGTAATCGAGTTTGACCAGAGCCTTTAGCGAGTCCTGGGGTCTCAGAACGCTATAAGAGGTAGTGGCGATAACACGGCCTCCGCACTAGTCGATAGGACGGCCAGGACGCGATCTAAGGCTGGTGTATTCAGGGATGAAAATAAGCAGCAATCCTACAAAATTCTCATTAAAATTTCTTAAGTAATGAGTCGGGAGGTTTCATAGTAATGAACAGTAAGCATGTGATGGTTCAAGGAGGCCAAAGAAGATAGAGGGACGAGAGAGCGACTTGGGGGAATGGTTGGAAGCGGATAGCGACCTAGTGTGTATGTGGGTGACGAGGGAATGGGAGGAGGCGTGGATGCAGCAGTGAACGAGCACAGGTTTCGGTTAGTCTATGGATCAGACATCTGACCGACGAAACGATGTAACTGAGACATTTCGTCCGTATTAGAACAATGTGGTTGAGTAAAAAATACTAAGGCGTTCTGGAGTAAGGGTTGTTGTAATAAGAAAGAGGTGAACAGTTTACTTCAGTAGAAGTAGCCTAGAGAATTTTTGATAGCAGACTGGAGGAAAGTCTGCTGTTACTTAAATACGTTTTCCATGCAGATGTAGTATTTGTAAGACTGTGAAAACTTGATTAACTGTGGAATAAATGTAATTTTGTAATTCTATTTATATTCGTATGTCTCCCTCTCCGTATCAAGAATTACAAAATGTTGCAACATCGAATAATATTGGTGTCTGTTACTTTCTGTTTTTTTCCATCCACGTTCATATTATTCAGCGTCACATACTCCAGGGAAGACTAAGATGCAAATGGCGAACTGACTGTAATTGTAGTAATTTCAGTAGGTAACATGTCTGAGAAAAGAGCAACTTACGGAAGAAGTAATTAGCGCTTTACTGCGTTGAACCCAGTTGGTTACAATGTCGGAATGTAGTATCTACTCGTAGAGTATGTGCACGAAGAGGTTGACCCTGGTCTTCCTACAGTAGCGATTTCTATTGGACGGTCACGATTCGTAGCGGTGGTTACCGTGTGTGATAATCATTGGTGCTCCTACGCGGTCTGTATTATATAAATACATACATGTTGTGGAATGTGAATGTGACTCTCCCCCTCCAGTGCGTACAAGAGTAATCAAAGGCACTCGCGGCGGGCATGAGGTTGTGGTCGGAAATGTGTGTTTGTACAATTACGGGCACATATATTTTGGGTGACTGCTATGTTTATGAGTTCACTTTAGATCGACATACTAGACGAAAGCTCACGTCTCCTGGATGAACAAAACATACCTTATAACGTAACAGTTATTGCTTCTTCCCTGGCTTGTTGCAGATTGAACAGGGGCACTATAAGGTCACCCAGAAAGGGGGCCGTTGTTGTTCTCGAGCAGACTCGGATGGAACGACCGTGGTAAGCAACGTTCAGATACAAACCAAATGCCTTCCTCATTTAAACTTTTGGGCCTCAAGCTGACGTAACAAGCTAACCATGCCCGGCTGCAATTATTTGTGTTATTTCTTAGCCGTCATTAGGTTCTACTGTTGGTATACTGAAGGTTAGGTGTGCTACCAAAAGGATTTCCAAAAGAACTCATATGTCAAATGTTTGCCATACGCAGCGTTTACGTATAGTAAATCAGACTGAAACATATTGCACAAGTTTAATTGATCTTTACATTATAACAACTTAACGTTTAAACACAATTATCAGATTAACGCAACGTATTCGAGTAACAGAGATTACGAATAGCCTTGTGTGATTACCAATGTTATCTGAAAGTTGAATATCTTTGATTAGATATCGACCAGCCTCTAAATTGACTGACATCAGTGTGCCCTTGATCCATCTTGATTGTGTATCTCATTCCACCTCTTTGAGAGGTGAAAGAGAGGGGGGACCGTGCTGGAATTGGTAATGCTATCATTCCGAAGACTAACGTACATATAAGAAAAAAACTAGATTTTACAATTAAAATAGTTAGATTGATGAAATTAAAATGTGATAAAAGACCATAACATTGACAGTATTTTTTTTCAAAATATTGCGGTCGGCATTGCAACATAGATGATCTACATGTACATCTACATAGATACTCCGCAAGCCACCCTACGGTGTGGCGGAGGGTACCTTGTACCACTACTTGTCATTTTCTTACCTGTTTCACTCGCAAATAGAGCGAAGGAAATACGACTGTCTTTAAGCCTCAGTATGAGCCCTAATTTCTCGTGTCTTATCATCGTGGTCCTTACGCGCAATATATGTCGGACACAGTAGAATCGCTCGGCAGTCAGCTTCAAATGACGGTTCACTAAATTTTCTCAGAAGTGTTTCTCGAAAAGAACGTCGCCTCCAGGGATTCCCATTTGAGTTCCCGAAACATCTCCGTAACACTTACACGTTGTTCGAACCTACCGGTAACAAATTTAGCAGCCTGGCTCTGAATTGCTTCGATGTCTTTCTTCAATCCGACTTGGTACGAATCCCAGACACTCGAGCAGTACTCAAGAATTGGTCGCACCATCGTCCTATATGCGGTCTCCTTTACAGGCGAACCACTCTTTCCTAAAATTCTCCCAATACACCGAAGTCGGCCAATCGTCTTCCCTACCACATTTCTCACATGCCCGTTCCATCTCATATCACTTTGCAACGTTATGCCCAGTCATTTAAACGACTTGACTGTATCAGACAGGACACTAGTATACCATATCCGAACATTACAGGGTTGACCTTCCTACTCATCCGCATTAATTTACATTTTCTACATTTAGGGCTTGCTGCCATCCATCACACCAGCTGTGTTTGATGGTTAGCTCCCGTTAAGGATGCGAAGGGAGGGTGGAGAACCAAGTAGCAAGATCATTATAACTGATAGGAAAGGAGATGGGGCTGAGAGTGTTGTTAGCAGTGGGTAACCGCGTGAGTGCATTTGTCTGTTGTGAACTGTGGGAAGTGTGGGTGCAGGTGTGGTGGGATAGTTCGAGTGAGTCACAGTTCTCTCACAGTCTCGTGTTAATTCAAAAGTTAACCTGCATGACAGTAACGTGACACAAGGCAATTTCGAGAGGAATGAATGAAATACATTTTTGAGCAACTGAGAGGATAGGTATCGGACTACCAGTTCAAAGGTCGGAAGTTCCTTCTGTTACTTATCGAATTACTCCTCCCCATCCTCACCCCCTCTCACCCCCCCCCCCCCCACCCACCCAACCACGAACCATGGGCCGTGCCATTGGTAGGGAGGCTTGCGTGCCTCACCGATACAGATAGCCGTATCGTAAGTGCAGCCACAGCGGAGGGGTATCTGCTGAGAGACCAGACAAACGTGTGGTTCCTGAAGAGGGGCAGCGGTCTTTCCAGTAGACGCAGGAGCAACAGTCTGGATGATTAAATGATCTGGCCTTGTAACATCAACCAAAACGGCCTTGATGTGCTGGTTGGGAAACTACAGCCGTAATTTTTCTCGAGGGTATGCAGCTGTACTGCATGGTTAAATGGTGATGGAATCCTCTTGGGTAATGTATTGCGGGGGTAAAATAGTCCTCCTTTCGGATCTCCAGGTGGGGTCGACTAGGAAGGATGTGGTAAACAGGAGAAACAAAACTGGCATTCTATGGATCGGAATGTGGAACGTGTTGTTGTTGTTGTTGTTGTCTTCAGTCCTGAGACTGGTTTGATGCAGCTCTCCATGCTAATCTATCCTGTGCAAGCTCCTTCATCTCCCAGTACCTACTGCAACATACATCGTTCTGAATCTACTTAGTGCATTCATCTCTTGGTATCCCTCTACGATTTTTACCCTCCACGCTGCCCTCCAATGCTAAATTTGTGATCCCTTGATGCCTCAGGACATGTCCTACCAACCGATCCCTTCTTCTAGTCAAGTTGTGCCACAAACTTCTCTTCTCCCCAATCCTATTCAATACCTCCTCATTAGTTACGTGACCTACCCACCTAATCTTCAACATTCTTCTGTAGCACCACATTTCGAAAGCTTCTATCCTCTTCTTGTCCAAACTATTTATTGTCCATGTTTCACTTCCATACATGGCTACACTCCATACAAATACTTTCAGAAACGACTTCCTGACACTTAAATCTATACTCGATGTTAACAAATTTCTCTTCTTCAGAAACGCTTTCCTTGCCATTGCCAGTCTACACTTTATATCCTCTCTACTTCGACCATCATCAGTTATTTTGCTCCCCAAATAGCAAAACTCCTTTACTACTTTAAGTGTCTCATTTCCTAATCTAATTCCCTCAGAATCACCCGACTTAATTCGACTACATTCCATTATCCTCGTTTTGCTTTTGCTGATGTTCATCTTATATCCTCCTTTCAAGACACTGTCCACTCCACTCAACTGCTCTTTTAAGTCCTTTGCTGTCTCTGACAGAATTACAATGTCATCGGCGAACCTCAATCTTTTTCTTTCTTCTCCCTGGATTTTAATACCTACTCCAAATTTTTCTTTTGTTTCCTTTATTGCTTGCTCAATATACAGATTGAATAACATCGGGGAGATGCTACAACCCTGTCTCACTCCCTTCCCAACCACTGCTTCCCTTTGATGCCCCTCGACTCTTATAACTGCAATCTGGTTTCTGTACAAATTGTAAATAGCCTTTCGCTCCGTATATTTTACCCCTGCCACCTTTAGAATTTGAAAGAGAGTATTCCAGTCAACATTCTCAAAAGCTTTCTCTAAGTCTACAAATGCTAGAAACGTAGGTTTGCCTTTCCTTAATCTTTCTTCTAAGATAAGTCGTAAGGTCAGTATTCCCTCGCGTGTTCCAACATTTCTACGGAATCCAAACTGATCTTCCCCGAGGTCGGCTTCTCCCAGTTTTTCCATTAGTCTGTAAATAATTCGTGTTAGTATTTTGCACCTGTGACTTATTAAACTGATAGTTTGGTAATTTTCACATCTCTCAACACCTGCTTTCTTTGGGATTGGAATTATTATATTCTTCTTGAAGTGTGAGGGTATTTCGCCTGTCTCGTACATCTTGTTCACCAGATGGTAGAGTTTTGTCAGGACTGGCTCTCCCAAGGCCGTCAGTAGTTCTAATGGAATGTTGTCTACTCTGGGGGCCTTGTTTCGACTCAGGTCTTTCAGCGCTCTGTCAAACTCTTCACGCAGTATCATATCTCCCATTTCATCTTCCTCTACATCCTTTCCCATTTCCATAATATTGTCCTCAAGTACATCGCGCTTGTATAGACCCTCTATATACTCCTTCCACCTTTCTGCTTTCCCCTCTTTGGTTAGAACTGGGTTTCCATCTGAGCTCTTGATATTCATACAAGTGGCTCTCTTTTCTCCAAAGGTCTCTTTCATTTTCCTGTAGGCTGTATCTATCTTACTCCTAGTGAGATAAGCATCTACGTCCTTACATTTGTCCTCTAGCCATGCCTGCTTAGCCATTTTGCACTTCCTGTCGATATCAGTTTTGAGACGTTTGTATTCCTTTTTGCCTCCTTCATTTACTGAATTTTTTTTATTTTCTCCGTTCATCAATTAAATTCAATATTTCTTCTGTTACCCAAGGATTTCTACTAGCCCTCGTCTTTTTACCTACTTGATTCTCTGCTGCCTTCACTACTTTATCCCTCAGAGCTACCCATTCGTCTTCTACTGTATTTCTTTCCCCCATTCCTGTCAATTGTTCCCTTATGCTGTCTCTGAAACTCTCTACAACCTCTGGTTCTTTCAGTTTTTCCAGGTCCCATCTCCTTAAATTCCCATCTTTTTGCAATTTCTTCAGTTTTAATCTACAGTTCATAACCAATAGATTGTGGTCAGAGTCCACATCTGCCCCTGGAAATGTCCTACAATTTAAAACCTGGTTCCTAAATCTCTGTCTTACCATTATATAATCTATCTGATACCTTTAAGTATTATAGGATTTTTCCATGTATACAACCTTCTTTTATGATTCTTGAACCAGGTGTTAGCTATGATTAAGTTATGCTCTGTGCAAAATTCTAACAGACGGCGTCCTCTTTCATTTCTTAGCCCCAATCCATATTCACCTACTACCTTTCCTTCTCTCCCTTTTCCTACTGTCGAATTCCAGTCACGCATGACTATTAAATTTTTTTCTCCCTTCACTGTCTGAATAATTTCTTTTATCTCATCATACATTTCATCAATTTCTTCGTCATCTGCAGAGCTAGTTGGCATATAATCTTGTACTACTGTAGTAGGCATGGGCTTCGTGTCTATCTTGGCCACTATAATACGTTCACTATGCTGTTTGTAGTAGCTTACCCGCACACCTATTTTTTTGTTCATTATTAAACCTACTCCTGCATTACTCCTATTTGATTTTGTATTTATAACCCTGTATTCACCTGACCAAAAGTCTTCTTCCTCCTGCCACCGAACTTCACTAATTCCCACTATATCCAACTTTAACCTATCGATTTCGCTTTTTTCCCGATTAAGGGATCTGACATTCCAAGCTCCGATCCGTAGAATGCCAGTTTTCTTTCTCCTGATAACGACGTCCTCTTGAGTAGTCCCCGCCCGGAGATCCGAATGGGGGACTATTTTACCTCCGGAATATTTTACCCAAGAGGACGCCATCATCATTTAACCATACAGTAAAGCTGCATGCCCTCGGGAAAAATTACGGCTGTAGTTTCCCCTTGCTTTCAGCCGTTCGCAGTACCAGCACAGCAAGGCCATTTTGGTTAATGTTACAAGGCCAGATCAGTCAATCATCCAGACTGTTGCCCCTGCAACTACTGAAAAGGCTGCTGCCCCTCTTCAGGAAACACACGTTTGTCTGGCCTCTCAACAGATACCCCTTCGTTGTGGTTGCACCTACGGTAGGGCTATCTGTATCGTTGAGGCACGCAAGCCTCCCCACCAACGGCAAGGTCCATGGTTCATGGGGGGGGATGTGGAATGTTAGATCTCTTAATCAGGCAAGTAGGTTAGAAAACTTAAACGGTTATAGGTTCCCTTATAACTGATGGTGTGGGTAGGAATTAGTGAAGCTCGGTGGCAGGAGGAATATTACTTCTGGTCAGGCAGAAACACGATTTTAAACACAAAATCAGATAGGGGTAATAAAGGAGTGGGTTTAATAATGAATAAGAAAATGGGAATGCGGGTAAGCTTCTATGAACAGCAAGCGAACGCATTGTTGTAGCCATGACATACATGAAGTCCTTACCGACCACAGTAGTGTCAGTTTATAGGCCAACTAGCTCCGTAGATGATGAAGAGACTGAAGAAATCTATGGTGAGATAAAACAAATTATTCAGGGAGTTAAGGCAGACGAAAATTAAATTGTGAAGGTGAACGGGAATCCAACAGCAGAAAAGGCAGAGAAGGAAAAATTGCGGGTGGATATGGACTGGAGAAAGGAATGAAAGAGGAAGCCACCTGGTAGAATTTGATCATCGCTAATATATGTTTTAAAATCATGGAAAAAATATGTATACGTGGAAGAGACCTGGAGACATCGGAAGCTTTCAAACTGATTATGTATTTGTGAGACAGATTTTGGATCCAAATTTTAAATTGTAAGGCTTTGCCTGTGTCAGACGCGAACTCTGACCACAATGTATTGCTTATGAACTGTAAATTAAAACTGAAAAAGTTGGGAAAAGGTAGGAAATTAAGGAGATGGGACCGGTATAAGTTGAAAGACTCAGAGGCTGTTGAGAGTTTCAGAGGGAGCATTAGGCAGTGGTTGACTAGAATAGGGGAAAGGAATACAGTAGAATGCGAATGGGTAGCTCTGAGAGATGAAATAGTGAAGGCAGTATAATATCAAATAGATAAAATGACAAGGCCTAGCAAAAATACTTGGCTAACACAGGAAATGCTGAACTTAATTGATGAAAGTAGAAAATATAAAAAAAGTAGCAAATGATGCAGGTGAAAGGGCACAAACTTTAAAAAATGAGATTGTCATGAAGTGCAAAATGGCTAAGCAGGAATGGCTAGAGGACAAATGTAATGATTTAGAAGCATATATCACTAAAGGAGAGATAGACACCGCCTACAGGAAGAGCTCAGAGGGAAAAATCAGTCCTAAGCAAAGAAGAGAAAAGCGAAAGTGGAAGTAGTATATAGAGCGTCTATACAATGAAGATGAACTTGGAGGTAATATAGAAATGGTGGAGGACAGAGACGAAGGTGAGATAGGGCGTGTGATACTGCGGAAAGAATTTGACAGGGCTCTGAAAGATCTAAGTCGAAACGGCTTCAGGAGTAGACGACATTCTCTCAGAACTACTAATATCCCTGGGAGAGCCAGGCATAACAAGACTATTCCACTTGGTATGCAAGATATATGAGACAAGCGAAATACCCTCACACTTCAAGAAGAATGTTGTGATTCCAATTCCAAAGAAAGCGGGTACTGACAGCTGTGAATATTAGCGAACTATGAGTTTACTATATTTTATGGTTGCAAAATACTAACACGAATATTTACAAAAGAATGGAAAAACTGCTAGAAGCCAACCTCAGGGAAGATCAGTTTGAATTCCGAAGAAATGTAGGAAGACTGGAGGCAATATTGACCCCACGACTTACGTTAGAAGATAGGTTAAGGGAAGGGCAACCTACGTTTACAGCATTTGTAGACCTAGAGAGAGCTGTTGACATTATTGACTGGAATACTCTCTTTGAAATTCTGAAGGCTGCAGGAAAGGCAAAATTATATACAACCCATATACACTCCTGGAAATGGAAAAAAGAACACATTGACACCGGTGTGTCAGACCCACCATACTTGCTCCGGACACTGCGAGAGGGCTGTACGAGCAATGATCACACGCACGGCACAGCGGACACACCAGGAACCGCGTTGTTGGCCGTCGAATGGCGCTAGCTGCGCAGCATTTGTGCACCGCCACCGTCAGTGTCAGCCAGTTTGCCGTGGCATACGGAGCTCCATCGCAGTCTTTAACACTGGTAGCATGCCGCGACAGCGTGGACGTGAACCGTATGTGCAGTTGATGGACTTTGAGCGAGGGCGTATAGTGGGCATGCGGGAGGCCGGGTGGACGTACCGCCGAATTGCTCAACACGTGGGGCGTGAGGTCTCCACAGTACATCGATGTTGTCGCCAGTGGTCGGCGGAAGGTGCACGTGCCCGTCGACCTGAGACCGGACCGCAGCGACGCACGGATGCACGCCAAGACCGTAGGATCCTACGCAGTGCCGTAGGGGACCGCACCGCCACTTCCCAGCAAATTAGGGACACTGTTGCTCCTGGGGTATCGGCGAGGACCATTCGCAACCGTCTCCATGGAGCTGGGCTACGGTCCCGCACACCGTTAGGCCGTCTTCCGCTCACGCCCCAACATCGTGCAGCCCGCCTCCAGTGGTGTCGCGACAGGCGTGAATGGAGGGACGAATGGAGACGTGTCGTCTTCAGCGATGAGAGTCGCTTCTGCCTTGGTGCCAATGATGGTCGTATGCGTGTTTGGCGCCGTGCAGGTGAGCGCCACAATCAGGACTGCATACGACCGAGGCACACAGGGCCAACACCCGGCATCATGGTGTGGGGAGCGATCTCCTACACTGGCCGTACACCACTGGTGATCGTCGAGGGGACACTGAATAGTGCACGGTACATCCAAACCGTCATCGAACCCATCGTTCTACCATTCCTAGACCGGCAATGGAACTTGCTGTTCCAACAGGACAATGCACGTCCGCATGTATCCCGTGCCACCCAACGTGCTCTAGAAGGTTTAAGTCAACTACCCTGGCCAGCAAGATCTCCGGATCTGTCCCCCATTGAGCATGTTTGGGACTGGATGAAGCGTCGTCTCACGCGGTCTGCACGTCCAGCACGAACGCTGGTCCAACTGAGGCGCCAGGTGGAAATGGCATGGCAAGCCGTCCCACAGGACTACATCCAGCATCTCTACGATCGTCTCCATGGGAGAATAGCAGCCTGCATTGCTGCGAAAGGTGGATATACACTGTACTAGTGCCGACATTGTGCATGCTCTGTTGCCTGTGTCTATGTGCCTGTGGTTCTGCCAGTGTGATCATGTGATGTATCTGACCCCAGGAATGTGTCAATAAAGTTTCCCCTTCCTGGGACAATGAATTCACGGTGTTCTTATTTCAATTTCCAGGAGTGTAGGATCCAGGCGGCAGTTACGAGTCCAGGGTTACGAAAGGGGAGCAGTGGTTGAGAAGAGAGTAAGTTATTGAATCTGTACACTGAACAAGCAATAAACGAAATCAAATAAAAATTTGGAGCAGGAATTAAAGTTCAGTGAGAAGAAATAAAAGCTTTGAGATTTACCGATGACATTGTAATTCTGTCAGATACAACAAAGGAATTGGAAGAGCAGTCACCGGAATGAATCGTGTCCTGAAAGCAGGATATAACATGAACATTAGTAATAGCAAAACAAGGATAATGGAATGTAGACGAATTACATCAGGTGATGGTGAGGGAAATAGGTTAGGAAACGAGACTCTTAAAGTAGTAGATGCGTTATGATATTTGTGCAGCGAAATAAATGATTATGGTCAGCCGGCCGGAGTGGCCGAGCGGTTCTAAGCGCTACAGTCTGGAATCGCGCGACCGCTACGGTCGCAGGTTGGAATCTTGCCTCGGGCATGGATGTTTGTGATGTCCTTAGATTAGTTAGGTTTAAGTAGTTCTAAGTTCTAGGGGACTGATGACCTCAGAAGTTAAGTCCCATAGTGCTCAGAGCCATTTGAACCATTTGATGATGGTCAAAGCAGAGCGCTTATAAAATGTTGACTGACAATGGCAAGAAAAGCGTTTCTGAAAAAGAGAAATTTGTTAGCATGGAATATAGATTTAAGTGTTAAGAAGTCTTTTCTGAAAGTATTTGTGCGGAAAGTAGCCATATAGGTTCCCTTGTAACTGGTAGGTCAGAGGAAGGCAAGGAGGCAAGAACATGTCACATTCAACGGGAACAAGCCTATTAAAGCACTGTACTGTTCAAAGCAACCTTCGAGATAGCGTTACCGTTCTAAGGTATTCACATAAACAACTTCTAGCGAATGACGACTAAAAAGTATGAAGATGACGCTCTTAGCCTGCTGGTTACAGGATAAAGTTTTCACGCAATATCTGTTTGTTCGTCATACAAAAGGCACCTATAAAGTGGTTAAAACGCACCTTTGTAGCGTGATACTCATTTTACAGCAGCCTACCACTGCACACTGAAGTCACTAACCAATCGAACCTGGTGACTCGACGATTTAAACTGCGTAAATTGCGCATCGCACATGCTGAGAAAGTACAAGCCATGAATCACTTTCCAGAACCATGTTTTTATTTAAATATATAGTGACGTATAAGCAAATGGGGAACTTTAATTCGTTACAGAACATTATTATTCGTAGTTACGCCCACGCACATATGTGGAGTATACATCACAGACTATAAATGAAACCAGGATTAAAATACAGTTCCGTAGGAATAGAATCCATTCATGAATATAGATACCCAGAAACCGAAAATGAGACGCCGCAGAAAATTCTCGTCTCTGTGGACCTGACCACCCATAGGGGAGTGGAGCGACCACGGAATAGTTTGAAGGAAGAGATATGTCAAGCTTATGTAAGTGGGAAACCCGTAATTCACAGAATGGCAGCAGATGGGGCTACTCGCCAAAAATAATATTTCACACTTGTTATTGCAACACAGGGAAGAGAGAACGTGAAGATCATAGTGGACGCCAGAAATCTGAGAGACGGTTTAAAGCAGATGTACTGTTCGATGTACATTTATCCGGTGTGATAATGAAGGTAAAGAATTAACGTTATGTTTCAAGCATCTTAACGTCACTGGGAACAAAATAGTACCAGAAGACGTCGTAGCAAAAACAGACACGATATCGAATGGCGATACTTATGACCGACAGCAGTTAATGTGCAACGCAGCACGCAGCTCAGCCGTTGAAATTTGCGAAGGTGAAGGAAGCCATTCGCGTACATAATCTAAATTTTGAGAGGCAGGGTTTTATATAGCTGTGCAGCTTACACCTGCCAATAAATAAGCAACAATAAACAGACATCAAGTATGAAAAAACATGTTACTTGAGCTAGAGGGGCAGGATATACGCATTCAACCTTATAAGATACAGTACACACAGAAGAAAGCATTGTAGCGACATATTGAAAAACGCCGTTCTGGGACATGTACTTTTCCGCTCGTCATGATATTTGAGAAATTAGAGGCTTGCAACCATCAGAAATGATGTATGCTATTACTACTTGGTAAATGATAACATTTTGATTCTAACTGAATAAATGGAGCAGTAGATGGACTAGGAAATGTATGATACTTCTTTAAACTACGAGCAGACCCGACTAAAGGCTGCTACTAGCTACAATTGCAGTCCATAGACCTGAAAACAAAAGAATGCGCGTGGGGCCAAAAGATAGCACGTAACACATTCCAGAAGCTGATAAAACTTATCAGCTCCCTGTTAGCAGGGAAAACAGATCTCTCGTTAATCTCGACGACACATTCGTGATCGGATCGTCCATAGTTGAGTTCAAAAGCAGGTTAGTAGTGATCATATAATGTACTATAATTTTGGAAATCTAACCAAACATGGAGCCTGAGGTAGCAATCTGGCAACATGTGGCTCTTCTTAAGTATCAAGAACCTTATGCTGATCGTTTCATTCGTAACATAATGCTAATGCATACAGTGGAACAGAGAACTTCCTGGTGCTTCTCCTGGAGATAAATAGTTCAGTCTTTTAAAGGAGCTCAGCTTATGAGAAAATAAGCAGGAGAGAATGCAGAAAATAGCGAAGTGCACCATTTGTCACACGTCTTGCTAGGCCGACACGTGTCAGACACCACAGCATAGCGGACTATAGCCATGGCTCAGTGAAACTAACACAATGCACAGACGAGGCCATAGCCATGATGTCGCAGTATTACACAAAATGTTAATGCATTTCCAGAATGAATCTTTCACTCTGTAGCGGAGTGTGCTCTGTTTTAAAACTTGTTAGCAGAATAAAAGTTTGAACAGTATGGTTATGATGGTTCCGGTGCACTTAGACCTTTGCTCATTGAGCTGCCTACACACGGTGGCAGGAGCCTGCAGTGGCAGTGACGTGTTAATCTAAAATAACAGTCACTTTGCACTTAAAATGATGCTGAACAGTAGAGCATCAAGGAGAGAATGGGACCAAATCGCTGACATCAGCATCAGCATTCCTGGACTTGATGACATCAGCATCAGCATTCCCAGAATCGACGACGTCTGCATTTGCTGTTCAGGCAATTGTACTTGTGTATTTCGCTGACATCAGCATCAGAATTTCAAGAATTCTGACATCTTTACATCCAGCCAATTACTCCAAGGCCATGGCATCATCGTGTCACTGCCCTGAGAAGGCCACTTGCAGCCCCTGTGAGCCATGTGTCACATCACCTGTCCCCCACTGGTCGCACGAGAACTTGTAGCTGTAATGGAGCTGTCTGCCAGTGGCCTACAAGCTTGGCCCCCTACCCTACAAGCAGTTTTAATTTCTATAGTCTGATTGTGGGAGTGCCATTATTTCTTTCCCATCTGTATGTACATCTAGATTTCATGTGTTCAAATGAGGAGATGCTTGCATTGAGCAGAGAAGACTTTAACAAGTCTATTTGTTGTAAACATCTATCAGATAAACGTACTGCATCAAGAATAGACTGGCATGATAACATAGGAGTGTGTGGCTGCGGACAGTGGGAATACTGCTCAACAAATAATGGTCATGCAGCAGGATGGCAGGATTGGGGTGACCAGGACGATGTGTTACATTTGTTGGAAATGTATATGCTGGAAATGTATACCCTTTTCAAAATGTCTGTCCAGTGTCCCATCATGTGGCGCAGAAAATATCTGTCACTAAGTATTCGTCCATATCTAAGCGTAATTTTTTGTTATTATATGTGTATGTCGTCACACTTAGGACTTTGTTATCACTACAGCGCTAGCAGAACTTCTACTATATGAACTACAGCAGTGGCCTTCTACGTCAAGATTATTTGGACTTACAAGCAATAAAGCATGACGATGAGTGACATCTACTGTAATTTTCACCAAGATGGAACTTCAGAAAAGCTGTCTGGACGGAATTCTCCAAAGAGGGTGATCAGACAGATTGTCCCACTAAGTGAAAATTACCACAGAATCGTTAGAACAGTTTTATTAGCAGCAAAAAGTGTATGACTAGAGGATTCTGTACATAATATATTCCAGGCTGGAGTAAGGACGGCGAAGAACTCTATCAGTTCTTTTTAACCACCAACGACAATGGAGTTGCTAAGGAATTGCTAAACCATCTTGATAAAGTTCGTAAAAAACGCTGGGAACAAAAACAAAGAGTCTGGATTATAAGAGATCAAGCAGAGAGGCGTGGAGTGACTTAAGAAAATTAGGAGGAAATCGATCCGTACCCAAAAAGATCCTGAAGCAAAGCCCCAGGATTTGATGGGATACATCAAGAGTTCCACATCAACTGTCGAAACGGGACTCTTAAATGGCTTGCGAGCTTCTTCGTAAATGTAATGATATTATGTAACATTCCAAAAGCCTCCTAAAGAACAAACACCTTAGTTATACTGGAGCCTGGTAAACCAGCGAATGAAGTTGTTAGCTACCGTTCAAATGCTCTCCTGAGCTGTTGAACAAGTGTTTAGAAAGATCAGTCCTTAACAGAATCAGTCAAAGGATCCATGAAGCTACTCCCATCGAACAAGGATGTTTCAGACATATCAGAAGCTGTACAGACCAAGTACTTAGCTTCACCACACCCACAGAAGCTGGGTTCCAAAAACGACTTAAAACATCAGTGCTTTTGTTGGCTTTATAGCAGATTATGATACCATGACATCGAGTGGTTTTTGATTTGATCCACTATAAATGGTTCAAAGCCTGGGACTGTGAAAACAATAGGTTTGTTTACAAATAACTCATTTCCTACCAGTCACGATTTTCTTTATTTTGTTCTTCGCACGACGCGTTTCGGGAAATGATTCCCGTTTTCAAGTGCGTTTTTTGTGTTTGTTATGCCATTTCTATGTGATGTTGTCCATGTGTGAAAGTCTGCATCATTTCGTTGACTTTACTGCAATAGATAAGAAAACACGTGATTTTTAGTTGGTTGTCGATCTTTTTTTGTGAAGTTAGTGGCGAAATTAAGAAGAATTTGTATCTACAGTTTCCATATGGTCCATTTGTGCAGAGTCTCTCACACACCAAACATCACACACAACTTATTGTACATTTTTAAACATCGAAACCATTTTACATAAACAAAACAAAGATGTTACGACATGTAGTCAACAGAGATGACATTATAGGTCTTCTTCAGAGTATGATATGCTTTTGTACAGAGGTTATTTACCTTAACAAGTTGGATTATAATTTACTTATTTTATTTTCATATTTTCTATAATGTGACTATATCTCCAGTTCTTCTAGGACATCCATTTTATGTCCTTTATTTAGTCGGTGGAGTACTTCAAAATTTTGCTCGGTTTTTCCAAATGGGTGTCCTGTATTATGTATATGTATTGTTACGGCTGATGTAGTGTGTCTGTTTTATGTGATCTTTGAACCAGGTGTTGAAATTTCGGCCTGCTTGTCCTAGGTAGAAGGTGGAGCATTCCTGGCATGTTACCTTGTATATTCCAGAGTCTGAGTATGGATCATGCTTACAGCTTATATTATGTATTACTTTTTGTTGTAGTTTATTAGATGTAGAAAACTCAATTTTTACTTTGCGATTTTTGAAAATATTTGCACTCTTCTGTGATATATCTCCAATATATGGGATACTAGATATACATTTGTTTTTCTCTTTTTCTTCTGTGGTGCAGTTTGTACCTGGATCTTTCTTCACTTTGTCTAGGATTGTGTCAACCATGGGAGCATTGTAGCCACTGGCAACTGCGATCTTTTTCATTGTGTTTATTTCTTGTTGCATGTTTTCTTGGCTCAGTGGCATTTTAGTTGCCCTATGTAGCACTGACCTGTATGCTGCTTGTTTATGGATATTTGAGTGACATGAGGTTGCAGGGATTGTGGTGTCGGTCATTGTGTTTTTCCTATGAATTTTGAATGTGCATGTGTTGTTGTATCTTCTAATATTTAGGTCCAGAAAGTTGATGCTTTTATTTTGCTGTATTTATTTCCACTGTAAATCTGATTTTCTCAGGTAGATTATTGAAGTAATTTAGAATGTCTGTGATGTCTGTGGTATCCCCTTTAACTAACAGTAATTTTTCATTTACTTATCTCCTATAAAATTCAATTTCCTTCAGGCCATATGCTAAAATACGAGGTGCGACAATAAAGTAATGCGACTGATGAGAAAAAAAATGTTGCCTACCGTTTAGTCAAGTTTGATGTTGACTCCTTCAAAGTAGTTCCCTTCTATATATATACTAAGATACCATCTTAGTATATATATAGTTAAGGTTCAAATGGTTCAAATGGCTCTGAGCACTATGCGACTCAACTTCTGAGGTCATCAGTCGCCTAGAACTTAGAACTAATTAAACCTAACTAACCTAAGGACATCACACACATCCATGCCCGAGGCAGGATTCGAACCTGCGACCGTAGCGGTCACGCGGTTCCAGACTGAAGCGCCTTTAACCGCACGGCCACACCGGCCGGCTATAGTTAAGGATCAACGGCCACTTGACCATCTTCTTCTTCTGTGCGAACGCACAAACAGTGCCCAAACTCTTACGGGAATCGCCAACGCGCCGCGAGTAATGAGTATAATGGGCGGGGGCACTACGAATGTAGAGCGGAACAATACGTTGAGAATGTGGGCTTCGCGGGAGGCGTGCCAGAGATAAATCTCTGCAGTCGCGCTGTCCTCTGTGTCCTCGGTGGCTCAGATGGATAGAGTGTCTGCCATGTAAGCAGGAGATCCCATGTTCGAGTCCCGGTCGGGGCACACATTTTCATCTGTCCCTGTTGACGTTTGTCAACGCCTGTAAGCAGCTAAGGGCCTTCATTTCATTGTAATTAGTTCCCTTCTGATTGCACACACTTTTTCCCGCGCTTCTGCCATTGATGGAAACAATTCTGGAACTCATCTTCTGTAATATCCTCGAAGACCCTCGTCACAGCTTATTGGACATCTTGTGTTGTTTGAAAATGGTGTCCCCTGACCGCCGTTTTGACTCTTTGAAACAGAAAAAAGTCGCACAGAGCGATATCTGGTGAATAAGGTGGCTGTGGTAGTACTGAAATTTGTTTTGACGTTAAAAATTGCTGTACTGACAGAGCAGTATGTGATGGCGTCTTATCGTGATGCAGAATCCAACTATCAGAAATCTTAGCATGGACACGAAGAACTCTTTTATGAAGTCTTTCTAAAATTTATTTGTAGCAATATTGGTTAACTGTTTGTCCAGGAGGCACCGAATCTTTATGAACAATTCCCTTGGAATCAAAGAAGCAGACAAGCATGCATTTCACCTTTGACTTTGAAATGCGAGCTTTTTTTGGTCTGGGTGATCCCTTTGAGCACCATTGCGAACTTAAGCGTTTGTCTCTGGATCGTACTGAAAAAAAAAAAAAAAAAAAAAAAAACAACTTTCATCACCAGTGATAATACGGCTCAACAATTCTGGATTGATTTCCGTTTGCTCTAACACATTTTTCCGTGTTTCTCGCTGTTGTGGTGTGAGTTTTTTGGGGACCATTTTTGCACAAATCTTCCTCATACCAAGATCTTCAGTTATTATCAGACAAACCGTTTCTCGACTGATGTTCAGTTCGTCTGCAATCGTTTTCACGGATAATCTTCAATCAGATCTCACGAGTTCACCCACCTTGGCCAAGTTGACATCTGTCTGTGAGGTTGATGGTCGTCCACTGCGGTCTTCACTTTAACATTCGTTCTGCTTTCACTAAACATTTTATGTCAACGAAAAACTTGAGCTCTTGACATAACCTCCTCACCAAAAGCCTTCTGAAGCTTACCATAAGTTGTCGTCGCGTTTTCACTCAATTTAATGCAAAAGGAAATGACATATCATTGCGCAAAATTATGCGGTTCCATTTCTGTGACGCGAGACACAAACACGTGTTAACTTATTACAACACAACTTACGACTGGGCAGTTGCATCGATGTGCCACTTGGACTAGAAGCGGCTTAGGCTAAATTTACACTGCCCGCGATGCGATGCGATGCGATGCCGAGCCGAGCGGAGCGATGAAGCGCTGAAATCGCGTGGCAATGGGCAGGCTTGGTTTAACAGTGGCAACAGAGCGGTGCCCGTTTAGACTGCAGGCTGGGCCGAGCGATGTGATGCGGTGCGATGCGATGACTCCGCTGTAGTCGCAACCGAGTTTGCGTTTCGCGCGAGTGTTTGGAGCGATTGCTTGTTTGCGCTTGCGTCTGAAGTAATTGCTTGCTTGCAATGGACATCGAAAGACTAATTAATAGTGTGCGTGAACGCCCTGTGTTGTGGGACCAGAAAAATAAATATTACTACAATAGGGATTTTGTTCGTCAAGAATGGAATGAAATAGCTGAAGATTGTGGAACAGACAGTAAGTCCAAAAAAGGAAAATAAATAGCTACAAGACTCCAAGAAATAAGTAACACAAACAACTTCGTTTATTATCTAATTTTAATTGTGTATAGATACTATTACAGTATTTTGATAATGAAATGACGTTCACAATAGTTACAGTATTTGATAATTTCGACATGAAATATATTTGCGTTAATGACTGTTGACATAGTTTTTGAAGGCCTCTCCGACACTCCTCGCTCTTCTTGAAGCACTACCGTTTGCTCTGTCATTTTGGAATTTCACGTCTATATTTTCAGGCGAGGAACTGAAGAATAAATGGAAGAGCCTACGCGACAATTTCTGCTTAGAACTCAAAAAAACTCGTGCTGAACGTTCAGGAGACGAAGGTGGCATGCCGCCTTTCCAATCCAGTTGGCCGTGGTTCGAGCTAATGTCCTTCCTGACTGACATAATGACGCCCCGGAAGACCAAGACTAATGTTCATCACAGTAAAAAAACAGCATCGCAACACGAGGACGCACACGACGACGTACCATTTTCACCAGCTCTTATAGAGAGAGAGAGTGTGTTTCACCTGATGGAACCAACCAAGCCAGCTCTTCAAGACCGTCTGTAAGTTCAGAGGGTAGTGTTTCAATGCCTCCTCCCTCACCCACCCGACACACAAACCAAAACAAGAGATCCAAGAAATCGACAAACTGAGTTGCTAAATATAGAGAAGGAAAAGGTGAAGCTAATTGAGCAACAAATGTCGAAATTAGAAACGCAAGATGACAGGTATCATTTTGTAGTGACTTTGCGAAAACTATCACCAGCAGCTCAGTTGAGAGCCAGGATAAAAATTCAGCAGGTTCTTTTGGAAGAATTGGAACAATCAACGACCTCCACTGCACATTCGTTGACGTCGCCCTATGCACCTGAAAATCCAGTTGAAATCGTAATTGCTGGAAATCCGCAGTATGAAATAGTCATTTCTGAAATTCAACCTGATGACATTGTTATTTCAAGCCACCAAGATTCTGAAAACTTTGATACTTAAGTGAGTGAACTGTGATGTCTTTTACTTCTCATTGTCAACTATGTCAAAATTTATTAAAAGAAAGTTTGAATCTATCACAATTTGCAAATTTTTCATAATAAAATGATTGCTGTAAACTTAATATTGTACTTACCTGATGGTGATCATAACTTTCTCTTCAGGGGTAATAGCCATTCTGAAATTTGTGTTTTGCTTCTGTAATCTATTTGAAACAGACGACATTATATAATCAAGTGCCTCTGTACTCATTCTGAAATAACTCCAAAATTTATCCTCATCTTTTCTCAAGTCACTGTACAAATGATGAAATTCTCCTAAAGGCCTCCTCTCCTTGTTGATTTCATGCACCCATTCACGACTGTGTTGAATTCTCAGAGCACTGTTTTCTAATAAAAAAGAATTTACTGGGTCTAGGAAACACGGCATCGTGCCGAGACTGCTCAATTGCTGGCCAGATCGCGCGCGCGCGCGCGCTGTATCGTGTGCAATGTAAACGCTCCATCGCATTGCATCGCTTTGGCCGTTATGCCTCGCATCGCGTCGCGTCACATCGCAGGCAGTGTAAACGTACACTTATAGACCAAGGTCAAAGATAGTGTGCCTACGCAAGCCTGCAGGGTTGCCACATCTTGCATAGAAAATCAGTCTCATTACGTTATTGTCGCAGCTCATATTACATATGACTAACATGTATAGCAAAGGCAACAACCCAAAAGGACAAATAAAAGCATCTAAAAGTAAGAAATAGAAGAGAATTATTAAATGTGCTTCAAAAGGCATATATGGCACAGGTGAAGGCAACGACATTCAGTATAAAAGACTGATCACTCTACCCCTGCAGTACGTACTATGAGTACCTGAAGAAATCGTAGAATGGCTATGGCTACTCACAGCATTAGCCACAACATGGAGCACAGCTCATATGAATGAAATCGTATCAGTCACTTCAGAGCTTCAAGAAAGGTTTATTATCGAGTAATTACGGAAACAGTCGTTCATGACCATCACAAACCTGCGTGCAAAACATTTCTATATAGACGTGTCATAATACGAGGTTTGTGCCGTAGATATGAATCAATATTCACGTTCGAATAAAGGCTTCAAATGCATTTCAGTGGTCACAGATACGTATTCCAAATACGTTGGGGCTCTGCTTGTGAGGGCAAAGACGGATGGACGTTCTGCAGGTGTTTGAGCAGCTGCTGCAGACAGGAATTAATCAACGTCCTACAATCTTCAAACTGACCATGGAGGTGAATTTGACAATAGACATTTCAAGTTGGTAATGGGACGATATGGAAGAAACCACTTCTCAAGTATCTCCCACATGAAGGCGAGAATTGTGAAGCGTTTGAACGTTTGAATAGGGCTATAAAAATCCATTAATGCATAAATTTAATTTTCGAGGATTATAGAAATGATTAGACGCCCTCCCACAAATGATTGAGCAGTGTAATTGAGCTAGACAACACACAATTACAATGAAACCTCTTGATGTATGTGATAACGGACTATACAATACACAGTCGTACTAAGATGATGGATCCGCGCAAGCAGAAATTTAATGTAGGTGATTTGGTACGTTTTTCTAAATACAAAACTGTGTTTGAGAAGTCTTACCTGCTAACTGATCAGTGGAGATATTCACAATTCCCAAAATCCAATGCACAAACCTTAGAACTTATATGACAAAAGGCAGAAAATGTGAAGAAACTGCCAGGCGTTTGTACACAGAGGAATCACAGAAAAGCTCGTAGCCACGTGCATTTCTTGTAGAGCATTTTATAAGACATCGAGGGTACAAGGCTTTAGTCAAGTAGCTAGGCTTCCCATCAAAGAACAACAACTGGTTGAACATTCACAATTTGCTATATAAACAGGACACACAAACCGCAACCAATGCAGTAGGATGACATAAATATTAGGATGCAGATCAGAGTTGGTGGAGGTATTCACTATAAATTACCACTTGAGTTATATATACCCCTGGATACAACTACTGTGGGCCCAGAATGAAGCTGAAATGCTTATAGCTCACGGTGATAGGGGAATTAATGTACTGGACGATGACTGCATGGAGCACTATATCGCCTACGCCACAAATAAAGATCGTCACACTGCAGATCGAATATTAACCGATGACACCAATCAAATACATGGAAGAAAGGACAAAGCCACAGGACAACATATTGCAGCATTCGTAGTTAATAAATCAGAATGTGTCAGATTTAAACTGAGTGCTGGAATATATTTCAAACAAATTACGAATGCAGCTCATCGCACACGAAAGAAGAAAAAACCTGTAGGGTGTTTTATAAAAAAATGAATTACATCCAGTCGGTGGTGACAGCGGCTGAAAGTGCTTTGAAGCAGAAGGGAAGAAAACAAAGCTGTGTTAAAATGTGTAGGGTTCCACAAATACCTAAGACATCTGGTGGAATCCTTCTGTCTAATTCCAGCATTGGCTATTGGCTGTCTGGTCAGAGGAACTGCTGCCATAACTCAATTAGTAAAGAACGCGAACAACGCAGAGGAGCAATTGCAGGAATCTAAAAGACATAATACATAGAATGATGGAGCGCTCACTATTGGTAAAGAACTATATTTAAAATCATGCAAGAAAGGACTTGAACTGTTTAGAAAAAAGAAACCCTCTAACTATAGTATCGGACAGACCCTTTACCAGTACAGATCTGCTTAAATTCGTCGAGAAGCTCAAATCCCAAAATTTTGTGAAGTTCCTATGTGGGATACGTTGCCAAACATGATGTAGTAATGCAAGGAATGTGAGATTGTCAGTACATATGTTGCAGGAGGCTATGGTACACACTGAGTTTTGTATTTTGGAAAACCAGATACCATCGACTGCTTTGAATCTTACGGTGATTTAAGACCAAACGAAGAATTCCCCCGATACTTCACTGACAAGAACCAGATGTTCTACAATTTTCGATGATACCAAGACTTCAGTTCATATCTCAGCACCCATTTCTGTCTAATGCTTTTTCCTGACGAAACCATAAAAGCAAGTAGTATGCATATCACTACATAAGTCGAGGTTTAGTTGTAATGCTGTAAACTTTACTTTAAAAGAATGCTCGTCAGTATTAAGAGCGAACTACTTTCTCCGAATAGGTCTAAGGAAGTGCGAGTGGAGTATTGCATTTGATTGGTCTGGAAACATATAACAGCGTACCTAACGTCACTGAGGCGATAGTGATGGAATTTATGAGTATTGTAACAAGGCCAGTCCCATTCCAAGATACCGTTATCCATGATGGCGGCCATGACGTCAGAGTCATTATGAACTGTTTTCATAACACCGTCACCATTCCAAAGCATCGTTAGTCGACAACAACAAGGTCGCATGCAGTGTATCCGGCACGTGTTGACTCTAATCTTTATTACCGTAGCGGGTTGTGACATAGAGAGAGTTAGCGCCATCTCTCTCTATGTCGCAACCCCGTGCATACATACACGCGCTAGGCAGGACCTATATAAATCAATGCACGACCTACCTCACTCTCACACTGCTCGTATACTTCATTCATCCAATACTTGTCACGTCACAGTTCTTGATCCAGTAGATAACGCTGTCTGTATCCATATAAAGTAATTTTGGATCTACGAAATGAGGTTTCGCAAACTCATAGTGGAATCGGTACATGTAGAATTTGGAGATATCGAGTATACACATCCCCAAATAGATGGGTTTCATAAACTCTACTGCAGTCTTCGACATCTCCACAGCAACAAAGTTCTCATTGAAGATGGTGGCACACTTAAAATTTGGCCTGGCTATACATTTTCTCACGCCGTAACGCCCTTCCCATGCGGTTCTAATAACAATATCGCGTTCATTTCTTACATTTTGCATAGTTTTCCCGAAAATGGAATTATTCATTAATTTATAAAAGTCTTTTTCAAAATCATTACTCGCGACCGCCCTCTTTTCGGTATTTAGTTCAATATACTACTTCAACCAGGGGGATTGCTTGAAGGAGATTGCCCGGGTGATTTTAATGAGCTCCATTCCTAATCTGAGACACTGCTGGAGGTTACGATAATGAATAATATACCTCTGCTTATCCCCAACAGTGGCCATCAGTTTAGGGATGGTGCTTCCTCGTGGAATTTGTTGCTCTGGACATAACGGCAAGTCGCTTGTCTCTCCATGCAAATTATTAGGGTATGCGATGTCTGCCTCAAGCACATACCCCACATCAGAATCGGCCGCAAGACCCATTATCTGTCCACCTAATCCCTTCAATTCGTCTTCAGGCACCCATTGGAACCCGGCAACCGGCAGCGGTTGCTTCATAGCATGCCCATATAAATTGTTAACATCTAAGTACAAAATGTAACTAGAATCAAGGGATGCGTTGTACTCGACACCCATCCGCTGATTATTTGCCCTGGCGTGTCTGTGAACACATTGACAAAGTCCACCGCGGATCCCTCGCTCAAAAAATAGAAGCATTGAAGCATCAGTCAAAAGTTCAATGCTGCAATCCGTTTTTTTGAGCATAGCGTCCCAGGACAACCCAGGTGCCGTGTAATAAAAGGCAGGGTCCAGAGAGTACGTGGTCATACATACACTCCGGAACTTTTCGAAAACATCTGCAAGCAAACGAACGTCCGTGTCCATGTATAACCTTGCATATTCTCCCAAATTGGGAATGTTGAATTCCTGCCAGACATTAACGGCATGCTCATAATCTGTGATAGTTATGGTATCGCCAGTGAGAGTACTGGTAAAAGAAGTTATGTCGGGAAGCCTGGTTTCATTGAGTTTTGCCATACTATCAAGATACTCGTACGGGAAAACTCCTTTCCTCGTCGCAAGTTGAAACTTTTCCTCATCGGTAAATGCAGATCGGGTGATATGCATATCATTCCGAGGTAAAGTCTCAACCAGTTTCTGAAGCGAAGTTTGCATAAATCGTAGAGAGTCAAGGAAGCGGAGCGTAATTTTCGGCGTCATTCGTTTTGAAAAAGAAATGTACTTTTCAACACTTTCAGGCAGGATATTGACCTGATCATTCTTCATACCGAACTTAGCCAAGTGCTCAACGAGAAAATGAGCGTCATACCCGCTCAGATTATGAAAAAAGACGGGTATGTGTGTAGGTAACTGATACTTCAAGTTGCATGCATTGTGGGCTGCACCGTGGAACTTACCCGTAAGATGACAATGGTCTCTACGAGGAGTCTCCGCTTTTCTATCTAAGACCAGCCCGCAAATATGACAATTAACAGCCTTTTCATACAAGTCATCATTTTCCTTTGATTTGGTCATGGGAATATTAATGCTGTAGAGCTTGTGAACTTGCCAAGAAAGTTTTTCAAGCTCTGTGAGAAGCCAAACCGCCGGGTCGTTCCCTACATAAGACTGATAGCTATTAAGTTTACAATCATATGCGCATACAACTTGGAACGCAGCCGCATAAGGTACGTGTTTTTGTGTGAAGGTTGTGTGTGAGGCTAAGGGGTTCCCTTCACAAAGAGTAATAGGAGCCAGCAAGCATTCAAAATCGGCGTACACAACAAAAGGACAACGCTGCTGGTGGTGAGCATTTTTAAATTTAATGAAGTTATTTTCCTCAGTGGGCATAACAACACGTACCGGGTCCTTGCATGCACAATCTAATAGATGTGTTGCTAATAACTATTGAGATGAAAAATAATTCAAACATCTTATACAAATATGTTGTTTATGATCATTTTTACTTAACTGGGAGGAAATGAGTCGGGACATGTCTTTGATCCAGACGTAGTGATAATTATCACGTTCGGAGAAGAGCAGCATGTTTACATGCAACTCTCGCTCACCTGCAAATTTTGAGAAATGGAGGGGGCCTACTACTGTATGCTTGTTCTGCTCATCTGACTTGCTTTTCTTCTTCAGGCCATAAACGTGGACCGATATTGCGGTATTCTGAGCCTCAAACTTAGGTATGTCCTGGATTCTTAAAGGGAACTCTATTCCGTCAAAGTTATACTGTCTCTTAATATCTTTGACTTTGTAACTGCTGGGACGCTCGGGATGATGTAATTTCTCTCGCAAGCCAGGACTGACCATGCAAAACACGCATTATCATATTTATTTTGAACATTAATGCATGCTTGCTTTTTCTCAAAATCTATAGGGAGTTTAATATAACTGGACCCTCCATTCATTGGATCATAGACATGTATATGGATGTCGAGGTGTGGTATACTGCTGAGCGCTTTAGCGGATCCACGTACTTCCATCTCGGAAAATCGGGCCATAATAGCGCTCAAGGTGGATTCTCGATACCACTCAGCAATCGATGTGCTCCGAGAAATAACGCCATTGTCACCCCATATATAATGCAGAGTAGCCGTCTCCGCGTCACCTTGATGTTTAGGGGGGGTGACTCAGGTCACAGCATAACACAGCACTGCATTTAAAGGCGTTAAATTCCGGATCTTCTAAGAGTTTGAGGAGCTCGGTCTCCAAGACGGGGAGGCACGCCTCCAAAAACCTTACAGGATCGCGATACCTCCCGCCTGGATTCTCAATTCTGGTGAAAGAGATTCGCCCCTCAAACGCTCTAGCAACTGCTCAGTATTCTAAGGGAGTCATTACGCCGTTATTCTGATCGAATTCGTTATCGATAGGACGGGGGAGAGAACAACCGCTAGCCATAAGGAAATTACTATTATTACTGTTGCTACAACTAGGAGTCCACCCGATAGATGAATGGGCTGGTGATGGGTGATCGTAATCATCATCATTTGTGGGGAGAGGTATACGTCTCGGAACGCATACCTTGCGTGGGCGGCGGCGGCGAGCTGCTGCTTCTAGAGGAGGAGGGGGTGACAGCCGGTTTGAAGGGCCAGGCTGTGGCGACGGCGGACGGGCTGCGCAGCCAAACGGTTGCGACAGCGCTGGGGGAGGAGCTGGCGCGTGTTCTGCATCCGTCTCCCGCGAAGCCCTTATAGGGGCTACGCAAGGCGCGGCGTGTCTTTGCGGTTCGGTGCGCCCGAGTCCCGCCCCCGCAACCACCGCTCTAGGAACAAGGCCTACGCCGTGTGATATACCTGTAAGATAAATAAGGAAAAAAATTAAATTAGTGATTTATATTTAAAAGAGCGATAAATAATAACAATAAGAGTAGATAATGGTGGTTATGTGAAGGAATGTTAATGTTCAAAATTATTCACCTTCTCCGCTCTGACTCCATGGTTTGAGCAACTCATTGCCAAAATCAAGTAGATCCTCAAACCACTCAGGTAGGTTGATCTCCTCCTCAAACGGGTCAGGCAGGTTGGTCACCTCCTCCTCTAAAGACTGAGTGTCCTGTGCGGCGGGCGCCGTTTGAACGCTACCGCCGCCTCCTTGAACGTTTTGGGTGGTAGAACCGAATGCTGAATTAGGCGCATCTACAAAGAAAAGACCGGCTTATGAGGACTAAATGTATACAATCAGGAAACGGGTATATATTAGATGAAATTATTTAAGTTTAAGATGTATGATTGTATTATAAATGTACTTACATTCGAGCTGCGCTTGAGCCCTCTCCATCTCGATCTGATTGTCTAGATCAGCCGTGATTTGCTGGAAGAAATCTAGAAAGATGGAGAAGACTGAATATAATATCGCATATGGAAAGGGAAGTGTGCTTTCAGTTAAGTGATAGAGAAATAAGCGGACCAGCAAATTTACAAAAAAAAAGGAAAGAAATGAAATATTTACAAAGAGCACTGCACAACGAATATAACAGATACACAACACGTGGAAGCTCTATCTTTATAGCGGATACGGTAAATTAATTATAACACATACAACATGTGGAAAGTCATTCTTTACATAGAGATGTCCAAAACGGATATAAGACTTAACACATACACAAACATAGAATCCGTTAAAAGACTTAGTAAACTTTACAGAGAGAGATCGAAAACGGGTATAACACGTAACATACAACACGTGGATGAACAATATTTATAGAGAGCAGTACAAAACAAATGTAACACTTGAAATAAAAGATTCAGACACCCAAGTTAGAGGTAAAAAAAAGGCGTGGATAAGTAATTTTTATAGAGAGAGAGATTCAAAAGGGTAAAAAACGTAAGCCGGAACACACACAGAACAAGTGGAGGAGCGATCTTTATAGAGAGCATTATAAAAGATATGTAGCACTCATACACAGAGTTAAAGGGTGTAGATATCAGAATACTGAAAATGTATTTACCAGGGAATGGAACTTCGTCCACATGAGCACGTTTGCTGCTGCTGCTGTCACTGGTGGTTCGTGATCGTTTCATTTTTACACGTTTAATTACGAAGACGTGACAAGTATTGGATGAATGAGGTATACGAGCAGTGTGAGAGTGAGGTAGGTCGTGCATTGATTTATATAGGTTCTGCCTAGCGCGTGTATGTATGCGCGGGGTTGCGACATAGAGAGAGATGGCGCTAACTCTCTCTATGTCACAACCCGCTACAGTAATAAAGACTAGAGAGTCAACACGTGCCGGATACACTGCGTGCGACCTTGTTGTTGTCGACTAACGATGCTTTGGAATGGTGACGGTGTTACGAAAACAGTTCATAATGACTCTGACGTCATGGGCGCCATCATGGATAACGGTATTTTGGAATGGGACTGGCCTTGTTACAATACTTTTATGAGTCGTATCAACAAGTGCATATTTTACTTGTTAGCATGATCCATGTTGAGTATTATACCATGCATGGGGGCTTAATTATTAAATTTGAAAATCATTTTTATTTTTCGTAGCTGTATGTCCGATTACTTTGTTTCGTAAACGGTTGGCCCTGATTAGTATTTGTACACAATCTGACTGCATGGAACAACAACAAAGAATGAAATGAAAATTTTCGTTAACACAATTAATTAATTAAGTCCCCAGCAGCTATAAAACCAACGCAACAACAAAGCAGAAGTGTAACTGTTCTGTGTGTGGAAGTGTGATTCAACGTACACATCTGGCACGGTTCTTCTTCAATTAGACAAGAAATTTTAAATATCATTTATACTGAAGTAATTAAAAAAAATAGAAATAGTATAATTGCACAAGAAAACCAGGATTACACTCTAATACAAGAACACAAGCCAGATGCTTTGTTGACTGAACCTCTAATGACGTATTTTTTAAGACACTGAGATAATGAGAAAAAAAGAAAAGGAGTTTTGATACCTTCATTTATATTGATGAAAAGCACTCTAATCATTACAATATCTCCACACCGACTCGCTACTACCACATCTCAACAAGAGCTGACTACTGCCACATCTCGACAAGCACTGCACTCCACTACTTCTCAACAAAACTGCCTACTACGAGTTCTCGACAAGCACTGCCCTCCGCTACTTCTCAATAATCACTGCCAGTGGAGGCAGCGAAACAAAACTCTCTGGCGCTGTGGCTCAGTGTAGCCACCTTTCATAAGCCCTTCCTCCACGGGCTAGAATTTGATGGTATTTTTGCCAGCATTGGTGGTGAAAATAGCACCAAATTCGTCAAAAAAAATACAGACAAAAATAAAAGATAATATTAATACGTAAATATCACACAATTAGATAAAATTTTGGCTTTGCACTGACCTTTCAACAACCTAATATATAAAATACAGTAGGCAATACAAATTCTTTCATACATGTGGCTTTACATAATAGTTTACACAATACACAAAAAAATCAGTTTATACAAATGTTCACATAAAATACTTTTAATTATTCAAAAAAAAAAACAAAACAAATAGTTGATAGTTCCAGCAGCAGCACCCAGCAATGGTCAACAGGTGCAAACACCAACAAGTGACATCATTTTAATAAAAGCAGTTCCATCTGTGGCACCCAGTAATGTTGAACAGGTGCAGACAGCAAGAAGCAACATCATTTCAGTAGAAGCAGTACATCAGTGGCACCCAGCAATGTTGAACAGGTGCAGAAATCAACAAGTGACATTATTTCAGTACAAGCAGTCCATCAGTGGCACCCAGCAACGTTGAGCAGGTGCAGACAGCAACAAGTGACATTATTCCAGTAGAAGCAGTTCCATCTGAGGCACCCAGCAATGTTGAACAGGTACACACAGCAACAAGTCACATTTCTCAGCAGAAGCAGTTCCATCAGTGGCACCCAGCAATGTTGAAAAGGTGCAGAAATCAACAAGTGACATTATTTCAGTACAAGCAGTCCATCAGTGGCACCCAGCAATGTTGAGCAGGTGCAGACAGCAACAAGTGACATTATTCCAGTAGAAGCAGTTCCATCTGAGGCACCCAGCAATGTTGAACAGGTACACACAGCAACAAGTCACATTTCTCAGCAGAAGCAGTTCCATTAGTGGCACCCAGCAATGTTGAACAGGTGCAGCCCCCAACAAGTGACTTCATTTCAGTAGAAGCAGTCCATCAGTGACACCCAGTAATGTTGAAAAAGTGCAGGTAACAGTCCATAATATTCACCATCACTAATCACACAGATCATCAGCAGAAATTAAACATTTCTAAGTGTCACACATCAATGTTGAACAAGTGCAGGTAACAGTTCATAATATTCACCATCACTAATCAGACAGTTCAGGCATGAACAATAGTTTGAATGCACATACAAATGCTTTTACAAAATTGTTCTCAATGCTCTTACACTAAACATACAAATTCTAATAAACACACAAATGATAGCAGATAATTGTCATATTAACTATTACAAATACGCAAATATCAGTAAACCTATAATATTTATGGGTGTCAGTGCAAGCCACTACAAACAATAAAATAATATTTGGGAGATAGCTGGGTAGGATTAGGAAAGGAAAACACACAAAACACACTCACTCATCTTTCATCCACATTAAGTACTACTGTGTAATTGAATAGTGTTAACTGTGTAAATGCAATTCTGTCAAAATTTGATGTTCATCATGTGTATCAAGTAGTAGTGGCAGCAATGTATAACAGTCAATAATAGTTAAGTCAACGTCATAGTCATCATGTCAAGACCAATGTTTGCCGAGCCAGATCAAAATGTACGGTTGCTGAACAACTGTCAGTGAGTCAAGATATGCAATTACTTCCTCTCTCAAAAAAAAAAAAAATATGTACTGCTTATTGATTTAAAAAAGTGTGTGTAGACAATCTTCCTTCTACTTGAGTGTTCTAGTCTGCTATCTTCATCCTCCTTGTTCCATATAGACCAACAAAAAAAAAAATATGCACCTCACTTACTTTACCTCATATCCACCAAAACTCCAATAATCATCAGCATCACGTAATCTCAATACTTCAATAATACCTCTTACGTCGATACATATAAATCTTATCATCAATATTATTTACCTTACCTCTTGTCCACAAAAACTCCAATAATCATCAACTTCATATAATCTCAATACCTCAATAATACCTCTTCCATACGTCGACACATATAAACCTTATCGCCAATATCATTTCACTTCCATAACAACTCTTTCCTCTAGTCAGTCTCCTCGAACAAGTACAGATAAAATCCTAATGCAAACCTCATCATCCCATACAATCCGAAGACACACTGTCAGCACACAACCTCTGTGTAATCCATCTGACCCAAATCTTCTACTCATTATAAATTATAAGATGGATTTTGGTTACCTTGTCCATCATTAAATAAAAGAAATGCATACATGACCTCTAACAGACTTAGTTCGAATAACTCTCAGTAATTAAGTATGATTACGGAGTGTGAATGATCATAATATTTCACAGTGTGTACACCACTTCAAGAATTATGGCAAACAGAAGCAAACATGTGGAGTATTTCTTGTGTCAAGTGTCACTTCCTATTTCAATTGCTCACGAAAAATGCAGTGTAATAACTGTCAATGGTCTAAACCTAGTTTTGGTATGTCATGTCGTTAGCTTCCTTCCTATTAGCATAAATTTATACAGCTTCCATAAAACCTCCAACTCATGTGACTTCTATGAAGTTTCTTGTACTAATGTCGTTTATGTCGAATTATAGCAGTTCATTTTCCTATCTTAAAATATAAGGCACTGAGCGTAAGCAAAACATGCAATAGCGAGTAAATATACCAGTAGAGAACAGAATGTCAACAAGTGGATGCAGCACAATTCCTGCAACGAGGCTCTGCCAAGCAAACAATCTATAATTAATACCATAGTGTGACCTAAACTCTATGTTTGTACACAGTATATCAGCATTTCTATATACCAAATTAAAGAGTAGTTATGACAACAAACAGAAATGTATAAATATGCAATCCATACGCATAGCAGCAAACATATATCTTACGTAATAAACAGGTCATTAGCATCATATCAGCATAAGCAAATAAATGCTCACATGTCATCTTAATAAGTAAACATGAAGGAGCAAGCAGATAAATCAGAAAGTATAACTTACATAAATATCAGCACAACTAATCAGGTGACAATTATAATTTAAATAAATAAGCACAGCAGACACATAATAAAAAAATATGACATCAGTGAAAAAGCATTGCAGCCAAGCGATGCATAATATATACAAATAACAACCCTGTTCATTAATAAAACATTGACAAAAATCAGCAAATGTACGCAAGCACGTCGCTTCACAAGTAAATTCATAGAACATGAAATTAGCACAAAGTATGAATCACGTAATTGCGAGCAGCAAATTACGTCTAAAGTACGTACCTAAGTGGAAATATGTTACCTGAAAAATAAACTCAATTAATAGTTACCTTTTTAGTTTATTAGTTTCTTCTTGGAAATTACATTCTTTCTGAAATTTTCTCGATAGCAAGTCCTCTTAACGTCGGAGACACACCGAATTTACCTGAAGTTCTTAAATATCTTATACAACCGTATCCTGAAAAATACTGAACGTTAATAACATAATTCATCAAGTCACTATAGCGTTATACTGAATTTAGTCGGAGAAATTAGACTGTGTATTTGTTTACGGCTGTCAGTGCATTCGCACTGAGCACTCGATCAGCTGTAGGCACGTGACGTAGGAAGCAATTGTTTGCGGTCAACGACTGCCTTGTGCGGCGTGCAGACTTGACTGTTGCTTTGAGTATATGCTGCCCCCAAAACACAGCGTGGTGTCCTTGTATTCTCTGCATGTTTACGTAAACTGTTGGTTTCTCGAAAGTATGTCATTCCACAAAAATTTTAACGTTTGATATATGATGTATTCCCTTAGAGCGTCGTGATTTAAGAGTTTCTACTTCAACAGTGTTATCATGAATAATTTTGCGAATTTTATATGGACCGTTATAAAGCAGAAAAAATTTGCGACACAAGCCTTTTCCTTTGTGAGACAAACTATGAGACTTAATTAACACCTTTTGACCAACTGACAAGATTTTTAAACGACCAGGACGCTTAGCTGATTTCTCTCTTCTAGCAGCCGCAGATGCAATATTTTGCAGAGCCATGTTCACAACTTCAGAATGCCGCAGTTTCCGTGAAGGCAGAAAAGGAACTATTTCAGAAATGCGATTTGTCGGTGCTTTGTTTTTTAATATCAGTATAGGCGGTAAAGAAGTTGAGTCATTAGGAAGTTCATTCACAATGTTTTGAAAAATATGAAGATACTGATCCCACGTTCTGTGATTCTGATGACAATAAAGACGACACAGTTTATTGATTTCCTTCATCCATCTCTCTGAAGCGTTAGATTGAGGGTGAAAAAGTGAAATGAAAATTGGTTTAATTTTACGACGCCGTAGAGTACGGAGCCAAATTTTAGAACGAAACTGTGATCCATTATCTGATATAACCTTATCAACATAACCAACTTCTTTAAGAAAATGGTTAATGAAAGCATTAGATACTGAACGAGCTGTTGCTTTGCGTAACGGTGTAAAACACACATATTTTGATGTCAACTCCACTGCTACGAAAATGTGCGTAAAACCATTAGTAGAACGAACCACTGGAACGAACAAATCGACTGCAGCCATGTCCTTTAAATTCGCTGGAATGATAGGAAACAACGGTGCTCTGTGAGAAATTGTTGGCGGCTTAGCCTTGTGACATAATTTGCATTTGGCCAGAACAGATCGAATATATTTTTCCATATTACTGAAGTAGCAATTTTCCCGTAATTTATGAAAGCATTTTCTGGGACCAAAGTGTGCATAACTGAAATGTGTGTACCAAATCAGTTTATTAACCCACTCATCAGGAATACAAACTAACCAAACAGAGTTGTCGACCGATTTTCGTTTAAAAAGAACTTTCCAGATAGATCGCAAAAACGAGGGGTGGCCAAATCGTCCAATCTAACAAAGCGTCCAAGAAAATTACAGACACCAAGAAAACTACAAACATCACGCTTTGTGGTAGGAACAGCATAATTACGAATAGCGTCTAGCTTCTCTGGATCAGGAAGAATACCTTCTGTAGAAATAATGTGACCGAGAAATTTCACCTGAGAACGACCAAATTCAGATTTTTCCAAGTTCACTGTAATGCCAACTCTTGCAAAGATACGTAATAATGAATCCAAAATTTTGTTGTGCTCACTCCAAGAACGTTTAGCAATAAGAATATCGTCAACATATGAAGTAATATTGTCACGAAGATAAACAGGTAAAATTTCATTTAAGCTACGAATGAATGCTGCTGAAGATACAGTAAGTCCAAACGGTAATTTCCGAAACTGGTAACAGTTACCAAAGGCTAAAAAGGCAGTATATTTTCTACAATCAGGGTGGAGTTCTATTTGCCAAAAACTTGCGCGTATATCAATCGTGGATAAAACTTTAATTCCATGAAAATGTTGAAGAAGTTCATCTAAATTTTGTGGGCGGTCAGTTTCAGGAATGATGATATTATTTATCTGTCTGGAATCCAGAACCAAACGAATTGACCCATCCTTTTTAAGAACAACGTGTAATGGGCTGGTATAAGGACTGACTGCTGGCTCAATACTGCCCTGATCTAACATGTATTGAAGTTCATTCTTAACCTTGTCTCTGTAGGCCAAAGGAATAGCGTACGTTTTCCCCCGAAATGGTGTGTGTTCTTTTACTTTAAATAAATATTGTAAGCCTTGTATAGTTCCTGTGTGATGACTAAATACTGTAGCATGTGAAGTCAAAATGTGGTGCAGCTCTTCTCTTGCAACGTCATCTGACACTTCAGCTTTCTTAACCTTTTCATTAATTAATTCTTCGCTATTAATTATATCATCCATCGCGTCTCTGTATCTATTGTCATTGTCATGAATAAACACACTGTCGTCATAATGCTCAACGAAAACATCAGAAGTAAGAAACCTTAAACATTTTGTATCCGATTCAGATCTCGCTAAACACTCGAAAAATTTCAAACATTTCGGCATTCCGGCAACAGTCAAATTTACACTTCCTTCTTTAAAGTTCAAAATTGCCTTATGTGTGTTAGAAACTCCATACCTAATATAATTTGTGTACTGAGTAATGGGACAATAATAAAATTAGCAGAAAATTCGTATCCTTGACAAATGAAATTTAAGTTGGTCTGTTGTTTGACTTCCACACTTTTTCCAGAAATCGCTCCTCGAATTGTAGTTTTAGAAACAGGTAACACAGGACAAGCCATAGTTCTTACACATATACGAAAAACTGATTCATTAATGACATTCAATGGGCTCCCAGAATCTAAAACTGCAGTGAACTTATTCTTACCCACACATACTTCAATAACAGGATGTAAAAATGCGTCTACATTATTTTCCTTTTCGTCTAACAAAATGTCTCTCATGTCTTCCAGGCGTACGTAGTGTAAAGTCGTAGTGTCATTACTTTCTGAACCGTCTATATTGCTGCAAGAAGCCGAAGCTGCAAGTCATTGTCGATTGTTTGCGTCACGTCTTTGATTATTCGCGTCATTTCGCGGATCAATTTCTACGATTTGCACTTGTCTCTCTGAAGTTCTGTCACGTGGAGGATGCCAATTAGGTCCTTCCTGTCTGTTAGATGCAAATTCTTGGTTGTGTCTGTTATTAAAATTTCTATTTTCCTGTCTGTCTGCATGACTACTTCATGTGTAATTTCGACTGTCACTTCTGAAATTATTGTTGTATCTACTACCCTGGTTATTTCTGTAGTAAGAATTTCTATTACTGTATGAATAATTTCTGTCTTGATGATACCGATTACTGTTTTCGTATGATTGATCATTCCGGTACGAATTACCGTTGTTATAATTGTCTGTGTAATTTCTGTTAGAACGTCTGTTATTGTCATAAGGCTGGTATCTATTGTCCTGTCTGTTACGTCTGTCATTCTCAAAATTACCCATATAACGCCCGTTCCGATCACTATCCCTTTTCTCTGAAAATCTATTGTAATTACTGTTACTGAAAAAATTACAAGAAGTCCCGTCGTCGTTGTCATACTCAAGTTCTTGTAGCAAAGTCTTAAAAGTCTCAATGTCGTCTTTACATCTTCCGGCTAAAGCAATTTGTCTTATGGATTGTGGCAGCTTAGTTAAACAAATGCGAATTAATTCAGTCGGGCTATAAGGGTTGGACAGGAACTGATTCTTTCGAATCATGTCTTCAAAGTATTCTGCCGGCGTGCGGAACTCAGACTGTTTGAAATTACGCTGCATAATCAGACTACGAGGTGCGGCTAGAAAAAAACCGGACTGATGCTGGAAAAAACATTTATTTACAATTATTTACAATTTCATGTTATCTCCTTCAATGTACTCTCCTCCTCGGTCTCTACACCGCTCCATACGAGTTTTCCACTGTTCATAGCAATGCTGCAGATCATTTTCGGTAAGTCCATACATTACTTCCGAACAGTCTCAAATCTAGTTCCTTTCAAAGCTGACTTGACTTTAGGGAAAAGAAAAAAGTCACAGGGGGCCAAATCAGGTGAGTAGGGTGGATGATCTAAGATGGGAATGTTGTGTTTTGCCAAAAACGTCTTCACTGACAACGCACTGTGAGCTGGGGCATTGTCTTGGTGAAGGATCTATCACTTTTTTCTCCACAAATCGTTCCGTTTTCTCCGTACTCGCTCACGTAGGGTAGCCAGGACGCTAATGTAGTAATGCTGATTCACTGTTTGTCCCTCTGGTACCCAATCAATGTGCACAATCCCTTTGATGTCAAAAAAAAAAAAAAAAAAACAATCATCATTGCCTTGAATTTCGATTTTGACATTCGTGCTTTTTTTTGTCGTGGAGAACCAGGAGTTTTCCAATGCATCGATTGGCGTTTAGTTTCGGGATCGTAAGTAAAAAACCACGATTCATCGCAAGTAATAACATTTTGTAAGAAGGTGAGATCACTTTCAATGTTTTCCAGGATGTCAGAACAAATCATTCTTCGGCGTTCCTTCTGTTCAATTGTGAGACACTTTGGAACCATTTTTGAACACACTTTGTTCATGTTGAAACTTTCATGAAGAATCTGCCTAACACTTTCCTTGTCAACTCCTGTTAACTCAGACACTGCTCTGATTGTTAAACGGCGATCTTGTCGAACAAGTTTACCGATTTTTTCAATGTTTGCATCAGTTTTTGCTGACAATGGTCTGCCAGTGCGAGTGTCATCACTGGTGTCTTCACGGCCATCTTTAAATCGTTTAAACTACTCAAACACTTGTGTTCGCGATAAACAATCATCGCCGTACACTTGTTGTAACATTACAAACGTTTCACTTGCAGATTTTCCTAGTTTGAAACAAAATTTGATGTTAACACGCTGTTCTTTCTGTACACTCAACATTTTCCGACGCACAGACAAAACGTCAACTACTTAAAACAGACGCCACGGGCAGACTGAGTGCAGGAGGCAGATGAAACTCGAGCAGTAGGCGGAGCGAGAGTCACGTGACAGGCCACGCGAATTTCAGCCTTATTGCATTCGTTTTATTGTTTCACCAGTAATAGTCCGGTTTTTTTCTAGCCACACCTCGTATGTTTGACTCTGTCTTGCGTGTTTTCGGACCAATATGCCGATAGAAATGCATGATAAAAATCATTTAGATTATTACAATCTCTAATGAGTGCGCACATCCGCGTCGCCGGTTCGTTTTCTAAATATCCACACATAAAATCCAGTTTGTGACTTAGTGGCCAATTTGGTGGGAGTGCGTACATAAATTGATCTAACCATGAACATGGATGTATGTCATTCTTAGAATTGCGGAAGATCTTAAATTTCCGAACAGTCAAGAAGTGTTTATAGTCAAAGTTTTCGCCTCGTGGCGACAAAGACCTACCGCGTCTGTCCCAGTCACAATGACGATTATTGTTAAGTTCGCGCGCAGGGCGCTCTCCTGTTGCATCCCGTAAATGAAACAAATTATTTTCTTCAAAGCCCTCTGGTATCTGTGATTCTAAATTTCTTCTGCTATCTTTTCCTACGATTTCGCCTTCAATTTGCTTGACTTGCTTTCGTAATGCCTCAAGTTCCCTTTTAACGCGTTCATTAAATTTTCCCTGATTTTCAACATGTTTATTGATGTTCTGATACTCTTCGGTTTCTGCAAATGGCAATGGTGCTGTATCATCTGAATCTCTGTCCCCACTTAAACTAAGACTTGTCAGTTTGTCTGAAATCTCCTCGACTCTTTCCGATAAGTCACCTATTTTTTCTTTCTGTTTATTTACGTCTTCCGTAAGTGTCGCGACTCGGGTTTCAGTATTGACACATTTGGTAGTTAGCTGTTCATATTGTTGTGTTAGGTTATTTAATCTGTCATTTGGTACGGATTCCTCGATTCTCTAAAATATTTCCTCCTTATCGTGTGCACGTTGTAAATTTAACTCTGAAAATTTTTGTACTATCACGCGATCTCTTTCTTCCTGTTCTCTATCCTGTTCCTTTTGTCTAATCTCTACTGCAATTAATCTATTATTGTGAGCATTCAAAATCGGTTGTACTTCTTCTCTAATGTCTTTCTTTAATTCATCTCTCATATTTTTGAAACATGTCCCTATTCGAGAGTCTAACCGTGTTTCCATTGTCCCCATCTGTGTTTTTAATTCAGATCTAAACTGTGTTTCCATTGTTCCCATATCAGTTTTTAATTCAGATCCCAAAGTTCCCATCTCTGTTTTAAATTCAGATCGAAACTGCTCCATTGTTCCCATTTGTAAGTCTAACCGTGTTGCCACTGTTTTTAATTCAGATCCCAAATTTAATATTATACCCATCAACTGCTCCATATTAACTGTTTCAAAATTCTTTTCACCCCTAACATTTCCCGCGAAACCAGTTTCCTTCGTCATAGCTGTAACGCTATCTGTGTTCGATACTATTCCAGAATCTTCTATCGTTAATCTCGTACTTTGTGAATTTTCTGATTGAGAAAAATTTTGAAATGGTTCCGGACTATCTTCCCGATTTATTAAATTGTTTCCCACTTCATTATTCATCATACTGTTCTCCTGTGTTGGCGAGTTCGCCATGTCAACAATTTCGTCATTCTGACTATCCATAATTTTTGCCTTTTTCATAGATCGCGTAATCATTTACAAAACATACAAAACTCGTCACTGTACGAAAATTACACACAATGACTCCTTATCTCCAACTATACCATTCACACGAAATGTTTCCCTCAAACACGATTAACGAACAATTGAAATAATTGCACTAAATTGTCAAACGCGTATACAAGACAACAAAATTAAATTCTGAAAAAAAATACCATTAGAAGAATGACAATTACCAAATCTACACATGCAAAATAGACTACAATTACTAAACTACAAATTACTACAACAATACTACTGTCTACTATTTTTACAATCAGAAGAATTCCAAGGGACGATCCGAAGCAGCGGTCGCCACGTGCATGGGGGCTTAATTATTAAATTTGAAAATCATTTTTATTTTTCGTAGCTGTATGTCCGATTACGCTGTTTCGTAAACGGTTGGCCCTGATTAGTATTTGTACGCAATCTGACTGCATGGAACAACAACAAAGAATGAAATGAAAATTTTCGTTAACACAATTAATTAATTAAGTCCCCAGCAGCTATAAAACCAACGCAACAACAAAGCAGAAGTGTAACTGTTCTGTGTGTGGAAGTGTGATTCAACGTACACATCTGGCACGGTTCTTCTTCAATAAGACAAGAAATTTTAAATATCATTTATACTGAAGTAATTAAAAAAAAATAGAAATAGTATAATTGCACAAGAAAACCAGGATTACACTCTAATACAAGAACACAAGCCAGATGCTTTGTTGACTGAACCTCTAATGACGCATTATTTAAGACACTGAGATAATGAGAAAAAAAAGAAAAGGAGTTTTGATACCTTCATTTATATTGATGAAAAGCACTCTTATCATTACAATATCTCCACACCGACTCGCTACTACCACATCTCAACAAGAACCGACTACTGCCACATCTCGACAAGCATTGCACTCCGCTACTTCTCAACAAAACTGCCTACTACGAGTTCTCGACAAGCACTGCCCTCCGCTACTTCTCAATAATCACTGCCAGTGGAGGCGGCGAAACAAAACTCTCTGGCGCTGTGGCTCAGTGTAGCCACCTTTCAACCATAATGAATTCGTACCTTAATGACAAATAATTCACACAATCTACGGATTTTTTTCTCACAGTAGGACCACGTACAAAATTCTGGAGGTCCTAGCAAGCCATAATACCTCCCAGTGACTGCTCAGACATTGAACCTTCTTGAGTTGAATGTCATAGATCAGAATGCGAGTTTAGTCGTTTCCCGCAGTGAGAAGATAACAGTAGATATTCATCTCATGCAGCACCATGCACCTTAAGTACAGATACGATACACGTAGCCATTAGAATACCAGATGAAGCTAAATGGAATAACACATGAGAATTACGAGTTTCTTAAATCGACAGGACTGAAACTTCGCAAAGATGTCGCTTGATATAACAGCTCAGCGTCAATACAATGATCGGATCATTTGTCAGGAATATTTCTCACACAAACCTTTTGCTTCAACAACCTTTAAGAATAATGATGAGATAAAATTTTTTATTCAATATTAAGATGATTTAATATTTCCAGTCAACAGTTTCCTTCGTTTGGAAGGAAAGTTTTTGGCCATGGAATAGGATGGAGGGGCTCTGGCAAAAACAACACCGCGACTTACACATAATGCTTTCACATTTCTGTTTCAAGAAATGAGGTAATTACCTGATGGTATCGAGTCTGAACATACTAAAAGTCATGAAATCTAATCGACTCTCAAAACATACATTTCTTCATCAACTTCGGAACTGTATACAACAGAAAATGCAGGGTGATTCATAGACGGATCGATAGATGACTGCCTGATTCAGTGCTTGGATCCCATTCAAAATGTTAATGGGCTCCTTTGATCATGATAAAGTGTCACTATGAACATTAAACAGTCTTGGAGAATGCAGCGAATGCAACATGTTGAAACGCCAGTTGACCACATCCATCGTAAAACCCCTCTATACCCACAATGAGATTTTCACTCTGAAACGATACTGTGAGGTATGGTGTATATTGTATGATTCCTCTAAGAGGTGAGTAATTTAATATACGGTCGTGTAGCAACAACGCATATGCTGCAGCGCCTGTAAGGAAGTATTGCGACATCTACATCTGCATCTACATCCATACTCCGCAAGCCACCTGACGGTGCGTGGCGAATTCAGTATGCACATCTGCGGTTCCACTTTTTATGGCCTAATTTTGTTTGGAGTGATCAATTACCATTGTGGGAGCTAATCGTTTAAATTTCTTGCGTACATATAGTAAAGAAGACACACATTGTTTTTCTTCCAGCCAAGCTGCAAGTTATCGTATGGGAAATACTGTGACTGTGATGTTCACGACACTCTTCATCCTCTAGCTTGCAATAGACACACTGGTTAGCGCTTTCCCTCACTGATTATACGTATTTTTTACGCTTCTCAAATATCGATAACATTATTTTGTAGATAAGTACATTTACCTGCAATTTGTATCATTCTAGAATGTCTCTATTAAGGTACTGCCTCACTTATATATTATAGCATGATCCTGTTCCGTGGTATGTTTACACATTATTTAATTACCTGACCTCATGTTTTCTTCGTGGATATGATCCCCTCAGCACGGCATCAGCTTTTCTCATTATTTGCGATATGTTGTCATTACACTTCAGATCGTTGTGGATGATTACTTCCAGATAATTTTTACGATTGTCAGTGACGTCACACAACATCAGCGGATCTCTTCACCTGACGAATGTTTCTCGACAGTCTCTCTCGCTGCATCATTTGCACCTAATTTAAAGTGTGCTTAAAGATTTGTTGCTGGTATAGGACAGCCAGTATGGTGCTTGCAAATAGAGAAAAGGGAGTGGACCTCCAACACCAATTGGTTGCGATAAATCGGTCCTCATTTTATATGAAAAAGTAAGGAGTCTTCGTTGAATTCATAGCATTTCATGAGAAATACATCGCCTTTTTTGCCAAATGATGTATACCTCCACCATACGATTCCAACAGTGTCACGGAGCTTCAAGACACAATCCACTCAATCATTTAGACTGGTGCAGCTGCTACACAGGTCAGTCACAACCACAAACAATTCAGAACGCCGGTGAGAGTAGGGGAAGATTGAGGAATTAATCATAGCATTGTTCACTCCCCCGCCCCCTTCTGCCTATGTGCTGTTCGATAGTGGACTGACAACGATATCTATTCCGGCTAGAGTAGTATGTAATAGATTTATTTATGTTGACTTGAACTTTACCGCCAACCACCGACTCCACAATTGGTCTGCCTGCAATTAGCTGCTGCCTTCTTATAGACAACTCCATCACCTGCGAGCAACCCACATTTAAACAGAGCAGCCCGCAAGATGTAGTACAGTGCATGACGGAGGGTACAGCACACCACTATGATCGATTACCCTTCCATCTCACTTTCACGCACTTATCGAGTAAAAAATGATTATCTACATACCTCCATACATACCCAAATCCATCCTTATGTTTTGGGAGAACTACGTCGCCTTTTGCAGAGCATCTTTTCTGTAACATATTAGACAGGAGGGTACATGAATAATTGGTGTAGAAGGAATGGAAGAGAAATGGGATGGAAATAGGAAGGAGATAATGACTTCCAATTGCACAGGCCATTTTGGTAATGCTACAGCAAGAGTGCAGCTTCGTCCATTGTCAACATTCATGAAACATTATCGCCCAGCGCGACGCCCTTAGCGCAAGGAAGCCACGATAAAATTCTAACAGCAATCTATCGACGACAGGTGACTTATTCGAAGCATCGTGGACCTCATTGCACATAACCACCTTTGTCAGCTTGTCTGCCTAGTCATCAGTGAGGGTGGGGGCTATGTGCTGAAACACAACCTCCTCGACATGAGTGTAGGTAGGCTGCTCCTGGTACATCGACTGGCTGATCTGGCACAGTCCAACCACCAAGTCAAGGCTGTGCAGCACTCAGGCAAGCGACGTTCGCAGGTGATCCATGTCTCGGTAACGAGTTGAAGACAGCCAGGATCATAGAGGTGGAAGGTGTTTAACTACTACAGTGCACAACTCCACCACACCACTTAGTACTCGAGAAGAATATTGCAGATGTAGGTGCTGTGGTCCGAAAATGCCAAGGGCCAAAGTTCTTCACCTTGGAGTGCAGGTGCGAGTTTCTGTTGGACGTAAATCCCGTCAAGGCAGCGCGCAGTGTGATGTGTCTGGTAAACATGTCCAGGTGTGTGCCAAACTTCCCAAGTGTCGTGGAGCAACAGATCATGGACGACAAGGCGCTGTTCTTGATTGTTTGTAGAGGGGCATTTGATCCTTAGGGTAGACGACTCAATTAAAGTCACCCAAAGCAAATAATCATCACAGTACCCAAGAAATGAAGGAATAGTTTTTCTCTGAGTAGAAGTATGCTCCGTCATGTCTGCGACTGGAGCCTGACGGGGCTTAATGTTGAAAATACGTATCCCCACTATGGTGATCTCCATGCCTTTGGTGGTCAGAGGGCAAGATGCTCTCATATGTGTAGATGGATACACCAAGTCGAGGCGGTCACCAGTGGAGACGTAAGTGATATAGCCAGTAATGTCCAGAAGTGTGACCAAGCGAACTTCCGTAGTATTGCGTCCAATGGCCACATCTTCACTTGCAGCAGTTGAATTTTCACTTGGGAGCTGATGTTGTTGGTGTAAATCATTACAGTTTGGAATGTTCGGAGTTGAGCCCTGCTGTGGAGGGGATCTCCATCAGTGGGGCGAGGAGGGGTGAGGCAGTGACGCACAGTGCCATACATCACCTGACGAGATTGATGTTGGTGTAACTAGGTCTCGGTCTGGGGTGACTCTGTTCCCAGTATGTGGTTCTTCGACATCATCACCCCACGCCGTCGAGTGCGCCGTCGTTATAGCGTCCATATGTTCTGCCTCATCTGTAGGTGTGGAGGACGTCTCAGCGGTAGTCTTACTGGTTGAGCGATTGGTGCAGATGCACCTGGGCGAACCGGCAGAGTAGATACCAGAGCAGCTAGATCCGGCATCGCACTGACGTCATTCTTGTCATCGTGCAGGTTCTCTGAGGCCTTGTCAGGTCAGACAGACTCAGAAGCGTCAGGCAGAGGTGAACTGTCTCGATCCAGGACTGTACAATGCCTCTTCATGAGCTATTTAGGTGAATGTTGTTTACACGTCTATACCTCTGCGTCAGAAGACAGGAGAGAATTGCAACGGATCAGGATGAAGGCCATCATGTGGACAGTGAGTTATGTGATATTCATATCATCAGCCTGGAGGGGATTGGCAGTCATCGCTATTGGGAGTGGCATCGAAGTTGTGTCAGGTTGTGAGCAGGATGTGTCGGCCTCTGCATTGTATGTGACATATCAAAGGGACACTGGTACGTGGTCCAGCTGGTGACTGTCGCTGGATGGAGAAGAGAGCATTGATGTGTAGGTGATCAGTAAAACTGTCATCGGAGTCAGAGGTACCACGGAAGCGGTTGCAATTGGGTATGAGCCACTAAGAACACAGAACTGAGGTGGCCTATTTTTGCTGCCCCATTAACAGATCTTGGGTTGCCCATCATATATAATGGCCACAAGGCACCTGGTGATCTCTGTGTAAGATATCACATGGCAACAAAAGTAGAAGGAACATGGCAGTGCTGGCGCAATTTTGATATCAAATTGATACGGAAATCAATTAAATTGATCAATTAATTTACAGCCCTTCCCACCCCTCTCCCTGCCCCACGCCCTCCACAATTCTCCCCCTCCCCCTCCCCTACCTACCCTATTGGAGGGAATTTCGAATTTTAGAGCGAATTTCTAATTTTCGCTGTAAATTCAATTGTCAATTCAGAGGACGTAATATTAACGGAAATTGTTGATGGAAATTGTTTATAAAACGGGAATTGATGGTAGAAATAAAAAAAATCAGAGGATGGGACATCGATGAATTATGTACTGCAAAGGACATAATTTGCATTTTGTCTGACAGAGATACTCTTGTTTGACTTCCAATAGCATATACTACGATTGCAAAGTCATTAAGACGCTGCGTGGTGTGCTGCCTGGCGCAAGTACACTAATAGTGTGCCTCACCCCATCCCTTCACTGCGTCAGGTTGCAGCTGTCTCGCATGACCTCGGGGGCTCGGTCTGCCTCCAGCGGACTGCAAGCATGACAGCTGTTGCAGCTGCCTCACCTTGCTTGATGTTACCGGGCCCGCCTATCGCCTCCTGCTGGCTTGAGATGAAAGGGAGATGAACACCCTGCGCCTCATGCACTGCTTGTGTGATGTCCGAGGTCTGCAGCGTGACAACCTCTCCCACCCACACTAGCCGCCCCCAGCCCTCAGCTTCCACACGACATGGGGGTGCAGCCAGCAGCTAAAGAGAGAGAAATCGGCAGATGATTGTAATGTACAAAGCCCTTCTCAAGGCGCGCTGCGGTGTGCGTCTACCATGAACAATAGATTTGTTTTCGAAAGTTAGCATCTTGCTCCCACAGCTGTGCCCTAACGAAAACAACAACGTATATTCCAATGGATGCAGATGGCATTGGGAGTGCCAGGCTATCTATTTGTCCCAGAATGAACAAAGGGTGTTTTTATAAAGATGGCAGCTGTGTCCAACTTTCCAGTCACTTGCCAGCAGACAAAGAATGTTTCTCTAAGAATTTTTTTTTCTCCCTGACATAAGCATTCTGTTCCTCAAACACCTGCACCAAGTCTGCTTGATGAAAAAGAAGGAAGTCAACACTTGCTGGTGTGGCATTCTGAGTTCCTACTGATGCTGTCCAAAAAAAGGGAAGAGTCTGAAGGTATATAAAGCTCAACCGCCACCACAGCCACCATCGGTCTTTGACAGTGGCCATTCCCGTCTGTGTGATTCCCACAATATGAAACGGTAATCCAGTAGTGATGCCACCGGTAGTGGTGATGGGCAACGGCCAAACTTGGGGCTATTGCCATGTAAGTTTTTATAAAATAAATTTTGAGTTCAAATTGCAACAGTTATAAAATTTCATAGCAAATTATTAATAAATTTTTCGAGATTGTGGTACATTTTCGTAACAAGCTGTTATAAAAGTTCTATTTCTTGCTATTGCAGCATTCGTCCGCGGAATGTTGGTGAATTAGAATGTCATCTGGAAGCTGAAAGTCGCCACAAGCCGACGACGTTGTGCTACCATCACCTAAGTATATCTCAAAATTCTTTGTGTGATAGTTTAAATGTTTAGAAAACATCTCTTAAAGTATTCAAATCGTAACAAGTGCTCATAACAATTCTTCTGTCGCAAATACGCTTCTCGGGTCTGCCGCCGGATCGTATTGTGTAACTCGCACAATATTTTATAGATGCAACTGTTCGACATCATCAGGTGGAGGTAGCTGCAGCTGCCACTGCTGCAAGGCACGCCTTGCAGCAGTGACAGCAGCAGCTACCAGCTACCACCGTTCATACAATGTCCCCTTCTCAATAACAGCTATTTACCCTTCAGTTAAGTCATTTATTCCTTCTAGACTGCATTAACCCAGTCATTCAGTATATTGTTGAGTTTCAGAAGAGTGTGACAATATATCTCTAGTTTCTTGCATGTGCATCCTACTTTACGTTTGAGAGTTAGAATTTTTGCGTCGATGTATAAGCGAATGTTTTGTCTATGCACACCCATCCTATCAGACTGAGCTCCCGGCGTGCATGCAAATTTATCCATGGTGATGGGCATCCTGATGCACTCACCTCTTTCCATGGCTATATATATAGGAACTCCTGGAAGTTCCATCTATAACTGCCATCATTCAGTTTTCCTGTTTTATCATCAACAAGCAATCTGCCCATATCTTTGCAAAATCATTGGACGACGTATCGGTTCCAAGATGCATCCAATAAATGTGTTTTAAATTCAGAATATCCTCTGTGAAAGCTACACTCCTGGAAATGGAAAAAATAACACATTGACACCGGTGTGTCAGACCCACCATACTTGCTCCGGACACTGCGAGAGGGCTGTACAAGCAATGATCACACGCACGGCACAGCGGACACACCAGGAACCGCGGTGTTGGCCGTCGAATGGCGCTAGCTGCGCAGCATTTGTGCACCGCCGCCGTCAGTGTCAGCCAGTTTGCCGTGGCATACGGAGCTCCATTGCAGTCTTTAACACTGGTAGCATGCCGCGACAGCGTGGACGTGAACCGTATGTGCAGTTGACGGACTTTGAGCGAGGGCGTATGGTGGACGTACCGCCGAATTGCTCAACACGTGGGGCGTGAGGTCTCCACAGTACATCGATGTTGTCGCCAGTGGTCGGCGGAAGGTGCACGTGCCCGTCGACCTGGGACCGGACCGCAGCGACGCACGGATGCACGCCAAGACCGTAGGATCCTACGCAGTGCCGCAGGGGACCGCACCGCCACTTCCCAGCAAATTAGGGACACTGTTGCTCCTGGGGTATCGGCAAGGCCCATTCGCAACCGTCTCCATGAAGCTGGGCTACGGTCCCGCACACCGTTAGGCCGTCTTCCGCTCACGCCCCAACATCGTGCAGCCCGCCTCCAGTGGTGTCGCGACAGGCGTGAATGGAGGGACGAATGGAGACGTGTCGTCTTCAGCGATGAGAGTCGCTTCTGCCTTGGTGCCAATGATGGTCGTATGCGTGTTTGGCGCCGTGCAGGTGAGCGCCACAATCAGGACTGCATACGACCGAGGCACACAGGGCCAACACCCGGCATCATGGTGTGGGGAGCGATCTCCTACACTGGCCGTACACCACTGGTGATCGTCGAGGGGACACTGAATAGTGCACGGTACATCCAAACCGTCATCGAAGCCATCGTTCTACCATTCCTAGACCGGCAAGGGAACTTGCTGTTCCAACAGGACAATGCACGTCCGCATGTATCCCGTGCCGCCCAACGTGTTCTAGAAGGTGTAAGTCAACTACCCTGGCCAGCAAGATCTCCGGATCTGTCCCCCATTGAGCATGTTTGGGACTGAATGAAGCGTCGTCTCACGCGGTCTGCACGTCCAGCACGAACGCTGGTCCAACTGAGGCGCCAGGTGCAAATGGCATGGCAAGCCGTTCCACAGGACTACATCCAGCATCTCTACGATCGTCTCCATGGGAGAATAGCAGCCTGCATTGCTGCGAAAGGTGGATATACACTGTACTAGTGCCGACATTGTGCATGCTCTGTTGCCCGTGTCTATGTGCCTGTGGTTCTATCAGTGTGATCATGTGATGTATCTGACCCCAGGAATGTGTCAATAAAGTTTCCCCTTCCTGGGACAATGAATGCACGGTGTTCTTATTTCAATTTCCAATAGTGTATAAATAGGTTTGCATTATACCTCTCCAGCTATTTTGGGAATTTGGAATATATCTGACTCAGATAAAATACAACAGCCATATGGTGACCAAAACGGAAATATTGTTGAATTTGACATTGGTTTTCCACAGCAATATCGCCAAATATGAACACTGTTTTTGGCTTTACTTTTTCTGGTGGAGGGATATCGCTGCTCTCACTGAATGTCGTGTATGTCACACCATCTAGACCCTGCAATATCTCCTGCAATAGTTGGTATTTGGGCTGAAACAGTGTTTTTCAAAATACACGTACATGTTCAAAGCAGACTCGATCTAGATGTGTTAGCAGCGATATGAGAACATTTGTCTTGCCACTGTTGGATGGCCCTACAATTATTGTATGTACGTTGCCAGGAAGGAGGATGCCATTCTTCTTCCAGTCTTCTTGTACACCGTCACAGTTCCAGTCGCTTACAACGAAGTCTTGATGCCATGATATCTAATATCTGTTACTGACGTGCAATGGGTTTTTTTACCGAAAATAATGAACATTATGCCCTGCCATGATACTATGTCCGGAACTGGTGTGTGATGGACTTTTACAGTGAATTTACTTAAATGACAGTTTTGTAGTGATGGTTGTTTGCAGTGAAAATACTGGTGACAATAGCTTTAGTACTTGCAATATAATGAGATGTAAGAAGTAAAAAAGTCATACATGGTCATATACACTTTTATTCAGTAATCATACACGGGACGCACTATACCAACAGGTTCTTTGTTTATCTTGACACCAATACAGAAAATTGAATCTAAGGCCTTCTTATAAGTACAGAATTCAGCATGTACTTCTCTCAAAGTCGTTGCCAGTACATTAGTTTTCGTTGGCACCATATTGACCCACTGTTCGAAGTTGTCTACATGCACACTGTTAGTACTTAGATATACTGCAATCTGCAAACAAACAGCTTTAACACAAGGCAGCCATCTGTTCAGTCTTTCCAACACAACGGATAGCACCATCTGTAGACCCAACAAGTTTGTAATAGTGGAGTGCTGTAGATAAATGGATGTGTCACCCAATTTCACATAGAGTGCTGAGTCACTGTACATTATTGTAATGGGTAGAGTTAGAGCAGCTCAGTTAATGGGCGGAGGAGGATGGCTCGAATGAGACTCGGCGGTCAACTGCTACTTGACGTAAGCTTTTTCATGACAGAGTTCATCCGATTCAACCTCGGAAAACTGCAGTTTAACACTTTTAGCTGCATTCTCGATCTCTGTCGCAACACGGCAGTCCCTGTCTGCAGTTGATTCTGTACCAATATGTAAACGCTTCGAACCACTAGCGGTTAAATTATACAATGAAGTGAACAGTAGTGGTGCTTAATTGGTATCTCCTCATCCACTACATCCACACTTTGTCCATGCAGTATCACTGGAATATTCTGCAATGGCACATATGACTGGATCCAGTCCATGATCTCCATCATGCTGATTAGGACCCCTGGTGCACTTCAGCGAGTCAGCGGATGGCTCAGTGTCTTCAACCGACAATAACAGCTCATTGTCTTGCTCCCTCCAGCTGACCAGGGTTTCAAGGTGCCGCCGCTCCTGTGGGTTTCAACGTGCTGGGTCATGTTGCTTCTTCCTGTTCTCTTGCTGCTGCATCTGGGCAGTGCTGGACGCCTCGGTTGTCAATTCATGCTGGCTGATCGAACTATTGAGTCACAACTTGCACCACATGCGCCAGAGCATTGTCTGCAAAATAAAGGGTGGGTCCTGCAGACAGTGTCTCCGCTTCTTGCTCTAAGCTGGTCACAGTCTGTATTCTAAAAGTGAACAGCTTAGAGAAAGAAGCGGAGACGCTTTCTGCAGGACCCACCAATTATTTTGCAGACAATGCTCAGGTGTGCATGGCGCAAGACGTGACTGATTGTTCGATCGATGGGGCTGGGAAATGCTGCACCATCAGTGACACTCCACGGACTTAAGAACTTGTGACTTCAACTTGCTGAAGGATTCACTTCGTGAAATTCGCTTCATAACCGTTAACAGAGATTCGTCCGGTAATTTACTGCTCCAGTCGAACTATCAACACAACTGGCGCCGCTAAGGGTATCTTACGGCTTCCACAACATCGTTAATGCTGGTGACTACAAGACAGTAAAACTTTGAAACATGTGTCTACTTTGTATAAGCTCTTAGTAAATAGTTGCCGATATTAAAGTTTCAACACTTTTATATTCTGTATATAGGTAGGAAAAGGTTATGCAACGGGTTCTCCTTGGAATCGCGTTTGAATGTGAAAGTTGCCTGTTAAGCGGCACTTTCAATTCTTGCTACAATTTTATTTCTTTAATTCACGAGCAGGTATTTGCAAATTTTCGCAAAGACGTTCAGTAACCGTTATCGACATGCAGTAGAAACTCTTTGAGCTGTCTCTCTGAGTCACTGCCGGACAGCGCGTTTGCCTTGCGCCGGTCCACATATATCGGCCGTTCGTGCGCCTTTTTTTTTAATTCCCTCCTATTAAGTCAGAAGGCTACGGTGATTTAAAAAAAGACGTTGCTGACCGTCAGAATTATGCAACAAGTGGGGATAAACCTTGCATTACTCCGGGTGGAAACTGTTTCAGTAAAGTAAGGAGCCGCCAAGCAGCAGTTCGACTCGCTGGTGAACGTAGAATGTGGCGGCAGCAGCGCGCACGGTGACGCCAGCATCACAGTGGGTCTGCGGGAAGCGAGCGTCTGGAGGCCGGCGCCTTTTAATGACCCGATTTTGACTCTGTATGAGTCATTCGTTGCATTCTGAAAATTTCTGGTTGACGTAGTGATACTGATTGCGCCAGGCCAGTTTACTTGAACGGACTCATTATTAATATTGACTGAAATATTTAAGAGATAGCTAGGGATAATCAGGCGCAGTGCTTCTACCATTTATTTTCAAGAATAAGCGTTGAAGTGTGTTATTCTAGTAGTTTGTTGTTTTCATTGGTATTTTGGTAGAACATGACTTACTTTGTAGACTTTTAGTTTGCTAAAAGCATTTCAGGGTTTTTCTTGAAGTGAACCATATTGCATGAAACTGGAGAAGGACATTTATTCATTGGAAAAGACGGAGATTCTTTGGACTTTAAATTTTTGCGTAATAAAGAGATTCGTTAAACACGTACGTTTAGGGCCATTAAAAGACAATCTAGTCAATTATCCGTTGCACAATTTCGAGAATTTGGTGTATTAGGCTCCTGCTGATGGACGTTTCACCTGAGCCAGAACTGTATTATTATTTAAGCGCTGAGGATCAGAAGGTTCGGACAGTCAACAGTCAGTAATGTTTCCAGACGCAACCAAATTAAATAAAAATAGATTCCACAGTCTTTGGTTAGTGAGAGATTCTGGCAGTCAGCTTGGCCCATGCAGTCTAGCAACTTAAAAACACACTCGTTTATAGGTCGTCGAGCAAAGAGTTGTGCCAATACAGACGTGATGACAGCAGGTAAGAGATATAGTGAAATTGTAAGTTTCTTGTGGGGGAGGGACGATAAAATCTTAAGTTATACACGTATTTTACTTATTTGGATTTATCTGCATATCGAAAGCGAGACAATTAACAGTTAAGGCAAAATGATATCCAGGCGCTCTAATAATAATTCTTCATAAAGAAAAATGGGGACCTGTGACAACTTCTTAATAACGTTTAATAATGGCAACATGTGCAAAAGCAAATCGGATGAATCTAACATGTGGGTCGGGAGGGGGTGGGGGAGAGGGGTGAACAGATAATAAATTGTGTGATTACCGACTGTCGTGAAATATTTGTTAACATGAAATAGAATTGCAGAAGATAATATACAGAACTACTGAAGGTAATACGTAGAATTATTGTAGTTAATGCGTCATACATGTTGTGGATTTTGGAAGCAAACTGTTCATAACTTCGCAAGGCAAATATTCAGAGCGAGTCCCTCAGATTGTGAAATTATAAACTGACTTGAAATTTCCTACATCTCTCACAGCAGCGGTCGTGATCACGGTGTACATCTACATCTACATTCATCTACATTGATACTCCGCAAGCCACCCAACGGTGTGTGGCGGAGGGCACTTTACGTGCCACTGTCATTACCTCCCTTTCCTGTTCCAGTCGCGTATGGTTCGCGGGAAGAACGACTGTCTGAAAGCCTCCGTGCGCGCTCTAATCTCTCTAATTTTACATTCGTGATCTCCTCGGGAAGTATAAGTAGGGGGAAGCAATATACAGTATTCGATACCTCATCCAGAAACGCACCCTCTCGAAACCTGGCGAGCAAGCTACACCGCGATGCAGAACGCCTCTCTTGCAGAGTCTGCCA